>NC_142582.1:17186235-17912485 GCF_965207765.1 Zootoca vivipara
GCAACCCTGGTGGCGCTGCTCTGACCACCTTCGCCCGCTGGCAGGTGGTACAGCCCCTTACATAGTCTCGAACATCTTCCCTCACCCCTGGCCACCAGAAGTGTCTCATGACTAGGTGAGTGGTCTTGTCCCTTCCAAAATGCCCCGCTGTAGGGTTGTCGTGCATCTGCTTGAGGACCGTACGTCGAAGCTGGGTGGTGGGTAGGTACAGCGCACCCTTGTAGAAAAGCAGCCCTCTGCGTTCTGCAAAGTCTTTTGCCTGCTCCCTCCCCCCTCTCAGTTCTCTGAAGATGCGGTTGGCAAATTCATCCGCTGCCGTCAGTGCTGTGAGTTCTGCCTCGCTCACCACTGCTGCTCCGCAGGACCATGCCGACGGGGGGAAAATGTGCCTTGGGGCTGGTGGCGCCTCCTCCTCCATGTACTCTGGCTTGCGGGAGAGGGCATCCGCCCTGACATTCTGCTCTCCTGGGATGTAGTGTATGGAGAAGTTGAAGTTCGAGAAGAACTCCGCCCACCGTATCTGCCGCTGGTTGAGCACCCTGGCAGTTCTCCAGAACTCCAGGTTCTTGTGGTCTGTGCACACCTGGATGGGGTGCTTGGCGCCCACCAGGAAGTGTCTCCAGTGCTGGAACGCCGCGTGGATCGCAAGAAGTTCCCGATCAAAAACTGTGTAGTTTCGCTCGGGCTGGGTCAACTTCCTGGAGAAGAAGGCACAGGGTCTCCACTCTCTGTTGGCGTCCAGTTGCAACAAAATGGCGCCCACAGCCTTATCAGAAGCATCTGTTTCAATGCGTAGGGGCGCGTCCTGAACCACGTGGAACAGGTTCTGGTCTGAGGCGAACACCCTCTTGAGGCTTTCGAACGCTGCTTGCGCCTCTGGTGTCCACCTGAACTTCTGCTTGCCTCTCAGGCAGTCAGTGATGGGAGCCGTAACTCGAGAGAAGTTCTTGATGAACTTCCTGTAGAAGTTGGCAAAGCCTAGTAGGCGTTGGGCATCTTTGCGCGTCCTGGGGCTGTGCCAGTCCAGGATGGTCTGCACCTTGTCCTTGTCCATTGCCAGCCCCTTGTCTGACAGCTTGTAGCCCAGGAAGTCCACCTCCTTGGTGTGAAACTTGCACTTCTCCAGCTTCACATACAGGTGGTTCTCCTTCAGGCGCTGTAACACCTCCCTGACGTCCTTCACGTGCTGCACTGGGTCGTTGGAGTAAATAAGGATGTCATCCAGAAAGACCAAGCATTTCCTGAAGAGTAGGGACCCCAGGACGTGGTGCATGAAGGCCTGGAAGCATGCTGAGCCCCCTTGCAACCCGAAGGGCATCACCAGATATTCAAAAGAGCCCAGAGGCGTGAACATCGTGGTTTTCCACTCATCGCCTTCCCGGATCCTGATCAAGTTGTACGCCCCCCTCAGGTCTAGCTTGGTGAAAATCTTGCCTCTGCGTGCCGCTGTCAGGAGATCATCCACTCTGGGCATGGGGAAAGCCACTGGCTCTGTCACCGAATTCAGCCGTCTAAAATCCACCACAAGACGGCGCTGTTGCGTGTCTTTCTTGTCCACCCAGAAGACCGGGCTGCCCCCTGCTGCCTTGCTTTCTCTGATGAACCCCCGCTTGAGGTTCTTGTCGATAAAAGCGCGCAGATCCTCCAGTTCCTGGTCTGACATGGCGTACAGCTTGGCTGGGGGTATAGTTGCCCCAGGCACCAGGTTGATCTGGCAGTCAAAAGGCCTGTGTGGGGGCAGGTGGTCGGACTCCGCTTCACTGAAGACCTCCTGCAGGTCCCAGTATGGTTTGGGTATCGCCTCACCCCCTTTGACGTGCATGGTGGCCACCGTGGCTATCGGAGGCCCCTCCCCTGGTTGGTGCTGCATGCAATGTTCCAGGCAAAAGTCCGATCCAAAAGTGATGCATCTCTGATGCCAACTTATGGAGGGGTCGTGGCGCGCCAGCCAGCTCATGCCCAAAACGATTGGGGGGTCTGAGATGGTGGTGACGTTGAATGCCAGTGTCTCTGAGTGCCTTCCAACCGTCATTCTCATGGGGGGGGTTTGATGAGTGATGGCCCCTCCCAGCAGCTCTCTGCCGTCAATGGTTGCCACGTGCAGAGGAAAATCCAGCTGCAGAAGCTGGATCTGGTGCTCTTCTGCAAAGTTTCTCGAGAAGAAGTTGGCTGAGGCACCACTGTCAATTAGGGCGAGGACCGTCAATGGATAGCCATTTGGGAGCGTGAGCGTCACTTCTAGAACCACTCCTGCTCTGGGAGGGGTGGGCTGGCTCTGCTCCTCTCTGTGCGGGTGGGTGGGCTGGGGCTGTTGTCTGCTGACTGTGCCTGGCTGCCGCCCCTTGTCTCCTGCAGCCAGGCTTTCCCGTTTCCCTGCTGTGGTGCTGCGTCAGTGGGGGAGGGCACAACCGTTCCCGCCTTTCCTTGCCACTCCCTGCGATGTGGGCAGTCTCTGACGAGATGCTGGGGGGAGTTGCAGAGAAAGCAATTCCCACCCCTTCCCTCCTTGCGTCTTGGCGCCGCTGGGGTTTGAAAAGCCCGCGCGCGCGCGCTATCAATCTGCATGGGTTCCTGGTCCTGACTGGCCCCAGGCGTGGCTTGAAAGGGTTGTTGAGGGAGTGGCTTCTCCTGCGACCGTGGGAACCAAGCCCGCTTTGCGCGCGTTGCTTGCTTGTCGCTCCATCTGGATTCCTGCCTCACCCCCACCGCCAGAGCCGCTTTGCTCAGTTGATCCATATTACTGGGCTTTGGACCTCTCGAGAGCTCATCCTTCACCTCCTCATGCAACCCCAAGTAAAACGCCGCTTGCATTGGGGCAGACTCCAGATCCCACCCCAATCTGTGCACCAGCATGGTGAATTTCGCCCAATACGCGCGAACTGTCATATTTCCTTGGCGTAAATTATGAAGTTCCTCCTTAGTCTGGTCCATATGACTATCGGACGAATACATCGTTTTCAAACCTTCTAGAAATAGTTTGACATTCTTCATGCAAGGATTCCTTGTTGCAATTAACGGTCTTAGCCACTCCCTGGCCGCCCCTGTAAGGTGCTCCACAATAAACGCTACTCTGTGCTCATCATCAGGGAACTCATCGTGGTGCAGCTCAAGAGCATACACAATCTCAGTCTCAAAGCCCTGAAACTCCTTCGGGTCTCCATTGAACTTGCTTACTAGGGTCCCGGCTCTCCTTCCTGGCAGCACTTGGACTTGGGGTGCCCCTCCCGCCTTGTTTTTCTCTGCATCCAGCTTGTTTTGGAGGTCTACCGCCACCGCCCTTAAATGCTGCTCTTTTTCCTGGAGCTCTCTCACCTGTTCCGCAAGTTGTAGCCGGTCGTCCTGGACCTTCTTAGTCTCCTCTTTAGCTGCCTTCAATTCTCCCTGCGCCTGCAGCGACAGCTGTTGCAGTTCTAGCTGGGCTTGCTCAGCGATCTGCCGCCACTTCTCCGCCTCTGACACGCTCATCCCGGCAACTCCAAAGTAGCCCAAAAATGATTAGGAGGTTGCTGTCACAGTGGCCGGAGTGGACTACTTCAGAGTAACGACGCTACGCAGCTCTGCATTTTATTCTTTTATTGGTGCTGCGTATTTACAGTGCTCAAGTCATTGCTATTTACACGGAGCGATGTTGTCAGTCGGTTTCAGAACCTCCTAATGGCTTTTGGCGCGTCTTTCTCCAACACAAAAGCTTTGGCAGACCCATCCTCTTGCCCCTCCTCTTCCTGCGTAATTCTGGAGTTGGGGGGATGGGTCTTCCCCCCTTACTTGCCCCTTCCTGTCCCACCTGGGACCCTGGCTCCTCTACCTTGCCTGAGCCTCGGACACGACTTCCTGCTTCCCCACTGGAATCGGAACTCTCCCTGCTTTCCCCTTTGCTCGGGGACGGGCTTGAACTCAGGAGGGGAGGGACTTCGCGATATCCCCTGTCCCTCACAAGTGAGCAGTGCTGTTACTAGTTTTGGCAATTCCAGATGGTCTGAGTAATGAATCTTTGCTAACGTTGAGTAACAGTGTAATGAAAAAACTGTGCAAGATATTAAGACAATATGTTTCGAACAATCACTTTTGGGAAGCATTTCAATTTTTTTATTTGTTTATTTGTTTTAAGTGAGTGAGGCAGCTTCCTTCTTACAAACTAGAAATGGTGTAAAATTAAATTAAATTATGGTAAAATGGTAACAGAATAATTCTGCCAGCACTTATGTCATGCCTTAAGGTTTCCTCAGTAATTTTGAAATTTTACTTTTGGAAAGATGCCTCACCTACCAGTATTCGCAATCAACTCACGTCTTTTCTTGCTTACTGCTGCAAGTATTATTTATGCAATATCACAGGGGACAGCATCAAAATCTAAAGACCTGCAAAGCTTGTTAAGGAACCAACCGTTCAGAAAACACACGAGTTATTTACAAAGATTGCAAAATGTAGCTTTCAAAAAAAAACTGTTCTCTTTCAGTTTGTTGCAAATATAGTTTAAAAACATTGCAATGCGCTGCATCGTGTTTTGTATCATTTATGTATTTGAGGGGAGGAAATTGTACATTTAGTCATGGCGTGCTCAATATGTGCCATGCAATTTGTATTTTTCTATTTGCTCAGATTTGTTTAAGGTTTGCAGCCTAACATACCTGAAGTTGAGCAACATCTGAATTTATTGTTTTTATTCTGTTCTCATAGCCAGTTATAATGTGCTATAATCCATTATTTTACTGTGTTGTGATGCATAGGTGATACTGTGTTGCTACTAGACACTCCGTGTTTTCCTTAGGAAGGATGGAGGAATATAAGTATGAGGAAATAAATTAATAAGTAAGTACTGTATGGTAAATGAAATATTTTATTTCTGTCTAACAGAGCACGAAAAGATATAACCAACGTGCTTGTGTTTTCTTGATTTACTGTTCATAATTCTACGCATGCATGCTAAAAATATTCTTAGAACTATTTAGGGTGATCTCTCTTCTTAACTATCTCTTTTTCTGCGAGCAAAAGTTCACAAAAAGCAGGACTATTCCGTCTGCTCGTAATTTGCCTGTAAACCAGTCTCCATTCAGTTTACATAGTTTTAGCTGCAAATAAATTCCTGGGAGAACGGAGGAACAGGACTTGACAGATAACAGAATATTTGCAAACCCAAACTAAACCTGACATGACACTTGCATCCTTGTGGTAGAGATTAGCATGGCTTAAATGGCATTAACAACCGTGGTACTTATGTTAGTACACTAAGTCACAAAGACAGGTGGTCTAGGCCGTGCCATGCAGTACCAAGATGCTGGGGGACTCCACATTGTTAAATAGCGGTGCTCTTAGAATCTGTGTGAGGTGTATACTGTAGAGTGGATGTGATGCAGTTCATATTTTCTTTATTCGTGCGTAATTTGAATGTTGTTGTTGTTTAGTCGTTTAGTCGTGTCCGACTCTTCGTGACCCCATGGACCATAGCACGCCAGGCACTCCTGTCTTGCACTGCCTCCCGCAGTTTGGTCAAACTCATGTTCGTAGCTTCGAGAACACTGTCCAACCATCTTGTCCTCTGTCGTCCCGTTCTCCTTGTGCCCTCAATCTTTCCTAACATCAGGGTCTTTTCCAAGGATTCTTCTCTTCTCATGAGGTGGCCAAAGTATTGGAGCCTCAGCTTCACGATCTGTCCTTCCAGTGAGCACTCAGGGCTGATTTCCTTAAGAATGGATAGGTTTGATCTTCTTGCAGTCCATGGGACTCTCAAGAGTCTCCTCCAGCACCATAATTCAAAAGCATCAATTCTTCGGCGATCAGCCTTCTTTATGGTCCAGCTCTCACTTCCATACATCACTACTGGGAAAACCATAGCTTTAACTATACGGACCTTTGTAGTCAAGGTGATGTCTCTGCTTTTTAAGATGCTGTCTAGGTTTGTCATTGCTTTTCTCCCAAGAAGCAGGCGTCTTTTAATTTCGTGACTGCTGTCATCATCTGCAGTGATCAAGGAGCCCAAGAAAATAAAACCTCTCACTGCCTCCATTTCTTCCCCTTCTATTTGCCAGGAGGTGATGGGACCAGTGGCCATGATCTTGGTTTTTTTGATGTTGAGCTTCAGACCATATTTTGCGCTCTCCTCTTTCACCCTCATTAAAAGGTTCTTTAATTCCTCCTCACTTTCTGCCATCAAGGTTGTGTCATCTGCATATCTGAGGTTGTTATTTCTTCCGGCAATCTTAATTCCGGCTTGGGATTCATCTAGTCCAGCCTTTCGCATGATGAATTCTGCATATAAGTTAAATAAGCAGGGAGACAATATACAACCTTGTCATACTCCTTTCCCAATTTTGAACCAATCAGTTGTTCCATATCCAGTAATTTGAATACATCCTGTCTATTTATCTTACCCACTCTTTGTGGATTACCTAGAGAGGATTTTCCTTCAGGCCACTTCAGATGCGGAGGATGCAATGTATGCAAATATTCTTTACAGGTGAGGGAGTTTTCCGATGCCTCATCTAAGTTCAAGTTTACTTTAAGACACTTCGGTAACTGTAACACTAAAAATTGCATATATGCAAGGATTTGTCCATGCCAAAAAATGTACATTGGCAAATGTTCCATACCCATAAAACTTAGAATTAGCGAACACCACTCAAGGATTCGTAATCAGATCATGGAAGCACCATTGGTTGACCATTACACCCAACACAAACACACAGAGGATGATTTTTTATTCTTCATAATATGGAAACTACCTCCAGCCCGCTTTCACCGGAAGAACAATGACAGACTTCTCCTTCAACAAGAATCCAAGTCCATACATCTTTTTAACACATTACATCCGCGGGGGTTGAATAACAGTCTTGACTTTACAGCATTCTTATAATCAATATTGTGTTCTTATACAGCCTGTATTTAAATCATGCCACTGCAACTTTAAATTGTTGCAACCATAGTCAGCATCTGCAAATGTAGTACTGTTCCTTTAATTAGATAGTAGACCACACCTAGTTTTCTGTTTAAATACTGCAAACAGATTGAGTAAGTTAGAAAAACATCAATGATACGCTTTGACCTTGAAACTATGAAACTAGAGGTGAGCATTCTTTGTTTGTTATAAGTCTACCGGTATATATAATTTTTTATATATCTCCTATGTAAATATGACAAAAGATGTGCTGTCTCTGTCTGTTGGAATTTCCTGTATATAATTGTATATATAAAGAAGACAGAATGTAATACAATACTCTAAGACACATTTTTAATGCAAGACTCTTTGTCATTCCAGCTGATGAAGAATAAACCAAAACAGGGCCTTGTCCTGGATTTCTAAAAACTGGATTGCTACTGGAATTTGTCTTATTATTCTCTACTTAAAACTTTCTAAAAATTAATCTACTACCTGGCCAGAGCTCTTGGAACTTTTTCATTTGATTTCCTCTACTCTCCAAGGACTCCAACTTATTTAGTGTACTGGAAGAAGCAAAAATCACCAGTGTCAAAGAAATGAATCTTCAACATCAACTTCGTTGGACTGGTCATGTTGTACGGATACCTGATACTACTCTATTCCGAATTTAAACATGGAAAGTGTAATGCTGGTGGTCAACAAAAGAGGTTTAAAGGCTCTCTCAAGGCAAATCTAAAAAATGTGGTATAAACACCAACAACTGGGAAACGCTGGCCTGCGAGCAATCCAATTGGAGATCACCCTCTACCAAAGGTGTCATGGGATTTAAAGATGCTTGAACTCAAGACGAAAGGGAGAAACGTGCTAAGAGGAAGGCACTTTTGGCGAACCCTCACCGTGATCAACTCCTGCCCGGAAACCTATGTCCCCACTGTGGAAGGACATGTGGATCCACAGTCACTTACTGACTCACTGTTAAAGCGGTGTTCATGGAAAACAATCTTACTCGGCTACGAGTGATCGCCAAAGAAGAAAAAGGCATTGAGCTAGATTTTACTCAGAGCAGACCCATTGAAATGAATGAACATGGCTAAGTTAGGGCTAGTAATATAAAGGGGTCTACTCTCAGTAAAACTGTCTTCTCACAGAAGAGAAAGCCCTCCCCAAACCTCAGTGCCTTTGTGACATTAGATGCCACTGCACCAATCCCCAACAACTTCCTGTATTCATTCGCATCATTACAAACTCCACTCGGGCTAAATCCAAACGTTACATTAAAAAAGGAAAACAACCTTATTAAAATTCTCTCTCACTCTTCCTCCCAAAGGAGCCCAGCACACAAACATCAAAAAGGTCAAAGCATATAAAATAGAATAAAAGCCTATTTAAAAAATCAAAACTATCTAAAGACATTTAAAAGCAATTACATACTCTCACCGCTTCTAATTTCAAAGTGACTATGGCCAGTATCTTTCAGCCATCAAATGCTGAAAGATATGTTTTTAGATTTCTCCCATGAGTCAATGAGAGAGGCTGTGGGGATTACAGGAGGAAATTGTGCAGGCATGTGTGGGAATGACTGAGATCTGGTGCTGGCAAGCCACACTGATCTTTGAGAGTGTGGGCATTAGCGCGGCAAACCGGCTAATGTCAGAATGGGAAACACGTGAAGAAGGACAGGTCAGAGGCTCAGGTCAGCAGGGCAACAGGTCACAACAGAGCTAGAAGGATCTAGGAGGATCTGGATGGAACTGGATGAATCAGGACAAACCAGATGGGTCAAGCCAAGGAGGGCAACACAATGGGAACGAGGAGGGGGTGTTTACAGAGTGACATGTGCTTGGAGCATGGACAGAGGGCATGGCAAAACAACACGTGGGCTATGGAGGATGTCTTAGGGAGTGACCGGTTGTGACGTTACAGGAAACATCACCTTGTATGGGACTGCACTGCTGTAATTGGCTAGAAGTTACACTGTCGTAATGATTAACTGTCATCCTGAGCTTTCAATAAAAGGAAGCGCTCGAGCTCTGCTCTTGGTCGCCTTCCCATTGAGTTCAACCTGCCTTGAGTCGTGTCGTCTTTGCCATTACAACAAGAGGCAGGTGTGATTTACCAACAGGGGCGTTCCAAAACCGGGGAACCACCACCAAGAAGGTCCTGCCACAGGACAACACCAAGACAGCAGGAGGCAGAGGCAGGACCACCTACAGGGCCGGACCTGCCTTTTCATGGACCAAGATGATTGATATTGAAGAAGTTCCTCCTCCAGGGACTTGGGTCCCAAGCAGTTGAGCTTGATTTGGGCTTGGTAGCACTTTGGCAGCCAGGGCAGAGCTTTCAGGATGGGGGACACATAGCACCATTGAGCTACCATTGCAGAGTGGGGCTCATAGGGCCAAGCCTCGGTCTCTACTGCATGGTTGCCATAGACTACTTCCACTTGTGATATTGAAAGACCAAATGTGCAGGGCCGGCTCTAGGGGTAGGCTGGGTGGCGCAGGGCGCCAGGGCGCCGGGCTGGGAGGGGGGCGCTGTACGGCGAAGCCACGCGGAAACCACGCTGCGCCCGCCCACCAGCCGCGGGAAGAAACGGGGCGGGGCGGGGGCGCCGGAGCGATCCACGCACCATGGCGCCCGGGCGCCCGACCCGCTTAAGACGGCCCTGCAAATGTGCAGAAACTTCAGCCTTTGTTGCACAATCATGCAGCGATGGTTGTGTAGGGCAGACCCCATTGCTGTCACACCCCATGCTGCCCTCTCTAGTTATTATTATTATTATTAAAAATATATTTATACCCTGCCCATCTGGCTGGGTTTCCCCAGCCACTCTGGGCAGCTCTGAACAGAATATTAAAAAACCAATAAAATATCAAACATTCAAAAGGTAGCATATTCAAAAGGTAGCATAGGTACAGTGGGCCAGTTTGCATGAGTTGAAACGCAGAGGAATTGCTGTGTTTGGTGTTTCCTTTGCATCGTAACAAATCCTCTTTGCTCTAAAATGAATGGCAAGGAATAATGCAATGACAGTGTAATTCATTTGATAAAATTCTTCCGCGGCAGACAGCGAGGCCAATGATGTAGTTTTGTCAGAAGCTGAACTGCAGTGGAATGGAAACAGTGCAGCATGCGTTAAACAGGGGTCGGAGCAGAAATCGATGCCTTCTTGCATTTCTGGCCGAGAAGGATCACTTCTACCTCCACCAGCCCTTGCCTCTTTAAGAAAAGCCCATTTTGCAATGTGCAAAACAACCAAGGTGTAGGTTCTAGCACATTAAACAATGGCTTTGTGCTCTTGAATTTTTCTTCGTGAATTATTGTGCAGCACAAAACTGTTCTGTATGAAATGTGTGTATCTCATGGCACCAGTGAATTGAAGATGAACATGAATGCAAAAAGAAAGGTAACATCAAATTCATTTTCTGATAGGGTAGTACTTGCAGTGGTTCTGAACTATGAAAAATATATGCTTCTTTGAAGTCAAAAGGCTTACCTCTGGGGCTCACTATTTTTCGCTTTGTAAGCTCTCCCTGTTCTCATTGGGTAAAATAATAATAATAATCCCCTTTCAGCATTATATATTCACTTCAAAAAGATAAGGAAAGAAAGAGAAAGAGAGGATATGAGAAGTGGACAGTTTTTGTGATGGAACAGCATGATTTGTTCAGTATGATTAATCAGCATGTAGGAGACTTGCTGTTGGTACTCTTGACTACATTTTTGAACACAACAAGAGTTACATAAATGCAATTAATGGCATTACGATAATGTCATAGTGAATACTTAATAGCTCCCTTGTTGATTCCGGGACTATTTGAACTGGAAAAACATTCAAGGCAGACATTCTGTAAGCCTTATTTTGAAAGCAAACCTAGGGAGTTCTGTCTTTAGAAGACTATATGAAATCACAAGTATTCTAATATTGATCCTGTTGGCTCCTCAGTGATGAGAGCGTTCCGAAAATAAGAACGACCGAATTGTTGTTTGAAGTGCTGTACTAGAAGAAAATGTTTTGCATTTGGCCTAGCTTTGGAAGCTGGAGCTAGATGTTACGACACATGCATGGTTAACTGTTCTCTATTTTTATTAGCTTCTTACATTTATATCTTAACTGTTTTCCGTCATGGAACCCAAGGCAATGTACATGGGGTTTCCTGTGCATCCAGGCCCTGACAGTATATGGAGGGCCACAGATTCCCAATCTCTGCTCTTGCATAAGCAACCGTTCTGTTCTGTTATTTGGTGGAATCTACACACACACATATAAAAAAAACCAATATGAAAATGCTTTTATAAAAAAAACCGTTTTGGAAAATACATTGAACTTTGCATAGCTCCCTGTGGCCATCTAGTGTCACATTTCTATACTGCGCCTTACAACACATTTAAAACGTTTTATTTGCAGCCGGGTAGATGAGTCCTTGGTCTCAAAAGAAACAAACGAATCAAAATCCCCGGTAAAAATGAAATTGTTCCCAACAAAAGCTGGCATCTTAAGATCAATATCAGCTTCATATTAGAGACAGCGAGGAAGTCTGCCTCCTATTTCAATAATAATATTTATGTAAGGAAACAGGAATAGGGATATGCCTAGCGAGTGGTATGAATTGACAAAGGAATCCACTAAAAGAAGGAGGAAACCTGATATGAAGGATATTCACCAAGCCATGGTTTCATTGTCCTTTGTTGAAGCTTATGAACACATGAATATCAAAGGGCTGGAAGACGGGGCAAGTGGATATGGAAGTGCACTTAAGAGAGCAAAATGAGGTTTCATGACACCGTGGAAACATATATAAGCAGACGCCATTCCTCGCAAGGAGCAAGGTGAAGTTCTTTGGAGTGGCTGGGAGCCTCACGCCGGTGAAACAAGCAGGCACCAGCAGAAATTCTAGAGAACAAGAGAGATAATAAAACAGGAGGGTGGTATTTCTGAATCTTTGGTCCATGCCATGTACACTGCTCAATTTGCAGGTAGCAAACTTAAGTTCAGGAGGTGTTTAAAAATATATGGAGCTGTCTCAGATTATAATGCGCTTATACAGGGCCAGATTTAGGTTTGATGGGGCCCTAGGCTACTGAAGGTAATGGGGCCCTTTATATGTCCAGCTGTCCTTTGCCAACAACAAATCGTCACTGTTTTTTTGTGTTGAATATATGCTATATGGTAACTTATGGACCTAATAGGTATCTAAAGCCATTTGCACATGTTGCCATGCAAACAGTCCATGCAGAATGTAGGCACCCTATACTGTATATAGAAATGAGCAAACCAGTGATATTTTAGGGAGCAGGCTAGCAGGCAGGGCCCATTACTTACACCATAGGTGCCTACACAACACAAAACACTGTTGCTGTATGTAGGTTTTATTCTGTTTGTTTTTGTCTTATATTTTGGAAATGTACACTCAGGGTTGTTTTCCTTTAAATTTTTTTGGGGCCCTAAGCTATAGCTTGTTTAGCTTATACGTAAATCAGGCACTGAATTTCTCTTTTAGAGGTTGCAGCAGTAATTTGGGGATAAGTACAGAGGGTGTATTTAAAGTAAATTACCAGCATTTTAGTAGAGAGTGTCGATAAAAATCTAAGTACTGCAAATGGTCCAGATTTAGTTTATTTTGTGGCCACAGTGGATAGCCTCTACGAAAATAAACATCTCGCCTAGATTTCTTTTCCTTTTTGAAAACGTTCCCGTGAACATTTTGGGAAGTGGTCTGACAAGTTGGCAGAACATGTTGCCGAGGTTTAATTACGGGAAATAAAATGGCAAGGGTAGATACAAGCACTTCAGGAAAGTCCTGGGTTGGGTTGAAATGTGAATCCTAATCTCATTTTTTTTAATGCAGTTATGTTAAAATCCATTGTTATTGGGGAAATAATAAAGAAGAAACCCTATGGCTGTTGTGTATTGAGTCAAAGGATTTTATATCTGTATTACTATTGTCTGTATTTGCATTAGGGTAAAGTAGCTGCCTTTTGGTTCCAGAAGGTACAGCTACTATTGGTTCATTTAAGCTGCTGTATTTGGATCCTCTGTCTTATTGGTTTCCTCCCAAAGGCAGCACTGTGATTGCCTGATATTGTTCCCTCCAAAATGTGTCCCTTTCTAGCTAGTCCCCCGTCCCTATAAATGTAGCTTTCCTCTCCTCAGAGCTTAGTCTTGTTTGCTTAATAAAGAAGTGTTACTAGAGAACTGTCTCCAGCATATTATGTCAAGAGAGCTGAAATCACGAACCCCGCGTCACAACAATGGCTGAAATTAAAGTCTCCTTTTGGCAACTGTTGTCTGGGCAATAAGGTAATAAGATCTAACACTGTTAGGTCTGCAGTCCTATACCGATTTTAACTGGGACTGAGAAGACATGTGTAGGGCTGCTTCGGAAGAAATTCAACTCATTTATTGAGTTGAGAGAGAGGGCAAAAGGTATCCAGGGCTGCTTTTCCACTTGCGCAGCAGAATTCCACTTTTGCAAGAAAACCTCCTCCTCCTCCTCCTCCTCCTCCTCCCCCAGGCAGCCCCCCATTCACCCTCAAAATCTGCTCCAGGGGGCTGTGGGGCCTTCTGGAGCAGATGTTATTTCTGAGGTGCTGGTGTGGGGAGAGGCAAAGAAGCAGAACTTGAGTTACAAAAAAGAAAAAGTCTGTCCAAAGTGACACAAGCTTTTTCAACGCTTAGCCTTGACCAACTTGCATGCAGTGGCATAGCGTGGGTTGCAGGCACCCATGGCAGGGCAAGTGTCGCCTTCCACCCTTGCCCGCTGCCGGGCCTCAGCTGCCAGGGTTCCTTGCCTGATGGGGGGGGCTAGTCACATCCCCTCAAAAATGTGCCCCTGGGGCCAATGCCACCTGGCCCCCTCATGCTATGCCTCTGCTTGCCTGCTGAGTAAAGGTGGGAAGGAGGGGCTTACTAGCCCGCAGTTCTGTTGAGACGTGGCAAGCTCAATATATTTTGGCATGTGAGGCAAACCCCAAAATTGGTGCCCCCTCTTCACTAGGGAAGAAGGGACGAGGGAAGATCTACATCAGGAACAAGGAGGGGAAAGAAAGATTGACATTGGGATCTGCTGCCCAGGGGCCTCCGATTCCCTTGTGTGCTTTAAGTGTACTTTAAACCCATGGTCTGTCTTCAGCCTTTGTTGCAGTTCATTGCACATTAATCTGCTTTTGTTGTCTTTTTTGGCTAGCAGGAATCTGTAGGGAGGAGAAAGGAACACCGTTCCTTTGTATGTTAGGAGCCCATACAAAGGTAAAGTCCCGGTGGAGGCGGGGCGCTGCATGACGAAGCCGCGCGGAAGCCATGCTGCACGGTGCGAGGGCGGGGGCGCCGGAGCAATCTCCGCACCTCAGCGCCAGGGCGCCCGACCTGCTCGAGACTGCCCTGCCCATAATCGAAACACCTGCAAGAATCAGCCCTATTTTGCATCCCTAAATTCTGTACACCTTGTTTCAGTTTCCAAAACCAAGCAAGTGAAAATGCTGGGAATGCTTATTGGTTGTACATTGTTTCCCCGAAGAACATCATTCTTGTTCATATTTTAATGGGCTTTTTTGAAATTATTCTTATTATTTTAAAGGCCAGAAATTGTTTTGAAGTTGGGTGCGCCCCAATTGTTCTCACAATTTCCTCAATCAAAATGACTGCATTATTCCAACCAGTGTGACTTTCTCTTATATATATAAAACAAGAATGCCCTGGTGTTGGGGACAGGATATATGTTTATATGCTGTGCTTTCCCCTTATTAACCTTTCCCACTGAAACACACGGCCTAAGGCCGGAAAAGAAAGAAAAAGAGAGGTTCTGCCCCTCGTAAAATGTGTGTGAATAGGTTCACTTTATTCTTAATGCCTACTCTGGCTCATCTGAAGTACACAGGCTATGAATAATAATAATAATAATAATAATAATAATAATAATAATAATAATAATAA
Organism: Zootoca vivipara; assembly: GCF_965207765.1. Taxonomy (NCBI): domain Eukaryota; kingdom Metazoa; phylum Chordata; class Lepidosauria; order Squamata; family Lacertidae; genus Zootoca; species Zootoca vivipara. The sequence goes on from NC_142582.1 coordinate 17,201,043, forward strand.
TTTATTTTCTTCTTCTTCTTTCTTCTTCTTTGGCGATCACTCGTAGCCGAGTAAGATTGTCTTCTATAAACACGATTTTAACAATGGGTCCGTAAGCGACTGTGGAGGCCAATTCTGGATCCACACGTCCTTCTACAGTGGGGACATTCATATCCAGGCAAGAGATGATCACGGTGTGGATTTGCCAAGCGTGCCTTCCTCTTAGCACGTTGCTCCCTTGCGTCCCGAGATCGAGTTTCTTCAAAGCCCATGACACCTTTGGAAAAGGCTGTTCTCCAACTGGAGCGTTCGTATAAATTTATTATTTATACCCTGCCCATCTGGCTGGGTTTCCCCAGCCACTCTGGGCGGCTTCCAACAGAAAAATAAAATAATCGATTAAACCTTTAAAGCCTCCCTAAACAGGGCTGCATTCAGATGTCTTCTAAAAATCTGCTAGCTGTTTTTCTCTGAATTAAGCCCTAAAGTGGAGTGCAGATGCACTCTTATCCCCCAATGAAACCAATGGATGTACAAAGTGCTGTGCACAACATTAGACCGAAGCATAATAAAAGTATTCTTATGAGTTTGGTGGGGGTAGGCTGGGTGCCTGAGCCTCCTTCTAATTCCTGGATCTGGCACAGATTCAATTCCTGGAATAGCCAGGCTAGCTTCCTGGTGAGGTAATGACCCTCTTTGCATGGGCCATTAAGGCATACATAAGCCCAGAGTGCCTTCCATCAGCTTCGGCTGGTGGCCCAGCTACCTCCCTATCTGGACAGGGATAGCCTAACGACTGTTGTCTATGCTCTGGTAACCTCAAGGTTAGATTACTGCAATGAGTTATATATAGGGCTGCCTCTGAAGATGGTTGGGAAACCTCACCTACAGCAGAATTCAGTGGCCAGGTTGCTCACCGGAGCAGGACGGTTTGAGCATATTACAGCGATCCTGGTTCTGACTGCACTGGCTACCAATTACCATAGTTTCCCGACCCAATTCAAAATGCTGGTTTTGACCTATAAAGACTTAAATGGCTCAGGACCGCAATACCTCAAGGACTGCCTCTTTCCATATGAACCTAAATGGATCCTGAGATCATCTTTTGAGCCCCTTCTTTGTGTGCCGCCTCCTCCTCCAGAGGTCCGGAGGGTGGCAACACGAGAACGGAGCCTTCTCTGCAGCGACTCCCCTTCTGTGGAATGCTCTCCCCAGGGAAGTTCTCCTCGCTCCTTCATTATACACCTTTAGGCACCAGGCAAAAATGTTCCTTTTTAACCAGGCCTTTGGTTGATCTGATTTACATCCTATGCCCTTTTAAAATATGGTTTGTTTGGGGGGGGAGGCTATTGGGTTGTTTTATTATTATTATTTATTGTGTATTTTGTGGTTTTATATCTTGCTTTTATTCTGTGAACCGCCCTGAGACCCTCAGGTATAGGGTGGTATATAAATTCAATAAATAAATAAAAAAGGCATGCCCTCCAAAATCCTAGGGACCGAAATTGGGACACTCCTTTTTTTGGTCCCGAGTCTTGTGAGATTTTTTTTTAAAAAAGTGAGTGGCTTTCATTCTAGTGCTCTGGCGCGACCCACCTAACTCATGCCAGAACGCCAGACCAAAAAAATAGAAGTACCTTCCGGACTTTCAGGAGAGGGAGCATCATGGCAGATTGGTTTTTCTCTCGGTGGCGGCAGGCTGATGAGAGATACCTGTGTGAAGTACCAGCCAGGCACATTTCTGGCTACAAATTTGCTTCAGTTAAAAAGATGAGTCGATGGATCTGCCTCTCATGCTTCACTTAAAGCTCTTTTCCTCCCCTTGGAACAGACAGAAAAGACTATCGGAGAACTGTCTTCTCAGGCTCGGGAGGATGGAAGGATCAGAAGGCGAGGATTTGAACCATGCCAATACCATGAAGCACTTGACCTAGTTGACTCACGCTGGGCCCCAAAAACTGGACATCCCAGGATCTATTCGGAAGTAATTCTGGGATGTCCTGCTTAAAATGGGGCAGTCGAGTGGTATGTTAAGGTAGCAAAGGAAACAAACCCTCCCTCAACTCACTGGTAGTTAGACAGAGACGATGGAGTTGAGATGGAAGTTAGGAGCAAGGCTGCAGGCTGAGCAGCTGGCAGAAACAACCATGCCTGATTTCTGTTGGAATCCAAGGCTGTGGCTTTTGGAGAAGCAGGACCTTCTTGAATTGATGACACTTCTGTTGCACCGAGCTCCCGCTTGAGAGCTTCTCAGAGGCACCTGTTTGGCTACTGCAATAAGAGGATTTTGGACTAGGTGGGCCACTGGCCTGATCCATTAGGACTCTCCTTATGACTTACATTTTAATGAAAGTTAAACATTGGGGGGGGGGTGTTGGATTATCTCAAAGGTGGCAAGCTCTAATGATCACGCCCTTATAGTTGCACCATCTAATTTCCTGGCGCGGTTAGTGGCAGTGTGGCAAAAGCAGCCGGGTGAATGCGCAGCTATTTAACATAGAGACATATTTGGCAGGACGGAGATCAACTCAGCATTCTCAATACACTTTTCGAATTCTTTCTTTTGAAATCATCTCTTCGACTGTCTGCAGTGATTTAAAAAAAGTCAAAGTCACAGCAAACCGCTTCCTTTGTTGATGTTAAAGGATTTAAAGCATTCTCCACGGACCAAAGAAAGTTTTATTTTAAGTACCGTTTGAAGATGACAAGGCAGACTGAGCTGAAAGGATTTGCATGACAGCAAAATTGGATTCAATAAAAGAATACACTAGCCAAGAGATAAATTATCAGCTCCCAGTGCCAGTGATATTGGGGGGAAAGGGAATTATCTAAATTACCTTTGCGTTTTAGAATTAAGAATTATCTAATTCTAGCCTAAAGGTAAAGGTAAAGGGCCCCTGGACAGTTAAGTTCAGTCAAAGGATACTATGGGGTTGCAGTGCTCATCTCGCTTTCAGGCCGAGGGAGCCGGTGTTTGTCCCCAGACAGCTTTCCGGGTCATGTGGCAAGACACCGTGACAGAAACCAGAGCGCATGAAAACATCGTTTACCTTCCCACCGCAGCGGTACCTATTTATCTAATCGCACTGCTAGGTTGGCAGGAGCTGGGACAGAGCAACAGGATTCGAACTGCCGACCTTCTGATGGGCAAGCCCAAGAGGCTCAGTGGTTTAGACCACAGCACCACCTGTGTCCCTGTATTACGGTAGTCTAATGACATAGGAAAAAGAGAATTATCTAATTCACATTCACATTTTCAAAAGTGAATGGAAATTGTTGGTCTCTGAACAAAATACTGTGGGGAATCCAATTGATGGCTTTTAGCTGTCATAAGGTTTTTGATCTGCAAATGGGCAGTCCTTAACATATGCAACAGATAATCGTCCCTATTTATCCCAAAGTAAAGGTAGTGTAATCTCCACCTATTCTGCTCTGTATTCTGTCCTCATGCTAAGTGCAAAACGGCAGCATTAACATGCCATTATCCATCCTCGTATGAGGCAGCTCTCACATGTATGAGTTTCATAACATGTCACAACAACTGGATTATAATTCCCAGAGGGCCGTGCAATCACATGCTTGTGCAAGACACCAGCAGCAGCTATGCCAATCAGGCTTTCAGTGGGAAGACACAGGAAGACCAAACCAGTTAAAGACTGTCGTGGAAGGAGGGATCTTGCCGCCATTAGCTTAGATTAATCTTTAGCATGGAAAAGTAAGGTAAGGTAAAGGTAAGGGGACCCTGACCATTAGGTCCAGTCGTGACCGACTCTGGGGTTGCACGCTCATCTCGCATTATTGGCCGAGGGAGCCGGCGTATAGCTTCCAGGTCATGTGGCCAGCATGACAAGGCCGCTTCTGGCAAACCAGAGCAGCACATGGAAACGCTGTTTACCTTCCCGCTATAGCGGTTCCTATTTATCTACTTGCATTTTGACGTGCTTTCGAACTGCTAGGTTGGCAGGAGCTGGGACCGAGCAACGGGAGCTCACCCCGTCACAGGGATTCGAACCGCCGACCTTCTGATCAGCAAGCCCTAGGCTCAGTGGTTTAGCCCACAGCGCCACCTGGGTCCCTTTAGCATGGAAAAGGAACATACTGTAAATGAAGATGAAGAACCTTCCCATCTGCCTCCAACACCCAGCAGTTTCAGCCCTTTGATGCCTCTGAAATTTTTGATGCGTCCACCCAAAATGTTCTGTGCACTGCTGTGTGTTGCTCACATACCGTTAAACGTAAGCCACAAGGTCCTTAAAGCTAAGAGGGGGGTTTGATGGACATTTGATGCCACCCATGAAGCAGAGACCTAATGGCATGCCCCCTGCTAGGGTGAGCTCTTTCAAGAAGTCTTCCTGCACCGTTCTTCCTCAGGGAACAGCACTGCCTGAAGCAAACCTCTTCGCCCGACGGCAGGGCCAGACGGCGCCACCAAGAGCTTGACTGGCAGCTCACCCAGAAAAGGATGTGGAGCATTCAAAAATGGTTTATATAAGAATGCCAGTCACCAAATACCTGATATCCTTCTCCGTTAAGAAAGTGGGCGTACAGCTGGAGTTATTCAACAAAAGGAAGGGGGTTGTTTATCTGATCTTTTGCCCCAACCCACTCCGCATTGTTTCATATCGGCCTCCTTTTGTTCCTCCTGGAAATGATGTTTGAATTAAATGTGCCCAGCTCTAAAGGGGTGACCTCACGCTCCTTGAGATTGTTTTGTGCGTTACAAAATTGCTATCGTGATGTGGTAACCAAAAGAAAAATTACTCGATACATGGGCTCAGGTCCAAGTGCGTGCGGGCAGAGCACTAGGCTTTCCTTAACAATGATTAGCAATGCCACTAACTGGCTGCTTTAGGGCCCGGGTCACAAGAAGGTCAGACCTCTCTCTGTTCCCCGCTGCCAGGAAATAGCCAAGTAGGCTGGTGTGGGGAAACAGAGCAGCAGCTAGAGGAACGCAGGGTTGGGGAGGAGGGCAGTGGCCAAAACCCTCTCGGGTGGCGGCATCGAGCAGTTTTTCCAAGGAGCCACCATTGCTGTGAAAGCAAGCACACCATCCCAAACAGTGTTCTGGTTTAGTTCCATCCCCACCGTGGAAAAACCAGCCCCCTCATTTTACTCCTTTTGCGTCGGCAAGTCGAGAGTGCCTCGCTTCTGTGGCGTAGTGGGGGGGGGGGCACTAGGGCGGTTGCCTCGGGCATAAAATTGTTTGGGGCACAAAAATTTCAACACTAGGTACTGCCTCAATTCAGCTACACATTTCCATCGCTGGGCTCCATTGAAAACCAGGAAGTGACCTCTCCAGACAATGGAATGACTCTTTTCTTATCTTTGTGGCTGCCATCTCCCATGCTTCTGATGTGGCAAAATTCATTGTATGCTCATTTGTTTCAGGTGGTGAAAAGAGGAGCATTCCATCCTTGTGGACAGGGCCGGATTTAGGTTTGATGAAGCCCTAAGCTACTGAAGGCAATGGGGCCCTTTATATGCCCAGCTGTTCTTTGTCAACAACAAACCAGGGATATTTTAGGGAGTAGGCTAGCAGGTGTGGCCCATTACTTACCGTATTTTTCACTCCATAGGACGCACCTGATCATAGAACACACCTAGTTTTTAGAGGAGGAAAACAAGAAAAAAATATTTTGCTTTCTTGAATTGTCCTAGGCATGCATAGCAGCCAACTCCTAGAGGCCTAGGTGCCTTTGCGCCCGCCCCCATTAAATATTTGAGGAAGCTTCTTTTGCAAAGGAGGAAAGCTCCATTTTTTAAGGATCAGCTCAAACTTGTGCATCTTTTTTTGCAAAGGGGGAAAGCTCCATTTTTTAGGATCAACTCAAAGTTGCTGAGTTTCCTTGCAAAGGGGGAAAATCCTGTTTTTATGGGGTTCTACTCACAGTTCTGCAGCTTCTCTAGGAAAGCTTCTACACTTTCCAGACAGATAATCTAATCAGTCAGTCACTTGCATAGCTGCCAAGTTATCCCTTTTTTAAAGGGAAATTCCATTATGTTGAATAGGCTTCCTCGCGAGAAAAGGGAAAACTTGGCAGCTATGGTCACTTGTCTCCCTCTGCAGACAACAATTTAAGCCTAGGCAAGGGGCCAGGAGGGGCCGGAAGGGAGCTAGCTCCCTCTCCCCAATCTCTTGCAATCAGCTGCTGAGCGGATTCCTTTCAACTGGCTCATTCCCTCTTGTTAGCCTTTAGCACTTTCTTTATATTAAAAAAAGCACGATCTGCTTTTCGCCCCTGGGCAATCCGGCTCCAGGGACCACGCATTCGCTCCATAAGACGCACGAACATTCCTCTTACTTTTCAGGAGGAAAAAAATGTGTCTTATGGAATGAAAAATGCCTCATAGGAGCCTATACAACACAAAACACTGTCACTGTATGTAGGTTTTATTTGTTTTTTATCTTATATTTTGGAAATATACATCCAGTTTTATTTTCCTTTAAAAAATTTTTTGTGGCCCCCAAGAGAGTGGGGCCCTAAGCTATAGCTTGTTTAGCTTATATGTAAATCCAGCACTGCTTGTGGACAGCTGGTAATAATAATAATAATAATAATAATAATAATAATAATAATAATAATAATATTTTATTTATACTCCGCCCTCCCCAGTCAAAACCGGGCTCAGGGCGGCTAACACCAATAAAATTACAATAAAACATAAAAAGCAATTAATTAAAATACAATATTAAAATTTAAAATGCAGCCTCATTTTAAGTAGTCCATAAATCCAAACCATGAGGGAGGAGAAAAAAACCAGGGGTCAGACTAACATGCCAAGATAAGAACTCGAAAAGAGAACATTTTCTGACATACAAAGAAGCAGCTGCCGCCACCAGCAGCTGCATTCATAAGAAACTTGCAACACTGAGAATGCTAAAGAAAAAGTTTTATAATGACAATAGGGAGCACTCATTCAACAACAACAACAACAACAACAGTGCAATCTTATATATGTCCACTCCTATTATTCTTTTTTATGAGTAAGCTCAACGTGTTCAATGGGACTTACTCTCGGGTGAGTGTGAGTAGGATTGTAGACTTAAGGTCTGTCCAGTTGTATTAGCAGGATCAGAATTAGTGGAGTTCATACAACAATGCTAAACGCAGGTGTAGATGTGTCACTGGTTGGGTGTAACTGTCTCCTTGTAACATCCTCCTGGGTGTTACAATGACTCCGTCTCCCAAGAAATGCTGGTTGGGCATGACGCAAGCTGTTGGATGCGAGACACAAAGAGGAGAGTTCTGCCAGCATTTGTTGGACTTGTACTTCAGCAGGCCTAAGTCAATTTGCAGGGAGTGTTTTGCAATGTGTCCTAACTGCAGTCCAAGACCACATTTGATTTGTTATCATACACACTGAAATTTCGAGTCTGTCGCTTGGCTTCATGCCACCGTAGTAAAGTTTAATTTATGGCTGTCAGTAGAACAACAAAAGAAGACTCAGTTGTAATAACGTGTCTACTCGAGAGAGACTAAACAATCCTTGAGTACTTGTGCAGGGACAGAAAGAAGAAGCGGGGACATTTCTGCGAACACACGAACCTTCGTACCACGTCAAACACAAATTTTGTTCTTCTTGTTGAAGGTATGCTCCGGCTTACAGCCTATGTAAACTTAATGTACTAAGTTGGGCTCAGTGCCCTTTTCTCTCCCCTGTTTAAAAAAATAGTAGTTAGTAATACTTTTTGTAATCTTGTTACACACATACAGCAGTGGCGGGAACTGTAGGGGAACAGTTAGGGCCAGAGGTGCCGTCTTGTGAACATGCTGGAGCCCTCCTGCCTTCTACCCAAAGCTAGACGAGCTTTGGGAAGGTTGTGGAAGGGCTATTAGACCCTTTGGAGCATCGTGCCTCCCTCCCTAAGCTGGGCAGAATCTTCCTGGGCGTTGGGAAGAAGGCCAGCCTCCCTAACCTAGCCTCCCTGGCCCACTGACTGCACACCACTGACATACAGCCAGATTTAATTTGAGGTTATATGTTGCTTGAGCAGCTTTCTTTGCACAGCTCCCTATCTAGATGAGGAACGGGGAAGAGCCACAGAGCAATAGGAGATCATTTGCTTTGCATGCAGATGCAATCCCCTGGCATCTCCAGGTAGGGTTAGGAATGTCTCTGAAACCCTGCAGAGCTGCTGCCAGTCAATGTAGATTCTGCTGAATTAGACAGACCAACGGTCTATTTTTTAGTCTAAGGCAGCTCCCTATGTTCCTACACATGAAGGTGGTCACTTCAATGCAGTTTCCCAGCTCCATGCAGGAGCCAGTACTATGGGCCTGTAGCCCTTTACAAAAACAAACTGCAGCTCTATTCACCAGATATATGGTATGCAGAAGGGAGTAGATGAATGGTGTCTCTGAAATTTTTTACATATCACTTGGGAAGACAGGCAAACTAATGCCAGCATACTGGAAAAAGCAAAGATCACCAGTGTCAAGGCAGTGAATCTTCAACATCACCTTCTTTGGACTGGTCATGTTGGACTGGATGCCTGGTTATCATCTTCCAAAGCAACTGCTCTATTCAAACAAAAACGGAAAGTGTAATGCTGGTGGTCAACAAAAGAGGTTCAAATATTCTCTCAACGCAAATCTAAAAAAAAAAAAGTAGTATAAACACCGACAAATGGAAAACACTGGCCTGAGAGCGCTCCAGTTGGAGAACAGCCTTTACCAAAGGTGTCATGGGCTTTGAAGACACTCGAACTCAGGATGCAAGGGAGAAACGTGAAAAGAGGAAGGCACGCTTGGCAAATCCACACCGTGATCAACTCCCTCCCGGAAACCTATGTCTCCACTGCTGAAAGACGTGTGGATCCAGAATTGGCCTCCACAGTCACTTACGGACTCACTGTTAAAACCATGTTTATGGAAAGCAATCTTACAAGTGATTGCCGAAGAAGAAGGTATGCAAAGGGGAGTGGATGAACTCAGTCCCACTCTCCCTTCCATTCCAGTTACTTAATTTAAAACAGAGGTGGGAGACCTGTGTGGTCTTCAAGATGTTCCTGGACCATGGCTCCATCATCATCATGGTGACGTCAGGTAGCTCACAGTTGGGCAGTCCTGTTTTCTACCTTGGTTTAGAGAGTCAGGCCAAAACTGCAGGACCTTGGATAGCTCCAATAATTTTCTCCACCATTTTTGGGGTGATGGGTGTCATTTCTCCACCTCCCCTCCAACGCTTCACAATGATGCCACTGCCTTAGGAAGGAAGGGAGAAGACATGCTGTTGCCGTGGCAAATGGTAAACCCTATCTGGAAGCTGTTGGAGAATTTCTGCTCCCCTCGGTGAAATCCTCCCCACTCGCAATTTTTTCTGTGCACAAATGGGATGGAGAACTTCAAGAATCCGTCTTGAGCCAGGAAAACTGTGGATTCAGTACAGTAATTCAGTTCCTTGATGCAAGAAGCCCCTTTTTTGCCAGAGACAGTGGTCAACATTTCAGTATCCTGCATAGGACTCCCAACTTCCCTCCTCCCTGCTTTCCAGGCCTCTTTCTCAAAATAGGATTGTCTCATTGCTGTGAAGTCAGGAAAAGCTGTAAAGTGACTGGCTAAAATTCCCAGGTGTCAAAAATGGAAAACGAGCGAGGTCCCAACCAAAGAATAATGGCAACTTAAGTTGAGAGAATATGCACAACTTGCAGAATTAACATAAAGAATAAGAGAACAGGAAGAACATGTGTTTAAAGAAGATTGGAAAACGTTTATTGAGTATATGGGAAATAACTGTGCACAGCTGAAAAATGCTGGAAGCATTAAGATAAATTCAACAGTAAATAAGTTTTGATGGATGCAATAATGGAATACTGAATGGTATAGTTTTGGTAAAATATGCAGGGATTTATGATAGGTAAAATGAAGCATGAAAAGAGAAGAATGGAAGTAATTGATATCTTAAGAATGTAAAAATGAGTATTTTAAATTGTACAACAGAACATTTAGTAAAAATTATATATATATAAATAAAGTGTAGCAATATCCAGACCCCAACAGCAATATTGTCCTCATACAATACCTATCATTATAACAACATCTTGCTCCTCTCAGTTTGTTGTTACAATGATAAGGGTTTGTCTTCAAAGAATGCTTATCATTATAACAACATGTTGTTCCCCTCATGGAGTCAGAACAATTTACGGAGTGCACTGACTTCATTTTTTTTTGTTTCCTAATAACTAGCCAGGGATAAACATAAAGGATGTTTAAAAAATATTGCACCTTCAATTAATCTTTCTGATTGTTGTTGTTTAGTCGTTTAGTCGTGTCCGACTCTTCATGACCCCATGGACCAGAGCATGCCAGGCACTCTTTCTGATATTTTCTCCCAAATCTAATCACTATTATTATTATTATTATTATTATTATTATTACTGCTGCTGCTGCTGCTACTACTACTGCTACATATATTTGTTTTTACTCAACCTCCCCCCCCCCAGGACTCAAGGCAGCTTACAGATTAAAATAAGAACAGTTAAGGGGGGGAGGGGATCAATCATTAGAAAATCAATCAAACATTGATAGAATTGAACTGTATACATATATCTAAGATCTGTTTAAAACATACAAATAATTGCAATAAAAACAGCACGGTACCACCCATTAAAGCAGTCAATTGCTCAAAGCTGTCGGAACAAGGAAGTCTCCATCTGCCAGTAGAAGGACAGCAAAGAGGAGGCTAGTTTAGCTTCTCTAGGTAGAGAGTTCCAAGGCCTGGAAACAGCCACCAAGGAGGCCCTTTCTTGTGTCCCCACTAAGCAGGACTGTGAGGGTGGTGGAACTGATGGAAGGGCCTCCCCCGAAGATCTCAAAACCTGGGCAGGTTTGTGTAAGGGCATGTGGTCTTTCAGATAACTTGGATCCAAGCCTAAGCCAGCCAGGAAGCCTCACCAGGAGCCTCCTGGACTTATGCTGTTATGCTTATAACTTTATTCTAACAAGACTCCCATCCCAGGCCTCAGACTAGCTCTTCACAGGCCTGCTTGGACCTAAGCCGTCAATCCAGGACAGGATTATCCATTAAGCAAAAGGAGCCCATGCCCATCAAGTGAAGTGGGACACCACAGAATTCTTCAATTGCTGGATTTACCATGAATAAAGGTAAAGGTAAAGGGACCCCTGACCATTAGGTCCAGTCGTGGACAACTCTGGGGCTGCAGCGCTCATCTCGCTTTATTGGCCGAGGGAGCGGGCGTACAGCTTCCAGGCCATGTGGCCAGCATAACTAAGTAGCTTCTGGCGAACCAGAGGAGCGCACGGAAACGCCGTTTACCTTCCCGCCGGAGTGGTACCTATTTATCTACTTGCACTTTGACGTGTTTTCGAACTGCTAGGTGGGCAGGAGCTGGGATCGAGCAACAGGAGCTCACCCCGCCGAGAGGATTTGAACCGCTGACCTTCTGATCAGCAAGCCCTAGGCTCTGTGGTTTAACCCACAGCGCCACCCGCATCCTGTTTTACCATGAATACCATGAATGAAAGAAATTATGGAGAATTATGGAGAAAGCTAGAGAGTTCCAGAAAAACGTCTACTTCTGCTTCATTGAATATGCAAAAGCCTTTGACTGTGTCGACCACAGCAAACTATGGCAAGTTCTTAAAGAAATGGGAGTGCCTGATCACCTCATCTGTCTCCTGAGAAATCTCTATGTGGGACAAGAAGCTACAGTTAGAACTGGATATGGAACAACTGAGTGGTTCAAAATTGGGAAAGGAGTACGACAAGGTTGTATATTGTCTCCCTGCTTATTTAACTTATATGCAGAATTCATCATGCGAAAGGCAGGACTAGATGAATCCCAAGCCGGAATTAAGATTGCCGGAAGAAATATCAACAACCTCAGATATGCAGATGACACAACCTTGATGGCAGAAAGCGAGGAGGAATTAAAGAACCTTTTAATGAGGGTGAAAGAGGAGAGCGCAAAATATGGTCTGAAGCTCAACATCAAAAAAACCAAGATCATGGCCACTGGTCCCATCACCTCCTGGCAAATAGAAGGGGAAGAAATGGAGGCAGTGAGAGATTTCACCTTCTTGGGCTCCTTGATCACTGCAGATGGTGACAGCAGTCATGAAATTAAAAGACGCCTGCTTCTTGGGAGAAAAGCAATGACTAACCTAGACAGCATCTTAAAAAGCAGAGACATCACCTTGCCGACAAAGGTCCATATAGTTAAAGCTATGGTTTTCCCAGTAGTGATGTATGGAAGTGAGAGCTGGACCATAAAGAAAGCTGATCTCCGAAGAATTGATGCTTTTGAATTATGGTGCTGGAGGAGACTCTTGAGAGTCCCATGGACTGCTAGAAGATCAAACCTATCCATTCTTAAGGAAATCAGCCCTGAGTGCTCCCTGGAAGGACAGATCGTGAAGCTGAGGCTCCAATACTTTGGCCACCTCATGAGAAGAGAAGAATCCTTGGAAAAGACCCTGATGTTGGGAAAGATTGAGGGCACTAGGAGAAGGGGACGTCAGAGGACAAGATGATTGGACAGTGTTCTCGAAGCTACGAACATGAGTTTGACCAAACTGCAGGAGGCAGTGCAAGACAGGAGTGCCTGGCGTGCTATGGTCCATGGGGTCACGAAGAGTCGGACACGACTAAACGACTAAACAACAACAACAACAACAACAACAACATATGCATCGTATGTTCCATGCAACAAAAAAATGTAAAAGCAAGATTCAGGCTGAACTTCACAGAGTAATTGTAGAAGACACCATCATCATCACCATCATCATCATTTATTCCCCACCCACCTGGCTGGGTTTCCCCAGCCACTCTGGGCAGCTCCCAACAGAATATTAAAAACATGATAAAAACCAAGCAGAGGGCCTTCTCAGTAGTGGCTCCCGCCCTGTGGAAAGCCCTCCCATCAGATGTCAAAGAAATAAACAACTATCTGATTTTTAGAAGACATCTGAAGGCAGCCCTGTTGGGGGAAGTTTTTAATGTTTGATGCTTTATCGTGTTTTTAATATTCTGTTGGGAGCCACCCAGTGTGGCTGGGGTATAAATAATAAATCTTCATAATAATGAATGTGTTTAATCCTTTTTTAAAGCCATCCAAGTTGGTGCCCGTCACTACAGCTTGTGGTAGCCAATTCCATATGCACTGTGTGAAGCAGTAACTTCCTCTTGCCTGTCCTGAATCTCCCAATACTTAAGTTCATGCGCCCTTGCAATGGATGGAGCCATGTGCAGTATGAAGCAATATCACTGAAAACTGATGGGATTGCTAAGATGATATGGGTCCACTTGGACCTTCGTTGATGACGGGGGTTTCTCTCCATGTCTGTTGGAGGCTTTCCCAACCCAGCATCATAAGTTTTGTGGAAGCAAATCTCCTTGAACTTTAGCTGCGCTGTTCGGTAAATATATTTGTCCTTGTTTTGTTAGTACAGCTCTGTTTCTCTCAAAGCTCAGTGTAAGGGTCTTTGATCATCCTTGGTGAGTCAGAAAACATAGTATGATCCATACATCTGACATTTCCCTCTCTCCTCCACGGCAACGAGATTCTGAGAATTGTTGACAATAAAAAGGGTTGCTTTTCTTTATTTTGCAGTGTCACGGCGAGCCAAAACAAGCAGAGGGAAGACACCGCTTCCAGGAATGAGAGAATATTTCTTTCTTTCTTCTCTTTGTGCAATACCTCTGAGGGTACTGGCTGATGCTAATAGGCCTCCCAGGTAACAGCTCTTTATTGCTTAGCTGTAATTGGAAGCTCCATTACGGCTGATCAAAAATCATTTAAGTGGTTTGCATAAGGTTTGCGATGAAATATGAGGGGAAATGCCAATTCTCAAAATAGCCTGCTTTTTATTATTTGTTAAGTAAGGGTTCTAAGGGACGCGGTTAAACCACAGAGCCTAGGGCTTAGTAGTTCGAAAGCACGTCAAAGTGCAAGTAGATAAATAGGTACCGCTCTGGCAGGAAGGTAAACGGCGTTTCCGTGTGCTGCTTTGGTTCGCCAGAAGAGGCTTTGTCATGCTGGCCACATGACCTGGAAGCTGTATGCCGGCTCCCTCTGCCAGTAAAGCGAGATGAGTGCCACAACCCCAGAGTCGGTCACAACTGGACTTAATACTCAGGGGTCCCTTTACCTTAAGGGTTCTAAGGCCCCGTTCGTCTGATTAAATTGTGTGTGCATCTTCATGAAACAGAATTCAACAAGAAAAAGAGAGCTGCTTTCCTTTTGGGAATCATAGCAACAGAACTACCCAAACTGTATAGAAATTTATTCATGTATGTGACTATAGTGGCACGAATGTTATTTGCCCCAAAATGGAAAGAAGAATGAAAGAAGAATGGATACAAAAACTTAGGGAATATGCAGAAAAGGCGAAACTTACCGGAAAAATAGGAAATCAAGATAGCAAACTTTTTATAAAAGAATTGAAATGGTTTATTGAATATTTACAAACAAACTGTAAACAAATAAGAACATTGGTGGGGTTATTGCAATAACCTGCAGTTTTATAAGAGTATACATTTAAAGTAGATGAATAAATGGTTAAGTTAAGTTAATTTGGAATATGCAGAAAAATATAAAAAAACAAATTGAAGGAACAGTAGAAAGAGGGGGAAGGAAGTCGAGTTTCGAAATGTTAAAACGATTGTAAAGTTATTGAAATGTATAAAAGTATAATGGAGAGAGAGAGAGAGAGAGAGAGAGAGAGAGAGAGAGAGAGAGAGAGAGAGAGAGCGCTGCATAAAGTGTCCCACATCGTCATGTCAAAAGCTTCCTTGTTTTCCCATTTTGGTAACCTTTAATAACCAAAAGAAATAGCAGTTTGAAAAGGGTGTTGTGCAAGGAAGTAGAATACAGCAGGAATGAGAATGTGACCTTTCGGCTGGGCAGCATTAAAGCATTAAAATATTAAAAACATACAGGATGGGAAGGCGCCAAGCTGCAGGTTTACCTATCTAATCAGCTGCGTCTGTGATAAAGGAGGAAGTGAGCTGAAGGGAGGAACCTGTGGATGCTTGTAATAGTCCCCAAGACTCCAACTTTATGACAGCTTCGTTGTGTCTTTAGGATTCAGGCCAAGCTCAGGCTTAAGGAGGAAATTTAAGTAATCATTACTTACAGGCTTACTTATTCATTACTGGACAGTATATAGGTTCTAAGACAAATACACACATGGTTTTTTCGTGTATTTTTTTCAAAACGTATGGGTGCCATAGGAGCCAACTCCTAGGGGCCAAGGTCCCTTTGCTCCCCCCCCCATAAAATATTGGAGGAGCCAGGCCGCCACCCCCCAAAAAAGTTGATGGGGACTGGCATTCATGTGTGTTGCATCATGTGATCGATTCTGCAGAGTGGGGCTTGCCGGCCTCTACCCCCCCCACACACACACAATATTTTATTCAATTTGGCACCCTGCTGGATGCTGTCTGTCATCGACACCCACTACTTCCCTCCAAAGAAAAGGATATAACCTTCTCAATGGTTCATTTGTTTGTTTGAAGGAGCGTTTCCACACCCATTGTTCAGCCCGGACACTGAGGTCCAACTCCAAGGGCCTTCTGGCAGTTCCCTCACTGCAAGAAGCAAAGCTACAGGGAACCAGGCAGAGGGCCTTCTCGGTAGTGGCACCCGCCCTGTGGAATGCCCTCCCATCAGATGTCAAGGAAATAGACAACTATGTGACGTTTAGAAGACATCTGAAGGCAGCCCTGTTTAGGGAAGTTTTTAATGTATTTTTTGTGTTTTAATGTATTTTTAATCCTTTTTGGAAGCCGCCCAAAGTGGCTGGGGAAGCCCAGCCAGATGGGCAGGGAAACCCAGTCAGATTGGCAGGGTGTAAATAATAAATTTTTGTTGTTGTTGTTGCTGTTGCTGCTGTCGTTGTTGTTGTCTGCAAAACAGCTAAGAGCTGCTGTAGTGCAAAGCAGCTGTATTTAGGGTTGCTAAAGAAAGAAAGAAAATTATTAAAGAAAATTTCAGAAACAGACTGGAAAGAGAAGTTGCTGAATTGCAACTCATTACCAAGCTTAAAACCATGGAGAGACCTGGTATGAACAGAGACACAGGATTCTTATCTCATTATACATGATCAAGCTTTCTTTAGCACCTCAGCCCTTGCTTTTTCCTGCAAGACCAATTGCAGTCATTAACAGTCATCAACAGGTTTACCACTCCTATCAGCCCATCACCCATTCCCATCACCCCACCCCCCACCCTCTGACTATACATAAGGGTCTGGTGACTTCTGTTTCAGTGTATCTGAAGAAGTGTGCATGCACACGAAAGCTCATACCAATGACAAATTTAGTTGGTCTCTAAGGTGCTGCTTGAAGGATTTTTTTGATTTTTTTTCCCGACTACGTCAGACCAACACGGCTACCTACCTGTAAATTGAATTTTCTGTAAGACTCACCATCGCCATCTAGTATCATATTGCACTTAAAACACACTTAAAATGTTTTATTTGCAGCCATGTAGCTGAGTCTGAGGTCATAAATTAGAATTGACTAATAAGAACAAATATTCCCGTGAAATTTCACGGGCTTCTACTTATACGAATATATTCCTATCATTAACATTAACTGCCCACCACTGTCAATATGGGGCACTCATAATAGGTACGTGTGAAAACCGCTCACGTTGGATTTAATTGAATAATTGTTTTTCTCATTAAAGCATGTCTGGTATTTATATAGGCTTGCTTAAACAAGCAAGCTGATCCACCATGAAAGGAAATCATTACTCATAATTAGAACAGCAGCTCAATAAATCTGAGGTTTCTGTTTAGGAGAGCCTTTGCAATTTTAACAGGTCTAAATGGAAGTGCCCTCATTTATGTGCAAGCAAAGGACACTTGATTCGTAAGGGGGAAGTGACTGATTAGCGTTGATGAAGATTATGTTTCTTGCACAAAAGCACTTTTGCCTGCCTCCCTGTAACCATAGCAAAGGAAGGCAACAATTAAGAAGAAATTGTAGATGGCAATGATGAGAGAATGAAGTCGACTGAATCTCACGCATACAAACGAATTTTGCGATGCAGCGGTCCAACCAGCATGAGCAAAAATGCATATCTTGGGGGAAAGTGTGTGTAAACGGCACATATTAGTGCAAATAACACACAAGAATGCATTATGTTCGAGCAAGTTGCCTTTAAAATGTGCATACTAGTTAAAACCACCATACAAAAACGTGTTGATTTGGAGAAATTGGAATGACAATGCTCCTAAGTTTTCGTGAAGATTTTTTCTAAAAAATCATGAACTGCTGCAAAAATGTGGAGAACTGAATTGAAGACTGAAGAACAGAAGCTGGGAGAACAGAGATGGACACATTCATCCAACCCTACTCTCCACAGGTCAGAGTAGTGTGAGAAGTGTGAATGTCAGGCTTCCGGGAATCAGAGCTCTCCCAGGGTGGCAGCCAAGAAGAAGATAAACAAGAAGAGTTCTTACCAGTCTTTTATTCAAAATTCACAGAGAGAGAGATGTAGAAATGCGGTCTCTCCTAGATAATGGTGTTGCTCCGAGTAAAGTCCCACCCCCTCTGTCTCTCCTATTGTACGTCATCCCTGAAGCAACTGATCTGTGCTTTCTGCCTCTGAGTTTTCTGTTCTGCTACTCTCAATGCACACCGGGTCCTAGGAGAAGGGGGGTTGAGTATGCTTTCTAAAGACACTGACATAGCTGCCAAGTTTTCCCTTTTCTCGCGAGGAAGCCTATTCAGCATAATGGAAAATCCCTTAAAAAAAGGGATAACTTGGCAGCTATGCACTGAGTCTGTCAGCTGTCTCCCCCCCCCCCCGGTGCTTCTTCTCCCTGCTGCTCCTCTCCCAATATTTCCCAGCTTCTCCCCTCTGTAGACTCTGAACCTTCTGCAAACCATGGTTGTAAATCTATACTGTCTCCCTCTTCTCTGGGAAGTGCAGAAGAAGGTGGGCAGACTCCACCATTCCTCTTCAGACCCGTCCCTGACAAAGATAAAGCTTTCCCATTTAGCTCTATAGATGAGCAACTCTGCACATACAAAGAGATGATTATATGGGGCTACCTTGACAATGATGTGACTGGCAGACCTCACAGAAGCTAAATGTGCCCCCCTCACCATGTATATGAAGTTCCAAGGTCAGAGCTATTGATTTGAAGTAAATCGTGCCTTTTCCACATGTCAGGTTTCAGATTCAGATATGGCTTGAGAACGAAACATGCCTCATGAAGTTATATTTGCATTTCATTGTTTTATGTGTTCTTTTCCTCTCCTGTTCATTTTCCGGGACTTGCTATATTTGAAGGAAAGCAGAATCATCTTAGATGAGCATTCTGTGCACCTGACTTAAGTCATTCTACTGTTTGGCTTTGAGAATTGGTTGCTATGTGCATTATTTTTTTAAAAAAAAATTATACACATGATATTAGGAGGGGAATGGCAATGGGGTCAGATGAGCTTTTTACAAACAAAAATGTCATTTCCATGAAAATGGGAAAACTAGAAGCCAATGGAAAATGGGTGCCAGATTTGGCTGACACTTCTGTGATGTCATTCACTGGTTTTCTTTTCAGCTTGGCAGAACAGAAAGCTCAAATTAACTCAGAAAACCTTTTGCCATTTTGTCCAAAACAGATTTCTCAACCCACCCCTTCCAGGCTTCTCTGGATTTAAATGGCCAACCGTGCAATTCTATACATATCTACGCAGAAGTAAGCTCCGTTGAATTCAATTGGACTAGGTATAATCCTAACTACATCTACTCAGAAGTGAGTCCTGTTCCGTTCAGTGGCAGTTAGGGTTAGGATTACAGCCGTACTCCCCGTAAGTGTGTACAGTGGAATCTCGGTTTATGAACACCTCGGTTTATGAATTTTCGGTTTATGAACGCTGCGGACCCATCTGGAACGGATTAATCCACTTTCCATTACTTTCAATGGGAAAGTTCCCTTCAGTTTATGAACGCTTCAGTTTATGAACAGACTTCCGGAACCAATTACACCCATGCTTTGGGTTAAGTATGCTTCAGGTTGAGTACTCCGCGGACCCGTCTGGAACGGATTAATCCACTTTCCATTACTTTCAATGGGAAAGTTCGCTTCAGTTTATGAACGCTTCAGTTTATGAACAGACTTCCGGAACCAATTACACCCATGCTTTGGGTTAAGTATGCTTCAGGTTGAGTACTCCGCGGACCCGTCTGGAACGGATTAATCCACTTTCCATTACTTTCAATGGGAAAGTTCGCTTCAGTTTATGAACGCTTCAGTTTATGAACAGACTTCCGGAACCAATTGTGTTAATAAACCGAGGTACCACTGTATTGTTGAATTTTCAGCCAAAAATAGAAAGACAGCAACTATTCTGTAACATGAGTAAGCCACTGTGTGCCATTGAGCAACCTTTAAAGGGACAAGATTTTTATTCTGCAACTACAGATATAAAAAGCAGACAGTGGGGACTGGGAGGCAGTGTTTAGAAACAGAATTATCCCAGTCAGTTTAAAAAATAGAATCTCTTTAAATAAAGAAACAAAATTCAAGCTTGCAACTTTCCAAACGTTTATAAAATCTGTCTGACTAGCTTTTTTATTAATCCTGTGCAGAACTTTATTATTCTGCATTGGGGAATATCCAAACACACTCACCGCTTCCCTGAGCAGTGAGAAGCCAAGGAGCCATACTCAAAGATTTAGCTACTTTTGAATGAGAAAGAGCACAATGGAAGTGGCTGTTTCCTTAAAATACGCAGCCGATCGATTAACCATTTTCATTCCTTATCAGGGGTTGAGAAAACTCTTTCTGGCATCCTCTCTAGGCAAACCCATGCCAGCGGTGGATACTGTCAGAGGCAAAAGTCTGCAGAACAATTAAGGTAAGTTTTACCTTTGACTGGTTTCTACACGCATTCCCCTCTGTAACAAATGCATGGGAAGAGAAGTACCTGCAGGTGGTTTTTCCCCCCATGAATTTCGGGTTAAGCCTTTTGTGGAAAGACAACAGTTGTTGTTGTTGTTGGCATCTGTCTGTCTCGAGAAACAATGGGATGTGTCTCTGGGGGCCAAGCCAAGCCACTGTGTTAGCAACACCAAAGTGACCTCTACGGGGCGCAAGTCTAGGCAGTGTTTATGGAGGTCCTGGGCTGCTCAGAAGACAAGACTCCTCTCCCTGGTCTCGCTGATGTGGTCCAAAGGAAAGCAGAGCAATATGTTTGGCACTAGCTTGCCTGCAGGAGTTGCCACCGGAAGGAGGCACTCCAATCTGGATTTGTGTATGGTTTACTCCTTGGCCTTTTCTTATCCCAAATATATCTTGAAAGGTTTAGGGTCAGAGTTTTCCTTTTCCTAGATAGGCTACCTTCCCAGGTTGACGAGCCCCATTTGCCCCTCGCTTCCCTCTACAGCACGTGCAAAAAACGCCTTCTTGACCAATGGGCCCACTATTAGTCTCATTCTCTCAATCCAACAGAGCCTGTCTTGTCCTGCAGGGGAAGTCCCTGACTCACTGAGGGCATGACACTCATTGGCCACCCTTACCTGGTTTAACCAGTCAGTCTATGCCAGGGGTCCCCAGACTTACCCGGCTTTGGGCCGGTGCCCGCCGTGCCAATCGTGCGGCGGGCCGGAGTGCAGGGGAGTGCGCGCCCGTGTGCATGCGCGCACACACTTACTGGTGCGGTGGTGTGCTTCCAGGTCGGAAAAATCACCGAAAATCGTTTGTGCGCATGCGTATGGGCCTCCCCCGACCCGGAAGTGCACCAGAAATGACCTCTTCTGGGTCGGGAGAGGCCCATACGCATGCGCACAAACGATTTTCGGCGCTTTTTTCGATCTGGAAGTGTGCCGCCGTGCTGCGCGGCGTAATAGCGGGCAGCAGCAGCGGGCGGTGGGGGTCATCACGGGCCGGATTGGGAGGCCAATTGGGCCGCATCTGGCCCGCGGACCGTAGTCTGAGGACCCTTGGTCTATGCAATTTCCTGGGGTGTGGCCGCTGTCGCATGTCGACAGCTTCTAGAATTTAAATGTGGCTCCTAGAATGTCAATAATAATAATAATAATAATAATAATAATAATAATAATAATACACTGAAACAGAGTTTGGTTCCTATACAATAAGAATCTCACTTGGTGCTGTTTACTATTATTTTCTAATGGATTATTGAATTTTGCTTTATTTGATATAAGTTGACTTTTTTGTATCGGATCAGATTGTTATTATTAATGAATGACATTTTATTATGTTGTTACATGTGCTAGAAGCCTCCCAGAGTGGAGCAACCCAGCCAGATGGGTGGGGTATAAATAATAAAATTATTATAGTTGTCAGATTATTATTGGTCAAATTCCTGAATTGTGAAAATATTGTACCCCACATTGTTTTGATGCAGGTGCTGCCTCTAATTGAAGAGACATTTTGTCTTACTGCGTTTGCTATCTGTCTTTTCCAGCTGCGCCCCTAGACTTGAGGGATGAATTTGCATTCCGGTTGTCACTAGTGAGCTAGAAAATGTAGTAAAATGAGGAGATCAATCCAGCAAAGACGAACGCTGTCACAGCTCAGGCTCTTACTGCAGCTGACAGAAATGTAATTAATCGAATGTTAGGAATCTAAGAGCTAAAGCAGACATCACACAGCAGAGGCATTCAACCTTCTCCCAAAGGGACTGGGTTTCGTTTCGTTGTTTTTAATGAAAAGAGCCAATGGGTGGCTCCCGGTTTGAAAAGAGGAGCAGCAGGGAAGGGTGGCTGCTTAACTCTTTCTTCTTCAGATATAATTCACTTACAAACACAACTTCTTTTCCATGCATGGGGGAAATATACAGGGTGTGTGATTTAAACAGTCTCAGTCTCCCTCTCCCCTTGCCATCACACACTCTTGTTAGCACACTCAGACAGTTGATTTTTATTTTATTTTTATTTTATTTTTATTTTATTTAAGTCGAGAAGGGACCCAGGTGGTGCTGTGGGTTAAACCACAGAGTCTAGGGCTTGCTGATCAGAAGGTCGGCGGTTCGAATCCCTGCAACGGAGTGAGCTCCCGTTGCTCGGTCCCAGCTCCTGCCCACCTAGCAGTTCGAAAGCACATCAAAGTGCAAGTAGATAAATAGGGACCGCTCCGGCGGGAAGGTAAACGGCGTTTCTGTGCGCTGCTCTGGTTCGCCAGAAGCAGCTTTGTCATGCTGGCCACATGACCCGGAAGCTGTCTGCGGACAAACGCCGGTTCCCTCGGCCTATAGAGCGAGATGAGCACCGCAACCCCAGAGTCGGACACGACTGGACCTGTTGGTCAGGGGCCCCTTTACCTTTAAGTCGAGTGGTGGTTAGATACAGCTGCAAGGCTGCTAATTAGGACAGATGAGTAGAGTCAACTCCTCCGGCTGCTGATCCATTTCTAAGGACAATTCGGTCCAAGAACAAGAGCTGGTGCTTGCCTTCAAAGCCCTCAATAGTTTGGGACTGGGACACCTGAATAGTTTGGGACTGGGATACCTGAAGCAGGACAGCGCGCTCTCTCTGAAGGACCTGCCTGAATACTAGGGAAGGGGGAGGAATTTGGTTCACAGGGCGGCCCTCTCTAACTCACACCTCCTGGGACACAAACCAAAATGCAGGTATCCTTCCTGCTCCTTCTGAATTTTGCGGTGCAGTCTTCCCCCAAAAAAAACTGCACAGAGAAATGCATATATTAGGGGAAAGTGTGCATAAAAAATTCATGTATTAGCTACAATAACATACAATAATGTCAGAGACCATTGCTTGCAAATAAAAAGTGCATATTGGGAGAAAATGGTGAATTTTCACAAGGATTTTTTTTAATGCGAATTTCTAGCTAAATTAATGGAGTGCCTACATTGCTAATATACTCCTTATGCAGCTTTGAGTAATATAAAGGTAAAGGTAAAGGGACCCCTGACCATTAGGTCCAGTCGTGACCGACTCTGGGGTTGCGCGCTCATCTCGCATTATTGGCCAAGGGAGCCGGCGTACAGCTTCCAGGTCATGTGGCCAGCATGACAGAGCCGCTTCTGGCAAACCAGAGCAGCACATGGAAACGCCGTTTACCTTCCCGCTGTAGCGGTTCTTATTTATCTACTTGCATTTTGACGTACTTTCGAACTGCTAGGTTGGCAGGAGCTGGGACCAAGCAACGGGAGCTCACCCCGTCACAGGGATTCGAACCGCCGACCTTCTGATCAACAAGCCCTAGGCTTTTTGGGAGCCCCCCCAAAAGAGGCATTGTGGGGGGGGAGGGATCATTGGATGGAAAATGAGAAAGGAGGAGGGATGCAGAGAATGCACACCGGGGGAGGAAGGGTGGGAGCTAAAACTGATTTTGTTCTGGGGGGCTGGATCGAGCAGTGGTGATAGTCAGGTGCCAAGAGCTGGCTGCCTGTCTCTCGATCCCCCCTCACTTTTTCCTTTTCTCTCTCTCCCTCTCCCTATACTTGCACACTCACATGCACGCACACAAACAGCACAAAAACACACAGGCTGGCATACACAGGGCGCCCCCTTGGCCTGATCCCGCATGACCAGGATCCTAGGACTGACAGGACCTGGAGTCCTAGAACATGTTTCCTACAGGTTTCCTATCCATCACTTCTAAGTCCGATAAAGTCCTGATCATTAGAATTCATTGGAAGTCATTGTTGCCAATCATGACAGTCATGGCCCAAAGCAAACTGACATGAAAATGCAGAATGATGTTCTGAATTTGATCATTTAAACCAGGTTTTCTTAGAGCACAATCCTAACCTCCACGTTGGAAGGGCTTTGCAGGTTTACATCACCGTGGTGTAATGGTTAAGAGTGGTGGACTTATAATCTGGTGAACCGGGTTCGCTTCCCTGCTCCTCCACATGCAGCTGCTGGGTGACCTTGGGCTAGTCACACTTCTCTGAAGTCTCTCAGCCTCACTCACCTCACAGAGTGTTTGTGGTGGGGGAGGAAGGGAAAAGGAGATTGTTGGCCGCTTTGAGGCTCCTTAATGGGAGTGAAAGAAGGGATATCAACTCCAAACTCTTCTTCTTCTTACCATAAGGATGGCCGCGGCAGAAAGGAGGGGGTGGGATGGCCTACACAATTGGACAGCAACCAACGATGCAGGATTCAGGGATCTTGGGCTGGCCCAGCCCCATCCTATCCCCTCCCTTCAAATACCCCATTTGAGGGCTTCCCAGTGGCTCTGACCAGCAGATTTCCTGCCTGCCCATATGTCTGGCAGCTGGGGGGAGTTGAGCACAGGGACACCTCGGCCTATTCCAACCCCGCTATCCCAGCGTGGCCAAAGGGGTTTTCTTTTGATTGTCCTGTTAGTCATTGAATGTTGAACAATGGGACAAACAAAAAGTCTGCAAACATCTGGAAAGACTAAGGGGAAGAACAGGAGACAATTATGCTAATGATGCTAGAACAGACAAATGTTTTACACATAGGATGAGAAAGGATACTGGCTTCCACCAGGGTCTATGTTTTGGCAAAGGGTACACACAGCGGAAGCAGATGTTAGCACTGTCATTAGCTGTCCTTCAAGCTTACATACAGGCTGCAGTTTGGGGAATGGGAATGCACCTTGGTAGGGCTTTTCTTCCTGTCCACATGTTTTGCTTTATAGAGGAAAAGGTGAAAGGGGAAGACTCTTCCGTAATGGCTTTCTACACCGTGCGGTTTTTCAGGAGTACTGTTTCCTCTCTATGTGTAGTCTCAGGGCAAAGGGCAGCAACATTTAATCAATTGAATGTAACTACCCTTTAAAAGCTTTCCAGTTGCAGGTAGTTCTCTCTCTCTCAGAATTAAGGCTGAAATCCAGTGCATGCTCCTGAAGGAACAAGGCTGCGAAGGACTTGCCCACAAATTTATTAACAGCTGCACGGGTTATGATAGCTAGGAAGCGTAAGGGGCAAGCAGAATATAAAATGGAAGGATGGTATAAAGAGGTGTGGGATATAGCTATTAATGATAAATTAACATGTGCTGTTAAGGTAAGATGGGGAATATGCAGGAGAAATGATTTTGAGGAGATATGGAGGGTGTTTGTAGAATCTGTACTGTTAAAACGGAAAGGGGTCAAACCATCGCAAGAGGTGTTTTTTGGGGGGGGGTTGGATAGTTACAATGGAATGGTCTCGGGTGGGGTGCACATTTTTTAGTCTTGTCTATTTATTATTATTATTGGGTCCCAGGTGGTGCTGTGGTTAAACCACTGAGCCTAGGGCTTGCTGATCAGAAGGTCGGCGGTTCGAATCCCTGTGACGGGGTGAGTTCCCGTTGCTTGGTCCCAGCTCCTGCCAACCTAGCAGTTCGAAAGCACATCAAAGTGCAAGTAGATAAATAGGTACCGCTAGTACAGCGGGAAGGTAAACGATGTTTTCGTGTGCTGCTCTGGTTTGCCAGAAGCGGCTATGTCATACTGGCCACATGACCTGGAAGCTATACGCCGGCTCCCTCGGCCAATAATGCAAGATGAGCGCGCAACCCCAGAGTCGGTCACGACTGGACCTAATGGTCAGGGGTCCCTTTACCTTTACCTATTTATTATTATTACTTTGTAAAATGAAAGGAATAAACTCTATTGAATTCAGCGGGACTTCTGAATAAGCACGTAAGATTGCTCTGCCAGTGCTTTTTTCGTGAATTGAAGGTGGAAGTAAAACATTTTCCTGATTTGGATCTCTCTCTTGCATACCCTCCAACATTTTTCCGATGAAAATAAGGAGTGTTTCCGTGCGCTGCTCGGGTTCACCAGAAGCGGCTTAGTCTTGTTGGCCACATGACCCAGAAGCTGTCTGCAGACAAACGCCGGCTCCCTTGGCCTATAGAGCTAAATGAGCGCCGCAACCCCAGAGTCGTCCGCAACTGGACCTAACGGTCAGGGGTACCTTTACCTTTATTCTATAATTATTATTATTATTATTATTATTATTATTATTATTATTCCATGCCCATCTAACTGGGTTGCCTCAGTCACTAATGGCAGCTTCCAACATATGTAAAAAACATAATAAAACATTCTAAATAAATAAATAAAGCTTATACACAGAACAAACTAAGTTGGTATCTAAGGTGCTACTGGACAATTTTTTAATTTCTTTCGACTGCATCAGACCAACATGGCTACATACCTGAAATAATAAAAAATTAGACATTAAAAACTAAATGTTGTATCTCCTTATCACCTTGTCTTGGGGGTCAGGTAACTCCATACCCTCCAACATGTTTTCAATGAAAATAGGGACATCCTACCATACCCTCCAACATTTCTCTGATGAAAATAGGGACATCCTAAAGAAAAGCGGGACATTCTGGGGCCAAATCAGAAACTGGGATGGCTTCTGTAAATCTAGGACTGTCCCTGGAAAATAGGGACAATTTGACAGTCTAATCTTGGTGCTTATACAGTGGACCCTCGACTTACGAACTTAATCCGTTCTGAATGCACATTCGTAGGTCGAAAAGTTCGGAAGTCAAAACGCGGCTTCCCATAGGAAAAAAAAATATTCAGAAAAATTCGTAAGTCGAAAAATCCACATGTAATAATTTGTAAGTCGAAAAAACTGCATTTAAAGCCGCCAACGATTTCCGTTTGGATGTAGAAAAATTTGTAAGCGAGTGGCCATTTGTCCCGTTCTTAAGTTGAAACCTACGGATGTCGAGTAATTCGTAAGTCGAGGGACCACTGTATGTATGTGCAGACAAATTATTTCTATGGAGCAACTTGAGTGACTTCTTCCTTGCCACAACTATGACGAGAAGACAGGTGACAATCTTTTGTATGCAAAATGACCCAAGTTCCAATCCTGGTTTCTTTGGGCAGGGATGAGACAGACCCCTGGCGAGTCTCCACCAGTCAATATAGACAATACTGAACTCACTGAAAACCTGTGGTTTGGTTCAAGAGAAGCCAGCTCCCTACCTTCTGAGTGAGACAAGGAGTTCTACAGAAATACCCTTGATAAGCATTTCATATTTTTTTACTTCCTGATCTTATTGTGAGTGGCTTGAAAGTATACAGGCACTTTTTTTTCCCCCTTACAGGATACTTTAAAAATAAATCTAGGAAAATCTGTTTCCTCTTATGTATCTAATTTTAGCACTTGGCTTGACACGGCCTTCAATTTCCCATGATATAATCATCAGATATACATTATTTTTAACTTTGCTTGGAGATAGCACTGATCAAGAAGAAAGAGGGAAAGCATTTGCTGTGCTTTCTGTGGTGCTTTTTAACACGTACGAGGCCCTAAATCGCTGCACTTGTTCCATCCTGTGTAGATTAAGTGCAACCTCACAGTAAGCTAACTATGGGTAACTCGCAAGGGAAAGAGAAGTTCCGTCTTGCTCCCCCCCCCCTCGTGCAGTTTCTGGAGCTGAAAACAAAGATCTACTAAGCACACAGGGACAACTCTGCTGCATAGTTGTTTTCAGTGTACCTGAGCCGAGGCGAGCAGCAAACACACACCTGCAACTGCGTGAACATTCATAGAGGCAGAGTATGTTGCAATTGGGCACTTAAAGGTAAAGGTAGAGGGACCCCTAACCATTAGGTCGAGTTGTGCATGATTCTGGGGTTGCAGCGCTCATCTCGCTCTATTGGCCGAGGGAGCCAGCGTACAGCTTCTGGGTCATGTGACCAGCATGACTGAGCCACTTCTGGTGAACCAGAGCAGTGCATGGAAACGCCGTTTACCTTCCCACCAGAGCGGTACCTATTTGCAAAAAAAGCTGCACAACTTTGAGCTGATCCTGATCCTTTAAAAAATGGAGCTTTCCCCCTTTGCAAAGGAAGCTTCCTCAAATATTTAATGGGGGGGGGCAAAGGCACCTAGGCCTCTAGGAGTTGGCTGCTATGCCTAGGACAATTGAAGAAAGCAAAATATTTTTTTCTTGTTTTCCTCCTCTAAAAACTAGGTGCGTCCTATGGTCAGGTGCGTCCTATGGAGCGAAAAATACGTTGTGTTGTTTGGCTTGGGTGGCTACCATTTTCTTTGATGTTGTCAGCTAAAGAAGGAATTTCTCTTCAAAGCTGGGCTCACCAGGCTCCAGTCCTGTTTGCTACAGCTGCCCCGCCACTTCCAAGAATTTCCTTGCGTCGGAGAGAACGAAAACCTATCTCTTATTGTAATATTGTACCTATTTTGATGATTCTGGAGTACCGCTTCTGTGTGCTGTATGTCTTGTAATAGCGGGTACATTGTGACGAATACATTCATGTTCCTTTGCTTGCCTGTCTTCGTATGTTGGCCTGAACCCCTGTTTTTTTGGGCTTTTTTATTGGTGTACTGACAGAAGGCAAAGGGCCATTTATATATCACAGATATGGGCAGGTTCAGTGAATACAATACTTTCCCCTTCAGAGGCTGAAAATTCAGTGCTTTTCTAGACTACCATAACAAAAGTAAAGGTAGATAACCTCCCCCCCCCCCCCGTTAAACCAAGGGGGATTTATACCCAATTTCTCAGCAGCCTAAGCGATCTCAGGCTGTCATGTTTTAATGATTTACGAAACTATCAGCAAGGGTTTGTGAGGAGGTGAGGCCTCTTTTCAAGCAAATCATATCATCTGGGAATAGATGAGGCTCATGGCTGCTCATCCCATAAATGCAGGAAATGGTTGTGTCATCTCAAATGTTCAGGACTTGCTTGTTAAATGGGTGGAACAAGGTCTGCAGAGGAAATCTTTTGAACCTGCATAATTAGTGCTTTTGGGTGGGGATTGGATTAAGGCATTGCTTCATTTGGTTGATCTTTCACCCCTCGCAGCTCGAGCTCAAATATAAGCCAGAGTGATGGAATGGAAAATTCCTTTGAATAGTACACTTGAATTCAACTAATAATCCACATAGCGAGGATGTAGGTAAGGAAAGATGAATGCTAATAGGCATTAGTCTTTATATATGCCTCAAAACTGTAACTGATTTGTTGTTGCTGTTGTTGTTTAGTCATTTAGTCGTCTCCGACTCTTCGTGAACCCATGGACCAGAGCACGCCAGGCACTCCTGTCTTCCACTGCCTCCTGCAGCAAACATAGCAACTATAATCCAGGTAGCCATTCTTACATCTCGCTAATCTCGATTTTCAGGCCGAGGGAGCCAGCGTTTGTCCACAGACAGCTTTCCAGGTCATGTGGCCAGCATGATTAAACCACTTCTGGTGCAATGGGACACCGTGACGGAAACCAGAGTGCATGGGAAAGCCATTTACCTTCCCACTGCAATGGTACCTATTTATCTACTTGCACTGGTGTGCTTTCAAACTGCTAGGTAGGAGGGATTCCCTAAGTCACCTTCCTGGGAACGTCACCCCCTTTCTACTCTATTTTTATTTTATTTGATTTTCCACGCATGTAAAGCTGAATGTGCACAAGTTAAATGTGTGTATCATGTAAAAAAGAAGGTTGTGTGTGCAATGGAGTCTGTTTTGCAGTCAGTACTGCAGAACTGCTGGATGATGTGAACCTCCACTGTATGAATTATTTTTTCACAGGCAATTAAACTTTAAGAAGACTGCAAAGTAATTCTTCTATTTCTTAGAGGCGCTCTCTTCTCTCTCTCTCTCTCTCTCTCTCTCTCTCTCTCTCTCTCTCTCACACACACACACACACACACACACATACACACACATACACACACAAACATTGCTCTTATTTCTTAAGGAGAAGCAGATGAATAGCTTCTTTTCGAGTGCCTAAATGTCTCAGGCCTTCCTTTTCCTGTAAATGGCTTCCCTTCTGGAGCCTCACCCTTCACCTCTCCAGTCCGTTCCAAACAAAGGCCACTGCTCAAGGGTGTCCCTTGGCTTGCCTGCCACCGAGACAGTATCCAGGCCTGCATGGGATCAGCTCACAGTATCTCTCGCCAGTCATGTCCTGATATTTAAAAGCACTGCCCCACCCCATTTCCGCCATGCTGCTGGTGCCCTTTCTCCTTGATCATCCTCTCGTGTTCCCCATCCCTTGGTGCACTTATCCTGGCCCCTTTTGCGCTCAGCGTTTGTCCTTGGTCTGAGTGAGATCCTTTCCTTGCTTGCTACCTCCACATTATACAACCCCTCTCACCGTTTCTGCTCCTGCCAAGCTTCCAGGTGCTTATTTGGGTTGTCAGAGATGTGCCTGGAACACTGTGCAAAAGTGGAGGGGGAAGTAGCAGGAGAGAGTAAGAATCAACCCACAACAACAGCTTTGTGAAGGAGAAGGAGAAGGAGAAGGAGAAGGAGAAGGAGAAGGAGAAGAGGAGGAGGAGGAGGAGGAGGAGGAGGAGGAGGAGGAGGAGGAGGAGGAGGAGGAGGAGGAGGAGGAAGAAGAAGAAGAAGAAGAAGAAGAAGAAGAGGAAGAAGAAGAAGAAGAAGAAGAAGAAGAAGAAGAAGAAGAAGAAGAAGAAGAAGAAGAAGAAGAAGAAGCATCTCTTCTAAGATGCATCTTAGCTGCTGAAGTCTTCTTTCATTCTATGACTACTAGTGTTGTGCTAAAATCTCTTCGCAGTTTCTCAAAAGTGTTATTCCCCTGCCCCATTCTCAGGGCACATTAGAATTCCAGTAAACATTTTTGCAGTATTCTCCCACCTCCCTGACTGCTTACTCTTCCCAAACCATCTCCTGGTGTGGGTGCTCATGAAAACCTCAGAGAACAGACCACTGGGAAGATACTGTACTTTGCAGAATGAAAGAAAGGACAGTCACAAACACCCCTTGGGTGTCTCAAAAATAAGGGAAGCATTTGGGGGGGGGGACTCAACCCTTCACCCATGAAGATTTCACTGAATGTTTTTCCTCTCCTTTGATGATGTTTTCAATGAAAACTCTTTTCTAATTAATTGATGAAGAATGGTCAGGGTCGAAACGCAGCAGAAATTTCAATCGTAGCACCAAAGGCTACAATAATTTGGAAGCAAGTGCCGAGGAACAAAGTTGGACTTACTTCTTAGCATGCAACATACACAGAATCAAGTTTTACACTGTCAAGGCACACTCCTAACGTCGCTTTCAGCAGTCTAATTTCATTCCACATTCCGCAGTTAAAATAAATATAACTTGCAAGACGGGATCGTTTTGATTGGTTCCATACGGGGCTCTGAGAACCAGGATGTATATTTTAAAAAAAATACTTTCAAACAAACAAAACCATCCTTACTGTTGTGTTGTGCTTGCACACCAGCAAATTGTTACGAGTGCCACTTCTTGGGGGATGAGTGAATCAACCCCACATTTTAAACACATGGCTGCCTGCTTGGCAAACAGCCCAGGCAAGGCCCCATTGATTTCGGTATAAACAAATGGGTGGGATGTTTTTTAACTTGTGACATTTTCAATTACAGCACTGATTCATTACCACTTGCCAAGAAACTGCAGCCCAGGCAGTCTGGCCAAGATTATATAGACTTCTTTCTTTCTTTCTTTCCCCACTGGTAGATAAGCTACCCTCACTGTTGGGTTATTGAAAACTGTGACAGATGAAAACAGGAGGAAGGAAATGATAAAATGAGAAAGGAAGCCATGTCAGAGATGAATGGCTCTTACAAATCATTAAAGCTGCTTGTTAACATTGCGAAGGAATGAGTCCGCTAGCTACCTTATGCGTGGGTTTCGCGGTTGATTGCAAACCCGTGTGTTGGTCGGCACGGCGTGAAATGGCTTTCTAACCGTTTTGCTGCCTCTGTAGGGAGCAGGGCAAGAAACGTGGGAATGGGATAAAATAATAGCCATAAACACGTGGGAAGCAAATGGTATCAAAGAGAACCCCTCCCTTGTTCGCGCCACCCCTGTTTCTGCTGCATTTGCAGAAATCCGAGAGCAGCCCCAGTTCAGAGGGCACTTCCTGCCATTGTTCCAAATTGCAGCCTGGACCCTTTCCCCAAGAAGAGCTCTTTTTGTAGATTGATTGCAGAGCTATGTTTGTTTAGGAGTGCGTGACAAGGAGAGCGCCAGCAGAATTAGCTTCGGAAAGTTGAGAAAGTTTTCGGTTGGGGGGGGGCGGGGATCAGAAAGGCTCCAACTCTCCGAACAGTTGAAAGTGCATAAATCAGTTCCAGTGGGGTTTAAACACTATACCCTCGGAGCAGGATTTCTGCCAAAGAGACTTGGGGTGCCCCCTGTCTATTGCTACCTTAGAGACAGCCACTACCCATGTGTTTCAACACTAGCAAAATACCTGCCATAAGAACATGTAGCCTCCAACATTTCTCTGGTGAAAATAGGGTTAAACCACAGAGCCGAGGGCTTGCTGATCAGCAGGTTGGTGGTTCAAATCCCCGCAACGGGGTGAGCTCCTGTTGCAGGGTGCCAGCTCCTGCCAACCTAGCAGTTTGAAAGCACGTTAAAGTGCAAGTAGATAAATAGGTACCGCTCCAGCAGGAAGATAAACAGTGTTTCCGTGCGCTGCTCTGGTTTGCCGGAAGTGGCTTTGTCATGCTGGCCACATGACCTGGAAGCTGTACGCCGGCTCCCTCAGCCAATAACACAAGATGAGTGCTGCAACCCTAGAGTCGGTCACAACTGGACTTAATGGTCCAGTCCCTTTACCTTTACCTATTCCCTAATCATCATCATCATCATCATCATCATCATCATCATCATCATCATTTTATTATTTATACCCCACCGATCTGACTGGGTTGCCCCAGCCACTCTGGGCAGCTTCCAAAATATGTAAAAACTTAATATAACATTATAACCTTTAAAGCCCTCAACGGCCTTGGCCCAGTATACTTTAAGGAGTGTCTCACCCACACACACACACACACACGCACACACACACACACATCGCTCAGCCCGGACAGTGAGGTCCTCCTCCAAGGGCCTTCTGGCAGTTCCCTCCCTGCGAGAAGCAAGGTTACAGGGAACCCTTCTCGATAGTGGCGCCCGCCCTGTGGAACGCCCTCCCATCAGATGCCAAGGAAATAAACAACTATCTCACTTTTAGAAGACGTCTGAAAGCAGCCCTGTTTAGGGAGGTTTTTAATGTTAGATGTTTTATTGTGCTTTTAATATTCTGTTGGAAACCGCCCAGAGTGGCTGGGGAATCCCAGCCAGATGGGTGGGATACAAATTATTATTATTATTATTATTATTATTATTATTATTATTAACATTAAAAACTTTTCTATATAGGGCTGCCTTCTAAAGGTTGTATATTATTATTATTATTATTATTATTATTATTATTATTATTATTCCCTATACCCATAAGTCTCAGGGCAGCTCACAAGATGAAATCACAAGATAAAAACACAAAATACATAATCAAAATAAAAACAAATGCAACCCAATAATGCACCCCCCCAACACATTTTAAAAGGGCATTGGATATCAATCAGCCAAATGCCTGGTTAAAAGTGTATAATGAAGGCACCAGCTGAACTTTCCCGGGCAGAGCATTCCACAAACGGGGAGCCACTGCAGAAAAGGCCAGTTCTTGTGTTGCCACCTTCCAGACCTCTTGTGGAGGGGGCACAGGAAGAAGGGTGTCAGTTACTTATCTCAATTACTTCTCTCCTTGTCCGGGGGTTGCATAACTCCATACCCTACAACATTTCTCCAATGAAAATATGGATGTCCTAAGGAAAAGTGGGGCATTCTCGGATCAAATCAGAAACTGGGGTGGCTTCTGTAAATCTGGGACTGTCCCTGGAAAACAGGGACACTTAGAGGGGCTGAGAACAAGAAGAGTCATTTTGGGTCAGACCCGGCCAAAGGCCTATCTAGTCTAATATTCTGTTTTCAAATGTTTTGAACTAACCATATGATGAACAAAATTATTATAACTACTATAATTAATTTTGGATTAATTAACCAAAGGTGATTCATTCTGCATAAGGTCTAATTAATTTTCTCTCTGAATGAATTATAAAGGGGGGTAGAACAGTTTAGAAATGAATTGATATAATTAACGGAAGTACAATGGACTTTACTCTTGTCTTGAGTCTAAATCTTATAATTAGTCTCTTAAGATTTGTCATTATTTTTATATAGTATTAGCTGATAATATTCTACTGTAGAAGACTTTGCAATTAACGAATTGGAATTCATGACATTGAGATTGACTTGCAGCGAAATGAAATCTAAGTTAAATTAATTACCAAACAACACGTTCTTTTGAAATTTGGTATAAGAGCAGTTTGTTCTAAATAATTAAGGATAGGTAATGTGAGTTTATATTTATATTATTAAAATAGAATTAGAATTTTCCTGATAGATTAACATAATACAGCTTTTTTCCCCTAAAGCATGGGTCTAAATTCTCTAAACGAATAGAGGAGCATACAAAGAAATCAGGAGGAAAATTATTTAGATTGGGAGAAAAAGTGAGAGTTCACTAGATCACTTGAAAGCGTTATTCACAAAAGAACTTAAGAATTCAGAATTACAGAAAGGAAGTGTTGAAGGGAAAGGCATTTTGAGGAAAAGATGGAAAACCAAGAAAAGAATGTTTGAGTGAAAAGTTATTAGATGTAAAACAAAACAAAAATACTTGGAAATATAGAATTGCTTGATAAATGAGCTATAGAGTATGAGAAGCAATTGGAACAAATCAAAACCATCCAGTCAAAACAGGATGCATAAATAAAAGAGAATAAGGAAGTAATTGCGCAATATCAAAACCAGTTTGAAAGAGCAGGACAATGACTTAGAAAAAAATTAATTGTTTGGAGGAAGTTCAAAACGGGAACAGAAAATATAATTTACAATTTAGGGACCTGTCAGAGTGAGTGGTTAGTTTCAAACTTGCAGCCTTTCAGCAACAAGCATTATATTTTCACAAGTTGGAAACTGAGGCAATTAAATGGTTTAACTATTGCAGAAGCAATTCCTGCTGGGAATAGGAAAATATATTTGGTTACATAAATGTTAAATGTTGTCCAATCACAAAAATAATAGCTCCTCGAATCGGCGGTCTTGTTGGGAAGGTACAGGAGAGTCCCATATGACCAGAGAACTTGTCATTGTCCCCTGGGAGTGGTTGAGTCAACTGAACATATTCTTTTGACCTGCCCTTTTTATGCAGACCTTAGACAAAAACTTATAGACCCACTCCTATGCCCACTTAGCCCTGTAGCAAGAGAAAGAAATGTTTGGTTTTTACTGAATAATGTTACTGGAACAACAGCCTCCTTAGTGGCCATTTTTTTAAATTATTATTATTATTATTGGCCCTTAAGCATCGTAAGGTTAAAATTGACAGTGCCAACATGGGTCTAAATGTATAGCCTAATTTATTGTTGGTTTCAGTTTTAAGTTTTTTAAATGTTTAGATGTTAAATGTCTAGATGTTTAAAATTTTGTATGGATAAATGTTTATTTCTGACTGACGGTCGAATAAAATCGAATAGAATTGAAAATACAGTGGTACCTCTACTTACGAATGTTTCTACTTACGAATGGAGCTCCGTCCGCCTTCTTGGATGCCATTTAGATAGGATTTTTTCTACTTACGAATTTTTAGATAGGGTTGCTTCTACTTACGAATTTTTTCTCCCAATGCATTCCTATGGGATTTGACTTACAATTTTTTTCGACTTACGAATGTGCGTTCGGAACGCATTAAATTCGTAAGTAGAGGTACCACTGTATAGTTCTTCTTAATTGTATTTCACTGTTAATATACTTCTTAGTTGTATTTTAGTTCAACAATTACTTTGATAACATACATATTTTGTTATGTGCAAATGGCTTTAGATACCTCTTAGGTTCATAAATTTGCATATATTCAACACAAAAAGGCAACAATTTGTTTTTGACAAAGACAGCTGGAAATATAAAGATCCCTATTACCTTCAGTAGCTTAGGGCCTCATCAAACCTAAATCTGGCCCTGATCTCTCTCTCT
The DNA here is from genome assembly GCF_965207765.1 of Zootoca vivipara. Taxonomy (NCBI): domain Eukaryota; kingdom Metazoa; phylum Chordata; class Lepidosauria; order Squamata; family Lacertidae; genus Zootoca; species Zootoca vivipara. The sequence goes on from NC_142582.1 coordinate 17,236,798, forward strand.
CTCTCTCTCTCTCTCTCTCTCTCTCTCTCTCTCTCTCATCTATCTATCATCTATTTTTTTCGACTTACGAATGTGCGTTCGGAACGCATTAAATTCGTAAGTAGAAGTACCACTGTAATAGCAGATTTGGATTCCGCACGCCCCCCAAAAACTATTTGTAAGTCTCCTCCCTGAAAAAGTTTGCAAAAATTCAGTTTTGGCCCCCAAAATGGCATACCCTAGGAGTCCACCTAGGTATCAGAGCCCCAGCCTCCCCACTTCATCATCCCTCACCTTCTCACAAAGTGGCAGCTCTTCTGTGGATGGGAGACAATCTGCTGCCCCCAGTCACTTCTGCAGTACAAACACATTGGGACTTATTTATGAGTAGGCAGGAACGTAATTGTGCTGTTATTCCCTCAGGAACAGTAAAACGAAGTATAATTTTCAAACTCCTACAAGCCCACAGGCTGTCTTGGTATCAAAAACGACGTGTCAAAACAAGTTACAATTGGTTGCGTTACAATTGGTTGTGTGCGTGTGCGTTTTAACAAATCCAAAAATGTGATTTATTTATTTTTTCATGTCACGTCTCTGAAACATCTCTGTGATCATGATTTACCTCATTGTAATTCTTTCCTGTCAGAGAGTTTGATGAGAACACTCTGCGGATGACACAACGTAGCTATTTGCTTTTGAGGAGAAACAAAAGTGGGAAACAAGGAATTGAAACAGCCGGAGCTCGGAAATTCGGAGAAGGTTTCTTCAGCCAACGACGGCGAAACCAAAGTGTTCGAAATTAGGGCAGGAGGTGAGGGATTTCCTGGCTGCCACAGAGCAGGTAGGCGATATGTTGCTAGTCCCACTCAAGGGCCTGAGCAGAGATGCCAACTTAAATAAAAATGGGGAGACAGGTAAGCCTAGGGTTGCCATGTGTCCAGAATTTTCCGGACATAGCCGGTATCCAGCCCCCTTAAGCACCGCCTTGGTGGAAATTGCTGAAATGCCCTGGAAAATCCAGACGTATGGCAGCCCATGTCAATAGCGAAGATTTTGGCCATTTTCTTTTAAAATAGCTCAAAAACTCAACAACTTTGGTCAAAGAAAGCTCCATATCTTTTGTGTTCGGATTTCCACTTTTTGAAGTATGGAAACCCTAGGTAAGCCCCAATGCATATAGCTAATCACAAGATGGCGTGCACACACCATTTGAATGGCAATGCCCATCAACTTGGGGGGAGCATGGCCCCCTCAAGCATTTTATTGGGGAGGGTGCAAAGCCCCCCCCCCAAGAGTTGGCTCCTATGGGCCTGAGTGTGGAACAAAAGGGGTCTTTTTTAAAAAAAAAATATCTTTATTTGATTTTACATATATAAAATTATAACAATACAACCATACACATCAACAATTAAGAGATTCCTCTGAATCTCTGACCTTCCCCTCCACAGATCCCATTATCAGATCTTTTCTACGGCATCTTTTTCAATAGCCCATGTTTTGTATAACTCCCTTATCTCGGTAGTTCTTGCTACATTACAAGTGCTATTGCATTCCTGCTAGCGTTTTCATCTGCTTACAATGGTCGCCAAGATAAATTATAAAAAATTCCCCATTCTTTGTTGAAGTTTTGGTCTTCTTGGTTCCTCAGCCTTCCGGGACAATTTCTCCATTTCACCATAGTCCAACAGTTTAATTTGCCCTTGCTCTCCAGAGATCCTTCTATCTCTGGGCTAATCGTAGCCTTGAGGCTGTCGTTGCATATATGAAAAGTCCTTTCTGCTCCCTCAGAAAAGTCCTTTCTGCTCCCCAGCCTTCGATAAATAAAGCGCAGCTGCAATAATTCCCCGAATGAAAGGTTTAGCATTTTCATTTTCTAAAACAACTTAAATCATTAACGCTCATAATGTCACTACTAGTTCACCATGCACACGTAGGCAACTCCAAAGAATATATTGGGCTGTAAAATATGAGCATTATACAGAAGTTTAATTTTAGACTAGCAGGAGGTAAGTCGGGTGACCCCAGCCGCAGGTCAGCTAGCAGATTTTTTCAGCGTACAATGTGATTTAAAGTGGCAGTACTGTTGAAGCTCAAATAAGGAAGCTGCGGAGTCAAAAAAGGAAATGAGTTTACACATGAGACCCTAGGAGCAAATTGAATGCAATCAATCACTGGCACAGGCAACCGAAATGTGCAAACATTTTCACATAAGGTGGTGACAGAAGGATGTTTCTCTGGGGCTTTTATTTTTGCACAGCCGTTTTACTTTAGCATGCTGCACCATTCTACCCTCAGCCTTTCCAATAAAGACTCCTTTTTGGATCAACCAAACTCCATTAGAATAAGACATGAAGAACAGAAAGGTAAACTGAAATAGATATAGATAGATGAGAGAGAGAGAGAGAGAGAGAGAGAGAGAGAGAGAGAGAGAGAGAGAGAGAGAGAGAGATGAGGGCCAGATTTAGGTTTGACGAGGCCCTAAGCTACTGAAGGTAATTGGGATCTTTATATTTCCAGCTGTCTTTGTCAACAACAAATTGTTGCCTTTTTGTGTTGAATATATGCAAATTTATGAACCTAAGAGGTATCTAAAGCCATTTGCACATACCAAAAAATGTATGTTATCAAAGTAATTGTTGAACAAAAATACAACTAAGAAGTATATTAACAGTGAAATACAATTAAGAAGAACTATATTAATAGTGAAATAATTATTAAGCTCTAACTGTATGTAGGTTTTATTTTATTTGTTTATATTTTGGAAATGTATATCCAGTTTTTTTCCCTTTAAATTTTTTGGGTTCAGGGATTTTTTTTTTAAAAAAAAGTTTTTCCGCAAGTTAAGTTGTCGAGGCCTGATTTTTTTGCCTATGATTAAAAACCCTTCTGTTTCCACCGGCAAACGTATCAGGGGAGGATTTGCAACAGTTTGGCACCATATTGGAGTAAATTTGATAAATTCAGATGTTTGGTGAAATTCTGACCAACGGGGTCAGCAATTTTTTCAAAAAGATGTTTTTCCGCAGGTTAAGCTGTCGAGGCCTGCTTTTTTTGCCTAGATGAAAACCCTTCTGTTTCCACCGCCAAACGTATCAGGGGAGGATTTGTGATAGTTTGGCACCATTTTTGAGTGAATTGGATAACTTCAGATTTTTGGTGACATTCTGACCCATGGGGTCAGGGATATTTTGAAAAAAAAAAAATTCGCAGGTTAAGTTGTCGAGGCCTGATATTTGGGAAATGATTTTAAAAAAAACCCATCTGTTTCCACCGCCAAACGTATCAGGGGAGGAGTTGCAACAGTTTGGCACCATTTTTGAGTGAATGGCATAACTTCAGATTTTTGGTGAAATTCTGACCCGGGGGGTCAGCGATTTTTTCAAAAAAAATGTTGTTCCACAGGTTAAGTTGTTGAGGCCTGGTTTTTTTGCCTATGAGAAAAAGCCGTCTGTTTCCACCGCCAAACGTATCGGGGCGGATTTGCAACCGTTTGGCACCATGTTTGAGTGAATTGGATAACTTCAGATTTTTGGTGAAATTATTAACTGGGGGTCAGGGACTTTTGGGGGAAAAAAAATGTTTTTCTGCAGGTTAAGTTGTCGAGGCCTGATTTTTCTGCCTATGATAAAATCCCTTCTGTATCCACCGCCAAACGTATCAGGGGAATCTTTGCAACAGTTTGGCACCATTTTTGAGTAAATTGGATAACGTCAGATTTTTGATGAAATTCTGACCCGCCGGTCAGGGTTTTTGTTAAAAAAAAAAGGGTTTCCGCAGGTTAAGTTGTCGAGGCCTGATTTTCTTGCCTATGATAAAAACAAATCTGTTTCCAACGGCAAACTTATCAGGGTAGGATTGGCAATCGTTTGTCAAAATTTTTGAGTGAATTGGATAACCTCAGATTTTTGGTGAAATTCTGAACCGTTTCATGCTGTTTCAGACTGGTTCAGAAGCGGTCCAGACAGGTTAGATCCGGTTCAGACCAGTTCAGACCAGCTGGAACCGGTTCAGACCGGTTGGAACCCGTACAGACTGGTTCAGACTGGTTCAGACCGGTTTGAACTGGATCAAACAGGTTAGAACTGGTCCAGACCGGTTGGAACCGTTTCAGGCCATTTTAGACTGGTCCAGACCGGTTTGAACCAGTTCAGAGTGGTTCAGACCAGTTTGAACCAGTTCAGACAGGTTTGAACCGGTCCAGACCGGTTGGAAATGGTCTACAGTGGTTAGAACCTGTCCAGACCGGTTTGAACAGGTTCAGACTGGTTGGAACCGGTTCAAACTGGTTGGAACCGGTTCAGACCGGTTCAAACTGGTTCAGACCGGTTGGAACCACTTCAGACCGGATCAGACTGGTTGGAACCAGTTGGAACCAGTCAGAACTGGTTCCAGCCGGTTTGAACCAGTTCCAACTGGTCTGGACCAGTCTGAACCTGTCTGAACCAGTTCCAACCAGTCTGAACTGGTTCAAACTGGCATGGACAAGTTCAAACTTTTCTGAACTGGTTTAAACCAGTTCAAACCAGTCTGGACCCGATCTAACCTGTCTGGACCGCTTCCAGCCGGTTTGAACCACTTCCAACCTGTCTGAACCGGTTCCAGTTTGAACTGGTCTGATCCGGTCTGGACAGGTTCTAACCGCTGTAGACCATTTCCAACCAGTCTGAACCAGTTCCAACCTGCCTGAAACAGTTCCAACTGGTTCCAACCGTCTGATCCAGTCTGAAGTGGTTCCAACCGGTCTGAGCCTGTTCCAACCGGTCTGAACCAGTCTGAAACAGCCTGAAACAGTTCCAACCGGTCTGGACAGGTTCCAACCGGTCTGAACCAGTTTGAACTGGTTTGAACCTGTTCCAATCGGTCTGGACAGGTTCTAAACGCTGTAGAACCAGTTCAAATCGGTTCAAACCCGTCTGAACCAGTCTGAACCGGTCTGAACCGGTTCTAAGCGGTGTGAACCAGTCTGAACTGGTTCCAACTGAACTGTTCCAAGTTCAAACTGTTCTGAACTGGTTTAAACTGGTTCAAACCAGTCTGGACCCGATTTAACCTGTCTGGACCGCTTCCAGCCAGTTTGAACCGGTTCGAACCTGTCTGAACCGGTTTCAACCTGTCTAAACCGCTTCCACTTGAATCCTCTTTGGAACCGGTTCAGACTGGATCAGACCGGTTCAAACTGGTTGAAACCGGTTTAGACAGGTTCGAACCGGTTCAGACCGGATCAGACCGGTTAAGAATGGTTGGAACCGGTTCAGACCGGTTTGATCCGGTTGGAACCGGTTGGAACTGGTTCAGACTGGTTCAGACTGATTCAGACCAGTTGTAACCGGTTCAGACCAGTTGGAACCCATTCAGACCAATTCAGACTGAATTGAAGTGGTTCAGACAGGTTGGAACCGGTCTACAGCGGTTAGAACCTGTCCAGACCGGTTGGAACAGGTTCAGACCGGTTTGAACCGGTTCAAACCAGTTGGAAGCAGTTCAGATCGGTTCAAACTGGTTCAGACCGGTTGGAACCGGTTCAGACCATTTGGACCGGTTCAGACCGGTTTGGTCCGGTTCAGACTGGTTTGATCCAGTTCCAACTGGTTGGAACCGGTTCAGACTGGTTCAAACTGGTTGGAACCGGTTCAGACCAACTGGAGCCGGTTCGGACCGGTTGCAAACTGTTCAGATCGAGTGGAAGCAGTTTAGACAGGTTGGAACCGGTTCAGACCGGTTGAAACCAGTTCAGCCCCTTTTGAACCGGTTCAAACAGGTTGAAACCGGATCACACCGGATTGAACCGGTTCATACCGTTTGAAACCGGATCAGACTGGTTTCAACTGGTCCACACTGGTTTGAACCTGTCCAAACCGGTTGGAATCGTTTCAGACCGTTTCAGACTGGTTCAGACCGGTTTGAACCGGTTCAGACAGGTTGGAACCAGTTCAAACCGGTTGGAACCGGTTCAGACGGGATCAGAACAGGTGCGGGGAATGTTGTTTTGAAATCCTCGATTCTCTGTGGATTGTCTGCTTTAAAAAACATTTTCTGAGTCCTAGCCTAGTCTTCTTGAGCACTGTTCCTGGAAATCTCATTGTGGCTCTAGTATTAACATCTCTGCCACATATCTGTATCCCACGTTACAATTTTCATTCATTGAAGTTTTGCAAAAATCATTCGCTTGTAAAAATTGTAACAGGAACAATTTGTCTAGCCATGCCTGAGTTGCAATGAGACCTACTGCTGCCATGATAATAATAATAATAATAATAATAATAATAATAATAATAATAATAATATCTGGCTGGGTTTCCCCAGCCACTCTGGGCGGCTTACAACAGAAACATCAGGTCTTCAACAACAAAATGAACCATATTAATGAGACCAGTGAATTGGGATGAAGGACACTCTTTAAGTAATTAAAACCACAAACTTTGGTGAAACGTTTGACTTAATTTCCTTAGGCTATTCCCAAAATGTCTCTCTTGCATCTGCTAACGCTGAACCATGTACAGTAATCCTTTGTAAACTGAGTCATTTAAGCATCTCATTTCGTGAATGGTGCTGCAGCACATTAATTAAGACCTTATCAGACTAATAAAATTCATATTTCTAGAAGCCATTTAGTTGTTCATTCAAAATCAGATGACATGAAATTCATGCCAGAACTTTATGGTGGAAATCCAAAATAGTCCTATTTAAAATGAAACCACACAGATCTTTCTGTGTCATATTTATTTTCTCCATTCAATTACTCAGCTTCATTTTAATAGTAATTATACAACTGGATTCAAAGATACTTGGAACAAATGTATTTTCTTTGTAATGTTTTGGATTTGGTCCTGAGAGTCTGTTTCTCATTTCCCATTAGTTAGATTTCCCCCCTCAATTACAAGGGTTTAATAATCTTTGAAAAGAACTAAATCAAAAACGAGAAATCCTCTTTGAAATTCTGAAATAACCCATTTGAAATCTTGTAGATATCTTAGCAATATCCAGTTTTCAGTTCCATAGTGTAAGAGAGAGGGCTTGCAGAGAGCAGCCCACTCTGCTTACTTCTACCAGCTGGGAGAGCAGCAGCGAGAGCAGCAAGTCTGGGAGGGAGAACCAGGAACAGGAAGTGGCAAAGAAGGGTCCAGGGCTCTGCAAAGTTCTGGAGGCTCAGCTCCAGGCTGGGAGCAGGGAAGCAGGGGCGGAGCTAGCTTCAGCAGGGCCTGGCATAGCTGCCAAGTTTTCCCTTTTCTCGCGAGGAAGCCTATTCAGCATAATGGAATTTCCCTTAAAAAAAGGGATAACTTGGCAGCTATGGGGGCTGGAAAGGAGGGAGTAAGTAGAAAGGCACCTCAGGAGCCTGGTTTGGGACCACGGAGGACCCGTAGAGCAAGGAGGAGGGGCGTTTGGATGCCCAGTCTTAAAAGGGCGGTCAGAGCCCGCAAAACACCATTGCGGGCTTCTGCCCCATGCAGAGCAGACATGATTTGAGACATCTCACCACTGTATATAGCAGGGGTCCCCAGACTATGGCCCCAGATACGGCCCAATTGGCCTCTCAATCTGGCCCGCTACGACCCCCGCTGCCCGCTGCCGCCGCCCGCTCTTATGGCACGCTGCGCGGCAGCGCATTTCCAGATCTGAAAAAAATCGCGGAAAATCATTTCTGCGCATGCGTATGGGCCTCTCCCGACCCAGAAGAGGTCATTTCCGGTGCACTTCCGGGTCGGGGGAGGTGCACTTCCGGGTCGGGGAGGCCCATACGCATGCGCACAAACAATTTTCGGCGATTTTTCCAGCCTGGAAGCGCGCCACTGCGCCAGTAAATGGGTGTGCGCATGCACACTGGTGCGCACTTTCCCCACCCTCCGGCCCACTGCGTGCGCACTCCCCCGCACTCCAGCCCAAAGGCGAGTAAGTCTGGGGACCCCTGGTATATAGCATGCACAATAAAACTCTGAAAAATCCAGAGGATGTGTGGAGTGCTTACTCGGGAGTAGCCAACACCCATCTGTGACACATAGCAACCTGTCTATTATGTTTTGATATAGTTATTGTATTGGTGCTAGAAGCAAAATTCAATGGTTTGAGCAACCGAAAGAAATAAACAAGTACGCAACAGAATAAAATTCACAGAATAAAAATTAGGACCATGCTAACTGTTCTTTAATTTTGATACTAGTTTTAAAATAAAAACTCATCTCCGCAAAGTTTGTATTATTTCACTGCTGTTTTCTCTTCACACCATTTTGTTTCCTCAACCTCATTTCCCATACTGCCACTCTCACTCACTGGATTGTCACCTTGTCATGGTGAGTAGGCTTGCATGTTCCTACTATGAATCTTGTGAGCGAAGCTGTCGGGAGTCTCGTACTCCCAGCAGGGTCACACAAGGTGGCAAGGTCACCTTTACCAAAGGTGTCACGGACTTTGAAGACACTCAAACTCAGGACGAAATGGAGAAGTGCGCTAAGAGGAAGGCACACTTGGCAAACCCGCACCATGATCAACTCCTGCCCGGAAACCTATCTCCCCACTGTGGAAGGATGTGTGCATCCAGAATTGGCCGCCACAGTCACTTATGGGACCCACTGTTAAGACCGTGTTTATGGAAGACAATCTTACTCGGCTACAAGTGATCGCCAAAGACGAAGACTGCCGCTGAACTCAGTTGTCTGTGATTATGAGTGGCATTTAGGAGTGGCCATGATCCTCAGGAGATTGTGGGCTTTCCTTCCTTGGAGGTTTTTAGGCAGAGTTAGGATGACCACCTGCCCTGTATGATCTAGTTGAAATTCCTGCATTGCAGGGAGTTGGACTAGATGCCCCTTCGGGTTCCCAAGACTGTGGTTCTACGATTCAAAAATCAACAGGTTGCCATCGCCAACAGAATTCAGCAGAAGCATGGACAGGATGAAGCAAAGGAACATAAGGGGGGGGAAATAGAAGGAAAGTGGAAATAAGAACAAATAGACTGAAATAATAATAATAATAATAATAATAATAATAATAATAATAAATTTATAACCCACCCACCCCCAGCCAGAACAGGGCTCAGGGCGGCTAACATCAGAATTTATACCGTAATACATTAAGACATAAAGCTCAACAATCAATTGAAATGCAGCTTAAAATCAGATTAAAAATAAAAATAAAATCAGATGGCTACCTGCAGATTATAACTATGGGGGTTGGGAACATTAAGTACTCATCAGTCTCAGCTATTTGCATGAGCCGATGAGAGGGGTTAGAGAGGCCACTTATATGCATAGCTGCCAAGTCTCCCGCTGAAAAATGCGGGATCAGCAGCGCACATGCGTAGAAGTGGCGCCAGGACCCAAAATGGAGCCTCCCTGGCAGGTAGGAAATCCGGGGGATTTACAGGATATTTTTCCAATCCGGGCTGCCAGCAGGAAACGGTTTAAAATACGGGGGTTTCCCACAAAAAACGGGAGACTTGCAGGGTCTTCTAAGAGGACCAAAGGCCTGGCAGAACAGCTCCGTCTTACAGGCCCTGCGGAAAGATGTCAAATCCCACAGGGCCCTGGTCTCTTGCGACAGAGCATTCCACCAGACCAGCGGCTCCCAAACTAAGGCCCGGGGGCCGGATGCGGCCCAATCGCCTTCTAAATCCAGCCCGCGGACGGTCTGGGAATCAGCATGTTTTTACATGAGTAGAATGTGTCCTTTTATTTAAAATGCATCTCTGGGTTATTTGTGGGGCATAGGAATTCATTCATATTTTTTCTTCCAAAATATAGTCTGGCCCCCCCACAAGGTCTGAGGGACAGTTCACCGGCCCCCTCCTGAAAAAGTTTGCTGACCCCTGCACCAGACCTTTTCTGCCCTGGCCCCTGAAGACAGCCCTGTATAGGGGAGTTTTTTTAATGTTTAATGTTTTATTATGTTTTTATATATGCTGGAAGCCTCCCAGAGTGGCTTGGGCAACCCAGTCAGATGGACGGGGTATTATTATTATTATTATTATTATTATTATTATTATTATTATTATTAAATATGATGTCCCTATTTTCATCAGAGAAATGTTGGAAGGTGTGGGAAAGAAGACTTCTGTCCAAAACCACAAACACTGGGTGTCAGTCAGTGCAAATATGCCAAGCTAGAAGGACCAGAATTATATCTATTCCACCGCGGACTCCAAACTTGTTTTATTTAAACGGCAACCCCGATGAAGGGTGTTACTTTTCTTTTCCCTCTCTCATTGTCTATCGGTATATGGGTGGTACTGAATGATATCAGGCCAAGCAATGAGCCAACCGGAGATATTCAGAGAGACTCAATGGGTAGCTGGGCTTGTTTTCCTTTCCATGAGCACATTCAGTCGCCAGCAAATCAACAGAAGTTGGGAAGATGGGAAACCACTAATGGAAACATTTCTTCTGCCCTTTGTTGCCTGCTGAATGTTGGCCATTGTGCGGAGGGGACTTTGAAACAATGCGTCCAGTTTTCCCATGAGAAATTTCAATAAGTTCAAATGCGGGGCTCGATTGTCCTGTTTAGATACAGCCTAGCTTTGGCATCAGGATGCATTGTTGAAAGAGGGAACACCAGGAGGGCTCGGGGCAGATGGAAGAAAGTCGTTCTTTAGACAGCCCATAGTTAAATTGTGGGATTTGCTTCCAGAGGAAGTGATGGCCACCGCCTTGGATGGCTTTGAAAGAGGATTCGACAAATTCATGGAGGGTAAAGACTATAGGTGGTCACAATGCTTTGTTTGAGGCGATATGCCCCTGAGTGTCAGGTCATATCCACACCATACATTTAAAGCACATGGCTTTCCACCAATTTTTTTGGAAATTGTGGTTTTAGGGTGCTGGGAACTGTAGCTCTGGATTGGTAAACTACCATTCCGATAGGGTTGCCATGTTTCAAAAAGCGAAAATCTACACAGTGAGTTTCTGAGCTCACCTTCATGCTGTGTGTGTGTGTGATGAATTGCTACGGGAAAGGCGAAACCTTCCAATGCAGGGAAAATTCCTTTCCGGCCCTTCAACAGCAGCCTTGTTGTAGCAGCGCCTGCATGTGTGTACGCCTGTGGAAGAAGATAACCTGTAATGCAATCATTAATTTATTTTTTTATTTTTGGGAGTGGAGGGTGGGAAAGCTTCTGGAGCCGTTGACTGCTTCCCAGGAATGACTCTGCTTCAGCTGTGTTCAAGGTAAGGTTACCTCCTCCTACCTGGCCAATCCCCCCCCCCCGGCAACGCCTCCCCGAACTGGATTGGACAGGTAACTGCGTGGGCAGAGATCACCAGTATCCAGCCCGGGAAGGCAGTGCTGGCCTCTAAACTTCCAGGGCTGCCCCTTTTATGTGGGGAATGGCCATTCCCGTGTGGGAATCCCTTGCAGACAATCACAGTGCCTGGAGACACACAGGCCGGTCATGTATTCACAGCAGTGAGCAGAGGAGGAATGACCACTAGGAGGAGCGCAGAGAGAAGAAAACGCCATGGTGCATCTGCAGCAGCAAAACCGGATGCCATAGCTGCCAAGTTATCCCTTTTTTACAGGGATTTTCCCTTATGCTGAATAGGCTTCCTCGCGAGAAAAGGGAAAACTTGGCAGCTATGCCGGATGCCTTCATCTGCCCCAGCTGCAACAAGACATGTCACTCCTATATTGGTCTCTACAGACACGGCAGGTGCCGTAACTCCAACAGTTTGACTTTACCCCCAAGGCAGATGGATACCAACAGACCCCAGTTGCTGGGTGGAGTCACATGTGGGTCCTTGGTTTCAGCATTAGAAAATTTTATTTTAAACATATTATTGCCAAGATGTAGAACTAACAACATCTGGCAAACCTATTTGGCTGGAATCAAATATCACATTTCTGGACACCTTAATATTTGCATGGGTAGTGGGGGTTTCTGATTCCCGGGACCAGCAATAATATTCACGTACTTAATATTCAAAAAGGTTCTCAGTACCTAATTATTCAGATGACATGTGCAGAATTCACATATGTGCAACTGAGAGTACAGCTGGCAAGAGACGGTGCCAGGAAAAGATTTTTTTTTTGCTGATTTTAATTTTTTTGCTCAAACATCCGCATCTGTTTTGTTAATGGCCCAGCATGGAATCTTTTATCCTCAATGGCACTATGTATGTCTGTTCCCGAAAGCTCACAAGAAAACAGTAATCTACAGGTGGTTTGGGGTAGGGATTGGGTGTGTATGTGTGTGTGCAATGGAAATAGTCAGAGCAGAAATGGTTTAGCCAAGAAAACACACTGCTCTCTGCTGGCAGATGCAGAAAGAAAACTTCTGCCGCTTCCACACTTAGAGATCTAAGGTGAAATAGCCGTGCTCTGTCCATTCACTTGCTGCAAGGCATCTGCATGATGTTGTGAACAAAACACACCCGCCCCCTCTGTGTTTTGCCAGGTCATCTTCCTCCACCACTACCACCCCGAGCTCAGAAAACCCAACTTTTAAAAACTCTGCGGAATAACAGCACAATTTGCTTGTGAATCTGCTTTGCTAGACAATGAGATTGCCCTAGACAGGCAATTTCCCTAGGCATTTCCTTCTCTGTAGTCTCCCGCTCTTCACTAAGAATGAACCATATCGCTTTACTTCTTCCTTTCCCAAGTAGCGTTATCTCCATCTTTCCATCTCTCCCTACCACCACCTCAAATTTCAGCAGGGTGGACAGTCATGATCAGAAAATAAGGATCCATTCCCCACACACACAATGGTTCCATTGAAAATCACCACTTCCTTGTCCTGCCTTCCAACATTTGTGGCTGGGGAAAGAAGGACAGTCCGCTTGGCTACCAATTGTGAGAGGACGAGAAACAGGCTTGCTGTTCCATTTGAGCTTTTTCAACCATCCAGATCGGGTCAGCCTTGCCTTTTATCTATTACAGTGGTACCTTGTGTTAAATACACAATTGGTTCTGGAAGTCTGTACTTAACCTGAAGCGTACTTAACCTGCAGCGAACTTTCCCATTGGAAGTAATGGAAAGTGGATTAATCCGTTCCAGACGGGTCCGCGGAGTACTCAACCTGAAGCGTACTTAACCCGAAGTATGAGTGTAATTGGTTCTGGAAGTCTGTACTTAACCTGAAGCGTACTTAACCTGAAGCGAACTTTCCCATTGAAAGTACAGTGGTACCTCGGTTTATGAACACAATTGGTTCCGGAAGTCTGTTCATAAACTGAAGCGTTCATAAACTGAAGCGAACTTTCCCATTGAAAGTAATGGAAAGTGGATTAATCCGTTCCAGACAGGTCCACGGAGTACTCAACCTGAAGCGTACTTAACCCGAAGCATGGGTGTAATTGGTTCCGGAAGTCTGTTCATAAACTGAAGCGTTTATAAACTGAAGCGAACTTTCCCATTGAAAGTATTGGAAAGTGAATTAATCCGTTCCAGATGGGTCCGCGGTGTTCGTAAACCGAAAGTTCATAAACCGAGGTTCCACTGTAATGGAAAGTGGATTAATCCGTTCCAGACGGTCCGCGGAGTACTTAAACTGAAATGTACTTAACCTGAAGCGAACTTTCCCATTGAGGGTAATGGAAAGTGGATTAATCCGTTCCAGACGGGTCCGCGGAGTACTTAAACTGAAAATACTCAAACTGAGGTGTACTTAAACTGAGGTATGATTGTACAAACTGAGCCTAAATGTATGCTTGGTTTCATTGCTTAAAAGCACCAACAGATTCTCCAATTGTCCCTATATTCCAGGGACAGTCCCAGATAGAAGCCATCCCAGTTTCTGATTTGATCCTGGAATGTCCTGCTTTTCCTTAGGATGTCTCTATTTTTATTGGAGAAATGTTGGAGGGCATGGTAGGACACCTGTATTTCCATTGGAGAAATGTTAGGGGTGGTGGTTTGTGGAGTTATCCAACCCCTGAGCCGTCTGAAGGCAGCCCTGTTATGTTTTTATATATGTTGGAAGCCTCTCAGAATGGTTGGGGCAATTCAGTCAGATGGGTGGGGTATAAATAGTGAAATTATTATTATGGAGTAGGGTGTCCCTATTTTCATCGGAGAAATGTTGGAGGGTATGCATCAGAACCTTGAAGTCACTGCATGAGCAGGACCCACAAACACTAGGCTGCACTAAGTGGTGAGCAGCTATAAACCACCATTTTAAATTTCCCACAAAACCTTGGCCTTCCTGGTTCAGCTAGCTTTGGGACATTAAGCTATACAGTGGTGCCTCGCTAGACAAATTTAATTCGTTCCACGGGTCTTTTCTTATAACGAAAAATTCGTCTAGCGAATCCCATAGGAATGCATTGAATTTTTTTGAATTTTCCCCCCCATAGGAACGCATTAATTGAATTTCAATGCATTCCTATGGGAAACCGCGATTCGCTAGATGAATTTTTCATAAAACAAATTCGTCTAGCGAGGCAACCTCCGCTTGAAAAATCCTTTCGTTAAGCTGAAATTTCGTTAAGCAGGGCATTCGTTAAGCGAGGCACCACTGTAGTATACATTTCAATTTCAGTGTCTCAGTCTCTTAGGGTTGCCAAACGTCCAGAATTTTCTGAACATATCCAGAATACCATAGTCAGCAGTAGCGTCTGGGCGGAAATCATAAAAAATGTCCAGCAAACCATGTTGGCAGTGACATTTTTGCTTATTTTCCATAAAAGTAGCTCAAAAATGTAATTCTTTTTTGCACTTGGGCAAAACTAAAGCTCCACAACTTTGGTAAAGAAAAAAAGAAAAAGCTCAATAACTTTTCTGTCTAGACTTTCACCATTTGGAATATGGCAACCCAACATTATTTTAAGTTGTTTTATTGAACTTTATAGTGAGTTTGGCAGCAGAATACAATGCATGACTACACAGAAGCAAGCCCCACTGGAATGAATTACTCTCAGGTAAATGGGTGTATGCTTTCAACCTTAATATGACTTTCTATGAGGTAAAAGGTAAAGGTAAAGGGCCCCTGGATGGTTAAGTCCAGTCAAAGGTGACTATGGGATTGCGACGATCGTCTCGCTTTCCGTCTGAGGGAGCTGGCGTTTGTCCACAGACAGCTTTGCAAGTCATGTGGCCAGCAGGACTAAACTGCTTCTGGCGCAGCGGAACACCATGATGGAAACCAGAGCGCACGGAAATGCCTTTTACCTTCCCGCCGCAGCGGTACCTATTTATCTACTTGCACTGGTGTGCTTTCGAACTGCTAGGTTGGCAGGAGCTGGGACAGAGCAATGGGAGCTCACTCTGTCGTGGGGATTCGAACCGCCAACCTTCTGATCGGCAAGCCCAAGAGGCCCAGAGGTTTAGACCACAGCGCCACCTGCGCCGCTTTTCAGGCTTTCTACAGAAACATGCAAGCAAGCAAATTTGTGCCATCGTGAAGTTTCTTGATCGTTACTGGTCCTAGTGCCTCCAGATCTCTTTCTGGACAGCAGTTCTATGAATGGAAAAAGTATTAGAACTGCTGATTGGCTGAAACGTTTTGACATTTTTCTGTAAAATTCCACTGTCACAGCATAGCACAGCCCCTCACTCCCAACCCCCAACCCCCCTGGCAGTGATTCAGGTGTAAAGGGAAATGAAGAATTCCTGGTTCCCGCCTTTTCCCAGATACAGACACCCATTTATTCAGCTTGAAGCAGAACAATGGCAGGAAATGGCAGAAATGTGGATATTTTTTTTTCCTTCCTAGAAGGAGGCAGTGGAATCCAGTCGTGACACACCTAGTGGGGCTTCACTTATACAACCATGAATTAGAGGAAGCTGGTTAAAGCTGACTGACACACCACAGAAAGAGAGAGGTTGTCACTTCCTCGGAGGGCGATGCAGGCAAACGTTCCAGATACACCTCCCTCTGACTTTTCCTGCGGCGCTCCTTGGTTATCCGTTGCTGTCCGGACTCAATATAGGAACCCGGAATGTGAACATTTTGAAGGGCATGGTCTACAGCAGCTTCTCTGGCAAGCAGTCCACAGAGCAGTGACCTCTCGGGTTGTGCTTCTCAGTGTGCAAGCATGGCTTCCTTAGGGCGGGTGCCAAATGATAGCCGGGGAAATTCCAAGATTTGTGCCGGCCCGCCCAAATGCCGTCTTGATTGGGCCACCAGGCAGATGGCCAGCACGCCAGGGCCAATATCGTGGGCCTTGGACGCAATCCAGCAAGAAGTCAGGACCAGTCCTTGCCTACGTGTTCCTCGTCTGATCACGACAACATCCAGCGAAGACTTCCACGTGCAAATGGGTCGTCGTAGAGATATCTTTCCTGTCGTTTCCTTAAAAATAAAAATTGCTTTTCTATTCTATCACATCATCAACACAGTCAAACATAGGATAATAAGAAAGGAATAGACATAAATAGGAATGATAACATAACTTATTTCTCCAGCTGTTATATATCTTAACTTTTACTCCCCTTCCACTCCTCCCATGGTTTCCTATTTGCTATCATTTTAGATGCATTTTCTTCCTCTACTAGGTTATTTTCATTACCTTACAATCTCTCGCATTGCAACATTGACTGCTCAGTATTTTTTTTATCAGCCTGTTGCAATTACAGGTGAAACTCGGAAAATTAGAAAGGTGCATTTATTTCAGTAAAGCAACTTAAAAGGTGAAACCAATATATGAGATAGATGCATGACATGCAAAGCAAGATATGCCAAGCCTTTATTTGTTGTAATTATAATTATTCGTCATTAGGCGGGTCAATTATAAATGGAATGTAATTAATGAAATGTAATAGCGATGTTTAAGGGACGCAGGTGGCGCTGTGGGTTAAACCACTGAGCCTAGGGCTTGCCGAAGGTCGGCGGTTCAAATCCCTGCGATGGGGTGAGCTCCCGTTGCTCGGTCCCAGCTCCTGCCAACCTAGCAGTTCAAAAGCACGTCAAAGTGCAAGTAGATAAATAGGTACCGCTACAGGGGGAAGGTAAACGGCATTTCTGTGCGCTGCTCTTTTTCGCCAGAAACGGCTTTGTCATGCTGGCCACATGACCTGGAAGCTGTACACCGGCTCCCTCGGCCAATAACGCGAGATGAGTGCCGCAACCCCAGAGTCGGTCACAACTGGACCTAATGGTCAGGGGTCCTTTACTTTTACCTTTAATAGCGATGTTTATTTTTGTATTATTGTAACTATTTGTTTTATTACTGTGGAATTTCCAAAAGAAAGCATTTGTAAAAATTAAAAGGAAAATAAAAAATAATAAGTTACATTACTGAAATAAATGCACTTTTCGATGATATTCTAATTTTCCAAGTTTCACTGGTATTTTCTTGTTGCAGTATTTTTTCCATATAGTCTATGTATAACGTTCAGTCTTCTTTTAGACTCTCAATCTGTCATGCTGGCTTATTCTATATATTCTAATATTTTAAGATGCCATTCTCCTCTTGACAGTACTGCATCAGTTCTCCACTTTTGTGCCACCAGAATTCCGGCAGCTGTGGTCACATACATCCATAATGCAATTTGGTTTTGGGGGGGATTTCTGTTGTTTTTATTCCCAGAAGGAAAGCTTCTTGATTTTGGCGGGTATGGGCCTTGGGCTGCTGTACTTAGGATTCTGTATACCATATCGCCAAATTATCAAGAATTTTAAAAGATGGCGCCGAAATTCTAGCAGGGAAACGTTTAATTAAGAAGCAGCAATGGAGAAGGGGGGCATTTCCTGGGGATTAGTGACCAGCTGGTAGGAACTGATGGCTCTTGGGAGGATATTCTTAGTCTGGATGTCAGCCAAGCCCTGTCAGCTCCAACTAATCCCCAGGAAGTGCCCTGAACTGCAATTATTATTTCTATTACGAGTATTACACGAATATTGTACGTAAAGGACATCCCAGGGTGAACTCCGGGACTGTGCCATAACTGCTGTCTGCAGGAGGAAGCTGTGTCGTTTCCCTACGTCATGCTACATAGCGCATTCTTAAAGGCCTGTTCCACCATCTTCTTCCTTCTCCGTTTTAAAAATATTTTTGCAGTGATTAGGGTTGCTGTAAAAAGGCTGCAATGCTAAACTTACTTCCTAGGCAGCAAACCCCACTGACACACAGTGGGACTTACTTCCAAGTAAACACACACTGCATTGCACTGTTATTATGTTCATTTCTGCCCTGGCTCTTTGAGTGAAAGCCATTTACACGCTTTGTTTATTTTACTCGCTTGAAATTCTATCGACCGGTTCCCCATTCAGAGTGATGCTGGAAGTGGAGAATCGCAAAGCAAAAAAACCCGCCTTCCAAAATCACCATTTAAAACCACAACAATAATGAAATACTAGCAACAACGGAATGAAGCAGCTTATTTCCATTAGAAAGGAGACATTTAAGTGCAGTTCAAATAAACTTCCAGTGCATTAGCAGAAGCATTTGAGCAGGGCTTTTGCCAGGCCTGGCAAAAGGCAGGTGATTACTGATCCCATCCATGCAGAAGTGCAATTGACTTCCAAAGATGGTGGCTTCCTCAGCAAAAGATCATGACTAGGCCTCGGCGTGTGAGGGAGGCTCATGCTGAAATTGGCGATTGTGGGACTGTGGATGACCTCTGGAGACCCACGCTATAAAGGGATTTAAAGTTGAGAACCATCACATTGAACGTAGTCTAGAAACAAACAGGTCAGCAGCAGATCTCCGTCAGTATTGGGACTCAGCTACACAGCTGCAAATAAAACGTTTTAAGTGTGTTGTAAAGTGCATTATACAAATGTGACACTAGATGGCGATGATGAGCTATGGCAAATTCCGTAGCTGAATCCCTCCATTAACACCCAGCTAAGGATGCTGTAATGTAGCTGTCTCTGTGTGAAAAGGATAATGGGCTGCAATAAACCAAGAGAGAGACATTGACCGGCAGCTGAATTTGGACTCTGTAAGATGACAGCATTTGGAGATGCTCTCTCTCTCTCCAATTCTGATATGCAGGAACAGCAGGTTTTGTCTGGGGTGATTCCCAGGTATGCTCAACTTCCCAGGTATGCTCAACCTGTAGAGTTATTAAGAAAATGTGCTAATTGCTTTACATTCAGAAGAATCTCAAAATGATCTCCATGCAATGCATTAACAATCAGGTATATTTGTGCAGTGTTACAATACAGTGGTACCTCGGAAGGCGAATGGAATCCATTCTAGAAGTCCGTTTGACTTCCAAAATGTTCGGAAAGCAAGGCACGGCTCCTGCATCCAATCGGAAGCCGCGTAGGACGTTCGGGTTCCAAAGAACGTTTGCAAACCGGAACACTCACTTCCGGGTTTGCGGTGTTCGGGAGCCGAAACGTTGGACTCACAAGGTGTTGGGGATCCAAGGTACGACTGTATACACATTTGTGAACTAATGCACAAAAAACAAACCCACTCTATAAAATGCCACAAGTCTCCCAAGGCCTTCCAAAGGAAACTAAACTAGATGCGCTCATTGTGTTCCCGCCTGCCTGGAAATGGTGGGAGCGAAACAATATACCCCAATTATAGACTTACATTTCATACATAGCAGTGCTTTAAAAGCTTTTTATCCAGGCTGGCTTTCAGCGGTAACATTGAAAGCTGGCATTTGTGGAGAAGAGCTGCAGTTTTCAGTTCCACTTTAATGCTTTGGTATTTGGCTTCACTCAGAGCTCAAGACATAAAGGCAGCAATCAAAACAGCTATATCGATTAATTCTTCCTTCTCCTGTCAAATGTGAAAGCAGCCTCTATGTCACCTGTTTTGCTAGTTTCTATAAACTACATTGGCACAAGAATAGGAACACCTTTTGAAAAACTTTGCGGGGGGGGGGTCTCCCGCACAGAACCAAGACTCAGCTATACAGCTGCAAGTAAAATAATGTGTTTTAAGTGCAATATACTTAAAACTAGATGGTGATGGTGAGCCTTATGGAAAATTTAATGCATTTTAAAAAAAACACTTTTAAAAAAAGCATTTTCAGTGCAGTTTTTATATGTGTCTAGATTCCACCCCAGTCTCGCTCAAACATTATTAATCCAATTGCTGGTGACTTAGCTGGCAAATCACAAAACCAAGCTTGTCCACGGAGGGCCACAATGCCAAAAATATGTCTGATTTGCCAATACGCGCTGAATACAGAAATTAAAGAATTTCAGGAGCCCAGCATGTGCTTCTGCAGAGAAAAGTGTCGCGATTTGCTCATTTGAATGGGAGCGATAATTATACAGTACATGTCGTTCCGATGGGATAGCAGCTGGTTAAAAGTCATGCAACACACTGAATCAGATCAGATGCCTTCAAACCGCAGGGCACTCAGCTCAGGGCTAATAGAGACAAAATCGCTGCCTTCCAAGACTGCCTTTAGATAAGTCTCTGGGGTGGTTTTCTTCATACTGTCAGCTGCTTCTGCTGCTTCTGCTGCACTGTGTGAACAAAAGCTGTCACTCATACTTTCCCCAATGCTGTGCCTTGCCTTGCCTTGCAACATGAATTGGATATAATTTTTTTTCTGCTACTCACTCAGCTGCTGCTCCAGACCACTATGGCGCATTAATGCTGGTAGCTGCTGCCACAATGGACCATTTCAAGCAGCCTTTTCTGCCAACTGTCCTTCAGCCGGCTGAAAAACCTCCAGAGGCTTCTGTTTCCCTGAAGTTCAGGGTCTTTTGATAAGAGTATACAGTAAAAGGGATCCAAGTCTGATGGGGCCACTGGCTGGCCGTGAGCATGGAGGGAAGCTTAGCCCCACCAGACTTTGGACCTCTGTGCCATTTGTCAGATTTTCGTTCCTGTGTGAAAGCCAGACATTTGGCACAGCTGCTGGAGCATTTTGAATGAAGCTGTGATTTTCTGAGCATCTCAGAGCTGCCTTCCCTCCTGGGTTATCTTCCAAGGCCCCACATGATTGGGGCAAAGCAACAAATGTAAATTTTACCCTTTGATGGTTTCTACATACTTTTGGACACGCCCCTCTGTCCTTCATCCTGAAAAGGAAGAGGCATCTTCACTGTTCAGAGACATATCCAAGCCCAGAGCTTACCTCCAGTGGTGGGGTGCCCCAGATTTAGGTTTGATGAGGCCCTTAGCGACTGGAGGTAATGGGGCCCTTTATTGTCCAGCTGTCCTTTGTCAACAACAAATTGTCACTGTTTTTTTGTGTTGAATATATGCTGTATGGTCTTTTATGGACCCAATAGGTATCTAAAGCCATTTGCACATAACAAAATATGTATTTTATCAAAGTAATTGTTGAACCGAAATACAATTAAGAAGAAGTATATTAATATTAATATTTCCCTTTAATTTTTTTTTGGGGGGGGACCAAAAGAGTGGTGCCCTAAGCTGTAGCTTGTTTAGCTTATATGTAAATCCGGCACTGCCCGTCTCTCCCACTTCCTCAGTCGTGATCACCATCACCTCCTCTATGGGTGATGCTAAGTGCCCTCTGTCTTCAATCTCTTTGCTCGCCTGCTTTTAAGGCTTGCCAGGTTCTGGAAGGTGCACAGGAATTCATTCATATTTTTTTTCAAAATATAGTCCGGCCCCCTGCTGAAAAAGTTTGCTGACCTCTGGTTTAGAGAGCCTTTGGGGGGGGGGGGTGTTGCATTTGGCCATAAACAGTGCCAGATTTATGTATAGGCTAAGCAGGCTGAGACCTAGGTGTTAATTTTATGCATTTTTAAAAATCACCATGGTATTTAACAATAATATCTTATGTCCTTTAGAGGAGAAATTGTGAATTGCAGAATTTTAAATACAGTACCCGTCATCTTTGTGCATTCCTCTTTAATGGGAGATGCCAGAGTATGCCCTTGTATGTTTTCGACATCCTTGCTGTGCCACTTGTTTGCAGCCCCCGCCTCCAGAGCTGCTCCGATCTCCACCCTAGCCTAACCACGTGCCCCAAACCCCAACACACACCATCAAAGCAGCAGAAGTCTCTTCCACCAGGCTGCTAATTCTTCCCCTGAAACCACACACACCCCGGTTCCACAACACACTCTGCCTCCAGCTTCCCTCCTACACAACTCAAGGGCAGAACAAGCTGGTTTATTTTCGGGCAGCGCCTTCCAAGCAAAAATGTAACCGACACCCTCCTGATCGTCAGATAAATTAAACTGAACTGGTGTGAACTCTGTGTGGCTATTTAAACTGTTTGCTAGAGGGAAGTGAAACTAATCCGTTCAGGGTGGCCAGCACACAGTTGCTTCGTGAAGCCACTTACTAAATTCCTAGGGATCACCACCTCTTCTGCGAAATTATAAATAGACCGGAGCTCGTTTTTAGTGCAGCGAGCCAGCTTTCACGAGGATCCTTTTACTGGGGGCGGAGGAAAGGAATGTGAAGGAGGAGAAGGCAGCAAGGGGGCAGGTAGGGATGTATTGACATGGGACAGGGGGTGGATACAGAGAATTGGGCTTTGCAGCTTTAATTCATTTTAAGATGAATTTGACAAGGAGAAATGTAAGGTACTACACTTGGGCAAAAAAAATGAAAGGCATAAATACAGGATGGGTGACACCTGGCTTGAGAGCAGTATATGTGAAAAGGATCTAGGAGTCTTGGTAGAGTCTTGGTAGACCACAAACTTGACATGAGTCAGCAGTGTGATGCAGCAGCTAAAAAAGCCAATGCAATTCTGGGCTGCATCAATAGGAGTATAGCATCTAGATCTAGGGAAGTAATAGTACCACTGCATTCTGCTCTGGTCAGACCTCACCTGGAGTACTGTGTCCAGTTCTGGGCACCACAGTCCAAAAAGGATAGTGTCAAGCTGGAACGTGTCCAGAGGAGGGCAACCAAAATGGTCAAAGGCCTGGAAACAATGCCTTATGAGGAACGGCTTAGGAAGCTGGGTATGTTTAGCCTGGAGAAGAGAAGGTTAAGGGGTGATTTGATAGCCATGTTCAAATATATAAAAGAATGTCATATAGAGGAGGATGAAAGGTTGTTTTCTGCTGCTCCAGAGAAGCGGACACGGAGCAATGGATTCAAACTACAAGAAAGAAGATTCCACCTAAACATTAGGAAGAACTTCCTGACAGTAAGAGCTGTTCAACAGTGGAATTTGCTGCCAAGAAGTGTGGTAGAGTCTCCTTCTTTGGAGGTCTTTAAGCAGAGGCTTGACAGGCATATGTCAAGAATGCTTTGATGGTGTTTCCTGCTTGGCAGGGGGTTGGACTGGATGGCCCTCGTGGTCTCTTCCAACTCTATGATTCTATGATTCTAAGATGGAAAATATTGATCGGTAGAAAATAGCTGGATTATTTTTTTTTAAAGGAAACAAACATTGGGCTTGTTACTTGTGGCAGGAGACAAAATGATTATTAAAGTTCTCTGGAACTCCCTGCCCATTGACATCAAACAAGTGCCACACTCTATAGCCAAGCTTTATGAGGAACGGTTGAAGGAGCTTGGTATGTTTAGCCTGGAAAAAAAAGGAGACTGAGAGGAGATATGATTGCCATCTTCAAATATCTCAAGGGCTGTCACATGGAAGAGGGGAACAAGCTTGCTTTCTCCTGTTCTGGAAGGTAGAACTCGAACCAATGGCTTCCAGCTCCAAGAAAGGAGAT
Organism: Zootoca vivipara; assembly: GCF_965207765.1. NCBI lineage: Eukaryota > Metazoa > Chordata > Lepidosauria > Squamata > Lacertidae > Zootoca > Zootoca vivipara. Next base: position 17,260,239 of record NC_142582.1, read on the forward strand.
TCCGACTAAACTTCAGGAAAAAGCTTTCTGACAGTAAGAGCTGTTCGATAGTGGAACAGTCTCCCTTGGGAGGTTGTGGAATCACCTTCCTTGGAGCTCCTTCCTTGGAGCTGCTGTGGTCATTAGGCCTGACACTCAGCCAAGTCTGCGAAGATTGTGGTTTTGCTAATAAAGAGTTAATTCCAACTTTGAATGGTGTGCTCGCTCTTCCACATAAACACACACACACAAACACACGCACCCTGCTATCTCTTTCCATCCAGGCAAGCAAGTGGCGTGACTACAGTTCAATGACATATTTGAGTCTGGCGAAAGCACTCAAGGAAGGCATGGAGTAGGGTCAGCATGGGTGTGGCCTAGGGAGAGGGGTGTGGCCTGAGAGCCTTGAGGCCCAATTAGAGAGGCTTGGAGGGTCACATTCAGCCACCAGAGCTGTTGTTCTTCACCCCTGGCTTAGCATGTGACTCCCAGCACCCAATTCTGTGCTCAGCTCATTGAAATTCACTCCAGCCCTTATCATGTATGAGTAATTAGACTGAAGCAAGCCGAGGTACATTCAGTACTCAGTAGGAGGGATGTTGTGTTCTCTTTGGCTAATTTGTAATGATGGAGTATAACCGAAACAGATGTTTTTCTAGATACTGGCATCAAAAATAAAAAATACACGTTGAATTCTCACATTTTTATAACTCTAAGAAGCCTGTGCAAGCCAAGTATTATGCACAATTATTTGTTTCCGCACAAATACTTAATTTTATTAATATTATGCACGTGGTTTGAAAGATTATGTTTGCTTTGCTTTTTAATTAGGTGCAGTGCAATGGATAAAATGATAAATGGGTCCAGATGACCTGCATGTAGAAAATGGGTATTTCTTCTTCTGCCAATATATTTCCAAAAACTGAAAATGTAGGTCTTTCAGAAAGCAATGTATTGCCAAGAAAATAAGAAAAAAGAAGCGACAGTCAGGATTGACTCATACATCTGTTTCTGAAGAAATTTGCAGATGCTGGAATTTCTCTCACATCTGGATTGCAGAAGAAAATGTAATGTGCACAACAGAAATGCCAGCATATCACCTGTGTATAGGTATGGGTTCTCTGAAATACCAAATGAATTTGCATCTGCATCTATCTCTACAGATGCAATCTGTGTATTGCCACTTTGCATATTCTATTACTCATGGGCATGCAAATTGATGAGTTGTTTTTAATGAATCTCTAATAGATATTTTAAAAACCCTCAACTTAAATAGAGTCAAAATATAACTCCCACACTCCTTTTTGTGAGTGAAGAAGATGTCAACGTTAGGGAAATTTGCCACTAACTCCAGAGGGAGCATGACAACTAGCCACCTGAAATCCTGGCCTCCTTTGGTTCCTGAAACCAAATGCTTTGATTCCAGTTGTTAGGGAACTTTGATTCCTAACACCCTTCATAAACTACAGTTCCCTGGTTTTTTGGTCGGGATGCCAGACCATGACTCTTAATGTGGCATAAGAGTTCATTAAATGTAGATTATGGATATGACCATGGTCAAGAGGGTAGACTACGCCAGCGTGTATTCAGTGTGGTGAAGTGGTTAAGAGCGGTGGACTCGTAATCTGGTGAACCGGGTTCGCTTCCCCGCTGTTCTACATGCAGCTGCTGGGTGACCTTGGGCTTCTCTGAAGTCTCTCAGCCTCACTCACCCTTACCTTCCAAGTCCCCGACTGTATAATCCGGGACCGGCAGCTGTGTGACACCAGAAGTTGCGTCGACGTAACTTCCGGTGTCGCTTTGCCCTTCTATGGGCACTAAAAATGGCCGCCACCGGCTTTGAAAGTCGCTTGTACGCATGCAGAATCCGGGACCGGCAGCCGTGTGACACCGGAAGTTGCATCGACGCAACTTTCAGTGTCGCTCCGCCCATCTATGGGCACCAAAAATGGCTGCCGCCGACACCGGAAGTCTCGTCTATGCACTTCCGGACATGCGTAGATGCGACTTTTGAAGCCGGCGGCGGCCATTTTTGGTGCCCATAGAAGGGCAAATCGGAAAGAAAAAAATGGCCACCAGCAGGAGAAAATAACGGAGAAAAACAGGAGACGAAGTGATACGGGGGACCACTGGGAAAAGGTAAGTAAAATCGGGGTTTTCCCGGAGATTACGGGGTACTTGGCAGCTATGCACTCACCTCACAGAGTGTTTGTTGTGAGGAAGGAAGGGAAGGGGATTGTTAGCCGCTTTGCGACTCCTTAAGGGGAGTGGAAGGCGGAATGTCAAGTCCAAATAATAATAATAATAATAATAATAATAATAATAATGCCTTATTATTTATACTCTGCCCATCTGGCTGGGTTTCCCCAGCCACGCTGGGCGGCTCCCAACAGAATATTAAAAACATGATAAAACATCAAACATTAAAAACTTCCCTAGACAGGGCTGCCTTCAGATGCCTTCTAAAAGTTGTGTAGTTCTTTATCTCCTTGACATCTGAGGGTAGGGCATTCCACAGGGTAGGCACCACTACCGAGAAGGTCCTCTGCCTGGTTCCCTGTAACCTCCCTTCTTGCAATGAGGGAACCACCAGAAGCCCCTCGGAGCTGGACCTCAGTGTCCGGGCAGAACGATGGGGGTGGAGACGCTCCTCCAGGTATACTGAGCCGAGGCCGTTCAGGGCTTTAAAGGTCAGCACCAACACATTGTATTGTGTTCAGAAATGTACTGGGAGCCAATGTAGGTCTTTCAGGATGGTGGCTTGGATCTTGAGAACTGACAATGGAGGGACACTGGCAGGAACTTGGCTGCTGAAGAGCCTCTCAAGACGGTCAAAGGAGCCCACGTGGACAGCTTTGGATGGGATACTGCAAGCCACTAAGGGCTAATGGAAATGAAGCCCCAGTAGGACGAAGAGCCCTCACCCAATTCTGAGCAATTCTCCCTCGACCTACTCCAAAGGGCCTCTGGATTCTCCAGAGAGCCTTTTCAGTTGAACAAAGAAGGTTGCTTCTTGGGATCCAAGCCTACAAGCCACCCATTGCTTATCTATGGTAAAGTGGCCAAATAATATTAACAAGTCAAATTATCCCATTATGCCCTGTGAATTATTTGTTAGTACTTTCCCTGCAGAAATTTGATAGGCTTACAATTGGCTTTCTATGATATGGTCAGTCCATTCAGTTTGAGCCTTTGAATTCTAAATGAAAACACAGAGCTTTCTTTCTTTCTTTCTTTCTTTCTTTCTTTCTTTCTTTCTTTCCTTCCTTCCTTCCTTCCTTCCTTCCTTCCTTCCTTCCTTCCTTCCTTCCTTCCTTCCTTCCTTGGTTAACCTAAAGAAGAGAGACATTTCAAACGCAACACTGGATGGCTTAAATACAGCATTTAAAAAAAAAACACCTGTGACTCTCCAGCTATTGTTTGATTCCCAATTCCCATCAGCCCAGCTAACATGAGCAATGAAGGATGAGGTCATTTGTAGTGCCACGACTTCAGGATGGCCACTGGTTACCCATCCCTGGCTTTATTTGGAATAGATGCAGATTTAGTGAGAATAATCAAAGCATCTGCCTCGTACGTTTCACTGAATCAAAGTCTACAAATAAAGACAAGCAAGTGACTAAAAACAACCCACTCGTTTTTTACCAACTTTCCGCCACGCATCCTGTTGTAAAGTGCCAATTGTTTCTGAAAAGTAGTACAAAATAGCACATTATTTGAATGCTATCTAGCTGGTTTCCATTGGCAAGGTCTTTCATTGATAGCCATGCTTAGCCCCCGTTGCTACATTCAGAGATCCATGGATGGAATGGGTATTCTCCCAAATCTGCGACTGAAGTATCATGTTCACAGCTCATGGCTGAGAGTCCGTTGTTTCTGGGTGCGTTTTTGTTGCCATGATGCCATCAAAACTAAGTAGCAGTACAAAATTTCGAGTTGCAGAAGTCTGGTTATTGTTGACGTGTCCCGCCCAATGATGAAAGCCATGACAAAGGTTGACATAACTGGGTGAGGCGTTGCTCATCTTCCACTGACGCATCAGCACATTGCATCCAACAACAGAGCACAGACCGAGAATGTCAATACACAAATGGATCCTGAAAGGGAGGGTGGCCATATATTTTCTTAAGCAAATATACGGAATCTACAATGTGATCCAATCCAATGACCAGCTAGCTCTCACAGAGAAGACTCTGTGTCCTCTTTTTCCGTTCATTTACAAGGCACTACGAGAGATGTCACACAAAATCAGGAGATTTAAAAAGAGAACGTTGTAACCTTGTTACATAGCCGCATGGAAATCAATTGACTGCTGTCACTGGTTGTTCCAGCACATTAAGAATAAACCTCAATTAACAACAATCTGTTTTGCCTTCCTTGAATTACATGGATTTTATTTGTGAATTAAGCAGAGTTGGCTGTATTCCAAGTTCTAGAAAACTATATTGCAAAAGTAACACATCTACTTTTAATTATGGACAATTGCCCCCACCCCTTCTTCTTTTTTTACTTCTACTACCGGTAATAGATATGTTTCAAGTTCACCAATATTAGTTGTTTGCTGCAAGTACAAAGTAAAAGATGGAAGAGTTATTATAGCTGATCATCAGACATTGTCACCAGACATTGAGGTACCCATTTTCTAACAGAAGGTTAAAAACTGATAGAGTTCTTCCTTCCTTCCTTCCTTCCTTCCTTCCTTCCTTCCTTCCTTCCTTCCTTCCTTCCTTCCTTCCTTCCTTCCTTCCTTTTAGTGGTTGGAGGTGAACAAGTTGTTTGAACTGATCTGATGAGTTCTGAACGCTATTATCTGGAGTCTCCAAGGTGATGGTGAAATGGGTTCATTTATTTTAACTGGACTGATCATATCCTATAATGTTATCCCGGATATATACATAATGTATAGTTCAACCATGAGGCTACCCTACATCAAACAAGAGGTGCTGTTGTAATCTGCCAGCTGTGGCTGTGCTGCTGGTTTTAATGCTCTTAGTGGAAACAGGATTGACTTAGGTCTGTCTTCAAAGTCCCCCCACAGTCTGGCCCTGATTGGCCAATTCAAAGGCAAAAGTAGGAGAGTCCCATCACTCTCTGTGACTGGCTGGGGCTGATGAGGCTGTCAACCAACCACATGGGAAGCACTGGGCTGCTGCTGCCGAGAACGGGAAGTGGTCTTTTCCCTCTGGGTAAACAATGCTTCTTATTTTCGTAGGGTGAAATCCAACAGTGTCCATCCACCAGCAAAATGGATACATTTGGCAGAAGGCATTTTCTACCCATTCAGCACCTATACATCCCCCAACATCTGCTTCAGAGAGTTGTAAAGTAAGCGTAAAGGACCCCTGGATGGTTAAGTCCAGTCAAATTTGACTATGGGGTGCAGTGCTCATCTCGCTTTCAGGCCAAGGGAGCCGGCATTTGTCCACAGACAGCTTTCCAGGTCATGTGGCCAAAAGGACTAAACCGCTACTGGTGCAACGGGACACCATGACAAGTGCCAAAGAGCATTGAAACACCATTTACTTTCCCGCTGCAGCGGTACCTATTTATCTACTTGCACTTTGATGTGCTTCGAACTGCTCAGTTGGCAGAAACTGGAACAGAGCAACAGGACCTCACTCCATTGCACAGATTCGAACCGCCAACCTTCTGATCGGCAAACCCAAGAAGCTCAGCACCACCTGCGAGGATTGGAGGACACTCTGCAGCAGATATGAGGAGAGAGTACAAGCAGGAGGTGAGGAAGGGGAATCTGCTGGTGAGACATGAGATGTCATTCATGAAATATTTCATTGCCTTAAAGGTAAAGGTAAAAGGACCCCTGACCATTAGGTCCAGTCGTGACCGACTCTGGGGTTGCGCGCTCATCTCGCATTATTGGCCGAGGGAGCCAGCGTATAGCTTCCAGGTCATGTGGCCAGCATGACAAAGCCGCTTCTGGCAAACCAGAGCAGCACATGGAAACGCCGTTTACCTTCTCGCTGTAGCGGTTCCTATTTATCTACTTGCATTTTGACATGCTTTCGAACTGCTAGGTTGGCAGGAGCTGGGACCGAGCAACGGGAGCTCACCCCATCACAGGGATTCGAACCGCCGACCTTCTGATCAGCAAGCCCTAGGCTCAGTGGTTTAACCACAGTGCCGCCTGGGTCCCTGTTTTCATTGCCTTAGGTTTATGCTATTGATAATTGTATATATTGTATATATATGGCGTGCTATGGTCCGTGGGGTCACGAAGAGCCGGACACGACTAAACAACATATATTTTAACAAATGCACACAGACACATTAAGAACTTAATTTGGTCATGCAATCATGCCCCCAAATACTGCAGCTGCATTATGCGATTTAAAAGTTAAATAAACGTGCCTCTCCTTTCTCCTTCCCCTTCTGCAGTACCCAGCATAATCAGGACCAAATGACTATTATATGCAAGCAAGTGAAACAATAACCAGGAAAGAACAGTAAACAAAAACAGATCCACAGATACGAAGCAAAGAGGGAAAACCCAAATGTCCTGGTCATGAATAGCTAACAAGCACTTGAAATGAACAAAATGCTTCAAAATGGTTGAGAAGTAGCATCAAAGCCCTGCCTCCTTTTTTGAGAGCTAGGGCAAGTCGGAGGCCCTCAGTGCCTCATTTGGTGGCCAATTCCATCGTTTGACTCTGCGCTGTGTAGATTGCCCTCTCCAGTGAAATAGAGGGTTGTTTGCATGGGGAGGAGAAGTTCAGCGTGCACATCGGAGCATGCATAGGGCTTTTGATCCAAGGCCGTTTTAGGATCAGGACGTTAGAGCAGGGAAAGCAATTTGTCTCCTACTGGTTCTCATTTATTTGACAGGGTTCCTTGACCCAGAAATTTGGACAGCCCCGCTCAGCATGTCAACATGATGGATTGAATCCTATAATTCGTCTGCTCCCAGAACTCCCACTGAAGTAACTCGGAGTTCATGGTGTGCCTGGACGAACGATTGACAGAGCAGCCCATGGCCTCAACAAACATCTGGCGTTTCTGAACTCCCTTCTGCGTGGACCTACTCCCGCTGGAGATAATCAACACAGGCTTTCCAATGCTCCCTGTATGTATCTCATAGCTGGCAGTATCTTCAATTTGTCTCTCTCTCTTTGTGTGTGCAAGACCCTCCACCTTGCTTTTCTCGGTTTGTTCATTTCCTACTCAGGGCTTCTCCAAAGCGTTTCACCCCTAATGAGGTTCTTCCTCCTCCTGTATGAAAAACTAAACAAGAGACGGAGAGAATTATGTGAAACAAAACAATGGGTGTTTATGTGCTCTCCTTTCTCTTTTTTTTTTCTTTTGAAATTCTGGCTCTGAGCAATTGATCTGACACAATGCTACAGGCAGCTGCTATCACTAGAGAGTTGACAGAGCTAGGCCTCTGGGTGTAACTGAACTGATGCTCTAGCAACAGGAGATGTTCCCCTCTAATTAAGTAGACCGAGGTCAAAGGCACGACGACAGCACCATCATCGCGATTTTCTGGCCAAAGGTGTGGGATAGCTGGAAGCTCTCAGCACTGTGTTTCAAACACCCACATGCTTCAGCGGGAAAGGGGAACGCACGGAGGATCACTTTGGAACGTGTTTATCAAAGCATTCGGCAGAAAAATAATTCACTTGTCTCTCGAGAAGAGGCAGCTCAAGTACTGTACAAAATAAGCAGGCACCTTGAAATTGCAGGTTTTGTCAGACATGGATCAATACTGCTTTCATTATTCTCTCTGCGAAAGGGGGGGCGGTTTAAATATGCGTACACTGTAAGTAATGCACGGCAAGTGTATTTTGTGCCTTGATATCATATGCAGATAAGAAACTGCCCAAAAAAGCAGGTACTTCAAACCCCCTTTCTTCTAAAAAAAGGCCACTCGCTGGCTCTGTTGGAGCTCTTGCCTTTGAAAGCGGGTGAAAACGAAATCCTCGCATTGAGACAAACTAGGATTCCACTGCCATACTCACTGGGACTTGGGTATCTCTGAAATGTTGGTTGTGGGAATCTAGGGATGTTTAGGGAAGTTTTTAATGTTTGATGTTTTATTGTGTTTTTAATATTCTGTTGGGAGCCGCCAGATGAGCGGGGTATAAATATATGATTATTATTATTATTATTATTATTATTATTATTATTATTATTATTATTTAGGCTACCATACATCCAGATTTTTTCATATGACAAGGGGGGTTAGTATCCACCCCAAAACAAAAAAGCCTGAAAACTTAACTTTTGGGGGGAGATGTTCCCCAAAAAAGCTCAACCGCTTTGACAAAATAGATATATATTAAATTCTGCTGGTTTTTTGTGACAAACAGGCGTCAATTTCCCTCAGACTGTGGCAGAAATGTCTGCAACACTGGATGATCTTAGAGGCTGCCTGTCACCTAATAAGCACACCCCGTTTATTTCTCGGAAGCAAATCCCATTTAGAGCAGTGAGACTTGCTTCTCCTTCAAATTACTTTTATTAATTTTCCGACTTATTACAAACCAAACCAAATTAATTTAATTTAATACAATTTCTTAAAACCAGGTTTCCCGCTCCGGTTGCTTCTTAGGAAATGCTGAAAAGACAGGGGCATGCATGTTTAAAACAGAAACTGACACCACACAGACTTTTCCTGTTTCCTTGCTCCAGATCTTTGCGTGTGTAGACCTTTTAACACCCCCAAATAAATTCAGACAAGACTCAAATTTTTGGTTTGGTTTTTGGCAAAATTTAGGCCACAACTTTATTGATTATAATCAAGTGAGTGGTTGCATAGGCTCTGGTTCGACTAGCTCCCTGCACCGTTGCAGGTAGCGCTGACCCAGGGCACACCATAGGTCTGCCTTGGGTGAACACCCGGCAAAGTGGAAAGCGGGTTCAAGCCAGTCCACCAGCCAGGTGCCCCCCCCAGACTCTGGCTCAGGGCACAACCCCTCTCAGGGTTGACCAACCAAAGAGTCCCAGGGTTCCTTTAATAGAATACCCATCGCATAGGGATGGCCAGACTGCTCTGCCACCCCTATCACCTGAACCAGAGCCTATCCGCAACCTTACAAGTTGTGACGATTTGCTACGGAGCAGGCAAAACCCAAATGGTACCAGCCAATCAGCCAAGTGGGGGGAATTCCTTCCATGCCCCTGTCCTAACGACAGACGACACACGATGGCATAACAAGGTCATGTGTGCAAGCCGTAAACATAGGGAGAGGTGGGCAGGTGTTCCGATGCACTGGCCCAAAATAGGAAGCTCAGGGACACGTGCATGGGCTTAAATAGAGGTCCCTCGATAGAATTTAGCTGGCATCCCATTGGTCTGATTCCACCCAGCATCGAGGGACCTCCAATAGGGTGTTGTGGCCAGCCAAACCTTCCCAACCACAACACACGGCTTGGTTGCCAGGTCACACCGCAACACGTGCCCTCTTGTTAGGGAGGACCCGATTTATCGTAGCCTGAGGAATTGTGGGCGGTGATAATGTATGGAACGTGCCAAGTATGTGTGCTCTCAGGCTTCCAGAAGGGGCAACAACATAGCTGCCAAGTACCCAGTTTTCCCCGGGAAACCCCCGTTTTTACTTACCTTTTCCCGGTGGTCCCCCGTATCACTTTGTCTCCCGTTTCTCTCTGTTATTTTCTCCTGCCGCGGCCATTTTTTTTCTGATTTGCCCTTCTATGGGCACCAAAAATGGCCGCCACGGGCTTAAAAAGTCGCATCTACGCATGTCCGGAAGTGCGTAGACGCGACTTCCGGTGTCGGCGGCAGCCATTTTTGGTGCCCATAGATGGGCGGAGCGACACCGGAAGTTGCGTCGACGCACTTCCGGTCATGCGCAGAAGCGACTTTTGAAGCCGGCGGCGGCCATTTTTGGTGCCCGTAGAAGGGCAAAGCGACACCGGAAGTTACGACGACGCAACTTCCTGTGTCACACGGCTGCTGGTCCCGGATTCTGCAGTCCGGGACTTGGAAGGTAAGGGCAACAGTGCGCACGATTTATTTCAAGGAAATACTGGAAGACTGAATAAGACTAGTAAGTTTTTAATTGCAAAGACAAGATGGGCGCTCACCTATTTGTGAGAGACAGGAGGCAAAAGATGGATGACCAAGATTCAAGGAGGTGAGAGATAGTGTAATGGAAAGATCACATGGTTGTTGTTTAAAGGGCAAAAGGACTCTTAATCTCAGGGTTGTGGGTTCAAGACCCATGTTGGGCAAAATATTTTTGCAGTAGATGACCCTCATGGTTCCTTCCAGCTCTACATACCCATATTCCTGTGATCCAAGAGGGGATTCTCTGGCCTACTAACTATTATTGGTCCACTGGGGGTGGGGGGTTCAATTTGGCCCATGAAGCTATTTCCCCAAGCCCACACTCATCTATAACTGCTGAAGGGTCATCAAGAGAATGCAATGGCAAAGCAGACCCCTGCAGAGAGCAAGATTAAAGTCTCTGCTCAGCAGCTGGTGGGCAGAATTTATTTTTATTTTTTTAATAATAATTTTTATTAGCTTTTGATTAGCCAATAAAAGCCTCATTATGTCAATACCAAATTATAATACAGTCATACCTCGGGTTACGAACACCTTGGGGTACGAACACCTTGGGTTACGAACTCTGCAAACCCAGAAGTATTTTCGCCGCGAGTGCGTTCTGCGCACGCGCGGCATGCGCGGTTTGTGCATGCGCAAAATGGCGCTTCGGGTTACGACCATTTCGGGTTACAAACTAAGTCCCGGATTGGATCGTGTTCGTAACCCGAGGTACCACTGTACCATTAATAATGCCAATCTTTCAAATGCCAAATTATACAATTCGTGCAGAGGTTAATTCTGCTTGGTGAAACTTTAACATATCAGATGATTGATCGGTAGAGTAAGGCAGTTATTGCAGATCAGGGCCTATTTAAAGGTGGCAATTTGGCAGCTTTTATTTAAAAAAACCAAACAAACCACGTTCTTAACAGAGGAAGGCAGCCATATGCATTTTCTTCCCTAGGAAAAATGTCTTCTTGGGTGTAGAGCACAGCATTTTTGGTTTTTCGCCAAATTCTGATCCAAACACTAAGCGTTCCACAGCAGGGAAGGAGGAACTCATCAGAACAGTGCCACGTATAATTTCCACATCTGTTCCTTCATTCAGCACCCCCAAGTCATGTTTCCGTGGAGGAGATCAGACCTTTCGCGTGTATAAACCGCAAGGATCATCTCTAAACGGGCAAAAACTTTTCAAATTCAAGTCAGGCAGTTTAAATTTGTTGATTCCCTCCCTCCAGACACGCTGAAAAATATGCCAAGAAGAAGTAAATGTGACAGCATTCTTCACAAAGGTAGACGAGCGGCCAGTATAAGGATTATGCCCGCATAAAATATGCTGTTGTGTGCCACTTTGCTGCTATTCTGAATATACTATACTGAATATTATAGGAGGAGATTGGCTTTTCTGTATTAGATTGCGGTGCGCTAAGTGAACATTTACTAGAGTAGTGTGGTGGGGGGGGGGTTAAGGAACACTAAAATCAACTGGCTTATTTCCATGGATCTTTTTATGAGTTGTGAATCATGCTCCTCATACTATCTTGTCTTTTAAAATGTATGATTTGAATTTAATTTGCTTCTTAATACCCCATCAATAGGACATTAGCACTTAAGTCACGGCGGGACTCATTGTCATAGATATGGTGTTGGCACTCTTAACTCGTAATGGGGGAAACATAAAAACCCATTTTATAGTCTTTGGCTTCTTGTCCGGAGTTTTACTGCTTAAATTCTGTTGAGGCCCGTAGGATTTAAGCAGCCTAGCTGCCTTTTTCCCCCCCCTCTGGGCTTTTTTTGCACCCTGACCCTAAGGAAGAGAAAAAGAAAACGAACGGCAGGTGACGCTTGTCCTTCCTTTGACAGACAGACAACAAACAGATCATCATAAAAACTGCAGGGCAAATCCTGCACAAGTCCATTTGGAAGCAGAGGTGCCAACTTGAATAAAATAGGGGGGGCAGGTAAGGCCTGCCCCACATAATTGATCACATGACGCAGTGTATGCACACCATTTGAATGGCAATGATCATCAAATGGTGTGTGTGTGTGCCTTCAAATACTTTATGCAGGGAGGGGTGAAGGAGTTTGGAAGTAAGTCTCATTGTTTAGAATTAGACTTGCTCCCTAGTTAGTGTGTTTGGTATTGTAGTTTTTAAATGCTGTCCTATAATATACAGTGGTACCTCTACTTACGAATTTAATGCGTTCCGAACGCACATTCATAAGTCGAAAAAATTTGTAAGTCGAATCCCATAGGAATTCATTGGGAGAAAAAATTTGTAAGTCAAAGCAACTCTTTCTAAAAATTCATAAGTAGAAAAAATCCTATCTAATCCGCATCCAAGATGGCGGACGGAGCTCCGTTCGTAAGTAGAAACATTCGTAAGTAGAGTTATTCGTAAGTAGAGGTACCACTGTAATAGTAATCATCATCATCAGTGCTTTTTTGGGGGGGGATGGACGCAGAGGGATGCATTCCCCTAAACACTTTGAGAATCTAAGTTTGGCCTCATTGAAGGGCAGTATTTCAATATGAGTAGGAAAATGAGAGTACCCCTAAACATTTTTTTAAAAATAAATAAATAAAGCAATAATAATGATGATGATTTATTTATTTATATCCTGCCCATCTGGCTGGGATTCCCCAATCACTCTGGGCGGCTCCCAACAGAATATTAAAAACACGATAAAACATCAAACATTAAAACCGTATTAGACATTTTTTCCCCACTCTCCCCCCCCCATGGTAATATGTATTGTACATCTTATTTTATTCTATTGCTGTAAGTCACTTGGAGACCTTCTGGTGGCAAGTGGCTAAAAAATCTAATAAATGGACTACTGTGCGATCATTGAAAGTTTGTACTATTTTTATTCGTAATTTTATGCTTATTTTTATAATCATTTTGATGACTGTGGTGCGATGTTCTGCTGATGTGTTTATTTTGTAACTTTTCATCATTATGTGTTTTACACCTGTATGGGCTTATAGCCGCAATAAATCTGAACTGAACTAATAAAGGAAATGAATAAATGAATGACCTTTGGTCGAATCCAGCAGGACTCTTCCAGGTAAAAAGAATCAACACAAGCATTACCTAGAACTGAAATTCAGTAATGTGGAAACTGCCATTTGCAAACGGCAGCACTGGGCATGTTAGTGCTGGCAATGCGCTTAATATTTGCCTATTAAAGGACACACCTGAAATCGATAGCCTGCCATCTGGTAGCAATGATTTCATGCCTCGTCTCTAAGAACTTAAGGATGCCCAGTCAAAACTGGCTCCTTATGCTTCCGGTGTTGTGCCCTACGATCCTATACATGGCTTCTCAGAAAGAAGGCACATTTACTGCAGTGGGCTTGCTTCCAAGTAAATGCACACAGGTACGATAGCCATTAGCCCTAGTTTACAGCAAACCGTATTTGAACTGAAGGTCTGCCCATGTCTGCTATAAATATAAAGAACAAGCAGATCAGCCACCCACATATTATATTATTATATTATATTATAATATTATATTGTAGCAAGTATTTCTAAATTTGCATCTATGCATAACAATTATGCAAATTTCATGCAGATCTATGCCCTCCTTTGGCCTCCTTTTGGTAAAGTGTAAGTGGCCACCATATGCATAGGATTTTAATCTGCCAAGACAACGATTTGTCATCTTAACATTATTTCTAGCTAGCTTCTTTCATCTAAATGTTTACAATTTTTCATAAACACCTGCTTCTCAAATGCTTGTCTTTTTCATTCACTGCCTTCCTCTGGGATGCTAATGCAGCTTATAATTAAATGCAATCCTATTTTCGGAATTTCACTCAATATGCCATCTCCGCTTACCATTTCAGATCTGCAAAATAGCTCGGCCCCAAATGACATTCCCCTGTTTTCCACACGCATCTTGCAGGTAGCACAATCGTTAGCCAAGATTCACATAGGAAATAAAGTGTTTAAATTCAATTCCTGGGGTGTCAGCCTATTCCTTCTCAATAATAAGACAAACCAGTCTCAATTCTTCCACGGTGAAGATTTGAGGAAATCATTGATGTTATTGCTCATCTGTGGAGAGGAAGATGAACAACACAACTCTTAGCAATCAGCAACGTATTTTGCTCTTGAGCTGTTACTAAATGCAATATCCCATTCTGAATTCATCGCAGTCCGGAGGCTGAAGTAAATATTTGTGAAGGTAAATGTTTAATCAGCTAGGCAATGAGTTTTCACTGCATTTTTCTCTCTGTGTGGGCTACGTCCTATAAAAGATATAAAACAACACAGAGTGCCTGGCTCAGGAATTACAGTTTCCTTGATTTGGTCAAAAGGAAATTACTTTTCACTCCTCCCTTTGTTTCATGGATCCTTTAGGAAGCAAATAGTTTTTAGAGTTGAGAGGTATTATCACATAGTCCATGGATAAATTTTTAATCATTGCACTCCCCCAAGCTTTGCCCTTGACAGTTTTAGCATATGCTGGACTGCATTTAATGGGAATTGTTGCATTTATGAAGCAATACGCGTACTAAGTGCAATGGAGTTACGCCGGTGTTTGTGGTGATGGAATTGTCCATTTAGCTTTCATTAAAAAACAAACAAACAGATTCATGGTAAAATTCACCCCCGCTTAAAATAGTGAAGCCAGAGTTTACAGCAGCATCCTAAACAGACAAACATATACGGTACACTTCTATTACAGTTCTTAAAACTAACACTCCAAGGAAGTCTGAAGTGTAAACAACCTCACTTAAAAGATTAGAACCCTAATCTTCCAGGATTCAAACCACAAGTGGGGGCCCTACACATCTGCAGCAGTTATTCTTAGGAAAGTAGAACCCATTGGTCCATCTAACTCAGTATTGTAGGAAACAGGAAATGGCTAGGAAGTGTTATGTATTCAGTGGTCTGTGTTTGCCTGAGCTTGAGTCTGGACTAAGGATTCTGAGCTCCTGTGTTCTGATTCGATACATGATGTCCAATCACAGAACATTTCAGGATTTGGCCTCTGCCATTGGCCCTTGAACTCTGAATCGTGATTCGCAGCTTGGAAGTTTAGACAGCCAATCATGTTGGGAGTGGCCCAGGCTTTCAGGAATGTAAATAAGCAGTTGCTTTGCCCCTGTTTCGCAGTTATGTATTTCAATAAAGGTTCTTGCTGTTTCGTGGGAACCCACCGACACTTCAGGAAGAGCTAACAGACTCCAATGCTTTGTGGATTTTTGAGGGTATACATACTGAGACCTTTTGCACGCACCATAAATCGTACTGGCAAACACAGTGGCACCCCAGGTCCACATTGACATACCCGCCAACATTTGTCCCATGAAGATAGGGGTGTCCTAAGGAAAAGCGGGACATTCTGAGATCAGATCAGGACTGACATCTACATTAACATCTCATGGAAAAGAGAGAGAGAGTTGTAAACACATGGCAGTTGAGTACACAGGGATCTCGATCAACTGTGAACCACCCTGAGATCTTTGTATGAAGGGCAGTATTTAATTTAACAACAACAACTGGAGCTCCTGGGACATATTTTTAGCCAAACATATTCCATCCCTATATTTTAATGTGTGATGTTTTATTATGTTTTTATATGTGCTGTAAGACACCCAGACTGGCTGGGGAAACCCAGCCAGGTAGCGGGGATATTATTATTATTATTATTATTATTATTATTATTATTATTATTAATTCAAAGCCCTAAACAGCCTCAACCCAATATACCTGAAGGAGCGTCTCCACCCTCATTGTTCAGCCCGGACACTGAGATCCAGCGCCGAGGGCCTTCTGGCGGTTCCCTCAATGCACGAAGTGAGGTTATAGGGAACCAGACAGAAGGCCTTCTGGGTAGTGGCGCCCGCCCTGTGGAACACCCTTCCATCAGATGTCAAGGAAATAAACAACTATCTGACTGTTAGAAGACATCTGAAGGCAACCCTTTTCAGGGAAGTTTTTTATTGTTGTTGTTTGATTGTGTTTTTAATATTCTGTTAGGAGCTGCCCAGAGTGGCTGGGGAAAACCCAGCCAGATGGGCAGGGGAACAACAACAACAACAACAGCAGCAGCAGCAGCAACAACAATAGTTCCCTTGCTGGGTAAATCCATTCCCAGTCTTCAGTACAGTATGTGGCCTCAGTTGTAGCAGATAGCTGTAAACTGAAAAGGAAGTGCTTCACTTACTCACAGAGAGCTTTTATTTTTAATATATATGTTGTATGCAAAGGATTTATTGGAAGAACATGGTAGCGTTAGCATTTTTATCATGAAAAATCATAAAACAATTTAGTGTCTAACCAGCAGCAGAAACCAAGCTGTGAAAACTAAGCAACAATTGCCGTCTAATCTCAGGTAATCCTGTTTTTTATTATGAATTTCATTATGTTGTGATCAGAGTTGAAACATGGAACTGGAGAACAAGATGCCCTTAGGCTTTTAATATCCTGTCAAGCTCATCCTTGATGTAGTTAGAGTCCTAAAGGACAGAACTAACTGTGCAAAAATCCCAGCCTAATGCAATGTACTGTAAACTTTTAATAAGGCTTCCGCTACAATAAAGAAGTTAGTTGCAAAATCATTAAAAGTAACCTTGTATTGTGTTTTCAGTGATCTGGAGTTGCAATGACAAGCAAACTGTGTGTTCAAAGGCTTGTGTGTTAATGAGAATCACAGAAACTTTATAAAACAAAAACACAGACTACACACAGGTGGAATCTAGACACATAAAAGATGCTGCGAAAATATTTTTTTTGAAAAAAATGTTTTGAAAAATATGTTGAATTTGCCATAGCTCACTGTCACCATCTAGTGTTGCATTTGTATATTGCACTTTACAACACACTTAAAACGTTTTATTTGCAGCTGAGTAGCTGAGTCCTCATCTGTCTCCTGAGAAATCTCTATGTGGGACAAGAAGCTACAGTTAGAACTGGATATGGAACAACTGATTGGTTCAAAATTGGGAAATGAGTACAACAAGGTTGTATATTGTCTCCCTGCTTATTTAACTTATATGCAGAATTCATCATGCGAAAGGCTGGACTAGATGGATCGCAAGACGGAATTAAGATTGCCGGAAGAAATATCAACAACCTCAGATATGCAGATGACACAACCTTGATGGCAGAAAGTGAGGAAGAATTAAAGAACCTTTTAATGAGGGTGAAAGAGGAGAGCACAAAATATGGTCTGAAGCTCAACATCAAAAAAACCAAGATCATGGCCACTGGTCCTGTCACTTCCTGGCAAATAGAAGGGGAAGAAATGAAGGCAGTGAGAGATTTTACTTTCTTGGGCTCCTTGATCACTGCAGATGGTGACAGCAGTCACGAAATTAAAAGACGCCTGCTTCTTGGGAGAAAAGCAATGACAAACCTAGACAGCATCTTAAAAAGCAGAGACATCACCTTGCCGACAAAGGTCCGTATAGTTAAAGCTATGGTTTTCCCAGTAGTGATATATGGAAGTGAGAGCTGGACCATAAAGAAGGCTGATCGCTGAAGAATTGATGCTTTTGAATTATGGTGCTGGAGGAGACTCTTGAGAGTCCCATGGACTGCAAGAAGATCAAACCTATCCATTCTGAAGGAAATCAGCCCTGAGTGCTCACTGGAAGGACAGATCGTGAAGCTGAGGCTCCAATACTTTGGCCACCTCATGAGAAGAAAAGACTCCCTGGAAAAGACCCTGATGTTGGGAAAGATGGAGGGCACAAGGAGAAGGGGACAACAGAGGACGAGATGGTTGGACAGTGTTCTCGAAGCTACGAACATGAGTTTGACCAAACTGTGGGAGGCAGTGGAAGACAGGAGTGCCTGGCGTGCTATGGTCCATGGGGTCATGAAGAGTCGGACACGACTAAACAACAACAAGCTGAGTCCACAGTGTACAATCGGTGTTGTGTAGCAGTTAGCATTTTGGACTGCAGCTGGGGACCTGGGCTCAAATGTGACCACAGCAATGAAACTCACTGGGTGAACTTGGGCCAGTCACTGTCTCTTAGGGGATGCCAAACTTTTTGGGCCCAGGGCCCATTTACAAATTTGAAAAGCTGTCATGGGCACTACCATAAAATACCCATCGCAGTTGGACCTGGTTAGTCACAAAATAAAGTTATTGCCATGCAAGCCAAGCTAGTCACATCTCCCCCAAATTCACTACCCATATCAATTCCGGTCTAATTAGCTTTTCATTTCCCCCCCCCCATTTTTTCATATTTTTTTCATTTAAAGCTTTTGTATGCTGCTCACCATCACGAGTGACCTCAAAGCAGCTTATGCCTATCAAAGAAAAACGGAGGAACACTAATCATATAATACAATTGAGACCTCAACAAAACCATTATAATCAGCACAAATGCACTCGGTTATTATCTTCCAGCCATCATTATCTTGTTTGACACTTGAGAGGTTTATTATTAGCCCCTTCCCCACTCTTGCATAGCCTCCAAAATTTCTCTGGTGAAAATAGGGATGTCCTATTTCATGGGTAGGCAAACTAAAGCCAGGGGATCTGGCCCAATAGCCTTCTAAATCTGGCCCACAGACGGTCTGGGAATCAACATGGTTTTACATGAGTAGAATGTGTGCTTTTATTTAAAATGCACCTCTGGGTTATTTGGGGGGCATAGGAATTCGTTCATTTCCCCCCCCCAAAAAAAAATATAGTCTGGCCCACCACAAGGTCTGAGGGACAGTGGACAGGCCGCCTGCTGAAAAAGTTTGCTGACCCTATTCCATAATAAAAAATAAACAAAATTTTACTGTTTATTCCCTGTCCATCTGACTGGGTTGCCCCAGCCACTCTGGGTGGCTTCCAACATACATTAAACATAATTAAAAATAAAAATAAACACCTTCCCTAGACAGGGCTGCCTTCAGATGGCTCGGAGGTCACATAACGCCATACCCTCCAACATTTCTCCGATGAAAATAGGAATATCCTAATGAAAAGTGGAACATTCCCGGATCAAATCAGAAACTGGGATGGCTTCTGTAAATCTGGGACTATCCCTGGAAAATAGGGACCCTTGGAGGGTCTGCTCTTGTGGATGTAATTTGTTTTTAATTGTTTTCAATGATGGATTTTCCTTTTTCCCACCCCCACCTGCCCACCCTGCTCACCAAATTAGCAGGAAACTCTCCCCCAAGGGAGATAATGCCAAACCCCTTCAGGTCTGGCCCGTAAATTAGGGTTGACGCAGTGGTGGAGCTCCCCGCTCCAGCACTTGGGGCAGAGAGCAGGCGGGGCGGGGCTGGGCACATCCCAGGGGCATGGTGCGCATCCTGGGGGCATGGCGCACCACCTGTGGGGGCGTGGCGCCCAGAACGGGGGAGCCACGATGGCACCCCACCGGGATTATGGTGCCGGGGGTGGTGGGCTCCCCCCACCCTCGTCTTCCTGCACCAGTGGTTTGCCGTACATCCAGAATTTCACAGACATATCCAAAAGACTCCATTCATAAGCAGTCTCTCTCTCTCTCTCTCTCTCTCTCTCTCTCTATATATATATATATATATATATATATATATGAGAGAGAGAGAGAGAGAGAGAGAGAGAGAGAGAGAGAGAGAGAGAGAGAGAGTATATATATATATATATATATACAGTACAGTACAGTACAGTGGAACTTCGGTTTATGAATTTTCGGTTTACGAACACCGCGGACCCATCTGGAACGGATTAATTCACTTTCCATTACTTTCAATGGGAAAGTTCGCTTCAGTTTATGAACGCTTCAGTTTATGAACAGACTTCCGGAACCAATTACACTCCTGCTTTGGGTTAAGTACGCTTCAGGTTGAGTACTCCGCGGACCTGTCTGAAACGGATTAATCCACTTCAGTTTATTTATTTATTTTATGAACGCTTCAGTTCATGAACAGACTTCTGGAACTAATTGTGTTCCTAAACCGAGGTACCACTGTGTATATATATGCTGTTTTTGCTGATTTTCCATAAAAATAGCTCAAAAACAGCAAATAAAGTTTGTGATTTTGCAAAAAAAAAAAAAAAGGCTCAACAACTTTGGGCAAAACTAAAAAAACTCAGCAACTTTGGGCTAAAGAAAAGAGCTCCACAACTTTTCTGTTCGGATTCCCACTGTTTGAAATATGGCAAACCTACTTTCAATGAGCTTTGAAGAACCACTGTTTCAGACTGGTTTATTGGCAGAGACACTTCTATCAGAAACATGGATTGGCCTGGAATTATAGCTGCTTATTTTTCAGCTTTAAATTTTGCTTTCCGTTTCAATTGGAATTATTAATTTTAGGAATTGCTTGGCTAGACGGCTGAGATTCTGCTAACGGCTGTTTTAAATTACGACACGTTATTCATATTGGGGTTGTTGTTTTTTTCTACTTTTCTCTAATGCAAAGCCACCTTGGGAGGTTTGACAGGAGAGGTTCCTTGACAATATTTAAAATGAATGCAAATAAACAGCTGGGGCTCTGTGTGCTTAGCCCAGCTGCTGCGGTTGCATAGGTTTGGACTGGGCTCAAGATGTTTCCGTAAAATATCTTCCCTTAGAAATTATTACTTCCAGGAGTAAGCCGTTTATGTGCAGTCTTCCCCGAACTCGATTGTTGCAGCTGTTGCCTTGAATAGAAGTTAAGAAAGTGCAACATAAGCAAACTTCTGATGAATTTTTGAACACAGGAAAAAAAGGTGTCGTTGCTGGGGTTTCTTTTAATAAAGAGTATGTTATTGGTGTTCATGATGCTTGCACAACCATCATCCATGCATCATATAAAAATGGTGGAATCGCCACATTTTCCCCAGGAAAAGAATAATAAAGGTAAAGGTAAAGGGACCCCTGACCATTAGGTCCAGTCACGGACGACTCTGGGGTTGTGCTGTGCGCTTATCTCACTTTACTGGCCGAGGGAGCCGGTGTTAGTCCGCAGACAGCTTCCGGGTCATGTGGCCAGCATGACTAAGCCGCTTCTGGCAAACCAGAGCAGCGCACGGAAATGCCATTTACCTTCCCGCTGCAACGGTACCTATTTATCTACTTGCACTTTGACGTGCTTTCGAACTGCTAGGTTGGCAGGAGCTGGGACCGAGCAACGGGAGCTCACCCCATCGCAGGGATTCGAACTGCCGACCTTCCAATTGGCAAGCCCATGCAAAGAATAATGGTGCCTTGCAAATGCTTGGAAAATGCAGCCTTCCTAATCTCTTTACGTATGCAACAACCGCAGCCAGACTCTTCTATGCTCAGGAATGGAAAGAGGAAGAGACTCCAGTTGAAGAAGAAGAAGAAGGGCTTATAAAATGAATGGATTATGCTGAAATGGCGGAATTGATTGTAAAACATAAGAGATCGAGATGATGAACTGCTTATGGAAAACGGGAGGTCTTTTTTGGACCATCTGTCAAAATATTTTAGAAATATGAAATCCCGTGCAAAATTTCAGATAAGAGCAGCGGGGGTGGGGGTGGGGAATGAAACGATGTTAAAATGGAGTTAGGGGGTTTAGTAATTAGTATAATGCAGCAATTAAGGATAAGAATAAAAACATCAGCACCAGAAGGGGTGGTAAGTTAAGAAGGAAAATATAGGTGAATGCTATATTTTATATATAGAAAACTTGTTATTAAACAAAACTAATAAGAATTAGTCTTCCCACATTTTTTACCAGTGCTTCCTTGTAGTAAATTCCAGCCGTAATAAACCATCCTGTAGCTAGCCTTGCTCAACCTGTTGTGCTCCATATATTTGGACTAAAACTCCCACCAGCTCCAGCCACCATGCCGAACGGACAGCGATAGTGGGAGTTATAGACTGTGTACATATTACTGGCTTAAAACAGAGCCGAGTTGTTCTTTTTCTCTGTTTAGATTGGAGCCGATTGGAGAAAGACACAGACACAATGGAAGTGTGGCTCTCAGCCCAGCACTCCAACCACTACACTACGCTACCTGGGATGGCAGTGGATGGTCCAGAGAGACCATTATCATCCTGTACAACTGGAGAGGGGGTGGCCAGCTGGTGGGATTGGCCTTGGCCTCTTGGCCAACCAGGGCAGGGGCATATGGGCTGGGACATGCCCGCCTCTGACAAATTTAAGAGAGCATCCAGGGGGCAGGCTGCCCTCTTTTGATGTTATCGACTTGAATTTTTCAGTCAAAAAAGAAATGTGAGCCATAAATAAAAGCTGTGTGGATAGGGCACAAGGGGATAATAAGAAATGCCAGATGATAGAATTGTAGAAGGGAACACACTCTAGTCCAGGCATCCCCAAACTTCGGCCCTCCAGATGTTTTGGACTACAATGCATAGAATCATAGAATCATAGAATCGTAGAGTTGGAAGAGACCACAAGGGCCATCCAGTCCAACCCCCTGCCGAGCAGGAAACACCATCAAAGCATTCCTGACATATGCCTGTCAAGCCTCTGCTTAAAGACCTCCAAAGAAGGAGACTCCACCACACTCCTTGGCAGCAAATTCCACTGCCGAACAGCTCTTACTGTCAGGAAGTTCTTTCTAATGTTTAGGTGGAATCTTCTTTCTTGTAGTTTGAATCCATTGCTCCATGTCCGCTTCTCTGGAGCAGCAGAAAACAACCTTTCTCCCTCCTCTATATGACATCCTTTGATATATTTGAACATGGCTATCATATCACCCCTTAACCTTCTCTTCTCCAGAATTCCCATCATCCCTGACCACTGGTCCTGTTAGCTAGGGATCATGGGAGTTGTAGGCCAAAACATCTGGAGGGCCACAATTTGGGGATGCCTGCTCTAGTCCAACCCCACTGCAACGCAAGAATCTTTTGCCTAGTGTGGGACTCAAACCCATGACCCTCAGATTAAGGGTCTCCTGCTATACTGACAGAGCTATCCACAGTCCTGAATGCTGCCATGCACTTAGCTATCCAGTGCATACATCAAATTAAGATACCTAACAGCCCTAGATTATAATATTAATGGAGAAACTTTTTTTATAAAAAAACAAAAACAAAACCCCAAACCCACAGGAAATTCCTCTTTAAAAGATGAAAGAGCTGCTGCTGTCGGCTGAAACAGAAGAGAGATCAGGCAACCGTTTTGAAACTTCTTAATTAGATCAGGGCTCCTTTCGCCTGCTTGTTCCAGGGTCTAGTTATTAAGACGTAGCTATTACGATGTGAAAGCAAGAGCTACCCATTAGGATAACAAGCCTTGTTTACTTTCGTTATGTCAAAGCAAGGTCACATTAAGCTAGCGATGGATGAACGTCAAAGATGTGGGCTGCAGATGAGGAGGAGATTTTGCGTCTGCACTGTTAAAGGTGCATCATATAATCACCAAATAATACTAAGTACATCCAAGATGGATAGAATCCTAGAACTGTTTTGCTGGAAGAGACCCTGAGGATCATCTCCTCCAACCCCCTGCAATGCAGGAATATGCAACTGCCTCATACAGGGATTGAACCTGCAACCTTGGCGTTATGAGCACCAGTATCGCCTGAGCTCTGCAAGTGCGGCTTTCTCCCAATTGGAAGTGCAGAGTGTTTCAGGACCGGGACATTCGCAGGGAAACCAAACTGCTTGTTTACAAAGCTATTGTACTACCAACCTTATTGTATGCTTGTGAAACGTGGACCACTTATAAACGCCATCTCCAACTCCTCAAAAGATTCCATCAAGGGTGTCTCCAATTTTTTTTACACATCACTTGAGAGGACAGACGAACTAATATCAGTGTGCTGGAAGAAGCAAAGATCACCAAGGTTGAAGCAATGATTCTTCACCATCAACTTCGTTGGTCTGGTCATGTTGTGCGGATGCCTGATGATCGTCTTCCAAAGCAACTACTCTATTCCGAACTTTAAAATGGAAAGCGTAATGCTGGTGGTCAACAAAAGAGGTTTAAAGACTGTCTTAAGGCAAATTTTTTAAAAAATGTGGTATAAACACCTCAATTGTATACCTGAAGGAGCGTCTCCACCCCCATCATTCAGCCCGGACACTGAGATCCAGCGCCGAGGGCCTTCTGGCGGTTCCCTCACTGCGAGAAGCAAAGCTACAGGGGACCAGGCAGAGGGCCTTCTCAGTAGTGGCACCCGCCCTGTGGAACGCCCTCCCATCAGAGGTCAGAGAGATAAACAACTACCTGACATTTAGAAAATATCTAAAGGCAGCCCTGTTTAGGGAAGTTTTTAATCTGTGATATTTTAAGGTATTTTAATGTGTGTTGGAAGCCGCCCAGAGTGGTGGGGGGGACCCAGCCAGATGGGCGGGGTATAAATAATAAATTATATTATTATTATTATTAGGAAACACTGGCCTGCGAGAGCTCCAATTGGAGAACAGCCTTTACCAAAGTGTCATGAGCTTTGAAGACACTCGAACTCAGGACGCAAGGGAGAAACGTGCTAAGAGGAAGGCACGCTTGGCAAACCCTCACCATGATCAACTCCCGCCCAGGAACCAATATCCCCACTGTGGAAGGATGTGGGGATCCAGAATTGGCCTCCACAGTCACTTATGGACCCACTGTTAAGACCATGTTTATAGAAGACAATCTTACTCAGCCACGAATTGTGGAGAGAGAATTGCTAATTGTATTATTGAGCTGGATCTGATCTGATCTGATCCTATAGTTTGCATTGCTTGCATTGTATGAAGTCTGATTGTGTGGCTTAGCCCCCCCCCCCCCAATAAGGCTACAGAATGATCGCAAAAGAAAGAAAGAAAGAAAGAAAGAAAGAAAGAAAGAAAGAAAGAAAGAAAGAAAGAAAGAAAGAAAGAAACTGACCTATCCAGGCAATGCTCGGGCTTCATTAAGGGAGGCAGGGAGAGTTCCTAACTGCAGTGCATTGCAAACATAAATTTTTGTAAGCAGCAGCAGGTCTTTGAAAGGGCTAGAAGAACATGTCACTGAGGCACAAAGGGCTTTTCCTTATATTGCTGCAGAAATACTTTAATCTGCCGAGCATCTCCACTCCTGAAGCAAGCGCAGTAATGAAAAGTCAATAATGGTGCCAGGTAACGCCAGCTCCTGCTAAGGGTTTCTCCACGCCGCTCTAACACACACAGGATGCAGAGTTGGGGCTGAATTATACCTTAATATAACGTATAAGGTAGATTGGCAGCCTTATTTTTCCACAACAAGTTCCAGAATGTTGAGATGCAGGGATTTGCTTATATTGGACGTGGCAACTGTGTGGAGATTAGGAGTCAGTTCTGTCAATGTTGAAATTCTCCTGACATTTTACACTGTTTTTGACCTGTTTCCTCAGCGAGGTCTTATTGGGACATGTTTTCTTTCGGGGCTCTAGTGACTTTCTAGGGTTGCCATAATTTGAAGAGCAAAAAAGAAGACACATTTGCCGGCTTGTGCTTTTAACTATGGACCGCTATGGTGACTCTCATTTTACATACCCATGAAAAAGAGGGCAAGTCCTGGGAAAAGAGGACATATGGCAACCGTAGCTCTGTTTGCTATTTCCCCACTTCAAATTGCCCTTCCTCTCAGTTTTTTTCCTCCCATGGGGCTTCAAATGTCAGTTTAGAGGTTTTCTATTGAGTAAATACTCTCTCTCTCTCTCTCTCTCTCTCTCTCTGTGTGTGTGTGTGTGTGTGTGTGTGAGAGAGAGAGAGAGAGAGAGAGAGAGGGGGGGAGGGAGAGGGAGAGAGGGAGAGAGGGAGAGAGGGAGAGAGGGAGGGAGGGAGAGAGAGAGAGAGAGAGAGAGAGAGAGAGAGAGAGAGAGAGAGAGAGAGAGAGAGAGAGAGACATTTTAATCAAGATGTCCACTGGAAAATAAAATATCCTAGAAGTCTCCCCTCAATAAAGATGGAGATGGCAATCAACGAGGAAGCCATTAATTACATAGGGATGTTAACTTAGCTCAGACCCTTTTTTGCAACCTCCTTGACATGAATGCATGTAAGGGTGCAAAACTCATGATTTCTTAATATGGATATGCTACCCTTAACATATTTTAGTGACATATTCGCACACACAATGTTTTTTAATCAGTGAATAAATTTTATTTATTGATACTTATTCAGAGATATACAGAAATACATACCCATTGTAAAGTATCTTTTTATATAATATGATGAGATTAAAAAAAAGAGCAAAGTCAGAAAGAAGAAAGTGCAAGAAAAGGATAAATCTAAAGAAGAGAAAGCAAGAGAAAAAGGGGGGGGAGAAAAAAACTAATAAAAGGTAGAGTAGAAAAAAGGAGTTCTGACTCTCTGCAGCGACATATGATTTTCATTCTTTAAGATACAATCATTCTCCCTTCTATAAACCAGTATTTTTTCAATCTTAAAATCCAGATATTACAAGTTCATTTTCTCTTTCAGGCAGAAAGTCCCTAAGAAATCTTCAATCCTTAATGAATGTTAGTAGTGATTTTCACACACAATGTGTTGACTTGATTTCCCACGCAACTCCTAATACATCCTTTTGGGTGAAGAATTAAATCCATATTAGTAACTGTGAGTAGGGAGAAGGGAAGGATAATAATTCTGGACTAATTAATCCAGAGTAAATGAATATATGTATTTGATATATCTTCTAGCTAGTTTTTTTTAAAATTATTGTTATTAAATTCCATGCAGACCACAAGCTAGGCTTTGTTTAGCCATTAAGTAAAAAGAGAGAGAGAGAGAGAGAGAGAGAGAAATTTTCCTGTGTGTTTGTTAAGATCAATCATCAGTCAAAGGTAAGCCAGGCTTATCAAAAGCAAATTCTCATTTCTTGTGAAACAAAGTAAGTTTATACCCAACACTGTACAGAAATGCATAAGTAAACAATAATGTGCATTCTGTACAGATTTATGCCACAAGTCCATAAGCAGGACTGTTTCAATCATGGTTTGTGTAAAATACGTTGCCCATTTTAGATGAGCAATCAAATACAGTGTTTTGATGGTGTGTGTGTGTGTGTGTGTGTGTGTGTGTGTGTGTGTGTGTGTGTGTGTGTGTTTAAAAAAGCCTACCCTGTGATTTTATTTGGATATCAAAGTGCATACCCTGAAACTATTTATTTGACTTCCCTCCATGTATCAAAATGAAATCATCTGCTTTCACTAGATGTTTCAACCTTGTCATACCGAGCCAAAAAAATATTCTTACAGCTGGTGAAAGGGGATCAGCTATATCCTGGAGCAAATGATGAATTTATTAAGATGTTGAAATAGATCTTAATTACCTGGCATAAATCAAAATGATTTGCAGTGTTTATTTATTCTTTCCTTCAAAATTATGAACTTGGAGGTGGGGAGAATTCAACCAGAAGTTTGTAGATTCTGGTCACGCGTCAGCCCAAGCCTCACTTGTGGTGGTGGTTGTAATTGAAGTTCAAAAAGCTGGTTCGGATGGGAAAAGGCTGACACATATTCTCAGGATTTCCCCCACAATTTGAAAGGTTGGACTATTTCATCAGTTTTCTTCCCTGTCACCACACAAATGGAAGCTCTCTGCTTTGATGACAACAGATAATTGGACTTATGCTTGCTAGTGGTTAGAGAAAAAGGCTCCCTCTCTGCTTAGTGGAGAACCGCTGCACAGACCTCCTGTTATCTATACAGTTTGTGTTTTTTTAATTTAAAAAAGGCATCCTCTCACAACAGAGACCTAAAAAATGCCATTTTATTTGATGCTTTTGGTATTAAATGCCTATCACCACCACTGGGGTCGCCGCCATTATCTACCGTATACTTATATCCTGCCTTTTCTCTAAAGAGCTCAAAGCAGCATAAAGAGTTCTTCCCCTCCTCACAGCAACCCTGTAAGGTAGGCTAAGCTGCTAAGAAGGAGGAGGAGCTGACTGCCTGAAGGTCATCCAGTGACGTCAGGAGCCAGGGGGTGGAGCCAAATGTGGAAGGAATGTGGCAGCAGCATGGCTTCAATGCCCAGCGGCTCCTGTCGCTGCTGCTGCCACCACTGGCCAGGTCCCGCTTCTCCCCTTCTTCCCCTCCACAGCAGCAGCAGGAGGAAGAGGAGCCAGCCACTGAAACAGCAACGCACTTAGCTCCACCCTTGGCCCTGTTTTGTTTTGTTTTATCTTTGGGGTGCACTCACTCAAATATTGTTATTGTTTAGTCGTTTAGTCATGTCCGACTCTTCGTGACCCCATGGACCATAGCACGCCAGGCACTCCTGTCTTCCACTGCCTCCCGCAGTTTGGTCAAACTCATGTTCGTAGCTTCGAGAACACTGTCCAACCATCTCGTCCTCTGTCGTCCCCTTCTCCTTGTGCCCTCCATCTTTCCCAGCATCAGGGTCTTTTCCAGGGAGTCTTCTCTTCTCATGAGGTGGCCAAAGTATTGGAGCCTCAGCTTCACGATCTGTCCTTCCAGTGAGCACTCAGGGCCGATTTCCTTCAGAATGGATAGGTTTGATCTTCTTGCAGTCCATGGGACTCCCAAGAGTCTCCTCCAGCACCATAATTCAAAAGCATCAATTCTTCGGCGATCAGCCTTCTTTATGGTCCAGCTCTCACTGGACCTTCTTTATGGTCCAGCTCTCACTGGACCACTCAAATATTGGGGGTGCCCAAAAGGGTTGGGGACCCAGGAGTTGGCATCCATGGTAGGGCTGAGCGATATATCGATATATCGTCCGAAACCGGTTTGAAGTCCACGTCATGATATCGGTTTCATTATTTTTAACCTGGCAATATATTGTAAATCACGGGGGGGGGTGCAATGCAAAAATCACAATGTGGGGGGAAACTGAGAAGCTGGCCAATGCTTCTCTCGATTCCTGAAGCTCCTGTTAACTCTGATGGTTCAGCTGTCCCTCGCCTCCTGCAGGCGGGAGCGAATCACAAGAGCAGGCACCAGCAAAAATCACAATGCGGGGAAAAGCGTGAAGCCAGCCAATGCCTCTACATAGCTCCATCCTTATTTCAGACATTGTGCTATACAGTGGTACCTCGGGTTAAGAACTTTATTCGTTCTGGAGGTCTGTTCTTAACCTGAAACTGTTCTTAACCTGATGTACCACTTTAGCTAATGGGGCCTCCTGCTGCCGCTGCGCGATTTCTGTTCTCATCCTGAAGCAAAGTTCTTAACCCAAGGTACTATTTCTGGGTTTGCGGAGTCTGTAACCTGATGCATCTGTAACCTGAAGCGTCTGTAACCCGAGGTGCCACTGTATCGGTATACTGTGATGTTTGTTGTTGCTTAGTCATTTAGTCGTGTCCGACTCTTCGTGACCCCATGGACCAGAGCATGCCAGGCACTCCTGTCTTCCACTGCCTCCCGCAGTTTGGTCAGACTCAAGTTGGTAGCTTCGAGAACCCTGTCCAACCATCTTGTCCTCTGTCGTCCCAATATCAGGGTCTTTTCCAGGGAGTCTTCTCAGCCTTTGCACTGTTGACTGAATTATCTGCTGTGCAGATAACGGAGAAAGCTTGTAAATTGTATCCCTTCTGGCATCCTGGCCAACTCTGTTACGTTGGTGTAAACCATGGCTGCACCAGGAGCCCGGAATAGCAGCAAATAAAATCCACTCATACATCAGCGACTGATAAGACTTGTCAACCAGTTCTTCCAAAGTCTTCCTAAATTATAAAGATCCAAAATACAGGCCAAAAGAGAGCAGGTCTGGGAAGAGCGAGGCATTCAATGGGCACCACCAGTGAAAAGGCCCTGCTCCGCGTAGCTCCTGCCCTGTCATTTGATAGAGTGCCCACTTGCCCTCCTTCTTGACATGGAATGCTCTCTATTGGAGTCTCCAGGCCCAGTACAAAGACCATAAGAAGGGGAGCAGGGACCTTGAAGTTCCCAACAGCTGTTAAGCAAGCAAGCAAGCACACAGGACGCCTATGTCCTGGCCAGGCCTGCACCCAATCTTGTTTTTGTACAATCTTGTTTGTCCTCAGTAACCAAAATTATATTATCAACATATACAAGTAAAAAAGGCTGCTTTCCTTCATTTGCAAGGAATCGTATAAAACAAAGTGGCACTAATAAAGAAAAGTTCCAGGGTGGCAACAGAAAGCAAACTAAAAATGCTTTTGCAGTTCATCAAAACTATCCAGCAATATCAAGTTATAGGAAAACTGGTGCTATTAACAGTAATCCTTCTAGCAGGTTAATTGGTTCAGCAAATCAGCAACTTCCATGCACATGGCGTGTGATGCTAATTATTTCCCCCAAAAGTTAAATCAGGCATAGGCAACCTTGGCTCTCCAGATGTTTTGGAACTACAACACCCATGATCCCTAGCTAACAGAGCCAGTGGTCAAGGATCATGGGAGTTGTAGTTCCAAAACATCTGGAGAGCCAAGGTTGCCTATGTCTGAGTTAAATGAAATTGTGAATTGCAGAATTTTTCAAAAATCACTGTTGTTTAACAATAATATATTATGTCCTTTAGAGGAGAAATTGTGAATTGCAGAATTTTAAATACCCGTCATCATCTTTGGCTTCACTCAATTTTGTTTATAACACTCTTCCATTTTCTTCTAGTTGTGAGGGTGGGGGATGGGGAGGGGCCTCACAAGTGGAGTAGCCTAGGGCCTCTCTTCATCTAAATACAGCCCTGACCAAGGCACAGCTTCTGATTGGTGCAGGCGCCCCAGAAGCAATAGCCAACAGCTGCATCGGATGTTCGGCTTCTGACAAACGTTCGAAAACTGGAACATTTACTTCCAGGTTTTGGGTGATTAGGAACCCAGGTGTTTGAGAACCAATGTTCCACTGTACTGTGTTGCAAAATGATGCGTGTCTAAAAAGTCTGTCGTCACCAGCTTGAAAAGTTTGGAAAGCTCTGCCCTAGGGAGAGCATTGGGCTGTGGGCTGCGTCAACAGTGCTGAAGGTCCCAGGATCAAATTAAAAGCTCTCAAAATCAGGTTGTGTTTTTTTAAAAACAACAAGAAAGCATCTCTTCTGTAAACCCACATCAAAGCACATCAAACAAGCAGGTGGTATTTTCATATCGCTCTTCCTGGTGGGGTACTGATCTCGGGTCAATGGGGGCTCATGCGGGAAAATCCTAACAATTCATCATAGCAAAGCTTTGTCGGCGCAGAAAGTATCAGAGGATAAGGAAGCCAAGCATGTCATGGTGGAAATTGTTTTCACAACCCTCTTTGAGATCCCAGTACCAGCTTGTCGAGAGGTGCATTTTGAATGATGGGGGTCCCTTGAAATGGAAGATAAGGAAGTGACTAGAGGAAATGCCCTTATCCAAGATGAGAGTGTTTTTATCATCCACAGCAATTTTCCATTGCTGGATTTACTATGAACCATATGGTGTGGCTGAACCGGGTTCAAACCTACATGTATATATGACAATACTGAGCGTGCCTTTCCAAATGCAGACATTTCCTTTCGTATATTTTTAACATTAATGGTTACAAATTGCTCACTTTTGACAAGATTTGGCTTCTTTCCCTTTCCCTATTGAGACAGAAGATATTTTTATTCCACCCACAACACAAGAATCTCTGTGGAGCGGACAATTGAATTGATAATGCATAAATAAACTTCTTGCTTGTGTGCTGTGCACTGCACATGAAACGTAAAAAGAATGTACCACGGGACAAATTATTGGGGGAGGGTGGAGTTGCTCAGCTGAGAGTTCATTTTCTCAGTTGAAGTATATATTGAAAAATATATTTTAGTTTTACACTTTATTGTTGTATATATTTTTGTATATATTGTATATATTGTTGTATATATCTAATTAATCTTTCAAGTGCTTAGGGTCCCTGACATAGCTGCCAAGTTATCCCTTTTTTTAAGGGATTTTCCCTTATGCTGAATAGGCTTCCTCGCGAGAAAGGTCTTAATTTGGCCTGGCCTGATGGGACTTGTAGTTTAAAACCTCTGGGGGGCAGCCATCTGGGAAGGCTGCCGTAGAGTTTGCACTAAACATTGCTGCTTCCTTCTCCATCTTCTAGACAGTTTGTCCAGGACCAGGAGAGATGGAAATTTAATTCTTCCATTTTGTATGACAGGAGGATCACAAGAAGATGATATTTTATTGTTTCTTGGTGATCACCTAGCCTGCATCCATCCAAAAACAAGAGCTATCAATTGCCCATTCATAATTATGCCCATCTCTACTACAAACCTTGCTAGCCAAACCTTCACTGGGTCAAAAGGTTATGATTTGCTAAATAGCCATTAATCAGTCTTCGTTGTCCATCATTTAAGCCAGGAGATAATGACTTTAATTCTTGCGTTTTGCGTGATGGGAGACTATATAACGCTTACTGTTGTTGTTTTTAAGTTGGGTGGCTTTCAAGGCGGATTAGAAAAATTCACAAAGAGGTAGCAGGCAAAGGGCTACAGGTCTCCCATCAAACCCCCACTTTGTTTATGACATTATCATAGGCATTCCATCCTCCAACTGCAGCCTGCGAAGTGTTGCAGCCCTGCTTCATATTCCTGTGCTCTTATTTATCGTCACAGCATGTTGGATTCTTCCCTGTTTCAATTCCCATGTTGGGATCCCCCACCAAACACATACACACAAAACTCAATGCGTCATGTAAATGAACCTGAAGTGTAACCCCCATAAGGGATTACTGCGAATTACGCTTGCCAAAGACTCAGCCACTGTTCAGCTTGGCAAGAAAAGAGTTGACATTCTATACGTCGAACTGCAAAGCTGCTGTTGCCAGCACAAACTTACTTTATTTTCACATCTGCTCATTTGCTTACGCTCACTTATTTCTTTAGGAAACTCAGGGGGCGTATCTATAGCTGTAACCCCTTTAGGGATGGGGGCAAACTTGGTTAAGAATGACAAAAGCATTCTTTCAACATATATATTCAGCTAATTCAGAGTCACAGCAAAACCACTTTCATAACATCAGAAGCAAAGAGAGAAGCCAAAGTTTGAAGCAATAAGAGGACTAGCTGGTTGGTTCCCTCCTCCTCCGGTTTCAAAGATCAGGAGGAAATTAAATACTTCCTCTGCTACGAGAACAGGGTCCCCTTAGGAATGGAAATTAATTGTTGGATGCAGAGTTAACTGTTAATAAATAACAGGACTTTTTTTTTTAGCCAGAACTCAACGGACCTGAGTCCTGGCAATACTCAGGTGAGAAATAGGGACACTTGAAGGGTCTGCATTCATTCATGGTGTTGATATTATATTGAACGGAATGTACATTATTCAGGATTTTGGATTGTTTTGATCATACTCTCGGGCTGCAATCCTACACCCGGTTACATAGAACCGAGCTGCATTGAACCCAAGCGGGCTTGCTTCAGAGCAAACAATGCAGAGTCCGGCTGCACAGAAAATAAACAAGCTGTATTGCTACGATTCTCAGAGATTATGTTGCAAAGAAAGTACTTCTATCTGAAAACTGGCAAGTGTCCAAAAGAAGACGAATGAGAATCTATTTTAAAATATTATTTCAATGTGAGACATCTGACTCCGCTAGAGCTAACAGGCCATGCTTTGATCTCTGCCCAGGTACCATCAGGAACAATATTTCATTCTGAAGCCAACCTCAAAATCTATATTGAGATGGCGACTTGAAACATAAGACTGCTCACCCCTTGAGACCTCCCTCAAGTTTAATTAGAGATAACAGGTGTTACAGCAGATCACACTCACTCTCTGAGGCGAGGAAACTTGCCATGGTGCATGTTTGCAGCTATATTAACATTGATCTTAAACTGAGCAAGCACAAGCTTCAGTGGAAAAATAGCGGTGTTCCCTTTATAATGAGAGCGTGCTGGTAACGCCATTCTGAGTGTTGTTCTGTAAGTCAGGGAAAGGGGCACAATGATGTAGCATGAAGGTGCCCCGGGCGCAAAATTGTTAGGGCTGCAAAATGTCCACAACCGGTGCTGCTTCAATACAGCTGTGTGCTTCTATCGCTGGGCTCGGTGGAAAACGGCTTCTCCTTGTGAACCTGAAAGTGACCTCTCCAGAAAACGGAACGACTCTTTGTTTATTATCTCTGTGGCTTCAATCTCCTGGATGATGCAGATGCCATTAGGCAGTTGAATGCACATGCGTACTCCATCCGTTTCCCTCCCTCCCACCCCCTCCATGCAGCCCGGGCACTGGCAACCCACGCTATGCCACTGAAGGGACATGTATTCCTCTGGTGTTGTTTGACTACAACTCCCACTGTGGTGGCTGGGGCTAATAGGAGCTGGAGTTCAACAACATCTGGAGGGTCTATGATAATGTCATAAACAAATTGGGGTGTTGATGGGAGAGCCATAGCCCTTTGCCCGGTACCTCTCTGTGAATTTTTCTAATCCACCTTGAAAGCCACCCAACTTTTAAAAAAAACCAATAAGCGTTATAGTCTTGCGATCGTACTGTCATGCAAAACGCAAGAATTAAAATCGTTATCTCCTGGCTTAAATGATGGACAACAAAGACTGGCTATTTAGCAAATCATAACCTTTTAACCTTTTGAAATAGAGGAAAACAATAGAATGGGGAAAACCAGAGATCTGTTCAAGAAAATTGGAGATATGAAAGGAACATTTCGTACAAAGATTACCATAATCAAGGACAAAAGTGGTAAGGACCTAACAGAAGCAGAAGACATCAAGAAGAGGTGGCAAGAATACACAGAGGAATTATACCAGAAAGATATGGAGGTCTCGTACACCCCAGGTAGTGTGGTTGCTGACCTTGAGCCAGACATCTTGGAGAGTGAAGTCAAATGGGCCTTAGAAAGCACTGCTAATAACAAGGCCAGTGGAAGTGATGATATTCCAGCTGAACTATTTAAAATTTTAAAAGATGATGCTGTTAAGGTGCTACACCCAATATGCCAGCAAGTTTGGAAAACTCAGCAATGGCCAGAGGATTGGAGAAGATCAGTCTACATCCCAATTCCAAAGAAGGGCAGTGCCAAAGAATGCTCCAACTACCGCACAATTGCGCTCATTTCACACGCTAGCAAGGTTATGCTCAAAATTCTACAAGGCAGGCTTAGGCAGTATGTGGACCGAGAACTCCCAGAAGTGCAAGCTGGATTTCGAAAGGGCAGAGGAACCAGAGACCAAATAGCAAACATGCGCTGGATTATGGAGAAAGCTAGAGAGTTCCAGAAAAACGTCTACTTCTGCTTCATTGACTATGCAAAAGCCTTTGACTGTGTCGACCACAGCAAACTATGGCAAGTTCTTAAAGAAATGGGAGTGCCTGATCACCTCATCTGTCTCCTGAGAAATCTCTATGTGGGACAAGAAGCTACAGTTAGAACTGGATATGGAACAACTGATTGGTTCAAAATTGGGAAAGGAGTACGACAAGGTTGTATATTGTCTCCCTGCTTATTTAACTTATATGCAGAATTCATCATGCGAAAGGCTGGACTAGATGAATCCCAAGCCGGAATTAAGATTGCCGGAAGAAATATCAACAACCTCAGATATGCAGATGACACAACCTTGATGGCAGAAAGCGAGGAGGAATTAAAGAACCTTTTAATGAGGGTGAAAGAGGAGAGCGCAAAATATGGTCTGAAGCTCAACATCAAAAAAACCAAGATCATGGCCACTGGTCCCATCACCTCCTGGCAAATAGAAGGGGAAGAAATGGAGGCAGTGAGAGATTTTACTTTCTTGGGCTCCTTGATCACTGCAGATGGTGACAGCAGTCACGAAATTAAAAGACGCCTGCTTCTTGGGAGAAAAGCAATGACAAACCTAGACAGCATCTTAAAAAGCAGAGACATCACCTTGCCTACAAAGGTCCGTATAGTTAAAGCTATGGTTTTCCCAGTAGTGATGTATGGAAGTGAGAGCTGGACCATAAAGAAGGCTGATCGCCGAAGAATTGATGCTTTTGAATTGTGGTGCTGGAGGAGACTCTTGAGAGTCCCATGGACTGCAAGAAGATCAAACCTATCCATTCTTAAGGAAATCAGCCCTGAGTGCTCCCTGGAAGGACAGATCGTGAAGCTGAGGCTCCAATACTTTGGCCACCTCATGAGAAGAGAAGAATCCTTGGAAAAGACCCTGATGTTGGGAAAGATTGAGGGCACTAGGAGAAGGGGACGACAGAGGACAAGATGGTTGGACAGTGTTCTTGAAGCTACGAACATGAGTTTGACCAAACTGCGGGAGGCAGTGCAAGACAGGAGTGCCTGGCGTGCTATGGTCCATGGGGTCACGAAGAGTCGGACACGACTAAACGACTAAACAACAACAACCTTTTGACCCAGTGATGGTTTGCATAGCTGCCAAGTTTCCCCTTTTATCGCAAGGAAGCCTATTCAGCATAAGGGAATTTCCCTTTAAAAAAGGGAGAACTTGGCAGCTATGATGGTTTGGCTAGCAAGGTT
Source organism: Zootoca vivipara (assembly GCF_965207765.1). Taxonomy (NCBI): domain Eukaryota; kingdom Metazoa; phylum Chordata; class Lepidosauria; order Squamata; family Lacertidae; genus Zootoca; species Zootoca vivipara. The sequence goes on from NC_142582.1 coordinate 17,296,486, forward strand.
TGTGGTAGAGACAGGCATAATTCTGAATGGACAATTGATAGCTATTGTGTTTTGGACGGATGCCGGCTAGTTGATCACCAAGACAGAAAACTTCACCTTAAGAGGGACATTAATCAGAAAACAATAAAATATCATCTTCTTGTGATCCTCCTGTCATACAAAATGGAAGAATTAAATTTCCATCTCTCCTGATCCTGGGCAAACTGTCTAGAGGATGGAGAAGGAAGGCTGATTAAGGGCTATTTCGTAATCATAATCTTTTGACACAACACAAGTCTGGCAATCAAGATTAATACTTTCACCCAGTGATGGATACAAGCATAATGATGAATGGATATTTAGCAACCATTACGCTTTTGGCTGATGCAGTCCAGCTGACAACCAAGATGGATAACTGCATTATAACGGACATTACCAGAATGATTTTTTTTAAAAAAACCTGTTATAAACTTCTGACCATATGACGCAGGCCTGTCTCTGCAGATGAATCCTTTAGCCATTTTAACAAGCAAGGAACACTTTCTCCTGCACCACTTGGGAAATACTTGGGAGTAGTCTTCCCTCCCAAGCTGCTTCTATCCTGAATCCAAGGAAAACTGACACTACACAAAGGCTCTCCCAAACTTTGTTTGTTGAGGCAAGAGGGGAAATGAAACAATACTGTAATACACTAAGGGATTTTTTTGTGGTGAAGTCTTTGGCAGCGAGTGTCCGAGATGCTGTAATGCCACAGAGGAGAGGGGCACATAGAAGGATCTTTGGCTTCCGTTGACTGAGTTGCGACAGAAGGCAAACGCAGGCTGAAAAGCCTAGACAAGATTAGAAACAAGCAGAGAGAACCTAGAAAATGAGAAATCTGTAGACTGAGAAGCTAAACAGACTAAGAGAAATAGCAGGGTTAGACCAGTGGAACCCCATCAAACCAAACTTGCTCTCTTCCAGCTTCTCACCCTGGACGAGGGTTGCAGGCCTGTCTCCCACAATGCCTAGCTTTCTGATTCCATATCCTGACTGACAGGGGAGCACCCATGACCATGGGATGACCCAAAGTGTTGATCCAAAGTGTTGATATCCTCTGGTGTCACCCTCTTTGAGGATGACTCTGCTGCAGTCAACACCACCTCCCGTGGCAGAGCCTGTTCTTATAGTAAGGCAGTGTCATGGACTAGCTAGATGCAGAAAAATGGTGGGAGGTACCAGCCAGGGAGCCCCCAAGGGAACCCTCGGGGAAGAAGGATCAGAGTCAGGGGAGTGGTGGTAGGACAATGATGAGTGCTCGGAGGGAGAGGAAGGAGCAGACTGGGAGGAGGAGGTGTTGGAAGCTGAAGAGGCAACAGGGTTTCGTGAGCAGGAAGAGGCTGTGAAAGAGAGCAGTCCAAAAGCAGAGGCAGAAGCGGAGGCTAGAAAAGAGGGAGGCGAAGAGGCAGGCTCCCTGGCAAGAAGGCAGGGAGTCTGCCTCTCCTGCTGTGACCAGCTCCCCTCGCCCTGGTCTCGCAGAACATGCAGGGAAATGAAGAGAGCAGAGCAATGAGAGACAAGGTGGTGGAGCCATAGGCTGCTGGGAAAGAGTCTTAGAGAGCAGTGGGAAGGTGAGGACCTTCAGTCCTCACAACTGCCTCATTGGGACAAGACCTACTGGGAAGAGCTGCTGCGACCACTAGGCCAGCGCTGTTTGGGTTTCTTTGAATAAACATTGGGTGTTTTATTGCTCACCTATTTCCAACTCTGGCTTCTAATACACATAGGACTCATTCCCATGTCCCTTTGTCCCAAAAAAATTCCCACGGGTCCTGCGGAATTGATGTTTATTCCGATTCAGCAGTAAACCACAGATTTTCCCAGAGAAAGCAGAGGGACATAAGAAAAAAACGTCTCAGACCTGTGCCTAGAAATCCCAAGGCAAACAGAAGTGTGGAGGAGTCCCACACTCTTGATGGCTGGGATTAATTGTTTTAAAAAACAATTGGAGAGCCAGTGTGGTGTAGTGGTTAAGAGTGGTGGACTCGTAATCTGGGGAACCGGGTTCGAGACTCCACTCCTCCACATGCAGCTGCTGGGTGACCTTGGGCTAGTCACACTTCTCTGAAGTCTCTCAGCCTCACTCACCTCACCGAGTGTTTGTTGTGGGGGAGGAAGGGAAAGGAGAATGTTAGCCGCTTTGAGACTCCTTCGGGTAGTGATAAAGCGGGATATCAAATCCAAACTCTTCTTCTTCTTCTTAAAAAGCAACAACCTCAAAATGGTTTACGAAAGCCCTCTTTTACTTAGTCCTCTGTATGCCTGCTCCTTGCGGTAGCACTGATAATCAGCCCAGGTAAGCTATTCAACACCTCTTGTTTGATCTTTGGGGGTCAGTCCGAAAATAGGCACAAATTAAATATTTCAAACTTAAATAGAGGTAGTGGGCAAACATTACCCATATGAATTCCAGGATGCCGGTGAGCTGGAAGGGAGATAAATGGGCTGTCAGAGTAGTGCCTCTGCATGAACCTGCTGTTGATAGTGGCTCTTTATCTGGGGATCATTTATGGAGGAGAGATGTGAAGTCAGGTCTGGGTCACATATGCCTGGATAACAGTTCCTACGTTGGTATGTACAACAAGTGCAAATGCAATTGGAATGCAGTGGGTGGGAATAAAATCATAGAATTGGAAGGGATCCTGAGGATCATCTAGTCCAACCCCCTGAAATGTGGGAATATGCAGCTATCCCTTATGGGCATTGAACCTGTAACCTTGGCATTATCAGCACCATGCCCTAACCAACTGAGCTAGGATAAGCTTGCTGTGTTTCAAGCTCCTAATCTTTCCTGTTTCTCTTCTCCCTTACATAGAGAAGGCTGCCGTTGACTGCTTTTAAGAAAACAATACCTGACATTAAGGTGCTTCCCCATTGCACTAAACTATCCGAGCTCTTTAAAATAGCTCATAATAGCTTTCCTTAAATAAAAAAAAGTTCAGGTTTCCATTGTAAAACGGGGGGAATTTTTATTTTTATTTTATGCCAGAGAGGCAAAGAGTCGTGACATCTCATTAGGAACTGGGCACAAAAGATAATAATCAACAGTAACAGTAGAATGATAGCAGCTTAAAAACATTAGCAGTGTCAGTGTTTTGTTTTTAATAAGATTGTATAATTATCCAGTGCTTTGTCTTGCAAACATTTGAGTAGAGATTTTGTCACCCCAAACTAATTAGTTGTTCCTTTCGGTCGTTGCCTTATTTTTCCTCTCTTTTTTATTAAAAAAAAGCCTCCTTTCTAAATCTCTGACCATTTTGAAACCATAATTTTAAAGCATGTGCTGTGGTTTCTGTTTGGGACAATTACACTCACAGTAAATACTACTCACCAATCTGTCCTCTTTCCATAGCTGTCAAGTTCTTCCTTTTTAAAAGGGAAATTCCCTTATGCTGAATAGGCTTTCTCGTGAGAAAAGCGAAAACTTGACAGCTATGCCTCTTTCCCATGGGCCTGATTACGGCAATGAAAGACTTGATATTTCTGCCAACTATGTTTTACTCAGAGAAGACCTACTGAAAATTAGTCATGGCCATTAATTTCAATGGGTCTACGTCGCAGTCATCCACTGTAAAAGGATTATACATGTTTCTTTTACTGCTGAGGCATAAAATGCATAGCTGTCAAGTTTTCCCTTTTCTCGCGAGGAAGCCTATTCAGCATAAGGGAATTTCCCTTAAAAAAAGGGAGAACTTGACAGCTATGCATAAAATGGGTAGAAGTCAATGAGAACATTGCATTGGTGCAAGCATTTCTGCATGCCCGACAGAACAATCTCCCCTCTCCCCTCTCCCCTCTCCCCTCTCCCCTCTCCCCTCTCCCCTCTCCCCTCTCCCCTCTCCCCTCTCCCCCTATTCTTGGGGTGCTCTTGACTCCCTGGAGCAGATTGCGGAGTGCATAGGGGGAGGAGAGGGGGCAATCACCGTTGTTCTAGCGGGAGCCCTTGTGTTGGCTTCCACTAACTGCTTCTTCTTCTTCTTTGGTAACCACTCGTAGCCAAGTAAGATTGTCTTCCATAAACACAGTTTTAACAGTCAGTCCGTAAGTGACTGTGGAGGCCAATTCTGGATCCACATGTCCTTCCACAGTGGGGACAAAGGTTTCCAAGTGGGAATTGATCATGGTGAGGGTTTGCCAAGCGTGCCTTCCTCTTAGCACGTTTCTCCCTTTCGTCCTGAGTTTGAGTGTCTTCAAAGCCCATGACACCTTTGGTAAAGGCTGTTCTCCAATTGGAGCACTTGCAGGCCAGTGTTTCCCAATTGTCGGTGTTTATACTACATTTTTTAAGATTTGCCTTGAGAGAGTCTTTAAACCTCTTTTGTTGACCAGCAGCATTACGCTTTCCATTTTTAAGTTGGGAATAGAGCAGTTGCTTTGGAAGACGATCATCAGGCATCCGCACAACATGACCAGTCCAACCAAGTTGACGTTGAAGAATCATTGCTTCGACACTGGTGATCTTTGCTTCCACTAGCAGAACAGAAGGATTCAACTAAGTTTTGTGCATAAAATGGGGTCCACTTACACAATGAGACTTTCCCCCTGTCTACTTTTCCCCACCCGAACCCCACAACCCCTATGTCTACACGTAGGTGATTTCGCAGCTGCCCAAGGGCTGTTAATGTGGTGCATTGGTAAGCTATCTCTGAGCCCTCTTTTATCTTGTTATGTTTAGATTCTGCCTCTCTTCCATTACAGAACTCAAGTCAGCATGGATGGGGTTCCCTGATGATCCCACATCCAGGCACAAACCAATCCTTAGCAGGGGCAACTGGTACCCATTGGGACTGATGGAGTGGGAAGCAGGGAGGCTAACAGTAGAGGGAGCTAGAGCCCATGCACATCAGGGGATGGTGTGCTGGAATCTGACTTGGGAGAGAGGGCCAGCGATTTGTGGGGAAATATACCAGTCAGGAGGCAAGAGTCGGAGGCAGGGGAAACTTCAGAGCTGGAGGGTGGAGCACAAGATGAGTCAGAGGAAGAGGAGGAAGAAGCGGGTCAGGCAAAAGTGAAGGGTCGGGTGCTTCCCTACCCTCTTCTGCACCACTGCCTCCCAGAACCAGAACCAGAAGGGGACTGCAGAGGGAAGAGCAGAGGCTGATTCCAGGCAAGCTTAGTCTCCAGCTGCGTGTGTGCAGCCCGTCAGGCTGTGTTCCTCTGTTGCTGCAACTGCAGACCTTGGAATGGCTGCCTAGATGCTAGACAGGTGTGTCTTGGCTGTAGAAACAACTGTAAGTGTCGGCTTTTGACAATAAAGAGTTATGTATATGCCATGACAGCCAACGACAGACGGAGCCAACTAATTCTAGTTTTCTTGCTGTCTTTTCCCCAGCTATCTCCTACAAAGGAACAAGGGAAGTGGACAGCAGGCCACTCCCTGGACTGGTTATAAGTATGGAGGGAGGAAATTGGAGCTGCCTGGGGGCAGAATGAAGTTGGTGGGGCAGCCCCCTATTTGCCCTAATTAACCAGCCTCAACTGGTCTTTACTTCATGCCATAGGAGCCAACTCCTAGGGGCCAAGGTCCCTAGTAAAATATTTGAGGGGGCCAGGGGCCACATAAAGTTGAAGGGCATCGCCTTTCAAATGGTGTGTGTGTGTGTGTGCTGTGTCTTATGATCAAGCCCAACCCCCCATATTTTATTCAAGATGGCACCCCTGTTTCATGTCATGCTTAGCATCTTCTGCTTAATGGTCCCTGCAGAAGATGCAACTTTAATAATCACTGTAGTATTTGGAAAGGACTTTGTTAAGCTTAAAGGCTACAAACCACCACCCATTTACACTATTATAATTGGAATAATTGTAACAGGGCTATTTCCTATAGAACAGCCTCTGAAATAATGAGCTGGGAAGGGGGAGAATAATTAAAGTGTTTTCAATGCCTAGGCAATTTTAGGGATAAGGGTTAACAACTAGCAAAAGATCCACATCTTATTAACTTTTTGGGAACTGATGACCTTTTGTGGAATGTATGTAGAGATTCCTTTTTGAAGAAATGCTGTAAGATGCAAATAATAACACCCACAAAGCTAATTCCTTTTTATTGGCCATTATAAGGACCCATAAAACAACAACAACAACAACAACAACAAGATAATTAACTTCAATATAGCTGACATTTAAATCATCACTACTTGGTATTTTAGATATATAACTGTTGGTGCCCTTTATGGTGAAATCACATCTGTTCTTCAGAGTGGCATTTTTGAAAAGTGGCTCTGTTTGCAAAACAGAAGGACAAAATTAATTTGTGGCTATTATGTATATCCACCCATCTGACCAGATTGCCCCAGGCACTGTCAGTGGCTTCCAGCATATATAAAAAAAACATAATAAAACATTAAACAACTTCCCTATACAGAATAAATAAAGTTTTACTTACTAAAAAAAAAATCCTTTGTTGCAATGGGCTGTAGGCCACGCAAATAAATAAAGTTTTACTTACTAAAGGTTTTATCTCTTTGGCTCAAGGGTTGCATAAGTCCATACCCTCCAACATTTCTCTAATGAAAAGAGGGATGTCCTAAGGAAAAGTGGGATTGTAGCCTTATTTGCTAACAAGGGTCCTTAAGTTGCGCCCAGGCAAGGACAGAGACAGTCAATAACGACTCCGAGGGTTGAATTCAGAGAAAGAATTTAATTCTTAAATTTAAGAGACTCTTGGTGATCAGCTTCACGACAAGAGTAAAGAGAGACAAATTTGCAAAGATTCTTATACACTTCTTGGGCTCCTTCCCCCCCCTCCTCTGTAAGAGTGCACTGCACACGCAAGAGGGCCATAGGTTACAAATACATATATGGATCTTCCTGTATCTGGTCCTTCTTGTAAACACATGCTGACTCAACAAAGCATCCGCTGATAATAAGCCTCTCTCTGCCCCTCATTCTGTGTTCCAGACAAGGCCAGCTTATTCGGCCTTGATAGCAAGCTGTCTCACTGTTGAATGTTTTCATTACACTCTGACACAGAGAGAGGCAAAGAGGAAAGCATTTCAAGGAGGAAAGCATCCACGGAATATGGGGGGCTAAGCCATACAATCAGAATTATACAATGCAAACTATATGATCAGATTTAGCTCAATAACACAATTGGCAAATCTCTCCCTTCAGGATCAAAGCAGAAACCAGGATGGCTTCTGTAAATCCAGGATTGTCCCTGGAAAATAGGGGCACTTGGAGGATCTGAGATAGGGGTTCCCTGGCTTTAGCAAAACAAACAAACAGCAAAACTAATCACTAAGTCCCTCTGGGAGTCTCTACCCAGATCTAAGGGCTGTTGAATTCAGTTGGGCTTATTTCCAGATAAATGGGGTTAGGATTGCGGCCCAACTCAAATAAAATGTTAAAAAGAGGAGCAATGAAAATCTTGCCTGATAGTGGAATAAAAAGCAATGAAATGAAAATACAGTTGTACCTTGGTTGATGAACGCCTTAGCAGTCAAACGTTTCGGCTCCTGAATGCGGCAAACCCGGAAGCGAGTGTTCTGTTTTGTGAACGTTCTTTTGGAAGCCAAACATCCGGCGTGGCTTCCGATTGGCTGCAGGAAGCTCCCAGAATTCCTGGCAGCTGCTGCCGGGCCACAGATTCCCCATCTCTGCAACACAGTGTGAGCAATACCTAGCAATATTCAAATCAAAGTTTATTGAACGGTCACAGACCAATTCGACTCATGTGGCGAGTCGGCAGAGCATAACATAAAAAGATACCAGGGACAATTTCAGTACAAACTGAACAACAATTACACGTTAGAGTTAAAAAGCATAATAAGATTAAATGTTAGCATTCCCCTGCGAATTGCCGTTGGGAAACTCTTGTTTCCTACGTCTAATAGCAGATACACAAAATTTTGCAACATTGGTCGTGATTTCGGGGTCCTTGTCCTCTACCAGGGCTCTCAGGCGTTGGGGTTCTGGTTCGTACTTAAACTTTTGTAAAACTGGGGTAATAAAGGACAGACGTAAATCCTCGTAGAGGCTGCACTATAGCAATACATGTGTATTTGTTTCTACTTCCGATGAGCCACATGGGTAAATACGTGTCTCAAAAGGTTTACCCTCGTACCTGCCTTGCAACAGGGCAGAGGGGAGTACATTAAATCTGGCCATGGAGAAGGAATGTCAATACTTAGGTATTTGTAATTTTGTCAGATAATTTGCAGGAGAGAACCCTCTCCCATAATCTCTAATTTCAGCGTGTTTGTCCATTTTGCCCATATGACATTGCAGCTCCTCGTCCCTGACTCATACATAGCAAACATTATGCCGCTTTGTAAAATTGTCACTAGGATTCAGACAGAGAGGCAATTTTCATGTTCTGCCATGGCATTATATAGCTGTTAAAGAAAAACAACTCATAAATTGTGGGTTTCATACTTGTATTATGTCAAGCACTTTCTGCAAAAACAGCATGTAGCAGTCTTAAAATACAGGAGCCGAGAAATGTAGCAAGGCTTCCAGCCTTTGCAGAAAGACTTTGCGTAAAATGAAAATGACATTCTTCCTGAGAGTTGGAACATATATATTTATGAAGCCTTTCAACGTTTTTTTCCTTCCACTTGTAGATAGAACATGTGTTGCTTTCGCTTGTCTTTGACAGAGTGGAACTCCAAATGTTTTTTGGAGTGAGACTGATTGAAGCATTCTTAAGTGTATTCTTAAGGGACTTTGAATGTAAACACAGAAGTGGAAGGAAATCATAAAGACAGAGATGATTTTCCACTTAGAATTAATGGCCAACTTTAGGCATTTTCCCTTGTTTTTGTTAAAAGCGTAGGAGTTACATAAAAGAGAAAATGATGGCAACTTGAGTGACAGAAAATAAAGTCTGTGTTTTTTAAAAGGCATCTAGAAGTCCTCGTGTCTGATATAAATAGTAAAGACCAATCTAGCTAGGGAAAGATAATAATAATAATAATATTAAAAGCACTGGCGTTTAGTTAGGGTTGCCATTTTTCACGAAGTGAAAATCCGGACACAAAAGTCGTTGAGCTGTTTTTACTTTTTTTTGTGTCAAACTTGTTGAGCTTCCCAAAATCTCTCCCCCCAAAAAAAACAGTTTTTAAGCAATTTCAAAAACATTTTGGCAAAACAAACAAACAAACAAACCAGCAACAACTAGCAGAATGGATTGCCATACGCCTGGGTTTTCCTGCACATTTTAAACAGCTGCCGGAATTTCCTCCCGGACAAGACTTTCAGCAGCCGAAATGTCCAGGATTTCCCGGACATATGGCAGCCCTGTCTTAGTACAATGATGAAGACCATGCAATTATGTACATAACTGCCTAGAGAAATCGTTGTGCAGGGATGAGGTACCTATGACCCTCCAGAGGCTGGTATTCTATCTAATCATCCCTGACCACTGCCCATGTTGGGAGCCCAAAAACATCTGGTGGTCACCATGTTGACCCCCCCCCTCTCTTAGGTGGTACCTGGAGATAGTGGCAGCAATTTGTGTAGCACCATCTCAGAAACAGCTCGTGACCAGCCTTTTGAACTGTGCTTGGGTACCGATTCCAGTTCCAAGACTGGTGCAGGGTAGAGGCCTGGATCGGAACCAGCTAGCCCAGTTCCGCCCCCATTTTGCTCCCCAAATACCTCATTTCTGGAGTTTCTTGTGGGTACTACTGCTGGTAGTTAGCTACGGCTGTCACCCACCTGCTATTTGGGCGGGTTCTCTGTGCTGGAGGGGAACCCCACGATTCTCCCTGCTGGCAGCGCTAGGTCAAAAGACACCTCTGCATCATCCAAGCTCCCTCCAGCACAGTGGATTGGAGATTTGGGTTTCTGTTATGTACTGAGCTGAATCATAGAACAATAGGATCCAGAATCAGCAGTCTGATTGGTCCGCAGGAGCCACCCAATCCAACTCCAGGTGGAAGTGAATCCGCAACCTGATTGGCCTGCAGGAGCAGCCAATCAGGCGGCTGGCAGAAGTGAATCCGCAACTAGATTAGCCTGCAGGAGCAGCCAATCAGGCTGGTGGCAGAAGTCAATCCACAAACTGATTGGCCCACAGGTGTAGCCCTGAAGTAGTGAATCACGCAAAGCCCATTGTGTAAATAATGTATATAAGCAGATGGTTTTGAGGAAAGGGCATTCTTCTCTTCTTCTCCTTGATGACTACGAGCTGAATAAAGAGCATGAAATTCACTCTCGACTCCGAGTATATTTCAGTTTCCATTTTGACAGTGTAAACAGAGGCGGGTTCAGGGCAGTGTGATTGATTCTGCTGCACCCGGCACCGTGCCTATGGTACGCTGCAGGGCGCTGCAACTGTGACACAGTGAATTGCGCAGAACAGGAAGCAAGAGGCGAGGGGCGCCAAATTTTCACCTCGCGCACAGCACTGCTGAAATTTGAGAGACCAAAATCCAACCCTGGGTGTGAATGCCACAAGTGAAACAAGACATGCATTTTGGTGAACGACAGTACCTGGACCTAAATACAGGAACAGATATAAATCTGCTTGCCTGAGGGTTTTATTTTCTCCTTCCTTCCCCTTTCGCACACCCCTAGTGCCTGATATTTATCTAGATGAATAAAAAGAGCGAGGGAAAGCTTGCAGACAAACACTACACATTCATTTCGAGTCTTAAAAAAAGAAATCCAGAAATAAAGACATTGTTTAGTAGTTCCTAGAGATAGCATCAGTGCACTCAAAAGTCTGCGGAGAAGAAGAGTATTCCTTTCCCACATCCCAAAAGGGTGTTTCCACTGGCAAGGATAATGCACAACTAAGTAAATGGCAAAAAATAGCTCCACAAAAGCTTTTCTCACAAATTTTCTATGGTACGAAGGAAGATAGGGCTTATGAAAGTGTATCCAACATTTGAACTTTAAAATCTCATAACAGTAAGCACCTATGACCCTTTTTCCACCAATGATATTTATTTTGAGGGGATAGTGTTGAAGTTGAGATAAAGCCATTGACTGCGCATTTTCACTGTGAAGTAAGCTGATTTTGCTGGATGGTGACTGTCTTGGTGGAAAATTTGTTTACTGTAGAGAGATCATAGTGTTTAGAAAGCTGTGCTAATTTCTTTATGCAGCTAGCAAACCTTAAATTCTAAAATGTTATGATGCCGTAGTTGCCCGCTAAAAAATATTGCTTACTTAAACGGGCACACAAGAGTACCATTCTCATATTAGTTGTGAACCGGTTGTGGCAGAACACATACAGTACTTTGTATCTAGAAGGTCCCAAGGGAACATTGGAAAGCTTGGGAAAACAAAGCCCTGAGAAAGACCTCTCCCCGAGACTTTAGAGAGCGGCCGTCAATCAGAGCCGACACTACAGAAATCGTCAATCAGTCATCTGAGCGCGACAACTTTATATGAGATTAAAATCTTGTTGTTGTTGTTGTTGTTGTTTAGTCGTTTAGTCGTGTCCGACTCTTCATGACCCCATGGACCAGCGCACGCCAGGCACTCTTGTCTTGCACTGCCTCCCGCAGTTTGGTCAAACTCATGTTCGTAGCTTCGAGAACGCTGTCCAACCATCTCGTCCTCTGTCGTCCCCTTCTCCTAGTGCCCTCAATCTTTCCCCCCCGATGTGGGGCTTGAACCCATGACCCTCAGATTAAGAGTCTCATGATGTAGTGACAGAGCTATTCACAGTCATGAATGCTGCCCTGCTTGCTGGCATTAGTGGATAATTTTGAAATCTGGGCAGGCATATATGGGTCAAACTCTGGAAGCAGTGATAGAGAGCCTTCATCTAGCTAGCCTGAACCCCGAGGCTCTGAACCCAAACCCAAATAAATACATTCTTCTTCTCCTTTATTTGCACACGACCTGGCCGTGGACAGTCTAATTTACGCATCCAAGAAAAGAACCAGAATCCAACTATCTTACCCTTTTTCCTTTCACACTGGAGAAATTTAAGAGTATGGCTTGTTTACAAATCACCAGCACTTAAAACAAAGACTCCAGTGGGATGAGAGCTACACCCAGCAGATAGAAGTAACAGAGAAGTTCAGACATAAGGAAAGTACAGCAACCTTACTTCAGAGAAAAGTCCAACTGTCTTTGTCTAATGTTATATTTGGCAGCACTGCTACGTTATATGGTTACAACAAACAAAAGAAAACAGAGCTGCAGGCAGATTAGAATTAACTGGATTTCACGCATGTGAATCGACCCCCCCCCCCAAAGCTCAAGGACCATGTGCGCAGCTTCTGCTCGCCTTACTGAAATCTGACACCATCGCAGCTTTGCTGGTGGGTGAATGGTCAAGTACCTGTGGCGTATCACCAGGATTTGGCAAAATGTGGTCCACACTTAACCAGAGCTTCACTCAGTGGTGTGGGACAGAATACTTTAAAAATTGCATTTTTCTGGTGGGTAATTTCCCATTTCTAACTATCTACTAGAAATATTTTTGGCAGGTAGCATCAACAGAGATTCTCGGCTTGCAAAAGATGTGCGTACATAGTGTAGCTTTTTCCACGGTAATTCAAGAGCATGCTCTCCAATGGAAAGCCCAGTGCACGCATCACCAGAAGTTTCAGGAGGCTGAGGGACTGGGCAAAGAGCTTGTTTCTTAAAGACAACCACACAAACAAAAATCAGGTGAAAGGTTTTTGCAAAATAAGGGCTTTGCGTCAGAGGTTTTCCTAATTTTCTATACGGCACTTGTTTCTTTAGGCTCATAAAGCGATAAGCTCAGCGGGAAGGCTATAAGCAAAACTACGCTATTTGAACAGCTGAAGATCGATTCAGAGAGTTTTTGATGGGAATATTGTGACCTCCAGACACTCTCTTTTGGCAGCTGTTCTCAAAAGCTGGAGAAATTCAAGGGGCACAAGAATTCTTCTCTTAATTCAATGAAGATTAAAAAGACACAATGTTTTTGGCCGAGAAACCAAAAGTGCATTTCATTATAACTTTCTTAAAATAGGCATATTTTCTGACAGATTATTATACATGTTATAAAATGTTCTCATTTATATCTACAGTGTCCATTGTTACACAAATATTCTCCTGCCTCATGAAGGCTGCAATCCCATACCCTGCGAGGATGAACGGCCTAACTCAATGGGGCTTGCTTCTGAGTACATATGTATGGAATTTTGCTGTTAATTAAATTGGTCTACCTCTTCATCAGTTCTTTAAGACAAAGGCAGGTGATAGGCTAAAGGGACCCCTGACCATTAGGTCCAGTCGTGACCGACTCTGGGGTTGCGGCGCTCATATCGCGTTATTGGCTGAGGGAGCCGGCGTACAGTTTCCTGGTCATGTGGCCAGCATGACAAAGCCACTTCTGGTGAACCAGAGCAGCACACAGAAACGCCATTTACCTTCCTGCTGTAGCGGTACCTATTTATCTACTTGCACTTTGACATGCTTTCAAACTGCTAGGTTGGCAGGATCTGGGACCGAGCAATAGGAGCTCACCCCATCGCAGGGATTCAAACCGCCGACCTTCTGATCAGCAAGTCCTAGGCTCTGTGGTTTAACCCACAGCGCCACCTGCATCCCTAGGTGATAGGCTATCTGGCCTGTAATTTCCAGGATCCCCCCTGAATCCCCCTAAGGGTAAGGTTTATTGACAGTCATCCAAGGCCGGTGCTAGGGTTTGTTGCGCCCTAGGCGAGATCACCTTCTGGGGCCCTAAATAAAATTTAAAAATAAAAAATAATAAAAATAGAAAATAGAAAAAATAGAAAATAGAAAAATAGAAAAAATAAAAATAGAAAATAGAAAATAGAAAAAAATAAAAAGTAGAAAATAGAAAAATAAAATAAACAGCCTGTTGTCTTTGTCCATGGCCTTTGCTTGGCAGGGATACTGGAGTGGCTTGCCAGTTCCTTCTCCAGGTGGATCACGTTTAGTCAAAACTCTCCACTATGGCCTGTCCATCTTGGGTGGCCCTGCATGGCATAGCTCATAGCTTCTCTGAGTTATTCAAGCCCCTTCGCCACGACAAGGCATTGATCCATGAAGCTCAACATCAAAAAACCAAGATCATGGCCACTGGTCCCATCACCTCCTGGCAAATAGAAGGGGAAGAAATGGAGGCAGTGAGAGATTTTACTTTCTTGGGCTCCTTGATCACTGCAGATGGTGACAGCAGTCACGAAATTAAAAGACGCCTGCTTCTTGGGAGAAAAGCAATGACAAACCTAGACAGCATCTTAAAAAGCAGAGACATCACCTTGCCGACAAAGGTCCGTATAGTTAAAGCTATGGTTTTCCCAGTAGTGATGTATGGAAGTGAGAGCTGGACCATAAAGAAGGCTGATTGCTGAAGAATTGATGCTTTTGAATTATGGTGCTGGAGGAGACTCTTGAGAGTCCCGTGGACTGCAAGAAGATCAAACCTATCCATTCTTAAGGAAATCAGCCCTGAGTGCTCCCTGGAAGGACAGATCGTGAAGCTGAGGCTCCAATACTTTGGCCACCTCATGAGAAGAGAAGAATCCTTGGAAAAGACCCTGATGTTGGGAAAGATTGAGGGCACTAGGAGAAGGGGACGTCAGAGGACAAGATGGTTGGACAGTGTTCTCGAAGCTACGAACATGAGTTTGACCAAACTGCGGGAGGCAGTGGAAGACAGGAGTGCCTGGCGTGCTATGGTCCATGGGGTCACGAAGAGTCGGACACGACTAAACGACTAAACAACAACAACAAAAAATAAACAGCTGAGAGGCGCGGGGAGGTGGTCCCAGGCTCCTGCTCCCGCGTGCCTCCGGAGCTTCGCGTGGGACCCCTAGCCTGGGGGCACCTCGCTGCACCTGTCAGAATTGAGGCAGCTTCAGGCCGCTCTCCGGAGGCACTGAAGCCTTGGGATAGCGGCCTGAAGCCGCTCTACAGCTGACAGGCGCAGGGAGGTGGCCTCAGGCTCGCGTTCCCACGCGCCTCCAGAGCTTTGCGCGGGGAGCACAAGCCTGCGGCCGCCTCCACTGCACCTGTAAGCCGTAGAGTGGCTTCAGGCCACTCTCCGGAGGCACACGTGTGCCTCTGGAGAGCAGCCTGAAGCCGCTCAGTACCGGGGGACGGCGGGCAGGCTGGCCAGCTGCCTAGGTTGCCTGAATGGACACGCCGGCCCTGCTGTCATCTATCAATATCTTGAGAAGCCTCTTTTATTATTTTGTTTATATTAACTATTACTAGTTATATATTTTGGTATCAACGTACCTAAATATTTAATAGAGCTGGCACAAATTTAGAATTGGTATTGGTTAAATGAATGGGCAATTAAATTTTCACCTATTGGCATCAGTTCCAATTTGGACGAACCAAAAGGATCAGTTATTGGCATCCCATTGGGGATACTGCTTTGAGGCTTCGAAAGAAACAGAAGAATTTCATCTGCAAATAACACCAATTTGTACTCAACTGAATTTAATGAGGGTGAAAGAGGAGAGCGCAAAATATGGTCTGAAGCTCAACATCAAAAAAACCAAGATCATGGCCACTGGTCCCATCACCTCCTGGCAAATAGAAGGGGAAGAAATGGAGGCAGTGAGAGATTTTACTTTCTTGGGCTGCATGATCACTGCAGATGGTGACAGCAGTCATGAAATTAAAAGACGCTTGCTTCTTGGAAATAAAGTGATGACAAATCTAGACAGCATCTTAAAAAGCAGAGACATCACCTTGCCGACAAAGGTCCGTATAGTTAAACTATGGTTTTCCCAGTAGTGATGTATGGAAGTGAGAGCTGGACCATAAAGAAGGCTGGTCACCGAAGAATTGAGGCTTTTGAATTATGGTGCTGGAGGAGACTCTTGAGAGTCCCATGGACTGCAAGAAGATCAAACCTCTCCATTCTGAAGGAAATCAGCCCTGAGTGCTCCCTGGAAGGACAGATCGTGAAGCTGAGGCTCCAATACTTTGGCCACCTCATGAGAAGAGAAGAATCCTTGGAAAAGACCCTGATGTTGGGAAAGATTGAGGGCACTAGGAGAAGGGGACGACAGAGGACGAGATGGTTGGACAGTGTTCTTGAAGCTACGAACATGAGTTTGACCAAACTAAACGACTAAACAACAAAGAATTGTGAACTGCTTTGTGAATCTTACAGTGTTGTCTAATCACACAAGCGGGGGGGGGCTCTAAACATATATTAAAAGCAAGGGGGAAAGGGGACATCCTTGTCTAGTTTTTCAGGCCAGTGGAAAAAGAGCAGACATAACACTGTTCACTTTAACTCAAGATCCAGGTGAAATGTACAGTACTCTTTTTGAAATAATTTTAATTTGATTTTACAAACATAAAATTATAACAATGCAACAACCATACACATCCACATTTAAAGATTCCTCTGAATCTCTGGACTTCCCATCCTCCCTTTCGTGGATCCTATTATTAACCTTTTCTACTGCATCTTTTTCAATAGTCCATATTTTAGATAACTCCATTACCTCCATAGTACTTGCTACATTACAAGTGTTATTCCAATCCTGCTAATGTTTTCATCTGCTTACAGTGGTCTCCAAGATAAATGATAAATTCCCCCCATTCTTTGTTAAAGTTTTGGTCTTCTTGGTTCTTGAGCTTTCCGGATAGTTTTTGCCATTTCCATAGTCCAACAGTTTAATTTGCCATTCTTCTCTGGTAGGGACTTTATCTTCTTTCTATCTCTGGCCTAACCCATTTTATAAAATCTAACAGAGATCCAGCCTAGAGCTTGCTGATCAGAAGGTCGGCGGTTCGAATCCCTGCGATGGGGTGAGCTCCCGTTGCTTGGTCCCAGCTCCTGCCAACCTAGCAGTTCGAAAGCACGTCAAAAATGCAAGTAGATAAATAGGAACCGCTACAGCGGGAAGGTAAACGGCGTTTCCATGTGCTGCACTGGTTTGCCAGAAGCGGCTTTGTCATGCTGGCCACATGACCTGGAAGCTATACGCCGGCTCCCTCGGCCAATAATGCAAGATGAGCGCGCAACCCCAGAGTCGGTCGCGACTGGACCTAATGGTCAGGGGTCCCTTTATGTGTTTATTTGAGGGATCTAAATAGATTACCACTTTGTCGTGGCTGGAATACATATGTAGCCAGTCTGTGCGAGGGTAGTTGAAGTCACCCGTGACTATAACATTCCCTCTTTCCTTGATTTTGGTATTCATCTCAAGCTCTCCCTGATGATTTGGATCAGGGTTTGACAGCACGTTCCCAGAACTAAATTACTCTTCTGCTACAAGGCTCGTTCCAAAAGTAGCTCATAACTTGAGGACCCAGAAGGCGTCTTGCAAGAAGATGGACTGGCAATGTCAGAGGAATGGCGGACAGCAGCTCCCAATGGGGTGGGGGGTGAAAGCAACTGTTTTGTCTGTAGTGTAAGACCAGCCCCAACAACTGACTTCAGTCTAAAGCAGTAGATTTCGGTACGAATAAGACTGCACGCTAGTGTGGGAAAAGGAAGGAGTGTGGGAAAATCTAAAGAGTGCCTGGGAGGTGGCATAACTTTGCATGACCTCTGCTCAGCATTCCCAGAGACAAAGTGTACTGCGAAGCTCATAAAATTGGGGTATCTTCCTGCACAGATGCCCAGTTTGATTTCTGAGTGCTACCCATCCTCCTAAGAGCAATACAGTCACACCTTGGAAGTTGAATGGAATCCGTTCTGGAAGTCCGTTCGACTTCCAAAATGTTCTAAAACCAAACGCGCAGCTTCCGATTGGCTGCAGGAAGCTCCTACAGCCAATTGGAAGCCCCGTCGGACGTTCGTCTTCCAAAGAATGTTTGCAAACCAGAACACTCACTTCTGGGTTTGCAGCGTTTGGGAGCCAAACTGTCCGAGTACCAAGGCGTTTGGGATCCAAGGTACAACTGTATTATAAAGGGGGAGAATTTTCTAATGCATGATGCCAAAACACAATGGAAAAATAAGTACACTTTTAAACGTGTCTGGTACACAGGCTTACTTATGCAATTTCCCCCGGCCTCCCATGAGGTTTTCCCACTGTTATAACAAAATAATGAGATAAAAGAAACAGAATCTATGCTTAAGGCTCATCTGTGGAGTCACCCCTCTTATTTCCAACAAACATTTAAAGCATGTGACTTCCCCCAGAGAATTCTGGGAGATGCAGTTTTCCCCTAACATAACTACAATTCTCAACACTATTGGTGAACTACAGTTCCCAGGATCCCTTGGGGCAAGCTGTGTACTTTAAATGTGGATTAGGTGTGCTTAAAATATATGGTGCATCTCTGACCATAAACTACATCTGACTAAAGCATTTCCATCCTTTATTTCTCTTCTCAGAACACCACGTTCTATGCTACTGCTGCTGGTGGTTGGCTGATCGTTCCAGTTTCTGATTTGATCCCGGAACGTCCTGCTTTCCCTTAGGACATCCCTATTTTCATCGGAGAAATGTTGGAGGGTATGGAGTTATGAGACCCCCCCCCCGCCCCGCCCCGCCCAAGCCAAGGAGATAAGTAACTATACAACCTTTAGGAGACATCTGAAGGCAACCCTGTATAGGGAAGGTTCTTCTTTTTGTTGTGTTTAATGTTTTATTATGTTTTTACATATGTTGGAAGCCACCCAGAGTGGCTGGGGCAACCCAATCAAATATAAACAATAAATTATGATTGTGATTATGATAATTATGGAACAGGACATTCCTATTTTCATCAGAGAAATCTTGGAAAGTATGCATAGGGGAATAGAGGAGGCTGCCTTCCGCCTGAATTTGGTATGAGGCTTTTGTGTCATTATTGCATCCCTGGCTCTGTGTTAACTCTTGCGCTGGTGGAATTTGTTCAAGAGGATGTTAATTCATTAATCTGGGGTGAGGGCAGAAAGGTTCGAGCATCTTACGTTTGCTTTGCTTTTTGGTTGCCGTTTGTTCGCAGCCTTGAGTCTCTTTTGGAGAAAAATGAAAGACGATAAATACCAGGCCAGACTATTGGCCCACACAGCCCAGTACTGTCTTCTCTGATTGGGGATGGCTTTTCAAAGTCTCGGGAGATGCCAGGGGCTGAACCTGGAACCTTCTGGAAGCAAAGGTGTGAGCTCTGCCACCTTGCTCTCTGCCCTTCCCCAAAATGAGGAGCGCATGCTCTCCAACATTTCACCAAGACCCCTAGATCCTTTCCACATGCACTCCTATTATGCAGATGTCCCCCATCCTATATTTGGCGTATCTGGTTCTTCCTGCCTAAGTGCAGAATCTGACATTTGTCCCTACTGAAATTCAATTTGTTAGCTTGCGCCCAGTTCTTCAATCCGTTAAAAGGTTGAATTCTGTCCTCAGCGGCATTCACTACCACTCCTAGTGCAAGGGCGGGGGAATACCCCTACTTGTGCAAAGGGGGGGGTGCATCCCTAGAATAAAGTCTGGGCTGTAAGGCAGCTCCTACCTCAGTGGCTGCCGACATACTTTGCACACCTCAAGGGGCCAGATCTCAAGAGGCAAGGCTTGCCGAGAGTATTATGCCTCTCTCATGACACTAGGACCTGATAGGGCCATCCACTGGAGGTAAACACTGGAAGGTTCAGGGCATTTCTTGAATGAAAAGAGGGATGTCCTATTCCGTCGTCGTCATTTTATTATTTATTTGCACCCATCTGACTGGGTTGGTCCAGCCACTCTGGGTGGCTTTCAGCATATCTAAAAACATAATAAAACATTAAACTTTTTTTTTAAAAAAAAATCAACTTCCCCAACAGGGCTGCCTTCCGATGTCTTCTAAAGGTTGCATAGTTACTTATGCCCTTGGTTCAGGACTTACATACCGGTAACTCCATACCATCCAACATTTCTCCAGTGAAAATATGGGCGTCCTAAGGAAAAGCAGGGCATTCTGGGATCACATCAGAAACTGGGACGGCTTCTGTAAATCTGGGACTGCCCCTGGAAAATAGGGACACTGAGAGGCTCCAAGGAGAGCAGTTCTTGTAGGGATGCCAATCCTCGACTGAAAATATGAACGGAGGCCTCTGCATGTATGTGGCTTCGGGGGGGGGGGGTGTCTATCTGAAGATTTATAGGAATTGGACGGCTGCCATCCCCATATGAAACTTGAACCAGTCCGAAATGGCCGAGTTCATTTCGAGAGGAACCCTGCTCCCGGGCAGGCCAACAGACTGGAGTATGAAATGTTATGAAAACATAGCAAACACATGGCTGAGCAAACCCTTCTGGAAGGTTCCCTCTGCGAGAATTAAAGGCTTAAGAAAGAGCACTTCAAAGAGGCATGTATTAATCCTTCCTAGAACCAGAAGGACCTGGGGTAGGGGGTTAGATTTTACCCCCCCCCCCACGCGCGCACACACACAAATAGATGTGGACTTCCGCACACAATCTTTCTCCTTTCTTCTTGCCCATGCCTATTTTAGCCTGATGGTTTTATTTAAATGGTGCATACTGTTACGGTTATTTATAGCCCACTTTTCGTCTCAAAGGATCCCACGGCATGTTACAAAATACAAATACATAAAATCGTCACCACCGCTGCCTAGAACATTCAATGTACAATGAAAGTACACTGCTTCCCCCTAAAAAACACAACAACCCTGGAAACTGTTGTTTCCCCTCATGGAAGCTACATTTCCCAGCACCCTTAACAAACTACAATTCCCAAGATTCTTGGTGGGAGAGACAGTTGCTTTAAATGCATGGTGTTGTTCTGCCCTAAATGTTGAGGTTGTGTCCCCTGCACTGTTTGAGCTCAGCCCTCTCATTCTGAGCTAAGTTGTTGTGTAACATTTTTATCATATCTTCTGGGATATAAGATCTAATCCAACTGTGAGATTTATTAAGAAACTGCTCACATGGTGACAAATTACGTCCAACTAGTTTCTTCTCAAAGAGTCTAACCACTTCTCCGAGTATTTTTTTTAAAACTCGGATACGAAAGGATTCCTGGAATGTACAGTCGGATGTTTCCACTGGACTGAATAAGAATAATCTACAAAGTGAGATGAAACTGATAGTTAAATAAGACAATTCAGGGGGACTAGCTTTCTTTCTTTTCTTTTTTTAAAAGTTATTTATTTGGTTTTTCAGATTAAAATTTTACAGTCACATATCCAACATACAACACAGAAACAAGATTCCAAAGAATCTCCTGGACTTCCCTTTTCTCCCCTTTGTGGGTCCTATTGTTAATAATTTCCTCCTGCATCTTCTGTGATAATCCAAATCTTTTACCTCTCCATTGTGTCCAAAATTCACCATTCAACTACAAGCGATATTCCAATCCTACTAACGATCTTAACTGTTTACGATGCTTTTTAAGATAAGTTATAAATTTTCCCCATTCCTTGTTAAAATTTTGGTCTTCCTCATTTTTGACTCTTCCAGTCATTTTTGCCAATTCAGCATAATCCATCCACTTGATCTGCCATTCTTCTCTGGTAGGGACTTTATCTTCTTTCCATCTCTGGGCCAATAACATCTGTGCAGCCATGGTCACATACATAAATAGTCTTTTCTGCTCCCTTGGGATTTCGGCACCTAGAATTCCTAAAAGGAAGGCTTGGGGTTTTAAAAAAATAAAAACGAGTTACAGGTAGGTAGCCGTGTTGGTCTGACGTAGTCGAAACAAATTAAATAAAAAAAAAATCCTTCCAGTAGCACATTAGAGACCAACTAAGTTTGTCATAGGTATGAGCTTTTGTGTGCATGCACACTTCTTCAAATACTTCCTCAGGTATCAGAAGAAGTGTGCATGCACACGAAAGCTCATACCAATGACAAGCTTAGTTGGTCTCTAAGGTGCTACAGGAAGGATTTTGTTTGTTTGTTTGTTTTAATTAAAAAGTTATTTTAAACATGTTTTTTCAACTCATTGTATATCAGTTCGCAAAATTCCTTTACTACCTTACGTTTCCACCACATATGATAAAAGGTGCCTTCTTTTTCCTAACATTTCCAGCGTGCGTTTGACCCCTTTTTACACATTTTTGCTCATTCACTAGGAGTTAAATACCAATTCACTAGGAGTTAAATACCAACGGCACATCATTTTTATCAGGGGGACTAGCTTTCAATCCTATGCACCATCCATGACTTGGAAGCAAGTCCTCAATTGAAATCAACGGAGCTGGTCTGTATAGCATCAGGGAGCAAGTCAGAGAGTTATCTCCAGCGGAAGCAAAGTGCCTCTTGAAACCTGCTTTGGGTGTCCAGCTAAGAATGCAAAGGCCTTCCTGAAATAACCTGATACGGAGCTGCAGATGGCAGGGGTGTTGGCACAGTCAGTTTGGTTCTGGCCGGACTTGTTGCTCGGAAACTGAAGCTTACAGAAGCATCCTGAGCTGGCAGACACAGAGCTTGTTAGATTCTGGAGGAAGGAAGGGAGCAGCTGGCTTGTTCCATCATGCTAGCATATACCCCTCCTGCTTTTGTTCGCTGTGAGCACACCCCTGCAGTTCTTTATCGATCTGCAGATTTAGATAAAATTCCTCCCCTCCCGATCTGAAACACATCATTATAGCCTGGAGTCCTCTCTCCCTCCAAAGGAAACTCACCTTTGAGAGAGTTTCCAAAGGGGTTGGTCAAAGGAAGGCTCTTGGAAGAAAGAGTCTAAGCTTTTGATGGTGGTCCTTCGATATTCGATACAAACTCCCAACATCATTTGCACACATCGGCCCGGTATACCTGAAGGAGCGTCTCCACCTCCATCGTTCAGCCCAGACACTGAGCTCCAGCTCCGAGGGCCTTTTGGAGTTTCCCTCACTGCGAGAAGTGAGGTTGCAGGGAACCAGGCAGAGGGCCTTCTCGATAGTGGCACCCACCCTGTGGAACATCATTTGCACACATCGGCCCAGTATACCTGGAGGAGCATCTCCACCTCCATCGTTCAGCCCGGACACTGAGGTCCAGCTCCAAGGGCCTTTTGGAGTTTCCCTCACTGCGAGAAGTGAGGTTGCAGGGAACCAGGCAGAGGGCCTTCTCGGTAGTGGCACCTACCCTGTGGAACGCCCTCCCATCAGATGTCAAACAAACAAGCAACTATCTGGCTTTCAGAAGACATTTATCCTTACAACAGCCCTGAGAGGCAGAGCAGTACCGGTATTATATGGAAAACAAAGTCACAGCTGATCAGTGCTGACTCTTAAAAGTGAAAAGTGAAAATGAGGCCAATTTCCACCCAAAACCATCTTGGAGCAGAGCTCTCCCCGCACCCTCTTTCTTTTTAAAATGATGCTCAGAGATGTATAATTTAAAAAAGGGAAATGGAACAGGTAGATTGGAACATATTGCCCAGATGATTTAATGGGGAGAGATGTAAGTCCTGAATATAACTACATGCTTTAAACTAAAAAAAAACACCATAGGCTAATATCTATTAAATACATTATACCACATGTTTATAATTTTTTATTTTATTGGTCATAAGTGGAACAGCCTCCTGTGAGAGGTAGCAGACTTTTCTTCCTTTGAGGTTTTTAAGCTGAGGTTGGATGTATGATCTAGTTAAGATTCTTGCATTGGGGTCCCTCCCAGCTCTACAGTTCTATGATTCTAGGTTCCGTGCGGCATAAAAGCAGCTTTAAGTGAAACAAAAACCAATCGCCCACTGCAGCAGGTATCCAGTTTGGCTTGGACTATTTTTTTTATTGCATGCTGCCCCTAAGTCATGGGCGGAGAAAGGGAAGAGAGCTCTGAAAGAATTTTTACTTTTCTGTACTGTATTACGAAGATCTCTGGTTCCCTCTTGTGACTAACTGAGGCAAAGCAAATATGCTTTTGTGTTTTCTTTTTCCATTCACAAAATACCATGCTCTGTGGCACTGAGAAGGGAAAATAGATACTAATAAATGTTGTGGTCTAGTGGCAGCAAAGATTCCAGAGTAAAGACAATATAGGCTGCTTCATTAACGGCAATACAGAACACAGCAGTGGCAAAAAATGAAGGTTTGGGGGGGGGGACACAACCTCAGAGGCAGCAAAGAGAAAAGGAGACTTAAGGCATGGAGGGCTAAAACAGAGGACTTTGAGTGCAGCAACTATGCAGTCCTAGGTGTGGAGATACCCTGAGGAAAGGGGGAAGTGGCTCTAGCATTTTGGAGGGTGACGAATGCTGTACGATGAAGCATCATAGGAACCTCACGATGAGAAGAGTCTCAGATCTCCTTGACAAAATAGCAAGTGACTCCCCAAGTCAGCTCTATGGAACTGTGTAGACTCAGGTTTCTGGAGGAACCCTGTTTCGCTGCCGCATCTTTCTGTGCCATGTTTAACAAAGGTGCCAAGGTACACATAGACAGTCAGTATAGTGACACGGGACTCAGCTATACAGCCGCAAATAAAACATTTGAAGTGTCTTGCAAAGTGCAAATGTGACACTAGATGGCGATGGCGAGCTATGGCAAACTCAATGTATTTTTCAAAACCTTTTTTTTTAAAAAAAAAAAGCATTTTCACAGCGTTTTTTAAATATGTGCATAGATTCCACTATGGTGTCAATTTACCAAGTTCCTTGGGGAAATGTTGCCTTCTCCTGGCGTATCACACAAATACTTCCCTATCCCTCTGCCAGGGTGCTGTCAGCAACTCCTGGCTAGTTGCCTGGGAAAGTATAAAGAGAATGAAAAGTTCTTTTTATTTCAAACTTTACAGAGAGAGGCTATAGAACCCAGCCTCTTGGATAATGGTGTTGTCCCAAGTGAATCTCCACCCCCCATCTTTCCATAGCTGCCAAGTTTTCCCTTTTCTCGTGAGGAAGCCTATTCAGCATAAGGGAAAATCCCTTAAAAAAAGGGATAACTTGGCAGCTATGCATCTTTCCCACTTCCTCATTCGTCATCACCATCACCTACTCTACGGGTGATGCTAAGTGCCATCTGTCTTCAAGCTCTTTGCTCTCCTACTTTCAAGGCTCGCCAGGTTCTGGGAGGTGGAGGGTCTGGAATGCTTTCTAATGACAACGTGTCAGCCGGGTGTTTCTCTGGCTCTCCCATGATTTCCCAACTTTTCCCCTCCTCTGCCTCTGAGCTGTGACCTCCCTCAAACCCCTGTTGTAAATCTATGCTGTCTTCCTCTTCCTCCTCCCTGGCATAGCTGCCAAGTATCCCGTTTCCGCCGGGAAAATCCCTTTTTTCCTACCGTTTCCCGGCGGTCTCCCGTTTAGCTTTTTATCCCGATATTGTCCCTTAAAACTGCTTCTGCCGGCGGCCATTTTTCTGGTGCCGCTTTGCCCTTCTATGGGCACCAGAAAATGGCGGCGCCGGCGCCGGAAGTCGCTTCCACGCATGACCGGAAACGCGTAAAAGCGACTTCCGGTGGAGCTTTGCTCTTCTATGGGCATCAGAAAATGGCGGCGCCGGCACCGGAAGTCGCTTTTACATGTTTCTGGTCATGTGTGGAAGTGACTTCCGGCGCTGGCGCCGCCATTTTCTGGTGCCCATAGAAGGGCAAAGCGCCACCGGAAGTTGCGTTCACGCAACTTCCGGTGTCGCGCGCTGCCGATCCCGGATCTTTCCGTCCAGGACTTGGCAGGTATGCTCCCTGGAAGGGTCAGGATGGGGAGGCAGTCTCCACCACTCCTCCTCTTCTACCCAGTCCCTGACACCCTCATGAGAATGCCAGGGTCTTTCTCCTTGCAGACCATGCCAATATTTCTTACTGGCACAACAATGCCAAGATTCACAGCTGCGGCAGCTTTGAAAGCAAACAAGTAAGGTTGTTGGGCAACACATTCTACCCAGGTGCAGAGGAACAAAGGGGCTATGTTCAGACCATAAGAATGAAGTGAAACACCTGGTGCTTGGTCCACCTATTTTATTTGATAGAATATTAACGTATGCTATGTATTAATGTCAATCATTTCACTTGAAAGGGGGAGTTTGGGGTGATATGCCTTAAACACCCAACCACACCCCAAATACTGCCTTATCTCTGGCAATTTTTAATTTTTTTTGTATCATTAAGTCTTTATAGCAATGCAAAATATCAGAGAGCTATATAAACAATACATTTATTTGCACCTCCCAACCCTCCATTCTGCAAGCCATTAGAGCACGCATAGGCAACCTTGGCTCTCCAGATGTTTTGGAACTACAACTCCCATGATCCCTAGCTAACAGGGCCAGTGGTCAGGGATCATGGGACTGGGAGTTGTAGTTCCAAAACATCTGGAGAGCCAAGGTTGCCTATGCCTGCATTAGAGGCACAAAAGGTTCAGAAGCAATTTTCAGTTGTGTGTGTCCGTGCGCACTTTGCGGACATAGGAAAGCAATCAGTTTGCATGATGGATGTCGAAAGAGAAGAAGCCAGTGTCTCTCAAGGCAGCTCACTCTGGGCAGGGATAAATGTATTACTCGTCAATAATAAATATATTCCTCCAACTGATGGAGCATTGATCCAAAAGCCCTCCCTAGATGAGATAATGTAATTGACATGAGCAAAACAGCGCTGCGTACAACTTTGCTTCACTGTGCATCAGCAAAATAGAAAATTGTCCCTTCAGTGTTCAGGAAGAAAAATCAAAGGTTGTTTATTTCCACTGAAGTGGTCTTTTTGGGTTGGATGACACCGCACCTGTCGGTGATCAAACTTTCAGCTGCTATCAGCTAAAATGTCATTATGGGACAGTATTTATGAATTATAGAAGATTTGCCAAAAGAATCCTCTGAATTTAATTTACCACTAATCATATTAAAGGATTTTATCCTTCCCCCTTTTTTTTCTTTTCAAGAGCTTCATTTTGTAGTTAGCTGTGGCATGTTGAATTTATTTATGTGTGTTTTATAGGGACATGTACAAATAAAAAAACATACAGAAACAAGGACCCCGATGTAAAGTTACTCACGAAGAATAGTATACAGTGGAACCTCGGTTTATGAACACCTCGGTTTACGAATTTTCGGTTTACGAATGCTGCGGACCCATCTGGAACGGATTAATTCACTTTCCATTACTTTCAATGGGAAAGTTCGCTTCAGTTTATGAACGCTTCAGTTTATGAACAGACTTCCAGAACCAATTACACCCATGCTTCGGGTTAAGTATGCTTCAGGTTGAGTACTCTGCGGACCCGTCTGGAACGGATTAATCCACTTTCCATTAATTTCAATGGGAAAGTTCGCTTCAGTTTATGAACGCTTCAGTTTATGAACAGACTTCCGGAACCAATTGTGTTCATAAACCGAGGTACCACTGTATATCATGAGAATAAGGAAAGAGTTGCTTAGATTTATGCCCCTTCCCAAAAACTTGTTTACTGGGCCTTGATCCTAAGTTTATCTGCAGGGAGGGCAGATGACATGGCACCGATCAAATGCTACCCCATTGCATTTTCCTGTCACTTTCCTAACTGCAAAAAGCCCAATCGTCTGAGGAAGTGGGCGTGTTGTGGAAACCCTCCAAATCAATCAACTTCATTTGTGCAACCTGAATTTGCTGATATGTGATTGAATCCCATTCCCAAAAAGCAACAGTCCTGAAGTGCCCTTAGTCCCCATCCCCTCCGCCCAGTATTGTCATTGACACTGTCAGTCATTATCACCAGAACTCCTAATAGAAGCTTATTTAAATTGTGTATCAGACCCTGAGCATGAAGCAAACTCTAACCACTGAGCCTTTCCCCAAAGGGGTATTTAGGTAAAGGACATATTTAACCCTGACCAACAGGTGGGCAATTCACCTTGCGATCTGCACATCCATTGCACCGTCAGCTATCTATGTTCCTAATGATCATATTATCCACTACCAGAATGCTTCCATCCCAGATGTAAAGGTAAAGGACCCCTGGAAAGTTAAGTCCAGTCAAAGGTGACTATGGGGTTGCAGCGCTCATCTCGCTTTCAGGCCGAGGGAGCCGGCGTTTGTCCACAGACAGCTTTCTGGGTCATGTGGCCAGCATGACTAAACCGCTTCTGGTGCAACAGGACACCATGATGGAAACCAGAGTGCATGGAAACGCCGTTTGCCTTCCCGCCACAGCAGTACCTATTTATGTACTTGCACTGGCGTGCTTTCGAACTGCTAGGTTGGCAGGAGCTAGGACCAAGCAACGGGAGTGTTATGTACTGAGCTGAATCATAGAACAATAGGATCCAGAATCAGCAGTCTGATTGGTCTGCAGGAGCCACCCAATCCAACTCCAGGTGGAAGTGAATCCGCAACCTGGTTGGCCTGCAGGAGCAGCCAATCAGGCGGCTGGCAGAAGTGAATCTGCAATCTGATTGGCCTGCAGGAGCAGCCAATCAGGCTGGTGGCAGAAGTCAATCCACAAACTGATTGGCCCACAGGTGTAGCCCTGAAGTAGCCAATCACGCAAAGCCAATTGTGTAAATAATGTATATAAGCAGATGGTTTGGGGAAAAGGGCATTCTTCTCTTCTTCTCCTTGATGACTACGAGCTGAATAAAGAGCATGAAATTCACTCTCGACTCCGAGTATATTTCAGGGAGCTCACACCGTCATGGGGATTCGAACAGCCAACCTTCTGAACAGCAAGCCCAAGAGGCTCAGTGGTTTAGACCACAGTGCCACCCGTGTCCCTATCCCGGAACAGCATCCTCAGCACAAGAGGAAAGTTGCTTGTGTCCCCACCACCACCACCACGATTGGTTCCTCTTCCTCAGTGATGTCCTCATTCCCTGAGACCTCCATTCTCCATGACATTTTAGAGAAGCTGTGGGACACCACAATCATGTCTTCAAAAGCCCTTGGCCTGTCCACTAATGTTTCTTTCTTTCAGCTTCTCCAGGTCAGTAGCTTTCGCCCCATAGGAGTAAACTTGTTCCATCAGGATGAGGAGCTCATTGCACGGAGCACATAAGCATGACTTCTGTCCAGCAGGCAGGCAGTTGTGTAGGTCACATTCTGTATAATGTTATGTAACAACAACAACAACAACAACAACAACAACAACAACAACAACAACAGCAACAGCAGCAGCAGCAGCAGCAACAACAACAACAACAACATATTTATACCCCGCCCATCTGGTTGGGTCTCCCCAGCCCCTCTGGGTGGCTCCCAACAGAATACTAAAAACACGATAAAACATCAAACATTTAAAAACTTCACTAAACAGGGCTGCTTTCAGATATTTTCTGAAACTCAGATAGTTGCTTCTTTCCTTGACATCTGATGGGAGGCTGTTCCACAGGACGGGTGCCACTACCGAGAAGGCCCTCTGCCTGGTTCCCTGTAACCCCACTTCTCGCAGTGGGGGGCCCACCAGAAGGCCTTCGGAGCTGGACCTCAGTGTCCGGGCTGAACGATGGGGGTGGAGCCGCTCCTTCAATGTATACCCCAGTTGGCTTCCTACCTGGATATATTTGTTTGTTGAGTTAATTGCTTTGGAGTTTAGTAACTTCTTAGGTCAAAGGAGAGGGAGAAGAGTTTGCCCTGGTCTCATTGCCCTGTTGCCAAACTCACGCAGCGGCCCAACCCACTGAGTTATGCTACATCTACGTGCAAAAGCTGGGCATGAGATGTGTCTAGCAGCATGGTCCTCCTCCTTCCTCCTTCCTGTATGCATGGAGAATATCCGAGCAGATCGATGCTTTCTTCACGTGCCTGCAGCATCAACAACATGTTGGGTGGCACCTTAGCTGTCAAACCTTATCGCACGCATATGTCATTAGTTGAATACATCTCAGCAAACCTTCATTAGGTTTTAACCAACCAGACACTCTTCCTGCATTTGTGCTTTGTTGAACACAAGCGGGAACATGGTTTCCTGTGCGATGGCGATAAACATCTGCTCAACTTTGTTGTTGGCTGCTCGAGAAAGTTGAAGACGGTGCCCCACAATCTATGGAAAACTGCATAGCCTTATCAGATCCTTACCAGATATTGCTGGGAGGAAATTGACTATGAGGGCTGGCCTACTTAGGAAATATATTTTTTTTACAAAAAAAAACCCTGTCAGTCAAAATGTCATTAGATAAGCACTTTTGTACACTTTCGCCTAGTCCTTCTAGGCAATGCAGTCCAAAGTAGCATGCAGACCAAAGAAAAACAGCGTGTTGCATACACTTATATATTTTCTTTGGTAATCAGCCGTATGACACTTTTTCTGGCACGGCATGGTGCCAAAATAAATTGGTGTGAGCTATTATTTTTATCCTCTTCCAAAAACTTTATAAAGCATTTTAAATGTCAAACAATTATAATCAGTGGGACTTTTTCTAGGTGCACCAGAAGCTGCCTTTCTAGTGATTCGGACCATTGGTTCGTGTACCTCAGTATCGTCTAGTTCAGGCATCCCCAAACTGCGGCCCTCCAGATGTTTTGGCCTACAACTCCCATGATCCCTAGCTAACAGGACCAGTGGTTGGGGAAGACGGGAATTGTAGTCCAAAACATCTGGAGGGCCGACGTTTGGGGATGCCCGGTCTAGTTGTTGTGGCTGATTGTGGTTCTCCAAGGTTCCAGAAGGAAGGATTGAACCTGAGCTATAGCTAGCTGGCTGGCTGGCTGGCTGCTAGACAGACAGACAGACAGACAGACAGACAGACAGACAGACAGACAGACAGACAGACAGACAGACAGACACCTGGTTTTTATTCAAGGTCAGGTCAGTACCAACCACAAGAAAACCAAATGCAAACACCAGATGGAACCAAACAGTAGTGCAATTAGGAATATATATAGGGGATGTTCATATTCTAAACCAACAAAGATTCTATTACAGTATGTAAAATATTTTAAGTATCTGACTTATGATGGTACTGTACTTTGCCTGTCCTAAGTAAATGTAGCAGTAGTCGGATACACATGTTTTACATATGCTTCCGTGAAATTATTTGTGAGGTTTTCCATATTCTTGTCCTCAGGAGTATTTCAGATTAAAAATAAGACAATGGAATGATAATTCTATTTTTGCTTTGACGGCTCCATGTACTTTGTTGACTTACATTGCATCTAATGACTGTCACCGTTTCCTTTGAGTCGCCTCATAAAACTGAAATTACTGGAAGCGAGGGTAATAAATGCAATGGAAATTAGAAGAGAAAGGGAAACAGGATACATTTTGAGTAGCCTGAAATATACAGCCAAATCATTTCTTCATATATTTTTGCTTTGGCTGCTGTAAACTATGTGAAGCACCTATGTCCTCACTGTGATATCCGAGAGGACGGAGCATGAGACTCAATCAGGGGGTCATGGGTTCAAGTCCCACATTGCATGGAAGATGGCTGCATTGTAAGGGGTAGACCAGATAATCCTTTTGGTCCCTTCCAACTCTACAAATCTATGATTTATCACTCAGTGAGGGTGTTTGGATGGCTTAATTTGCAGACAGGTTGTTGAGATATTGCAAATGGGTTATTGACAGTAGTTATAAAAACTTCTCCGAGCCTCCCCTTTCAGAAAGAGAAAATCCTAAATAAACGCTGCCCTAAATTTGCTTGCATGGGAAGCA
The DNA here is from genome assembly GCF_965207765.1 of Zootoca vivipara. Lineage (NCBI taxonomy): Eukaryota > Metazoa > Chordata > Lepidosauria > Squamata > Lacertidae > Zootoca > Zootoca vivipara. The sequence continues at coordinate 17,327,797 of NC_142582.1, forward strand.
GGACGCGGGTGAAGCTGTGGTCCACACAACTGAGCATCTTGGGCTTGTTGATTGGAAGGCTGGAGGTTCGAATCCACAGTACAGGGTGAGCTCCCGTTGCTCTGTCCCAGCTCCTGCCAACCTAGCAGTTTGAAAGCACACCAGTGCAAGTAGATAAATAGGTGCCACTGCGACGGGAAGGTAAACCGAGTTTCTGTGTACTCTGCTTTCCATCATGGTGTTCCGTTGCACCAGAAGTGGTTTAGTCCTGCTGGCCACATGGCCCGGAAAGCTGTCTGCGGACTAACGCCGGCTCCCTTGGCCTGAAAAGCGAGATGAGTGCCGCAACCCCATAGTCGCCTTTGACTGGACTTAACCGTCCAGGGGTCCTTTACCTTTTTTGCATGGAAAGCATTAATCCCACAGTAAGGACCTGCCTGAAAGCACCTTGAGACTCAAAGCAGATTCCATTGTATCCAATAGTTTTAAACCAGTTTTAAACCCCTCCCCTGAAAGAATTTCCACTGCACATTCAGTCATCATGCAGTAGCGCACTGTTAAGACCCTATCAACTCACACTGCGTGGGTATTGTTTCCCCTCCCTCATGCCCTTATCTAAAACGAACACCTTCTCGCATGTGTTCCAAGATGGAGGCGCGTTCATACGCTGAAGCTCTGAGCTCCCAATACTTCACCTACTCACGCACAGAACTGGTAAACATCGGGCTCGCAAGAAAAATAGAGAGTTCCAAAAGTCCCACTGTATGCCAAACTGCATAGTAAGACCTCTATGGGTTGTCGTTGGGAGGGGGAAGCGCTGGAAGAAGCGAAAGAGAAAAGAGCGAAAGCAAAAGCGTGGTTGCAGAGCTGGTCTGTTAACCCGGCTTCGAAAAAGACCCATCAGAGCAGCACTGCCAAGCGTCTTCCTGACCAACATCAGATCTCTCGTCCACAAAATTAACAAATTACAGTTGCTGATGGCGGCAAGCAAGCTTCTTCGTAAAAGGTAAAGGTAAAGGGACCCCTGACCATTAGGTCCAGTCGTGACTGACTCTGGGGTTGCGTGCTCATCTCGCATTATTGGCTGAGGGAGCCGGCGTATAGCTTCCAGGTCATGTGGCCAGCATGACAAAGCCACTTCTGGCGAACCAGAGCAGCACACGGAAACGCCGTTTACCTTCCCGCCGTAGCGGTTCTTATTTATCTACTTGCATTTTTGACGTGCTTTCGAACTGCTAGGTTGGCAGGAGCTGGGACCGAGCAATGGGAGCTCACCCCATCACAGGGATTCGAACTGCCGACCTTCTGATCAGCAAGCCCTAGGCTCAGTGGTTTAACCCACAGCGCCACCTGGGTCCTTCTTCTTCGTAAGAGCTGTGTAATTACAGTATTACAGAAACTTGGCTACATTCAGCAGTCCTGGATGCGGCAGTAGATCTGATAAATCGAGTAATTTATCGCTCTGATAGAAACTGTGATTCTGGTAAAGCTAGGGGCGGAGGAGTCTGTATTTACATAGGCAATGGTTGGTGCGCTAACTGCAAAGTAGCTGACACATATTGCTCCCCAGATGTAGAATTGATGACAGTTACATGTCAGCCATTTCATCTGCCTAGAGAATTAACTGTTGTAATTATTATAGCTGTTTATATTCCACCCGATGCTAATGTCAGTGCGGCACTTTCTAAGCTATATGACGTCATCTCTAGGCAGCAGCTAATCCACCCAGAGGGTGCCCTTGTTGTGGCAGGGGACTTCAATCAAGCCTGCCTGAAGACAGTATTTCCTAGGTTTGAACAGTTTGTGAAATTTCCCACTAGAGGGCAGAATATTCTATTATTATTTTTAAATATATTTTTATTGGTTTTATAACAAATACAGAAAAAAATATGAGAAAATATAAGTACAAAAAACAAAAGAAAAACAAAAAACAGAAGAAAAAAGAAAAAACATTTCTTTAACATTTGTCAAATATATTTCTTACTCTGTCGACTTCCTCCTTCCCCCACCTTCCACGTTTCTATTTGTAACTAATATAGCACTCTCTACTTCTTAAACCATTTCTAAGATGCTTATTATAAATATTTTCTTGATCCATTTTAACCACACATTCCCAATATTTCAAAGTATCACTTGGATCTAGAAATCTTAATAATTTTTAATAATCTTTCTTTGGCAATTCTTTCCTTGTGATTCCGAGTAAAAAGGCTTCTGGATTCTTAGGAAACGTGTTTTTAAACACTTTCTTCAACTCATTATAAATCTTATCCCAGAAGGTCTTTACTCAGGGACAAGTCCACCACATGTGGTAAAAGGTCCCTTCCGATTCTTTACATTTCCAACATTCATTATTCTTTTTATGATATATCTTCGCCAGTTTCACTGGCGTAAGATACCATCTATACATCGGATGTATAGGGCATACATAGAGGGCAGAATATTCTAGATCACGCGTATTCCAATTTGAAACAAGCATTCAGAGCATCCCCTTCCCCCACTTAGGCTCATCCGACCATTCTTCAGTTTTTCTACTGCATATAATTATTATTTATTTATTTATTTATTTATTTATTTATACCCCGTCCATCTGGCCAGGTTCCCCCAGCCACTCTGGGCGGCTTCCAACAAAATATTAAAATACAGAAATCCATCAAACATTAAAAGCTTCCCCAAACAGGGCTGCCTTGAGATGCCTTCTAAAGGTCTGGTAACTGTTGTTCTCTTTGACCTCTGGTGGGAGGGCATTCCACAGGGTGGGTGCCACTACCAAGAAGGCCCTCTGCCTGGTTCCCTGTAACTTGGCTTCTCGCAGCGAGGGAACCGCCAGAAGGCCCTCAGCGCTGGACCTCAGTGTCCGGGCAGAACGATGGGGGAGGAGACGCTCCTTCAGGTATACTGGACCAAGGCCATTTAGGGCTTTAAAGGTCAACACCAACACTTTGAATTGTGCTCGGAAACGTACTGGGAGCCAATGTAGGTCTTTCAGGACCGGTGTATGTCCGAAGTACATCCCTCTCAGGAGAAGAATTCAGCCAGTTATAAAAACAGTTAGAATTTGGCCAGGGGATGCTCTTAGTCAGCTCCAGGATTGTTTTGAGAGCACTGATTGGAGTGTGTTTGAAGATCAAAATCTGCATAGATACACAGACGCTACACTTCCCTATATTAAAGTGTGCGCCTATAATGTAACATCGAAGAGATGCATTAGAGTCTATGGGAACTGTAAACCCTGGATGACTACTGAGGTAAGAACATTCCTGGAAACCCGGGATTCAGCCTTTAAGGCAGGGAATATAGACATATACAGAGAGGCGAGAGCAAATCTCAAAAAAGGCATTAAGGCAGCAAAACAACAATATAAGCTTAAGGTGGAAAATTATTTAGCCGATAACAACATGAAACAAGTGTGGCAAGGACTGCAGCACCTAACCAACTACAAGGGCAATGTGAGGAACATGGTTAAGCCTGATGATTCGTTGGCAGAGGAGCTGAACATCTTCTTTGCTCGCTACGAGGTTAAAAGATTGAACACTTTAGCCCCTGCCTGCCAGCCTTCACACTCTCAGCCACTCATTCTATATGATCATCAAGTGAAAGCTGCATTGAAGGCAGCAGGGGCGTCTTAAGCTTATATAGCGCCTTGGAGCAAGGACCCCTGCTGCGCCCCCACCCCCACATTTCCCTCTGGGCAGGCAGCAGATGGCTGCTCTGCAGAACGGAGGCTCCGGGTGGCCCCACAGCAACCCCGGCAGCGCGTGGAGGATCAGCGCGTGGAGGAGCGGCCACGGACGGCACCCAGGAGGAGCCCGCACCATGCTTCCCTTCCTTGGCGCTGCTGCTGCTGCGCTCAGGACAGGCGTGGGCTCCTGGCTGTCATGTGCAAGGGCTGGCTTGACATTGCTCATGGCAGAAAACACGACACCGATACTAGAAACTAGCAGCAGTACAGTCTACTGCTGTGTGTTGCGACATATTAGTGTGTCGGCTTCAGTGTGCACAAACGCTCCCTCTGCTCTTCCCAGGGCTGGAAAGGGATTGAACCTCTGGTTTGCTAGTAAAACTGAATTACTGTGTCGTGAAATGCCTAAAAAAGTGTGTCAAACCAACATGAAAAGTTTGGAAAGCCCTGGTCTACAGCAATGCAGCAAGCTAGGGAAGTCAAATGGCAGTACGAGTTATTCTCGTAAGCTGATATATATATAATTGATCCTACTTGTCTAATTTTCTCTCTATTTGGGTCATGAATCTCCTGATCCAAAGGGTTGCCTCTAAGTTAAGTCCTATTCAGACTAGCAGCCGTATCTGTAATCTTTTGTTCTTACAGTTTGATTCTAAGAGACCATTTGCAGTAATGAGGTCCTGTTTCAGCTATATGAAGTGGTTCAACGTCTCAGCCACAATCGCTGCTGTCTCAAGCATCTATACGATAGGCTGCAATGTAGGCCTGGTCTCTGTTGTATGTCACTTTGCATGCCTTAGGTTCTGCATCCCCAAAGGACCCTGTTTTACTACAAAATAGGATTTTGAATCCCAGCCTTTGTGGAGAGGTGTACCCCAGCTTCAGCATCAAGATTTTCCATGGGCTCTTTGCTGTTGAACTGGTTGGCCTTGTGGCAGCTGCTAATAAATAGAACTCTGAAGCTAAGCTACTATCTTTGAGTGACATCACTAAAACCACAAACTAATGTATCCCTTTATACCAGGGGAGGTCCCCAGTAGGTAGATCCCCCTACCTTGCCTGTAGGTGGCCTGATATTGTGCCTTACTGAGAGGCATGCAACTAACAAGTTACCTACATGCAGTGCAAATACTACCGTAGATGCCTAAAATTGACCAGCGCTTATTGATTCTAATACAAAATCTATACGCTTCCAATACCTGTCAGGTCAAACTCAACACCAAAGGTCACCTTTCATCAGACATCCCAAACTCGAAAGGGGTAAAACAAGGGTGTATTCTTGCCCCCTTTCTATTTAATTTATTTTTATCAGACTTGCCAGATCACCTCCAAAAAATAGAATCACATGCCCCTAAAATTAATCAGAAACCAGTTCCTCTCTTATTATACGCAGACGATGCTGTCCTACTATCATTAACGAGCTTGGGTCTGAAACGTCTTATATCTTCTCTGATCCTTTACTGCGAATGTAACAAACTCTCTATAAATTATGAGAAGACAAAAATTTTGATCTTCTCGAATGTTTGGAAATTAGAGAAATGGAAAATAAGAGGGCAAGAAATCCAACAAGTGAAAATCTATAGGTATCTGGGAATCTTATTCCAGAGCAATTTAGGGTGGGCAAATCATCGCACAAATGCCATAAAACAGGCAAAGTGCACCTCATCAGCAGTTGCCCGTTTTTATTATTATCAGAAAGGTAATCAATTTATTCCTGCGGCCAATCAGATATTTCAAGCAAAAGTGCAATCCCAGATATTCTATGGAATCCCGCTATGGGTCCAAGCATATAACAGTGATTTAAAAAAGATTCACTCCAGCTTTCTGAGACGTATTCTTGGACTCCCAACTGTGATCAAATATGAAACAATGTGTGCAGAAATAGGCATACACACAATGGAATATTGGGCCTGGACCACCTCAATAAAATACTGGTTATGCTGCCATTTTCGCTGCCCCCCATCAAGTCTGCTTGCTGATTTGCTCAAAGACTCCTATAAATCAAGATGGTATCAGTACCTTGAAAAAAAGATTGAATCTTTAGGCATCGAGCTGGAGCCCCTGTAAATTCTAACGAGCAATACATTTTCCATAATATCCTAACTAGACTAAAGGATGTCGAGAGACAAAATATTATGGTAGCTGTAAACAAAATTTGCTCCCCCATATTCTATGATTTAAGTATCTTAGATAGCAAAGCCAATTACGTCACTAAATTAATAATCCCAGCCCAACGTAGGGCTTTTATGCTGGCCCGTTTGAATGTTTTTCCCTCGGCATTTGTCAGGGGAAGATACCAACACATACCTAGAAACAAGAGATTCTGCAGATGTTCTATGAATGTCCCGGACACTGTAGAGCATATTCTCTTTCATTGCCCATTGTACAGTACGCTCCGTCAACGCGTGCTCTCCCCTCTTTTGGGTGGTCTGGAACCCCAGCAAGGTGAAAGTGTGGGATTCTGCCTATCTGACGCTGACCAAAGGGTAACGGCGGGGGTAGCCGAGTTTTTGGTAGCAGTCCTCCAAGGAGCAGGTTAACAAGGAAAACCACTGATTCTACATGTATATATATATATATATATATATATATATATATATATATATATATATATATATATGTATGTATGTAGCCAACTGCTGCCTTTTTATATATATTTCAAGGCTTTTATATGTTATTTTCTCTTTTATGGTTTTATTTGCATAATGCCTAATAAAGGTTTGATAAGGGAAGTGAAGCCTAAAATTCCAATGCCAGTTGTATAGCTGCACCCACCTTGTACAAGCAATTCCCAAACCTGAAAGGAAAACTTATTTTGTGTGCATATCTCCTTTGCAGCACCAGGGGTATGACACTAATTGGGATAGGGGGATCCCATTTAAACTGGCCTTAAGCAGCGAACCACGCTAAGGTTAAGTAGCTCTGAGTCTGGTCAGTACCTGGATGGGAAAAACCATTTTGGGATCCCATTTTTATTGCATTTAGCTCCCTGGAGGAAAGGCACGACAGAAATGTAATAAATAAATGCTGCAGTTTGTTTTTATTTTATTTATTCATTTTTGGTAAAGAGGATTCCAAAGCATTTCTATAAACAGTCTTGCTTTATAAAAGTCAACACTGAAGAATATTCTTCCCTGGGCACTATGTCAACTCCAAAACTGCAAAATGTTGTCATAACAAAGCTTTTATTACAAGTAAACAGTGCATTGCTGGAAATTATCCTTTACTACGTTGTAAGCCATCTCACACTTAAACTATTGTTTCTTTTCACTGTTCATCAAAGAGGCACTTATACTGAGGTCTTAGTTATCTGTTGATTAAAATATTGCTTAAAGGCTAGATGATGATTGATCAAGAAGGGGTGACAGAAGTTCTATAGGTACATAGTCCATGACTTATACTAAGGGTCAAACTATTCCTACTTTTGTAGAAAACTAGCCACTGCTCAACTTCCTTTTAATCTTTCAAGTTGATGGCACTTCCCAATCTGACACGCAAAGCAGCGAGGGGCAGTTGAAAGGGAACAACAGAAGGCAGCCGGAGAGATGCTGTCTACCTGTTCCATTTATTCTGCAGCCCTAACTACTTTAGATTCCGTCTGGCCCAAGATGTGGTTTCCCAGTCAAGGGGGTGAGGGAAAGGATAAGCACCTCTGTTCCCAACTAGTTACTTCCTTGCATATGGCTCCCTACTTTGAGTGCCACAGTCCCTCCATTGCATGATGTTTCTCTCTTTCACAAATAACCAGTGCAATGGAGGGTAGGTGGGTTCTAACTTTGATTGGGATCAGGGAGTGGCATGCTGGCTATTGAAAGAAAAATAGCCATGGGTGGAATTTTGGCTATCAAGAGGCAAATACTTGGCTAGTTAATGCTTTTAGCCTAAAAAGTTTAAACGGAAGAGGTACAGCAAATAGTTTGTTCTCGAAGTGTGTGTTATTTTTGGTGTTCATACAGGTAGCAGAAACTTAAGGAATAAAGGACTAGAAATTCCTGAAATAAAATTGAATCGAAAGGTGTGAATGGCTTTTTTGGAACTTCTAAATGCTACACATCATTAGAATTTTTTTAATTTTCAAAGTTATACATAAAAATATTTGGATGGTTGCAACCTTTATTAAGGCATCTTAAACTTGCTAATTTTCTACTACAATTTGGGGTTATTTAAGAATGCATTACTTTCACTGTAGCATTCGGAAGGGTTCTCCTTACCATGAAAAACCTAGCCGACCCTTAGTGTGCCCATATTCAAATTCATTTAACCATTTCATTTCTTGAGCTGTGTCACCTATAAACGGCAGCTTAGTAGGCTGCTTCTCACATGGCTGTTCGTTTTCTCCAAAAACTGGTCTGTTTATACCTCGGTCACCTTCATGGAGTGCTTTGTAAAGAGGGTAAAGATTCCGAGTAGTCTTGGATTGCTCATCAATGACTTTCTTTGCATACTTCTGGAATTCCTGCTCCTTGAATAATAAAATGCGTTCTTTTTGTCTGACATAGTCTGCCTCCACTTGTTTCTCATGATCTTCTTTTAACCTTTTTTCAACCTGCAATGGAAGGGAGGAGGGAAATCTTAAGTATATCCAACAATAATTTTATAATATACTAGCTGACCCGGCCACGCGTTGCTGTGGTTCTTTCCTGTGACACCCCCCCCACCCTGTCACGATCCATGACGTATCCTGCCCCTCCTCCCTCCACCCCGGCTCATCCCTGTGTTTCGGTAGGATACCCTTCCCTCTGTTGTCCTTGGGGAGTGTTGGCCCCTCCCCCCTGTATTTCCATACCTTGGCCCCCACCCTTCGAAAAGGAACTGTTAGGTTCTGGATTCTATTTCCCAGCATGCACTTTTGTCTGAACCCTCTGTTGTTCCTGGGGAGTGTTGGCCCCTACCCCCGGTATCTTCCTACATTGGCCCCCATCATTGGAGAAGGAGTTGTCAGTTTCTGGGTTCTATTTCCCAGTATTTACTTTTGTCTGAGCCCTCTGTTGTCCCCTCCCCCCTGTATCTCCATACATTGGCCCCTGCGAACGAATCGTGAACATTTCTATATATTTAGATTAAGGATAGGGGATGATGATGTGCCCTGGGACCCAGATAACTACTTAAAGAATCCCAACCCGGGTGTGTGTGTGTGTGTCAAATAGCGATGCCCCATAGCCCCGTAGCAACAGACAGGCCCAGACAGAAGGAGGGGGGTCATATGGGCCACTTGGGGCGGGCCTCCGAATCTAAAGGGGGCCTCGGTCAGCATATTCACAATCAGTAAAATGATAAAAGTAACAAAAGGGTTAAAAACAGGGCCACATTATCTACCTGGCCCGGGCCCTGTAAGGGCCTGGCAATAAAAGGTGCGTTCTGAAGTACCCGAGTTTTTCAGTTCCATAAAAAACCCAGGAAGTTGCAAGGGGAAGGTAGGGGATTGTAAATGGGGTGGTTATCTACCCCCCCACCCTATGTCAGCCCATGACCTATTTGGGCTCCTCCTCCCACCCAGGGCTCCATTTGGGATAGTATTTAATGGGCTGTAGACCTGAGGCCTAGTATGTAAAATGGAACCAAGGCCTCCTGTTTTACAGGATCTCGTGGCAGAGGCGGGGTTTGTGGGTGTGGTGTGTTGTTGTGGCTTATCCCTGTGACTGGCCCCATGTGTCCCGATCCATGATCTATTCAGTTTGTCCCGTCCCCCTCCATGACCGGCGTATCTCAGGACGTTTTTAAGGATGGTATTTATTTTTGTCTTGTGGATTTTGGGGGGGGGGTTTAGTGGTGCTAAATTGTAAAGTAAAAACCCCTTGCCGTGCCCCCAAGTGTGTTGATGTGGGTTATCTACCCCCCCACCCTACGTCAGCCCATGACCTATTTGGGCTCCTCCTCCCCCCACCTCCCACCCAGGGCTCCATTTGGGATAGTATTTAATGGGCTGTAGACCTGAGGCCTAGTATGTAAAATGGAGCAAAGGCCTCCTGTTTTATAGGATCTCGTGGCAGAGGCGGGGTTTGTGGGTGTGGTGTGTTGTTATGGCTTATCCCTGTGACTGGCCCCATGTGTCCCGATCCATGATCTATTCAGTTTGTCCCCCCCCCCATGACCGGTGTGGTAGTGTTGCTAAATGGTAAAGTAAAAACCCCTTGCCGTGCAGGGGCCTACATAAATCAAAGGCTGTGCTGTGTCCTGTGCCCCCCCCCCCAGGCAGGCCCCGACCTCCACTTGGCAATGTTGGTTTTTTGGTGGGGTTTTTTTGGGGGGGGGGTTAGTGGTGCTAAATGGTAAAGTAAAAACCCCTTGCCATGCCCCCAAGTGCGTTGTTGTGGGTTCCCCCCCCCCCGGGCCTGTCAGGGGCCCACATTAAACAAAGGCGTAGTGGTTGGTCTGATAATGGCCGCCTTGGTGTTCCAGTTGCTTGGTTGATGATGATGTCATTTGGTTTGTGGGTGTGAGTTAGATTTCACAGGAAGGGAGGGGGTGGAGGAGGGTATTACGCCACTTGAGCGTGCTGTTTGAGTTGGTGGAAAAGCATTTCTGTACCTGCGCAGGTGTGTGATTTGAGGGATTTTTGCCCCCAACAACGCTCTAGGAGTGGCCTGGATCGTTGTGTCAAAATTTCAGGACGATCGGTCAAGCGGTTACGGAGAAAAGTGTCAAACACAGTTTCACGATTTTTACATTTTTATATATATAGATTAAAACTGAAACTATAAAGTTATAGATGTCCTGATTCCCTCAATAATAATAATAATAATAATAAGCACACGACTAAAGCACTAGATGGTATTGTGTGGGTGCAATCCTTGTTCTATGAAGTCAATAAACATTGTGAGTGGGACACAAGTACAACATTAACTACTGAATGTAAAATTCAGCATGCTGAGAATCCCAGTTTAATCAAGTGATTAAACTAAGCTTTAAGTATCTGTAATGGCATTTGTCTATTTTCTTCCCTCCTTGCACTCACGCGGTCTCTTTCATTCATTGCCACTGTTGTTTGCCACTTGGGAACAGGGAACCTGTCAATTTTTGTCTATTTAAATACAGTGGTACGCTTCGGGTTACAGACTCTGCTAACCTAGAAATAGTATCTCGGGTTAAGAACTTTGCTTTAGGATGAGAACAGAAATCGCACGGCGGCAGCAGGAGGCCCCATTAGCTAAAGTGGTACCTCAAGTTAAGAACAGTTTCAGGTTAAGAACGGACCTCCAGAACGAATTAAATTCTTAACCCGAGGTACCACTGTATTTAAAATATCACCTACACTTTCAAAACATGGAAGATCCCCCTCATCTGATTTTGGGACATTCCCCCCTTCCTCTGGCAATGCCCCAGAAACCTACACTGTGCAGGACCCCTATAACCCTCTGGAATGGCATGCAGAGGAGGGAGAGAGAGACAAGAGACGGAAAAAGGAAGGAAGGAAGGAAGGAAGGAAGGAAGGAAGGAAGGAAGAATACTTCTGTGAGTTTTCTGCTCATGATATTCAGGATCCAAGCCTCTGTTTACTACACTACAGTGATGATGTTCCCGGTTTTGATTTCTGACAGGACGCAAGGTTTCTTTCTCTAAGGCAGGTAGGTAGCCGTGTTGGTCTGAGTCAAAGCAAAATAAAAAAATTCCTTCAGTAGCACCTTAAAGACCAACTAAGTTTTTATTTTGGTATGAGCTTTCGTGTGCATGCACACTTCTTCAGAAGCATGCACTTCTTCTTCAGATACTTCTTCTTCAGTATCTGAAGAAGTGTGCATGCACACGAAAGCTCATACCAAAATAAAAACTTAGTTGGTCTTTAAGGTGCTACTGAAGGAATTTTTTTCTCTAAGGCGTTTGTCATCTGGAGACAGAGGAAGCCTGTCTCTGGGACCATCCATTTGCAGGTCCAGAGGGCAGTTTTCTCACTCAAGATTGCCCTCTCAAGCACTGGACAGAAATGTACAAGTCATATTCCATTTCCCCCCTTTTTAAAGAAGAATACTTTGCAAACTTAATGCCCATACTTACTATCTGCATGACATGGGTTTCTTGCAATTTTAAGTTTGCACAATGATTTCTATGTTTCTTGTCTTTCTCCAGTTCTTGGTAAATCCGATCTGCTTCTATTTGTCCACGAAGTATTTCTTGAGCCTCTAGTCTGTCCTGTTTTGCTTTCTCTTCTTTCCTTTTAATCTATAACAACAAAATCCAGTTCTTATCATGTGGTAGTGAAGCCTAACATCTGATGACTCTCTAACCTGCTAGTAACATTAAGAGTTACATATATGCAATTTTGATATTCTGGGCATCCAACTTTTAAATACTTTTATGTGTAAGCCAGTCCCACTATTTTAACGGAACTTGCCTTCATGAAAGCTGCTCAGAAACACAGCGCCATTGTAAAAGAAGTCTATTTTTTTAGACTAAAGGTTGCATCCAACACTGTCCACTTACAAACTGAACTTCTGCTCTCTCAATGCAACTTCACCTTTCTCTCCCTCCCTTGTGTCCTCCCACATACCCTCAAAATCTGCTCTACATGGCTGGGGGATCCTCTGAAGCCTATTATGGGGTGCACGGGGGAAGAGGTAAAAGTGAAATCCAGTTGTGCAAGCAGAATTCTGCTGACCCAATGCTGGATTCCATTCCAACTAATAAATAAGAAATGGTAAAACAGAAAAGCGTGTTTAATTTTATTTTTCTTACCACATTCATTCTGTGCTCTTTGATGGATTTTAGTTCAGCATTGTTCTTTTCTTCTTTTTCTTTGCGTTCTCTCTCCAGCTGCGCGTCCGTCTCTGCAATGTCCCTAGCGATACGCTCATCTTCATCATCAGCCTCCTTTTTCATATAAGCCAGGAGGCGGCTAGTAATGTTGTCTCTGTGCGCCTCCATTAACCTGCAATGGTTCAGCCATAAGTGCCAGAGTTTCATCAACTGCGTGCTGTGAGGGGAGGCCTGGAGCATGCCTTGATTAAACTACCAAATTGGATAAAACCACACTCCTCTATGCCAATCAGAGGAAGGACTGGTGCTCTGTATCTCTACCCATACATGACATCTGGTGCCAGACAGGTGGAGAGCTGGCTGCCAAGGAGCAATCAGGAGCCTTAAAATGCTCCCAGTTGTTCCTCGGTGAGGGAGGCTTGCTGTCAGCAATCTTCAGCTGCTTGGTGGTGACAGGAAGCCTAACGCTTGTAAACTGCCCTGTGATCCTCAGGGGAAGGGCAGAATGGAAAGTTAATACAAGCAAAAGCTGATTTACACGCGTCCAATTGGCGCACGACTGTGCACACGCACATCGCAGCTAACCGGATGTGGTCGGAAAAGGAGGAGGGCTTATGTGCACTCTGCCATTGTGTGTGATGGCCCAGAATGCAAATTGGGAGTTGCCTTTAAATACATACATACATACATACATACATACATACATACATACATACTGTATGTACTACAGTGTTTCCTACCTGTTGATGCCTACCCAAAATCGGCTTATGGTCAACATCAATCAGCTGACTAGTGCTTACAGTCAGCCCACTGGGGCCAGATGTACTATGGAGTTGGTGCTTGCCTGAAGTGGGCTTCGCAAGCTAGCTGGAATCTCAACTTGCAGCAAGCCCCAAACACAGTTTGCTGTAAGTGCAAGTATCTCTTTGACGGGCCGGCTTGAATTGAAGCTAGTAACAGAAGAATATTTCTCTGCGGTTGCACTTCAAGCGGCCCCTGCAAAGGAATTCTAGTTTGCTTGGAGTCACTTGTGACGTCGGGTGATTGACACCTGTCAGAATGGCCCACAGTACATCACCGAGGTAACTATCTGGCCCACTGGCTGCATGCTATTTCCCATATGTGCCTTAGAGTTTCTCTGTATAATATTAATCTCTTACAGTATATTGATTCCTAGGCAGGTCTGCGGGCACATTTGTTTGTTTGATTGATTTGTATCCTGCCCTTACACCCAGGGCAGCAGGCACGGCAGTCTAAAAAAGTTTTAAAACGTTGTCTCAAATCAGTGATCTCAAGGTTGGGAGATTGCTTGGCAGCACCATGTATGCTGCCTTGGGTTCTGTGATGGAAGAAAGGCAGGATGCAAATGTTATCAGTCAAATAAGATAAAATAAAATAAGATAAGATAAAATAAGATAATAAAATAAAATAGTTCGCAGCAGAGTAAAACTGAATTGAGAGTCCTTGGTCCCACAGGGCAGGATTCAACAAACATGTCCTGTTAGCAGAGGCCAACCAAGCACCTCTATTAGTGCAACAGGATTCCCCACACCCACCCACCCCCGGTTCCCCTGAAATTGGCTTTGTTGGGACCAAGAAGAACCCCCAGAAGAATATGATGGGGAAGAGGGGGGATTGTTCATCAAGCAAGCGGAAACGCTGGCACTGACGCAAGAATTGTCGCAGTGTTACTTTCCTTTCATAGTATCTCTGTGTGCGAGATGGGGTCTCTACCATAATAACTCATAATGCAAGAAAACTGTGCCTTGTTTTATTTGGGTAATGTGTTTCCATTTCCCGCTCACATTCTGCCTACCTGTGCATTTCATCTTCTTTTGCTTTTGTCAGCTTAGCCATAGCTCGCTTTGCTTTATAATGTGCTCGGACTTTATCATCCTCTTCCTCTTCTTTTTGCTTCTCGATAGCCTTGAGAGTCACCTGGTCAGCAACATGTGCCTTTAAACAACAACAACAACAACCAAAAACCTCAGAATGTGTGTTTTGTTTACCGCATCCCTAACAACCACTCTCTAAGCAGCCCCTCTCCTGACCTTTGAACTAAAGGCTCCCCTACAAAGTCATATCTGAAAAGCAATGACACAAGCTCTTGGCCTAAGCACCAGAAACCAACTTCCCCTCCGTTTTGTCATAAGCAAGCCTGTGAGTAATTTGACTGGTCATTTGTCCAAGTTAAGCACCAACTCAAAGTCCCTATGGAATGGAAACGGAAATGCGTTTTTTCAGATCCCAAGTTCCATACATTTGTCTACTAAAGGTAAAGGGTAAAGGGACCCCTGACCATTAGGTCCTGTCGTGACCGACTCTGGGGTTGCGCGCTCATCTCGCATTATTGGCCGAGGGAGCCGGCGTATAGCTTCCAGGTCATGTGGCCAGCATGACAAAGCTGCTTCTGGAGAACCAGAGCAGCACATGGAAACGCCGTTTACCTTCCCGCTGTAGCGGTTCCTATTTATCTACTTGCATTTTGACGTGCTTTCGAACTGCTAGGTTGGCAGGAGCTGGGACCGAGCAACGGGAGCTCACCCCGTCACAGGGATTCGAACCGCCGACCTTCTGATCAGCAAGCCCTAGGCTCAGTGGTTTAACCACAGCGCCACCTGGGCGCCACATTTGTCTACTAGCTCCCATTTAATACCTGATGCTCCTTTCTACGCCTGAGTTTGTCTTCATGCTCCTCCTGCTCTTTCTGCAGCACTTCCTGTTGATTTAGCCGGACCTGCTCCTGAATCTCTGCCCTTTCCCTTTTGTCTTCCAGCCTCCTTAGTGCTGCTAGACGTTCATGCTCTTTTATCCTAAAACATAGAAAAGATTTGTCAGTGAGCCATGTCTAAAGTTCCTCTACAATTGGCAGAAGTTCTGGATGCTCAAGAAGACTGGTACAGATGGATCGCGGTTATTCGCAGGCCTTCTTTTTTCTCTATCTCTAAAGGTGTACCCCCACTTTTCAATCAAATTATCTCCAATACAATTTTTAAAACATTAAAACAGTTCAGAAAATGAAAATTCCTACAGGTGCCCTTGCTCCTCAGGCTGATAAGCAGAGGCTAGGGTAGCCTTCCTCTCAATTATTATTATATTTTTATTGAATTTATATACCGCCCTATACCTGGGGGTCTCAGGGCAGTTCACAGAATAAAATCAAGATATAAAACCACAAGAAACCTAATAAAAATAAAAACAACAACCCAATAGCCCCCCTTCCCACCACCACCACAACAAAATTTAAAAGGGCATAGGATGCAAATTGGATCAATCAAAGGCCTGGTTAAAAAGGAATATTTTTGCCTGGCGCCTTAAGGTATATAATGAAGGTGCCGGGCAAACTTCCCTGGAGAGAGCATTCTACAGACGGGGAGCCACTGCAGAGAAGGCCTGTTCTCATGTTGCCACCCTCTGGACCTCTCGAGGAGGTACACGAAGGAGAGCCTCGGAAGATGATCTCAGGGTCTGGTAGGTTCATATGGAAAGAGGCGGTCCTTGAGGTATTGCGGTCCTTAGCCATTTAATTCTGAACTCTCAGATCAACTTGCAGTTGGAGCTGAGTATTCTTTCATTTAAGGAGGGGGGGGGAGGAACCAGGCAGAGGGCCTTATCGGTGGTGGCGCCCGCCATGTGGAACGCCCTCCTATCAGATGTCAAAGAAATAAACAACTATCTGACTTTTAGAAGATATCTGAGGGCAGCCCTGTTTAGGGAGGTTTTTAATATTTGATGTTTTATTCTGTTTTTAATCTGTTGGGAGCCTCCCAGAGTGACTGGGGAAACCCAGCTGGATGGGCGGGGTATCAATAATAAATTATCATCATCATCATCATCATCATCTGGCCAATGGTTGAGGCCAGGCTGGCCTTCAACTTGCCACTTGTATTCTTCCTAAGAGAGAGGAGATGCAGCATCCCTGTGAAGGTCCTTATTCTGTTGACTAGCGGCAGAGGCCTCTCCCTCACTTCCGGAGTCCCAGGGCAAATAGTACTTGGAGTACAATTTCCTCCCAGTAGTGAGAGGGAGTAAGGAGTTACAGCTGCTAATTCAGAACATGGTCCAATATGGTGTTTTGGTTTTTTAAATCACCGTCTCTCTTTCATATTTATCTGCCCAGGCACTAATGCAGCAGTAGTTGTCAAAATCAAGCACCGCAGACCATTGGTCCATCTAACTTAGGACTGTCTACACCAGGGTTTCCCAAACTTGGGTCTCCAGCTGTTTTGGGGGGACTACAACTCCCATCATCCCTAGCTAGCAAGACCAGTGGTCAGGGATGATGGGAATTATAGTCCAAAAACTGCTGGGGACCCACGTTTGGGGAACCCTGGTCTACTTGGAGTGGTGGCAGCAGCTCTCTCCAGGATTTTAGGCACGGTTGTCTCTGGAGATGCCAGGGATTGAACCTGGGAGCTTCCGCACGCAAAACATACGCTACGGCCCTTCCCCAAACACTATTGGAAGAATAACAGTGAACACGTGGGGTTTCCTGCCCCATCCCCCATCAAATGTTAAAACAGATCAGTTTCTATGTTGTTGCTTTATGGGGCAAATGTGCTTACGCCAGAAATGACACATTTATTTTATTCTGTGGGCTTGAAAAAAGAGCTCTGCTAATTATATTTACTGTTCCAGATGATCCTTGCTGAGTTGCACTCTCTTCCTATGGTTCTCTCTGATCTTTTCCTCCTCTTTTCGTATGGCTTTTTGGCGTTCACGTTCTACTTCTTCATCTTTGCAGCGGTACAGGTTTTCTTTTACCTTTTTAAATTCAATCTGAGCATCTCTTTCTTTTATGCATTCGGTAAGCAAGAGGGCTCTCTGCAAAATAAAATTGCAACGTTTGATAGGGATTCTTTTTATTGCTTTATTTAAACAACAAACAATATTTTAAAACAAGAAACGATGCACCAGTGATGTATTATGCAAATGACGTTTCCCCTTAACAACAGTGGCTGATAATTTCTAATGGGTTAAGAGTGAGAACTCTGAAAGTTAAGTTACATGATACTTAATAACATGTGTTGGTTTACTGTATATTGTCTTGTGCTTTGTTATTCCAATATATTATAAACAAATTCAATCTATATGTGTAAAAATGTAAACTGGGCATGTGTGTTTGTATCCAATGTTCAACGAAACCACTTGACCGATTGCATTCAAATTTGGACACAAAGTCAAATGTGACTACGAGAGCAAGCCCATACCATTTGCGTAGACAGATGTCGCACCTGGGCCAGGTAAAACCCTAAAAACCACATGTTCCAGAACTGACAATTCAGACAAAAGTGCATGCTGGGAGCATAGGAGAGGTTGCAAAACAGCGCCCTCTAGCGACGGCTACACTGGTACTGCACGTAGGAAAGCTTCCCTCTACACAGCATCTCAGCTCAGCTTTGCAGACTGGGCCGAGTGGAGCTGGGGGCTCACATGGGTGGGGGATGGGGGGAGGAGGGGTGGGATAGGTCATGGGTCAGGACAGGGTGGGGCCAATCACAGGGATGAGCCGGGGGTGGGGGGTGGGGGGAGGAGGGGCTGGGATGGGTCATGGGTCGGGACAGGGGGGGGGGAGTCACAGGGATGCGCCTGTGTAAACAGAACACACGTAAAACAGGGGGTCTCTGAAGGTGAGGGGAGTCTGAAGGGGGAATCTGAGGCTCCATTTAACAGACTGAGCCACAGCAATGCGTGGCAGGACCAGCTAGTTACTCTATAAAATGATCATGAGGTTGTCTTCCTTTTCTAACTCTGACCATGTTTCTCGATTTTATCATATTTACAACCTCCCATATTTTGATTACCTAGTTCTCTGCTGATAGGAGTTTTTTCTTCTTTTCACTTAGGAGCTAATAGTTATACAAGCAACAGTGAATAAATTTATGACCATTTCTCCATTGTCTGTTAAAATGCGATCTTTCACATACCCAAACAATATTGGGTATGTGGGTTCATTAGAAATGTATACCCTGCTATAACATCAATTTCTTTTACATATTTCAATCCAAAGAATCTTCGTTTTGGGACAAGTCCAAAAAATATAATACATATCTGCACTTGTTGCTTTACATAGCCAGCATATATTGCTTGTTGTCCTAGATATATGGTTCAATCTTACTAGTGGAAAGTATCATTGAGATATAGGTTTAAATGTTATATAATTAGAGAAGTTTGCCAACTCATAAGGTTAGGGGGGGATGGGACCCATGAGCCTAAGTCACTTGGTTCATGCCACAAAGATATAGGGATTGGAGCCAACAGGGGAAAGCAGGTTGCTCTGATCTCTGGGTAGAGGCAAAGAGCTGGGTGCTGGCTCTGCTTGCTTCATCAAACAAGTTGACGGAGGAAAGCAAGTTTCTTTCAACTGGGGAAGGTCAAATAAACAGGATGCTATCTCAGAGTCCCCGTACCAGTGTTTCTTCAATAGCCTCGGAACCCACTCCTGTCTGGGGCCTATACACATTAAGATGAGGTGGGGGGTGGCAGCGATTCTTGGACAGTTTGGGATGTGACTGGCCCGCTTTGCAAAGAAAGGCATAAGCTGGTTCTCATGGCCTCACACAGAGCTATTACCCTCTTCCAATGTTAATGATCTGTGTCAATGAAACCAGTTTTTCAAATTTGTTAAGAGGGCTACCTGATAGCAGGTTTTTTATTGATGGGAATGCTACCCCCCCCCCCATTGCTTACTGTCTAATTAGACAATGTTTCCCCAGCTCCTCTCGGCTTCTTCTGATCCCAAGCAAAGCTTATTAACAGCCATTTTGATTGTGCCTATTTCCCTCATTTAATACAGCTCCTATGTTGGAACATATCCCCCACATTAAAGTGAAATAATAATAATAAATGTTACATGGAAGTCTTTCACTCTCTCATTCTGGTAGTACTGATAGAGTTTGGATTCTTCCACTGCCTCTTTTCGCTTCTGTGCTTCATACTTTGCTTCTTCCAGGTCAATTTTTCTTTTTTCTTCCTCATCCCTCTCCTGACGTTCTTTCTTGGCTACCAGTTTTGCCTGTGCCATACCCTGCAATGCAATATTTCATTCATTCATTCAATATTGTTGCAATCTGTCTGTCTCAAGCAAAAATGAAGTCCACCTCTGGGGATGAAGTCAAACTGATGTGTTAGCAGCACCAAAGTGACCTCCTTGGGGCACAAGCCTGGGCAGTGTGTATAGAGGTCTTGTGCTGCCCAGACAACAAGATCCCGCCCCCCGTTCAGCCTAGCTGATCTGGTCCAAAGAAAAAGAATCATACAAGGCGCCAACCATCTTAGGGACTCCACTCCAGCTTTGTGCAGGGTTTACTTCTTAGCCTTTTCTTCTCCTGAAGATATCCCATAAGGCAGTAGAGGTTTAGGATCAGTTTTTTCCTTCTCCTAGATGGGCTACCTTCCCAGGTTAACAAGCCTCATCTGTCCTCATGTCCCTCTATAGCACATATAGAAACTGCCTTCTTGACAATTGGACCCACTATGAGTCTCATCCATTCAATCTGCCAGAGCCTGTCTTTGCACACCCTAACTAACTCACCTAGGGTTTGAGACCCATCGGCTACCCACACCTGGTTTATCCAGCCAGTTGAAGCCGCTGCTGCCACAGGTGAGCTGAGGGCAGGGGTGGGGACCAAAGGTGGATAAACAATCCCAGAAGGAGTATGAGGCATACCCCAGCAGAGGTACTACCCCTCCCCATAACCCTATGCACCCAACTTCCTTGCATGATGCATTGTAATGAAGTACTCAACTAAGGCATTTAGTCTAGAGTAGTAAACAGGCATTTGTTCATTTATAAACTACTAACTACTAACATTTTTTTTACATATAACCCACTGCTCTGGCACACGCATGCTGCACATTATGACACCAAGCAAGGCACCCAATGTTGCTGATACAATCTCCGGGGAAATGCTTATATTTTCCCAGTCCTTGAATCACAGCATTTATAAAAAGAGTTTGTAATCATTTATGTAAACACTGCCAACAGTACCCTTTTGCCTGTGTTAAGAAAAGCTGAAATTTCTACAAAAATATTCCTCCACCCTGCAAGCAAGGCATGGGCTGCTTTTCCACTTGTAGCTCTATGGGCCCGTGTGTTCCAAAAGAAACCTGAAGTCCTGCCACTCACCACCTGTTCCAGGGCGGGGCCTGATGGGCTCTATGAAGGACTGCTGCCACCGCTGTTTAAATTGCTGTTATTTCTTACCTATGTCATTTTAAACTGTATTAATGCTGTATTCTTATTTTAAGATTTTGATTTATGTGGAAATTGTTTTTCATTTGGTTGTGTATTTTTTGATGTGGTTTATATATTGTTTGTGACTTTTGTAATTGTGTAAATCTTGTCATGTTGTAAGCCGCCTTGGGCATTGTTTTTAACTGTGGAAAGGCGGCATACAAATTTAAAATGATGATGATGATGATGATGATGTTGGGGATCAGAATGTTGTTGTTTAAACTAGCATCAATGACACTAATACTCAGCAGAATGAGCAGCAGAGAGCAAGGATCTGCCATCACCAGCCACTGCTGTTTTCAGCCTCCCCTTCACAGAGGCTTGTCCTGTGAGGAACAGGACTATCTGATCTGAGGATGACGGTACTGGGTGTCTATGAGCCATGAGCCTACCTGCTATGATGCCACAAAGTGTTGGCAGATTTCATTTAGGCTCCAGGAGATGAAGGCCCCACCCAGTAAGGTCAACAACTTCTGGCTGCATTGCAGTCACTTCCAGGTAGGTTGGGTTGCCAGGCTATTTCTCAGGAGCCACCAACAAACAAACGATGATCAGCCTATATCCATCCAATCTGTTAATTTTAAAAAACTTGTACCTTTAAGTTCATGGCGCCTGAGTATGTGTCTTTTCTTTGATCCCCGCCATATCCCATTTCCCTATTTTGTCATTTTTTTTTAGTCTGCAAACCTGAGGGCAGGGGCTGTGTTATTTTTATCAATTTGTAAGCTCCTCTGGGAGCTTTTCTGGTTGAGGAGTGGGGCCTATACATGTAAATAGTGCTCAACTGTCTGCATAGTAAATCAGTGTTATTTTTTATCTATTGCAATATGAGTTGACCTGAAAAATTCATGGTTGAGGTGAGTTCTGAACCCAGGATTTCCCAGCTCACACTATAAAATTATCAATATCATCATTATTATTTATTAAATCATCTGAAGATCACGGGGAGATTTACAACATAAAAATACAAAATGAGAACACAAGATACCTAAATAAAAAACAAAATCAAACCAACAACCCCACCACCCCCTGCAACTAACATATTTAAAAGGCCATAGAATGTTTAATCGGTCAAATGCCTGGTTATAAAGAAACATTTTTGGCTGGCACCTAAAGATAAATAATGAATGTGCCAGGCAAGCCACCCTGGGGAGAGCATTCCACAAAGGGGAACCACTGCAGAAAAGGAACATTCTTGTGTTGACACCCTCCAGACCTTTCAAGGAGAAGACATATGAAGAAGGACCCCAGAAGATGATTTCAGGGTCCAGGTAGGTTCATATGGAGAGAGGTGCCCCTTGAGGCATTGAGGTCCTAAACCATTTAAGGCTTTACAGCAAATTGAATTGGGCCAGGAAACTGATTGTCAGCCAGTACAGTAGGGGCCAGGATTGTTGTTATATGCTCAATCCATCTTCCCCCGGTGAGCAACCTGGCTGCCAAATTCTGCACCAGCTGAAATTTCTGAACCGTCTTCAGAGGCAGCCCCATGTAAATCATGTTGCAGTAATTTATTGCTGATAAACACACATATTCTGATTTTACTGAAACTCTTTTGACTGACCAACCCAATAGTAAGAAAAAGGATAGAAATACAACCAGGACTGTCATAAACATTCCACAGGCACTGAAATGTATGTGTGTCACTTACTGCAATAGTGTTATGCCAGTTTTTCACAAGTGCTTGAGACTTTAAGTGCAGATCTTTTCGCTCCTTCCTTTCAGCACGAATCCGGGCTGCTTCTCTTGCTGGGGCAGTGAGGCTATCGTGAATCCTCTCCCATTCTTTTTTGGGGAGTATAGTTATTTGGCGAAGATCTACTCCCACCGGAAGAAATATTCCCTCCACAACATCATCTTCATCTGCTAGATATGAAAAAAAGTTTTCTGTCAAATGCCGCTTACAACTCTTTCACCTTCTGGGCTAAACGATCATGCTTTTATACCAGGTTGAGATAGCAACCCTGAGCACACTGTATGATGGAGACATCTTCACACTGCAACCCTAAAAACATGTTCCTTCTCTGGTTTCAGCAAGAATGCTCCCATGTAAACGTTCATAGGATTAAAACCTTATAGGTCTGCTGAGATGCTTGAGAACACTTCAGAGGTCAGGGGGACTTATTCCCAGCAGAGGCGTCTTTCTCATAGGGCTTAGTGGTGCGTTGCGCCAGGGCGCCAGCCTCTCAGGGGTGCCCCAGCAAGTGGAGAAACTGTGCGGCTTTGCCGGCAGCCTCCCCTTTCCCTGCATGCCCACTAGCTGTGCCCCACCAACCATAAGGCTGACGGGCATGCAGCTTCACTCCCAAGCCTCCTCAGGAGGAGAGCGATCCTCGTAGAGGCTTGGGATGGAAGCTGCGCCCTGCCAACCATATGGCTGACAGGCACGCAGCTTCCCTCCCAAGCCTCTACGGGGATTGCTCTTCTCCCAAGGCTTGGGAGGGGTGCAACTTCACTTCCAAACCTCTGCGAGGATTAATCTCCTCCCGAGGAGGCTTGGGAGGGGCGCAACTTCACTCCCAAGCCTCTGTGGGCTGCATGGGGGAGTTTCCCACCCCCCATGGCTGGCAGTGCGCAGCTACAGCCACCCCAACATGATCCAAGGTAATTTGGGGACGCTGGGCGGATTTTTGCACCCTGACGCCACATCTGCTGAAGACGGCCCTGATTCCCAAATAAATGACTACGGACAGGATTTGTCAAAATATTGGGGCCATTGGGTACATTTTGTATTTTGGGAGGGTGCCATGGGCACCACCCTCTCTGGCAGCTTTTATTTGCCCTTCTCCAGCTCAATCATTCCTGCTACTTTCCCACCAGGGGGTTCGAAGAGAGCTACCCTCTCCTCCTCATGACGGGGTTTGTGGGTGCTCAGAGGCTTCACAGCCACCAAGGAAGTAGGTCCCCAATGGTGTCACTATGCCTACAGCTGTCACACCAGTGACCCCAGCAATATAAGATTCAGCCTTAGTGATTCCTCATAGTGGAATAACCACAACATCGATGACATTTCCCAGGGGCCATTGGCTATGTGAAGGAAATTAAGACCTGAAAACAGAAGTGGCAAAAGGTCCCTATCTAGTATTCTGTTATGAGGCGCTAGAAAACTGTTTAGGAAATAAGGTACAGTATTTAAGATTTTCCCAGACACCCCACCTTAAGCCTATCTCAGTTAAGGCCACATCAATGAAAATGCTGATAGCAGGGAAGCAGGGCAAAAATGAAATGTTTAGAATATAAGCCACAGTTCCTCTGAGGATAGGGAAGACCCCATCTGGAGTAAGTTGTTGTTGTTTAGTCGTTTAGTCGTGTCCGACTCTTCGTGACCCCATGGACCAGAGCACGCCAGGCACTCCTGTCTTCCACTGCCTCCCGCAGTTTGGTCAAACTCATGTTTGTGGCTTCGAGAACACTGTCCAACCATCTCATCCTCTGTCGTCCCCTTCTCCTTGTGCCCTCCATCTTTCCTAACATCAGGTAGCAGCACCCAAATGACATGTAAGTGTCATTTTCCTGCTAACTACAGCTTTTAAATTCAAACAGCAAAGCTGAAATCTCCATCTTCAGGGGCAGCCTCATTCATTCATTCGATTTGTATCCCACCCCTTCGCCTGAAGATCTCGGAGCAGTTCACAGCATAAAAATCCAAGATAAAAAAAACCCAACACAAAATACATCATAAAATAAAAATTCCTTCAATTAAAAATTGTTTTCAACACTGCACTCTAAAAAAGCTCCATGCATACCGTGTTGCAGCCATCTCTTGCTGACAAACCCACCGATTCTGATTTCACTGAATCTCTTTTGACTGACCAACAACCCAGCATCTGAAGAAGTGCGCATGCACACGAAAGCTCATACCAAAATAAAAACTTAGTTGGTCTTTAAGGTGCTACTGAAGGAATTTTTTAATTTTGTTTCAACAACCCAGCAGTAAGATAAAGGATAGAAAGACAACAGAGGAAAAATCGCCCCCCCACCGCCCCGCATTTTGCCAAGGCGAAGGCGTCGACCCTCATGAGGAGGAGGCTCAACTGGCAGCGGGTCCAGGCGCATCAACCGGGACCGCCCGGCCGCCCTTCTCCTCGGACACCCAAGCAGCGCCTCCTTCCCCTCACACACACGCACGCATGGCTTGGCGCTCCTGCCCTCGGCGCTTCCTGACGAGCTCGGCCTGGCGGGCGGCGGCGGCGGCGGCGGAGCCCTTCATGGCGGGAGGCGACCGGCCGCGTCCGCCGCCGACGCGCGACGACGCGACTCGGGGCCTTAGCTCGTGTGCGGTGGTTGCCAGGCAACGGCGGGAGGGAAGTGACGCGACGTCCTGAGGCGGAGGCGGCGCGAGAGTTGTCCGGGCGCCACTCACGTGACCCGGCTTCGAAGGAGACGTTGCAGGTCAGTGCGGCCGGGTGAGCGGAGTCGCTGCTGCTGCTGAAGCGGCGGCCGCGGTTGTTGTTGTTTGCTGTTGCAGCTATTTACCCCCCCTCCTCCTCCGCGCGCGTGCGCGGCGGCCCCTCCCGCCGCTCAGCCGGTCCCTCCGCCTAGTCCTCCGTGCTTCCGCCGGGCTCCGGCCCGCAGGCGGCCCCAAGCCGTAGGAAGACGACCCGGGTTGGGTGGATGTGGGGTGGCGGGGTGGGGAGGGGAGGGGAAAGGACGGGGAAAGGGTCTCCTCCCCGCAGGCTTTCCCCCCTTTGCCGTGTGTGTGGGACTCTGATGATGGCTGCGATTAAGACGCTTGCTTGGCGCTCGTTTGCCCAGTTATTATAGAGAGGCGGAAGGGGCCCCGAGGGTCATCTAGCCCAACCCCCTGCATTGCAGGAATCTCCAGCCAAGCATCCAACGTCTGCTTAAAAAAAACCCTCCAAGGAAGTAGAGTCTGCTTCACTGTCCGAACAGCTCTTACTGTCAGAAAGTTATTCCTGATGTCCTAATCAATGCCGGATTTACATATAAGCTAAACAAGCTATAGCTTTGGGCCCCACTCTCTTGGGCATAGCTGCCAAGTTTTCCCTTTTCTTGCGAGGAAGCCTATTCAGCATAAGGGAAAATCCCTTTAAAAAAGGGATAACTTGGCAGCTATGCTCTTGGGGGGCCAAAAAAATTTAAAGGAAAAAAAACCAATTGGATGCACATTTACAAAATATAAGATAAAAACCAAATGAAATAAAACCTACATACAGCAACAGTGGAAAATGGCTTTAGAAACCTATTAGGTCCATAAATTACCATATATCATATATTCAACATAAAAAACAGCGACCATTTGTTGTTGACAAAGGACAGCTGGACATATAAAGGGCCCCATTACCTTCAGTAGCTTAGGGCCTCATCAAACCTAAATCCAGCCCTGGTCCTAATGTTATTATTTTCATTTACTTATTAAAATTGTATATCACCCTGTAATGGCAGTTCTCCTTTCTTTGTAATTTGAAGCCATTGGTTTGGGGGTCCTACCCACTGGAGAAAACCATCTCCTTCTGTCTTGCATGTGACAGCCCTTGAGATAGTTGGAGGTGGCTGTCCTATCTCCTCTCTTCTTATCCAGCTTGCACATACCCAACTCCCTCAACCGTTCCTCACAAGACTTGGTTTCCAGAACCTGATCCTCTCGGTTGCCCTTCTCTGCACACGTTCCAGCTTGTCAACGTCCTTCTGAATTTCCTTGTCTCTTCTTTCCTCTCTTTCTAACTAGATCTGTGGCGGCAGCGATGGAAAGCTTCAGACAGCAGCTTGCTTGGGCACTGCTGGGAGGGAGCTGAATAGTGGAGCAGCTTACCAGACTGTTTCTGTCGCCTACTGTTTCTTCCTTCCCCTCAGGACAAGGTAAATACTGTAGTGTTCTAATGTTGAGCACTGACCCAAACTGTCTGCTGCTTAGGAAGAGCAGGGCTGCCAGCTGAATGAAGAACTGTGCATGCCAGAGGCCTGTCAACTGCTTGCCCTCACAGTGAAATGTTTATCCCTAAATGCAAGTATCATTTGCTGCAGAGATTGCAAGGTGTTCAGGGGGCTGAGGATGTTTACATGCAGTTTATGTTGATAAACAGGGAATGGGAAGTGAGGTTAAATCGCCTCCCTGTTCGTTGCCTGTGTTCAGTACTTTTCTTTGGCTTAAAAAAAAAAGGTGCCACTACTCATCTCTTAATAAAAGTCCTGCGCATGTGAGCACACAATGATTGCAAAAAATGACTCCATATAGGTGAACACTGTCACTTAAAACCCTCTACCTGTGTCTAAAGAACGCAAAAGCAGTTCAGAGTCGAGTGTGGATCATCTTACTTTATGCAATTGTATGAATGCATATTTATTTTCTTGATCTGTTTTTGTCTTGCACTGTCTCCAAATTATTCATGTTCAACCAAGCAGTGCTTTATAATGGTTCTACTGGGATGAAGAGCAAGATTCTAAGCAACTTGGCTCAAAGATTCAAAGATAACTACTACTGACAATGTGTTTAGAATTGCAGCCCGATAATCTTTCAATGAAAACGGAAGCATCGCCAAAATTCTGCTTTGTGTTTATGTACTAAGTCAATAGCTGGCACAATATTTATGTGTGTGTTTATATTTATACCCTGCTTTTAAGCCAAAATTGACTCCCAAAGTGGCTTCCAATTAAGTACAATATAATTAATGACATGTTGGTATGGGAGGTGCTCTTCTTCCAGCTCCTGGCATTTGATGTCATAATCCCGTCTAAAAGCAGCCCTTCTGATCCACTACTAGGGTCTTCTGACACTTAGATATACAATTTGTGTAATTCTGTCATTATTACATTACTGTATGTTATTTTGTCTAAATAGAAAAAGACGTTAGCATCACATTCTTAGTGTTGGAATTGTACTGGTGAGTTCTGGGTTCAAATCCTCAGTCTTCCCTGAAGCTCACTTGCTCATTATAGCCATTATCTCTAAGCCTACTCTATCTCACAGGTTATTGTGATGATAAAATAGGAGGGAGAAGAGTATGTCGCCTTGAGCTCCTTAGAGATAGACTAGGATGCTAATGCAAGTAGTCTTGTCTCTCTTTATGTACAGCTATTGCAAAGGGATCTGCATTCATATTGGGGGAAACTGCTTTTTGTCCCACACCCTCCAATGAATTCAGATTTCAAACATCAGTGTCAGCTAGTGAGTACCATTGTGTTGCTCTGCTATTAGATTATCTACCTTTTGTGATGTACACGTGGCATTGCAACATGCATGTGTGCATCTTTGTGTGTGTCCACTTCAGGTCACACACATTTGCATATTCCAAATGGGTTTCATATCATAGGATATTGTAGATTGCAATACTTTCAAAAGCACGCTTAAATTACTGCCATACACAACCTGATTTCTGAATAAGAGACAATATTTTTTCCAGCATAATTGCATTTCTAAGATCATGGTCAAACTATAATATAATACAGTAATAGCATACTTAAGCAAATAATTCTTTCTCATTTCCAGGTTTATATTTATCCAACAACAATGAAGGCTCTTCTGGTTTTTGATTTTGACCATACAGTTGTAGATGAAAACAGTGATACTTGGATTGTGAAATGTGCACCAGCTTCCAAGCTTCCTGATGAAATAAAAAATTCCTATCGAAAAGGATACTGGACAGAATATATGGGCAGAGTCTTCAGATACCTGGGGGACATTGGCATAAGAGAAGATGAGATGAAAAGAGCTATGACAGCAATCCCTTTTACTGCAGGAATGAAAGAGCTGCTAGATTTTATTGGCAAGCACAAAGACTTTTTTGACTGCATAATTATATCGGATTCCAATGCAATATTTATTGATTGGATTTTAAAAGCCGCTGATGTATCTCAAGTATTTGATGAAGTGTTTACAAATCCCGCAAGTTTCAATGACTGTGGCTCTCTCACTGTGCAGAATTGTCACGCTCATGATTGTGCAAAGTGTCCTATAAACCTCTGCAAGAGAAAAGTCTTGGAAGAATTTTTAGGACATTTAAAGCCCAAGGTGAAATACTCACAAGTGATATATATAGGTGATGGTGGGAATGACCTGTGCCCAGTAATGTGTTTAAAAAAAAGTGATGTTGTTATGCCAAGACAAGGGTATATGTTGGAGAGCTTGATTTCTCAGTTGTCTCAGAATCTTGTTCCCTTGGAGGCATCGGTTGTCGTCTGGTCATCTGGATTTGAGATACTGGCCTACTTAGAAGTACTTACAAAAGGATAGAACTAATGAATACTGGGAAATGGGTGGTGCTCTCTGAATCTTCTCACAGCAGAATCGTTTCTTTATGAATGTTAGGGGGGGGAAACACTTTGTTTATGCTACTTTGATTCATTGTCTTCCCTTGTGCAAACTCGGTGGGGTGGGGGTTCCTGAGAAAGGAGGGAAATTCATCAAAAAAAAAGAAGCAGATACCGAAGGTTGCAGTGCTATAGACACTTACCAGCAAGTCCCGTTGAACTCTAGAGGGCTTACTTCTGAGTAGACATGTACAGGATTGCACTGGAAGGCGTCGTTAAATGTAGTTGTCATGCAATAGCTATGTTACATGAGATAAGCTGCCGGTAGGGTATGTTTTATGAGATATAGAAAGTGTCTCCCTCTAATTATCTGATGGAGAGGAGAAATGCAGCAAGAGCTATAGCTAACGTTGCACTATGGTACCCTGGTGGCACGTTCAGCAACAGCTATCCATTTAAGATGATATGATAGGTATCCCTATGAGCTAACTATTAAAAGATTGTCAATATCATGTGGGATGCGGCTTTGGCTTTTGGTCTTGTGAACATCCCTCACCTGGAGCCCCTTGGAACCATTATAATTCAGCTGCTATTTGCAAGAAACGTAAAACTTCCACACTGTATGTGAGTAACAAGCCATTTCTGTATAACCTTCTGATGCTCTTTCTTGGGGGAGAGTTGCTTCCCTTAGCCACAAAATCAGCCTAGAAACGGGGGCTAATTTTGTTGCACCATTTCTCCACGCATCTCGTCCCAATGTGGCTCTCTTACATTATTTAGCAAACAGCAGGCATAATTCAGTATCAATCACTAATCACAAAGTGAAAGTCGGTGGCATGTGTTGGCAGCATTAACAAGGAATAAATGTGGGCAACACTTGAAGGTTGCTTCGTGTTGTCCGACTTCACGTGCCCATGCAGTGTCTGCTTTAACTGCATATGCCCTGTGAAGAAATTAAAAGAGATGATGGAATGATAAAATGTACTCCTCGTAACAGGTAAAAAGGTGCTTCGTATAAATGCAGCCTTCCATGTTTGCTTGGAATTAATTCTTGCTAATTTCAATAGGATTTACTTCCATGTATGTGTGCATAGGATTGCAGCCTTAAAGCAAGTCAGTTTTGCTAAAATGAGTGTCCTGTGTATGATAATGTTGGAAAGGAGAATGCATCAATCCGATTTTGATGCATCTTAATGAAAGTCCCTGTTACTGAGACACCATGTTGTGTACCTCTTTGTAATACATCTGAGGATATTACCCAGGAGTTTGTGGTCCATCTTCCTATGGCATTTTATTAGCATTAGAATGGTGTGTCTGAAATGAAGGGTTTGAAAAGTGGCATATGTTGATGAACAGTATTGTGTTGACCCTTTTACCCTATTGTGAAAGGTGATTGTGTTAAAATGTTTTGCTTAAAATGTGGAATTTTTTTTTAGATAAATTGGTTTTCCTTCCAGTTTTTGAAAGCATACACAAAGAGTAAAGAGCATAACTTGGTAGGCTTCCAGATTCTAGCAATTTGGTGGCAAACTTCCCTTTGAAGAGTTTACTTAGCAATCTGCTAAAATTCAAATACTGAGATACAGTGATCAGTGGATTTCCTTGAAGATCCATTTCTTGCCCAGTTGTTATTTTGTCTGCATACAATGTGCCTGCTGCAATTTTTGGAGTATGTATATTCTTTAAAAAATAAGAAAGATATAAATTTAATTTATCCTGTTTGTAGTTTTGTATTTAAGGATCCATGCTTATATAAAGAATACTTAATTAAATATTTTATTAAGCAACTACATTACAGTTTGAGGTCTTTTGCTTTAATGTAAAATCTTGCTGCAGTGGAAATAAACAGAAGCAACCTGCATTTGTATAAACAGATCTGATATTACAGAGATACTCAAAGAGATTGTTGCACGTATGTAGGTTTTATTTTATTTGTTTTTTTTAATCTTATATTTTGGAAATGTACAATCAGGTTTTTTTTTCTTCCTTTAAATTCCTTTTTAAAATTTGGGGCCCCCCAAGAGTCAGCTTGTTTAGCGTATACGTCAATCCGGCACTGCCACACTCCCCTCAAGCCCCCTCTATCTATAGCAAGCCCCACTGCTCCCAAGTCAGCTGGGAAACCTGAGGCAGAAGCTATTAAAAGGGCCTCGTTGCCTTCAGCCTCCCGGGAGCAGCGGGTGGGGACGACCTTGGGGGGCGGAGGGAGAGGCAGCCGAGGCACCAAAATAGGAGCTGCTGTGCAGGCCATCTGCTCGCGGACAGCTTGGCAAGCAGCGCCAACGGAGCGCCTCTTCTTCTTCTTCCCAAAGATGGTCAGGTCAAAGGGTCGCGCCGGAGGAGTAAAGCGCCGCCGCGTTTGCTTTCCCTGAAAGATCCGCGGCCAATACTTCCGACACGCGCACACTGGCGGGAGAATTGCAACCGGTCGCGCGGCGGCGGAGGCAGCAGCAGCCGACGCGCCGCGAGCCCTTTTTGCAGGACCCCCTCGGGCGGCTTTGGTCAGAAGAGCGGACGAGGCACGGGCGGGGTCTCTCCAGCAGCAACCCCTATGATGGCAGGGCCCGCCCGCCCCCTCCATGCGCGCACAAGGGCCACCCTGAGGGGAGCAGCCTGAGGCGATAGACGCTTCGCTTATTTCCTCCCCCTCACGGCTCGACCCTCCTCGCTTTTTTTTATTTCTCGGGAAGCGGGCGCGCGCCCCGCCCCGCGTGGAGGAGAGCAGGTGGGTCTCCGCACACCGCGCGCCGCTGTGGGGGGCGGGGGCGGGGTGTCTGTCCGTCACGATACAGGTGCCTGTTTGTGTCACGCACGCGGCCCTGGGCCTTTGGAAATGTCTGGACTCGCATAGCTGCCAAGTTTTCCCTTTTCTCGCGAGGAAGCCTATTCAGCATAAGGGAAAATCCCTGTAAAAAAGGGATAACTTGGCAGCTATGGGAGAGGCGACAACCTTCGCTTCCCAAACCGAGCCCTCCGAGCCCGTTTCCTATCGAAGGCAAGGCGAGGGATTTCCCTCCCCCCCCCCCCACACACTAGTCTTCTTCCACGCGGCAAACGCGTGACTTCGAATTGGTTCCCCGTGTTCTCCTTTTGTCTCGCTGCCGGTGCAAGAGAAACTGCTGGCTTTTGTCTGCAGGCGCCAGTTTCGGATTTACGCATAAGCTAAGCAAGGCTTAGGGCCCCACTATCTCAGGGCCTCCCCCCCCCCAACAAAAAATTATGAGTCTTTGTAAATTGTGTTTCTAAAGCAACTTTTGTTATTGCCAAATGCCAGTGTGTTGCATTATTAAGTTTGTTATGGATAAAAAATCATTTTAAGTTAGAGCTTAATAATTATTTCACTATTAATATACTTCTTAATTGTATTTCACTATTAATATACTTCTTCTTAATTGTATTTCAGTTCAACGATGACTTTGATAAAATACATATTTTGTTATGTGCAAATGGCTTTAGATACCTTTTAGGTTCATAAATTACCATATAGCATATATTCAACACAAAAAAGCGACAATTTGTTATTGACAAAGGACAGCTGGACATATAAAGGGCTCCATTACCTTCAGTAGCTTAGGGCCTCATCAAACCAAAATCCGGCCCTGGGAGGCGCTGTGCTTTTGAATGCGTACATAGCAGCACGAGTCCAGACTTTCCTGCGCTCTCGTGTGTGGTGCTGCATCCTGTGATCCTAAGGAAGAGACGTTGCAATCCCACTTAATGGGGGAAGAAGCCCCATTGAATCCAGTAGGTTACAGGGCTGCAAATAAAATGTTCCAAGGGTGCTGTAAAGTTGCATTATACAAATGTGACACTAGATGGCGACGGTGAGCTATGGAAAAATACAATATATATTTTTAAAAACTTTTCATTTTTTTTTTAAAAAAAACATTTAATAATTTTAATAATTTATTATTTATACCCCGCCCATCTGGCTGGGTCTCCCCAGCCACTCTGGGCTGCTCCCAACAGAATATTAAAAATACCAGCAAACATTTAAAACTTACCTAAACAGGGCCTTCAGATATCTTCTAAAAGTCAGAAAGAATAAGAATAAATAAGATCTAAAATATGGCAAGACATTGAGATGATGTCCAAATAAGGCAATTTATACTGAAACTAGATAAAGAAGAAGATTATGAGGCCATTCTTCCACAAGTGTGCATTTACTTATTTACACCTCATTTACTTCTTGTTACCTAACACTAGACTTAGCTCTTTGTATTTTACGCCTTACGGACTCTACTATATTGTGGGAGCCAGATGTGGATTGTCTTATACCTTCTCCTTTTTGGAGTACCCCTGGTATGAGAACATCTGGATTGAAGGAGAAGTGTGGGAGGACAGTGATTTGGAGGAGAGCATCAAAGAGCATCACAGAGAATTGGAGCTACAGGAAGCTTAATGTCTCCATTAAACAACAGTATGGATAAGCCCAAAAAGAATATAGTGGTACCTTGTTTTGCAAACGTCTCGGAAGTCAAATGTTTTGAACACCGAAAATGCAGAAGTAAATGATTCCATTTTCGAATGCACCTCAGAAGTCAACCGGCTTCTGCTGAGTCCCCCCCCCCCCAAATTTTCTCTATTAAATTTGCAGGCCGCCCCTTGCACCTCGGTTTTCGAACGTTTCGGAACTCGGACGGTCTTCCAGAACAGATTACATTCGAAAACCAAGGCACCACTGTTTATTTATTCAGTAGGGCTTACAGAAGGCTCTACAATCTTCATTGCTTTACCATTTCTTGACATTTTATTGCAGAGATGGCATTGACTGAGCAGGAAGAATATACCTATATATACAAAGACGGCTCTCATCCTGTGGAGTTCTTGGATGCATTCAGAACATTCTACCTTGAAGGTGTATTCACTGATATTGCCCTTCAGTGTGCATCAGGCATGGTTTTCCATTGCCATAAAGCTGTGCTAGCTGCCTGCAGCAACTATTTCAAGGCCATGTTCACCTCTGACATGAAGGAGAAGACTAAGAACCAGGTCGAACTTTCTGGGCTCAGTCCCACAATACTGGAATCCCTGGTGATTTACGCTTACACATCAGAGATTCAAATAACAAAGAGAAATGTCCAAAGCCTTCTCCAAGCAGCAGACCTCCTTCAGTTTGCCTCGGTGAAAAAAGCCTGCGAGCGGTTTCTGATACGGCACTTAGATGTCGACAACTGCCTAGGAATGCACTCCTTTGCAGAATACCACGTCTGCTCAGAGCTGGAGAAGGAATCTAGAAGGATATTGTTATCGAGATTTGATGAGGTGTGGGCACAGGAAGAGTTTTTGGAAATCAGCAGCGAGAAGCTCCAGTTTATTCTCTCCAGAAAGAATCTCGGCCTTTGGAAAGAGGAGGCAGCCGTGGAACCCATTGTTAAGTGGGTAGCCTACGACGTGGAAAAAAGAGCTGAGTGCATTTATGATCTGCTGAGCTGCCTCGAAGCAGATTTAGATGAAATGTATCTGAGGTCAGCTTTAAGCTTGCACAAGAAATGCCGGCTGAATGAAAACAAGATCCGGTCTCTAATACACAACGCGTTGCGCCCCAACACAAAAGCAATTTCTACGAGGTCTACGGCTGTTATGTACGTGATTGGGGGATACTACTGGCATCCTTTATCTGAGGTGCATGCATGGGATCCAGTCACCGATGTCTGGATCCAGAGAGCTGACATGCCGGACCACGCGAGGGAAAGTTATGCAGTTGCTAGTCTGGGACCCAACATTTATGTGACAGGCGGCTATAGAACAGACAATATAGAATCCCTTGATGTAATGTGGATATACAACTGTGAAGCCGATGAATGGGTTGAAGGCTGCCCTATGCTTAATGCAAGGTACTACCACTGCACAGTTACCTTGAATGGCTGCATCTATGCTTTAGGGGGTTACAGAAAAGGGGCCCCAGCTGAAGAAGCAGAATTCTATGACCCTTTAAAAAAGATATGGGTCCCTATTGCAAACATGATTAAAGGTAAGTGGCGTGTTGTTGTTGTTTAGTCGTTTAGTCGTGTCCGACTCTTCGTGACCCCATGGACCATAGCACGCCAGGCACTCCTGTCTTGCACTGCCTCCCGCAGTTTGGTCAAACTCATGTTCGTAGCTTCGAGAACACTGTCCAACCATCTTGTCCTCTGTCGTCCCCTTCTCCTAGTGCCCTCAATCTTTCCCAACATCAGGGTCTTTCCCAAGGATTCTTCTCTTCTCATGAGGTGGCCAAAGTATTGGAGCCCCAGCTTCACGATCTGTCCTTCCAGGGAGCACTCAGGGCTGATTTCCTTAAGAATGGATAGGTTTGATCTTCTAGCAGTCCATGGGACTCTCAAGAGTCTCCTCCAGCACCATAATTCAAAAGCATCAATTCTTCGGCAATCAGCCTTCTTTATGGTCCAGCTCTCACTTCCATACATCACTACTGGGAAAACCATAGCTTTAACTATACGGACCTTTGTCGGCAAGGTGATGTCTCTGCTTTTTAAGATGGCGTATTGCATGCTTATTTGTATTTTCGCATGTGTCTTTTAAAAATCAACGAATATTTTTTCTCCCTCTTCCCTAGGATACACAATTTATTTTTTCGTTCAAGCTTTTAAAAGACAGCCTGATCATAACATAACAGCCTTCTGCCCATGAAAAGAAATGTTTGAGATGCAATTGCTTGAGTGAATTGTCAGTTGCATTTTTTCACTTGGAATTTTTGTTTGACTATTACAACGGAATTTCTGCTCCAACACAATCTTTCACTAAGTTTATTCTGGTATAACTACCAGACTTTTAGAGGACATCTGAAGGCAGCCCTGTTTAGGGAAGCTTTTAATCTTTAAGAAATTAGTGTATTCTAATATTTCTGTTAGAAATAGATGAGATGACAAGAATAAATATCGACATCCTGGGCATCAGTGAACTAAAATGGAAGGGAATGGGCGAATTCAGTTCGGGTGACTATCATATCTACTACTGTGGGCAAGAATCCTGTAGCAGAAATGGAGTGGCCCTCATAGTCAACAAAAGAGTGGCAAAAGCTGTAATGGGATGCAATCTCAAAAATGACAGAATGATCTCGATACGAATCCAAGGCAGACCTTTTAACATCACAGTAATCCAAGTTTATGCACCAACTACCGTTGCTGAAGAAAGTGAAATTGACCAATTCTATGAAGACCTACAACAACTTCTAGAAATGACACCAAAGAAGGATGTTCTTCTCATTACAGGGGATTGGAATGCTAAAGTAGGGAATCAAGAGATAAAAGGAACAACTGGCAAGTTTGGCCTTGGAGTTCAAAATGAAGCAGGGCAAAGGCTAATAGAATTCTGTCAAGAGAACAAGCTGGTCATCACAAACACTCTCTTCCAACAACACAAGAGACGACTCTACACATGGATATCACCAAATGGGCAGCATCGAAATCAGATTGATTATATTCTCTGCAGCCAAAGATGGAGAAGCTCTATACAGTCAGCAAAAACAAGACCTGGAGCTGACTGTAACTCAGATCATCAGCTTCTTATAGCAAAATTCCAGCTTAAACTGAAGAAAGTAGGAAAAACCACAGGGCCAGTAAGATACAATCTGAATCAAATCCCTTATGAATACACAGTGGAAGTGAGGAACAGGTTTAAGGATTTAGATTTGGTGGACAGAGTGCCTGAAGAACTATGGATGGAGGCTCGTAACATTATACAGGAGGCAGCAACGAAAACCATCCCAAGGAAAAGGAAATGCAAGAAAGCAAAATGGCTATCCAACGAGGCCTTACAAATAGCGGAGGAGAGGAGGCAAGCAAAATGCAAGGGAGATAGGGAAAGATACAGGAAACTGAATGCAGATTTCCAAAAAACAGCAAGGAGAGACAAGAGGGTCTTCTTAAATGAGCAATGCAAAGAAATAGAGGAAAACAATAGAATGGGGAAAACCAGAGATCTGTTCAAGAAAATTGGAGATATGAAAGGAACATTTCGTACAAAGATTACCATAATCAAGGACAAAAGTGGAATGGACCTAACAGAAGCAGAAGACATCAAGAAGAGGTGGCAAGAATACACAGAGGAATTATACCAGAAAGATATGGAGGTCTCATACACCCCAGGTAGTGTGGTTGCTGACCTTGAGCCAGACATCTTGGAGAGTGAAGTCAAATGGGCCTTAGAAAGCACTGCTAATAACAAGGCCAGTGGAAGTGATGATATTCCAGCTGAACTATTTAAAATTTTAAAAGATGATGCTGTTAAGGTGCTACACCCAATATGCCAGCAAGTTTGGAAAACTCAGCAATGGCCAGAGGATTGGAGAAGATCAGTCTACATCCCAATTCCAAAGAAGGGCAGTGCCAAAGAATGCTCCAACTACCGCACAATTGCGCTCATTTCACACGCTAGCAAGGTTATGCTTAAAATTCTACACGGCAGGCTTAGGCAGTATGTGGACCGAGAACTCCCAGAAGTGCAAGCTGGATTTCGAAAGGGCAGAGGAACCAGAGACCAAATAGCAAACATGCGCTGGATTATGGAGAAAGCTAGAGAGTTCCAGAAAAACGTCTACTTCTGCTTCATTGACTATGCAAAAGCCTTTGACTGTGTCGACCACAGCCAACTATGGCAAGTTCTTAAAGAAATGGGAGTGCCTGATCACCTCATCTGTCTCCTGAGAAATCTCTATGTGGGGCAAGAAGCTACAGTTAGAACTGGATATGGAACAACTGATTGGTTCAAAATTGGGAAAGGAGTACGACAAGGTTGTATATTGTCTCCCTGCTTATTTAACTTATATGCAGAATTCATCATGCGAAAGGCTGGACTAGATGAATCCCAAGCCGGAATTAAGATTGCCGGAAGAAATATCAACAACCTCAGATATGCAGATGACACAACCTTGATGGCAGAAAGCGAGGAGGAATTAAAGAACCTTTTAATGAGGGTGAAAGAGGAGAGCGCAAAATATGGTCTGAAGCTCAACATCAAAAAAACCAAGATCATGGCCACTGGTCCCATCACCTCCTGGCAAATGGAAGGGGAAGAAATGGAGACAGTGAGAGATTTTACTTTCTTGGGCTCCTTGATCACTGCAGATGGTGACAGCAGTCACGAAATTAAAAGACGCCTGCTTCTTGGGAGAAAAGCAATGACAAACCTAGACAGCATCTTAAAAAGCAGAGACATCACTTTGCCAACAAAGGTCCGTATAGTTAAAGCTATGGTTTTCCCAGTAGTGATGTATGGAAGTGAGAGCTGGACCATAAAGAAGGCTGATCGTCGAAGAATTGATGCTTTTGAATTATGGTGCTGGAGGAGACTCTTGAGAGTCCCATGGACTGCTAGAAGATCAAACCTATCCATTCTTAAGGAAATCAGCCCTGAGTGCTCCTTGGAAGGACAGATCGTGAAGCTGAGGCTCCAATACTTTGGCCACCTCATGAGAAGAGAAGAATCCTTGGAAAAGACCCTGATGTTGGGAAAGATTGAGGGCACTAGGAGAAGGGGACGACAGAGGACAAGATGGTTGGACAGTGTTCTCGAAGCTACGAACATGAGTTTGACCAAACTGCGGGAGGCAGTGCAAGACAGGAGTGCCTGGCGTGCTATGGTCCATGGAGTCACGAAGAGTCGGACACGACTAAACGACTAAACAACAACAATATTTCTGTTGGAAGCCGCCCAGAATGGCTGGGGAAACCCAGCCAGATGGGCGGGGTATAAATAATAAATTTTTATTATTATTATTAGCTTTCGTGGGCATGCACACATCTTCAGATATGTGCATGCACACGAAAGCCTATACCAGAACAAACTTAGTTGGTCTATGTGAGGTGCTACTGGACAATTTATTATTTATATTATTTTTATTTTGACTGCGTCAGACCAACACGGCTACCGTGTTTCCCCCTTTTTAAGACGTAGCCATAATATAAGACATAGCAGGATTTCTAAGCAGTTGCGCGATATAAGCCATAACCCGAAAATAAGACATAGTGATAGACCCTTCCCCCCTCCCGCCAGCCAACTCTCCCCCATAAAAATCTCTCCCCATTTTACTGTCGCTCCAAAGACACGTATTTCTTTTAAAAGCTTGTAAAAATGCACCGTAGAGCCGTTCCTGCAGCCTCGTGATTCCCCCTCCTGTTTCTGTAAGCATTTTTTAAAATACCTGTAAAAGGATTCCAAAATATTTTTTTTTAGCTAGGCTGTGTGAGCTCTGCTTGCTTGGTGAAGAGGAGAAAAGTGGCATTTGCGGTGGGGAGAAGATGAAAGCACGAGGGAAAAAAGAGGGGCGATTGAAGACGCTGCCTTCCCCTTTAGGGAGAGACTCTGTGTGCGCGTCTCTCTCTCTCCCCCCCCCCTCTCTCTCTCTCTCTCACACACACACACAGCCCACCTCTCGTTTCCCCCCACCTTTCCCCCTTTTAATAGCCTTTTAAAAAGTGAGGATTCTTTTTTCTTTCCATTGCTTGTCTGTAGAGCTTACCCTTTAAGGATTTGTACCAGTACCGGGATCGCTGCCGGTGGCGCAGTCCTTGCCTTGGGGATTAAGGACTTTCCCCTTCTCGCTGTTTAGGAGCTGCTAAACACTGCCCTACACCCTACACAAAAGTTAACATTTTGTGGGTAAGAGAAACACGGACGGGTTGTTAGGACCAGCAGATTATCTCACCCCGCTTTCTGCTGGCTCAATTGCTACTTAATTGCTACCATTTACCATCTTAATTGCTGCTCAGCTGGCTGCTTTGTTTTCTACAGTATCTCAGCCGGTAGCCTCTTTGCTATCAGTGCTACAAAGTGCTACATTGTTGGAACTTTCGCTCTTAAGTCTTGGGCAGTTGGCTGGCTGGTAGAGATCCTTATTTGCTTTAGTATAGGCTACTGCTACGACTGCATCACACAGATAGATTCCATTATACTGTACTGGTTTAAATTTAAGAAGCTCCAGTGTAGCAGATTGCTATTAAGTGAGTCCCCACCTGGGAGGGGAGAGAGAGAGAGCAGCCCTTCGGAGGAGCTCCTTCCCTCCCTCACGAACATCCCAGGGCCGGGGAGAGAGGGCTGGGCCAGCGATGCACACACCTCCCTTCCCTCAGACTCCCTCTCATGGAGCTTGGTGGTGGCTGTTGCCCGTCATTTTCTTTCAGTCAAGAGTCCTGCCCCGCAGGGAGACAGGGAGCAAGAGGGGCACTGCTCCTGATGTAATAAAAATACCGGTAAGACATTCCCTGAAAATAAGCCACCCAGTGTTTTTTTGAGGAAAAAAAGTGATAAGACGGTGTCTTAAAATGTGGGAAAGACGGTACCTACCTGAATCTACAATCTTTCACTGTAGCTTAAGCTTCAAGTGTATTCATTGTGCTTATTAGCTTTTTCATAACTCATTATCAGGAGCACATTTCTCTTAATGTTTTGGATATTATTGTCTTCTGTTAAATCATGTGAAGTTCTTGTGTTGCCTTTCTCAACAAATTTCAAATGAAAATATACAAACTTGTGCATTCTCACTTATAAGCTTGATCAGCAGAATATATTGCCATACCTACCTTGTTTCTTCTTAAGCGTTGAAAAAACTAGCTCTGTGACCAAATGCAGCTACCGTATATAATTATTGGAAAAGCTTCAAGATGAACCAGAAACAGCCTTTAGTGTATAATTTATTATGAAATCATTTTAAATATTGAATTTATAGTTCTCTTATTTATACACCATTGCTTATATATTGTACCATTATTTATATATTAGTTGTATTACTAACTTGATGGTGAATGTCACTCAGTTTTAAAGCTTTTTAACAATTTCAGTTTTATTAATTAGGGGTTGGGAATGCCACGGCCTGTGTCTTGAATGAAGTTATCTATGTCACTGGAGGTCACTACGGTTATCGGGGAAGCTGCACTTACGACAAAGTTCAAAGTTATCACTCTAATATTAATGAATGGAATGTCATCACCACCAGTCCGTATCCAGGTAAGCTTTACTCCCACTTGGTGGTTTGAATAATTGCCTACCAAAAGCAGCAATTTGCCTGTTTTTCTTCCATCAAAAAAAATATCTGCAGCCGCTTTGCTGATTTGCACCCACACGTTAACATTCAAAAGCTCACAGCCAGCTTGCATTGTTGAGTAACCCACTTCCTTGCAGGGAGCCCACTGTTGACTCACAGAACCTGCTGCTCCCCTTCCTTTGCTGTTTCTGCCTGTTCAGTATTTTTCAGTGCTTTTGTATTATGACCCTCAAACTCTGGTCTTGCTGTATTTCTACTATTTAGGGATTGTAGAGTTGGAAGGTGTGGGAATGTTCAGGGAGGCAGGAGAGGATATATTGTTTATTAATAACACCCTTCCTAACTTGAGCTAGCAAGTTCTATAATTTAGCAGAGTTTTAGCATTCCCCTTTAAACGCACAGCGGGTAGCTGGTTGCAAGCTTGTTTAAGCTTCTCACTATAGATTCCTGGTAAGATCCCTTCCTTCTCCATCTTCCTTTCATCGTGTGAGCTGCAGTGGCTTCCATATGGGGTAGATCCATAACTAAGTCTGCCTTCAGGGATCCAGCTGTGAACTGATGATGTGAGTAAACTACTTTTATATATCTTAAATAAGATTGTGGCGTGTTTATTCTTTTAAGAGGGAAATAAGGGATCTTACCAGGAATCTATAGTGAGAAGCTTAAACAAGCTTGCAACCAGCTACCCGCTGTGCATTTAAAGTGGAATGTTAAAACTCTGCTAAATTATAGAACTTGCCAACGCAAGTTAGGAAGGATATTAATAAACAATATATCCTCTCCTGCCTCCCTGAACATTCCCACAGAAGGGACCCCTGTGGACCATCTAGTCCAGCCCCCTGCAATGCAAGAATATGCAGCTGTCCCATACAAGGATCGAACCTGCAACCTTGGCATTATCAGCACCATGCTCTAACCAACTGAGCTATCCTGCTGCCTGCCCTTTTCCTTCCTTTTCTTCAAATGCTTATTCAGTGTTTTTCAGCACTCTCTGTTTTACCTGTAGAATATGGGCTGTGTTCCATTGCATTGGAGAACAAGCTGTACCTTGTGGGTGGACAATCGACGGTCACGGATTGCTATGACCCAGAGCAGAATGTATGGAAACAGAAGGCTGATATGATAGAAAGAAGGATGGAGTGTGGCGCTGTCGTCATGAATGGATGCATCTATGTGACGGGAGGCTATTCCTCTTCCAAAGGGTCGTATTTGCAGAACATTGAGAAATACGATCCTGAATGCGATACATGGGAAATTGTGGGGAATCTCCCCAGTTCTATGCGCTCGCATGGCTGTGTCTGCCTGTACAGTGTACTAGAGGTTGAAAATGCCACTTATGGGACAAGGAACTAATAATATAAGGGAGCCCAAACCTAGAGGAATGATGGGACCTAGCCTATGGAGGAAACACGTTATTCAGTCACTATGCAACACTACTCCGTTTGGCTTTTATTGACACTAAGCCTAGTAGTGCGTCAACTCCAGTTAAGCTCCCACATTGTTGATACAAGGGCTACCACTTCTTTTGTTACTACTGTTCTCTGCCCTACAAGCAATGTGAATGTTTGATTGCTGCCAGAGCCAGATCTGATTAACTGTTGGGGGTTAGGGTTTTATATTTCTAAAGGGAGAACAAACATTGGTTTTGTGTGTGTGTGCAAACCAAGTTATTTTTGCACCAAATATGGTCTTAAAGCCAATGTTAAACAGGTATGAGGGGGAATCTGTGACCTTCCTAAACCTTGCTAAACTCCAAGTCTCATCCGTCCCAACCAGCATGACTAATGGTCATGGATGATAGGTGCTGCAGTCCAAAGCATCTGGGAGAGGTTCTCCATCTCTGGTATAACATCTCCAGTTTATCTCTTGACAATAGCAAACTGCAGACTTGGGCTTCTCTTAATACCCAGCACAATTCCCCCCTCCCCTTTTCCACTCTGCCCTTGACATTTGGAAAGTTGTTTGGCTTAACGTACAAGCTCAACATACAACATTCGAGCTTAACATACAACTCAGCAGGTTGGTCACTATTTTGTGATATTTTTAATTGGCCCTAAAATAGTTACTGTGCTACTGTTGCTTTTGGATTTTTGTCCGAGAGACAGACACTGCCTACAATTTGTGTCTAATCAATAGGTGGCATCTACGCTACAGGTTGACCTCCTTTATTAATTTTATGGTACTACTGTGTTGCCGTTGTGTATGAACGGTACAATAGCTATCAAAATAAAATATAGGTGTGTGTGTGTAAATGAGCACAACTCCCTAATTTTAGGGTCATACGAGGTTAGGCAGTGGTACTTTCTTGGATCTGACTGGGCAGAAGACCCCGCTTTTTGTATATTACATAACTGCCTATCCTATAAATTTGAACAATGTGCTTTTCAAATGCATTT
Organism: Zootoca vivipara; assembly: GCF_965207765.1. Classification (NCBI taxonomy): domain Eukaryota; kingdom Metazoa; phylum Chordata; class Lepidosauria; order Squamata; family Lacertidae; genus Zootoca; species Zootoca vivipara. The sequence goes on from NC_142582.1 coordinate 17,370,969, forward strand.
TGGACTAGAAATCTATTGTTTATCTTTCATAGTTGTAAAACTACTTTTGCATATCACGTTTGTTTTTCAGAATGACGATCTAAAAGTGACTTTAAAAAATGTAAACAATTGAATTTGTGGTCTAGGTCACTGACGATAACCAGCTGCTTATAAAACGTTGCCGCCTTTTCTTTATTTGGCTTACATAGCACCAAATGCTAAGCCAAACTATGCCTTACCATGAACAAGCAAGAGTGCATCTAGAAAGTCATGGCCACTTCACTCCTACCCTAGTCCTGGTCCTGCTGCTATCATGCTACAGACACCTATGCTACAGACTTAGCATTACATGTAAACCTGAGTTCATTATTTGTCTTCCCTGATGACACAAACCTTGGTTACAGCTCATTGCGGGGCTTTGAGCAAGACAAACCATGTGTCCAGGTTTGCCCATAATGCTAATGGCTTGACTCCTGGTAGCATGGCAACCACAGGCATGGAGAGGGTGTGGAGCAAAGCAGCCACAAGAATTTAAAAGAATTACTACCCGGTAGTATTTGAATTTTAGTTCAAAAGTACCAGCACTGTAATAATCACTTCAGTACTTTTCTTATTTCCAAAAAAAGTTGCTAAGTTCACCAGCACATTGATAGCAAACACTAAGAAAAGGAACCCCCAGTTTCAGGATGACAATGCAAGAGACATCAGCATAAATGTTTACAAACTGCGAGTGCCACTGTTCTGGTCATTATTATTTATAGAAGTGGGAAAGAATTAGAATGTAGAGCTTTCAGGTTCTTGTTACAATTGTATTTATTGTTTTTGCTTATATTTAATTTATATTTAATTCACATTAAGGATGTTGTGCATTTGATAAATATTTGTAAAATGTGATTTACTTTCAGGAGTAAACAAAATGCTGCACTGTTTTCTAAATTATAAGGAATACACTACTTGAAACCCTTTTTCAAGATGTGCTCATTAACTTTGGGGGGGGGAAGACTAATCTAATATCTTATCCCACTGAAAACACAGGCACCCCCCCCCCCAACTTGTGCAGGGCTTGCATTCTGGGTCATCACTCGCTTCCGTGAAATCGTTTGTAATTGAAAAAGCCTGCATACACCCCATTATTCCACCCCGGTTCACCCTGGGTCACTTCAGGGTTTGGTGATGTGTGCATGTGCATGATTGCTCACATATTGGTAGTGCCTAACATGGGAGTTGTCTGTAGTACATCTCAAAATGTGCTTAGGACCAAGAGGGAAGAATACCGTTTCCTTGAAGTAACTTCGGCCATTTTTTCTCAAGCATGCCAACATGCTTGCAAGAAGCGATCAAATAAATAATTATATTATTGGCTACAGTCTGGGGGTGGGGGTGGGGTAGGGTATAATTACGTAATACAGTACATCAATAGCACACCATAGTGCCTTTTGTACATTTAGGTTCCAATGCCTAAATAAACCCCATTTCTCAGTGAATTTGTTCAGACCACTGGGCACTCACTTGTGGGGTGCCTCAGATTTCTGTTCTCTCCCCCATGCTTTTTAATATCTATATGAAGCCGCTGGGAGATATCATCAGGAGGTTTGGGCTGGGTGTTCGTCAGTATGCAGATGACACCCAGCTCTACCTTTCTTTTAAATCAGAACCAGTGAAGGCAGTGAAGGTCCTGTGTGAGTGCCTGGAGGTGGTTGGAGGATGGATGGCGGCTAACGGATTGAGGTTGAATCCTGACAAGACAGAAGTACTGTTTTTGGGGGACAGGAGGTGGGCAGGTGGGGAGGACTCCCTGGTCCTAAACGGGGTAACTGTGCCCCTGAAGGAGCAGGTGCGCAGCCTGGGAGTCATTTTGGACTCACAGCTGTCCATGGAGGCACAGGTTAATTCTGTGTCCAGGGTGGCGTCTACCAGCTCCGTCTGGTATGCAGGCTGAGACCCTACCTGCCCGCAGACTGTCTCGCCAGAGTGGTGCATGCTCTGGTTATCTCCTGCTTGGACTACTGCAATTGAAGGTGACCCGGAAACTGCAATTAATCCAGAATGCGGCAGCTAGACTAGTGACTGGGAGTGGCCGCCGGGACCACATAACACCGGTCCTGAGAGATCTACATTGGCTCCCAGTACGTTTCCGAGCACAATTCAAAGTGTTGGTACTGACCTTTAAAGCCCTAAACGACCTCGGTCCTGTATATCTGAAGGAGCGTCTCCACCCCCACCATTCAGCCCGGACACAGATCCAGCACCGAGGGCCTTCTGGCGGTTCCCTCATTGCGAGAAGTGAGGTTACAGGGAACTAGACAGAGGGCCTTCTCGGTAGTGGCACCCGCCCTGTGGAACGCCTTCCCAGCAGATGCCAAGGCAATAAGTAACTATTTTACTTTTAGAAGACAACTGAAGGCAGCCCTGTTTAGGTAAGTTTTTAATGTTTGATGCTGTACTGTTTTTAATATTCAGTTGGAAGCCGCCCAGAGTGGCTGGGGAAACCCAGCCAGATAGGAGGGGTATAAATAATAAATTATTATTATTATTATTATATATCTGACTGTAGGTAAGTATGTTAATTTAACCACAAATCCAGTACACCAAATCTCCAATAACCAATCTGATATTAATGGGAACATTTTGATTTTTCCTATGAAAATTCACACTACTGGTAAAAGAGTTCTATCCCGTTTGACTGACCTGAGCAAGGGAATAATAGCCTGCAGCTGAAAAGCAGGGCAATGATTACGCTTAATCATCACAGGTCAAATTAGATATGCCCAAATATGTACCCGATTGCCAAACAGGTGGGTGCTGCAGCTTGTGATCAATCAATAATCATAGAAGTGTACTTCATACATGCTCAGAGAGGTGCTTTATTTACTTTTTTTATTGATTACCTAGCTTCCAATGCGGGCTGCGAGGCTGATGTCACTTCCCGCTTTTACGAAATTGATAGTTTAGCTGTGCTATGCTACAAAAAACAAACATGGCTGGCTTTACCCTGAATATTTTTTTTACTGTCAGAAAGTTCTTCCTGATGTTTAGCCATAGAATCACACGCAAGAGACGATCATATTTGGAGCTGCACGGTGCGCGCCCGCTTCCTGCTCCTTTGCCAGTGGAGAGAGAGATCTTTGCAAACCATCCTGACAGCTCGCTGGGAAACTTCCGAGGATCCGGATTCAGGAGGCGGGAGCCGCGGAAACCCAGCCCTCGTGGGCCGGGCCGGGGAAAGGGGTGCGGCCAGCGCCGCACAGGCTGCTGGGCTGGCCGGCGAGAGGAGGACGGGAGCGCGTAAAGGCGCACGGAGAAGCGGCGCCGGCGGCCTACGCGATCTAGAGAGGGAGAGGCCGGGGTTTGCCTTGAGCGAAGGTTGGTTCGTTTCCGCGGGCGCGTAATCCTGGCTCCGGGCTTTTTTGGGAGCGCCTACCTTGCGCGCGGCTGCCCGGAGCTCGTTCCAGGCTTGGGGGGACGTTCCCACGTGCGTCGCGGCCGCTCCCGTGGGCTCCCCGGGTGGGATTTCGGGCTTCGTAGCGCTAAGTGGGCAGGTGGGTGGGGAGCGAGGAGGATCGGCTTGCTTGCGCGCCTCCGCCGGCGACGGGTTCCCACGACGAGGCCTGCTCTTTCCCCCCGGCCCGGGGAAGGAGCTGAGCTACAAACAGGGCCCGTGTACGCGCGGCAGAAGCAAGTGCTGGAGGTTCAAAGCCCGGGACAGTTGAGATTTCTTTCCCCGGGGGGCTTGCTCGCTGTAACACTCTCCGGACGTGACCTACACGTGTAGGTCAAACCCCCGGTGCCTGCGGAATGCGGTGGTCGTGGGGTCTCTTTGGGGAGCATGGATGCACCGCTTGGGGGGAGGGGAGAGGAATCCGTCTCTTTTCCCGCTTTAAGGCTTTCTTCGTGTGTTTTTTCTTGGCTTTGCTTTTAATGCACGCGAACTGCACGTGAAGGCGGAATGGGGAACTTATCGGAACACGCATCGGACGTGTTCAGGGGAGAAACTTGCATTTTAAATGTCCAGGGCGCTCTTTCCTATTGGAGGTGGCCGGCGAGGAAGAGCAGCACGATGCGCTGTGTGCGTGCAGATTTGGACCACGTGGAGGATGGTTTGATTGGCAGTTGGGAGTCCTTTGCTGCAAATGCTCATGGAGGAGTGGCAAAGGCTCGACTTCCCGATTCTAAGGGTTTTCGTTTTGCTTCCCTTTCTCTCATGGGTAATACACAAGAGATGAGCTCTCTCTCTCTCTCTCTTTTTGGTAGGATCTCTTTTGTAAAAGTGAGGTCAGGCTGATATCAGTTTGGGATTGGGATTGGTGGCCGGTATCTAGAACCAGTGGCGCTCTTTAATCTCTTAGCGTTTCTCAAACTTGGATCTCCAGCTGTTGTTGGACTACAACTCCCATCATGCCCTAGCTAGCAGGACCCAGGGATGATGGGAGTTGTAGTCCAACAACAGCTGGAGATCCAAGTTTCCCTCACCCCTGAAAAAAAGAGGGGGAAGGGTTGTTATTTTTATTTTCTGCTGGTGTTTATGTTGTTGGTTCTCCCTAAATAGCTTTCCTCCATATCAGAAAGGAAGGGTTGTTGTTGTTGTTGTTGTTGTTATTTAAAGGAGACTCTATCTTTTTGCTTACTTGCCCTTCCTCCCTTTGATAAAAATGGAGAGATTGGTGGGAGGAGGACTTGGGGGGGTGGAGGGGAGAAGATTTCGCTGGCTGCCTAATGCTGAAATGGGAGGTTGGGTACCATGTGAGAATGATGGGGAGGTTATTTTCTGTCAGCAGTGTAAGCAAATGTGTCACAAGCAACCCCTACTGAATTCAATGAGGCTTACTCCCAGGAAAGTAGAAGTAAGTTTAGTTGAACTCAGAGGGGCTTAGGCATGCACAGATTCCACTTAGACCTCTGAGCGAGGAAGCAGGTGGAACTAGACTAGTAAATCACTAAAACTACTCTTAATTTGGTTGGAAATATATCACATATAATATATGGAAGTTTATTCAATATTTTTATTAACTCTACTACTTCCTTACATTTTAAGGCCCTCCACCGCTGCAGGGAGCCTCGTCTCTAGGCCCTCAGCTGATGTGGGGCAGCGTGGTACACCCTCGGCTGCTATGGGGAGGTGCGGCAAGGCCCTCCGCTGCCGTAGATACATGTCGTGATATTTAGCTGGTGATATATCGTGATGTTGAAAATCAGATATTGCTCAGCCCTACTCTTTAGCTACCGGTGATGTTGCCTCTTCTGGGATATCAACAGCTTTGCTATGTAACAGGAGTTCAACAAGTCGAAAAGCTGGCCTTACCCAAGAAGAGAACAGCAATAGTGGGCAGCAGCATTTAAGATTGCACGGCAGTACAGTGGTAGCTCGACTTACGAAGACGATCCGTTCCGCGGCGCTCTTCGTAAGTCAAAGTCTTCGGTTGTCGAAGTGCCCGTTTTGCGCTTCTGCGCATGTGTGAACTGTGTGAGCAGCTTCTGCACATGCGCGGACCGCGTGCACGGCGAAAAGACTTCTGGGTTTGTCGACTTCGGAAGTTGAAACCTTTGGAAGTCGAGTCATTTGGATGTCGAGGTACCACTGTAATGGTATTTTTCAGCATGTGAAAACTATAAACAGCAGTGCAAATGAGTCAAAGGGTGGGGTAGAGGTTCTAACTCCTCCTTGGTGTGCATTAAAAAAAAAACAACCACAATGTGATTTTCACACAGGAAAGGGGATTTTTTAAAAAAACCCACCGTCCATTTTGCCTACCCTCTCATTCTGCTACAATGGATAGATCCAGCCAGCGTAACATCCCTCCTAACTGAGGGGAAATGGTCACTGTGGAACTTTTGGGCTGTGGAACTTTTGGGAGGAGGGAATATGATGAATTTTAATTCTATGTTTTCAGTGAAAGCCATGGTACCTCCCCATAACCTAGCCTTCACTGAATGTCTAGATTTGGGACCATGTCCCTGGGCACTGAATGTCTCTGCCGCCCCACAGAACACCTGGAAAGGGCTTGTAAATGCGTACAGATGTCTGTACACAAGCGTCTTATGAACGGTCCATGTCACCATTAAGAACAGGAGGTCGGAATAGGCCAATATATATGTGCACTGTCTCTGGATCAAGTGACTTTTTCTTCTTTAAGGTCTCAGAAATTCTTAACCTACTTCAAGGTTGTCATCTGAACCAGCCAGATGTCGCAGTCAACCCATCATTTGAAAAATGAGACTTTAGAACAGTCTTGCCCCCAAATGGCAACTAGGCACCCCGTTTGGGTGGTTGTAACCTTGGAGCAGAGTTTTTTTTAACAAGCCAATCTTACTGATCAGTGACTACAGTACCATATGAGCACTGATCCAGAGCATATTTTCTACAGCGTTTGTATTTGCTTACGTGTAAGATTGGCTTGTTAAGAAATTGAACTGCATCCTCCTCATATTAATTCTTACAAGTCTGGCTGATGAAGAATTGATCAAGATTGGCTGATGAAGCACTGAACGAAACAGATTGCTTTCCCGGAAACTCTGTTCCGGCGATATTTGGTGACGGATTATGTATATATTGAACTTCTGAATTATTTTACTGCGACTGGTGAAGAAGGGTTAGAGACTTTGGCTGTAATTTCTGATCATTTGTATTAGCCTATAAATATTGTTTAGTGCCATTGTTATTGGTGTTATATTGTTCAGAGTGTACGAAATTGGCCAGGCGCATTTTGCACCGGGCTATCGGCCACTTGCGTCCACCTGACATGGAGATGCACCTGGAGATGCACACCTGGGGATCGTTGGATCTTGACTGTTTTCACACACTAATACCCACAATCCTGTAGAACTCTATCAGTCATATCTTATCTGCACAATTTCAGGAACCAAAATGCTTTCAATGTGCAACCTTAAAGGCAGCAGTGAACAATTGTTGCAGCTTGTCTTCACTTACCATACTTTTCCATGTATAAGACACCCCCATATATAAGACGCCCCATATTTTGGAGGGCTCAAATTTAATAAAATGGGGGGAGATGCCACAGAGTTGTTGAGCTTTTTTTTGCAGAGGATTGCCCAGAGTTGTTGAGCTTTTTTGGGGGGGGTGTTACCCTGGGTTGTTCAGCTTTTTAAGGGGGGGATTGCAAAAAATCGCCCACCCGCACGCATAGCAAAATCTGACTCTCACCTTTCCCCTTGCCGGCAGAAGCTGACAATAGCCCACCCAATTGCCGCAGCGTCAGCCAATCAACACCACCCATTGACGCAGCAACCAATAACACGCACAATACCTGGTGACAGCTGCGGCAGCAACCAATCAAACGTCCACCCTATGCACTACCCATGTATAAGACCAGGCATCCCCAAAGTGCAGACCTCCAGATGTTTTGGCCTACAACTCCCATGATCCCTAGCTAAAAGGACCAGTGGTCGGGGAAGATGGGGATTGTAGTCCAAAACATCTGGAGGGCCGAAGTTTGGGCCCTCTGCCCTCCTCATAGTTGTGAAGGACATTCTCATGTTATGAATGATCTGTGTCACCATTAAGAAAAAGAAGTCAGAATATATGTGGAACTGTCCCTTGATAAAGTGACTTTTCTTCTTTTAAGTTCTCAAATTTCTTAACCCAGCTCAAGGTTGTCAGCAGACAACTGATAGTCAGTCACAACCAATCCATCCTTCGAAAATAATAATTTAGAGTTGTCTTGCCCCAAAATGGCAACTACCGTGTTTCTCCTAAAATAAGACACGTCTTATATTTATTTTTCCTCCAAAAAAACACACCACAGCTTATTTTCAGGGGATGTCTTATTTTTTTATTAAGTATTTTTTTATTAACCATGCATTTTGTAAAGTGGGCAAGGTTGGGGCTCGGATCCGTGAGCGCTGCACCGCTTGCCGGCTTTTGCTCAGTCGGGGCGGGCTGTTGCTGGCTCTCACCGGGTCCCGGGTCTCACCGGCTCTCATCTCGGGGAGGCGCGCTGTTCAGGCTCCCGCTGGGTTGGAGCTCGGCGAGCGCTGCACCTTTTGCCGGCTCCCGCTCAGTAGGGGCTCGGCGCGGCGCGCTGTTGCCGGCTCCCGCTCAGTCAGGGCTCGGTGCGGCGTGTGCTGCGCCTCTCACCAGGTCCCGCTGTGTCGGGGGTCGGCGTAGCGCACTGTTGCAGGCTCCTGCTGAGTCGGGGCTTGGCGAGCGCTGCACCTCTTCCCTGCTCCCGCTCAATCGGGGCTTCGTGCGGCTCGCGCTACAGCTCTCGCCGGGTCCCGCTGGGTCGGGGATCGGCACGGCGCGCTGTTGACGGCTCTCCCGGGTCGGCCCTCGTGGGGTCCTGCTTGTCGGGGCTCGGCGCGCTGTACAGCCGGGACCTGCGGCTCTCGCAGGGTCCTGCTGCAGCTCTTGCTGGCTCCTGGTCAGTCGTGACTCCACGTGGGACACGCTGCTGGGCGATTTGGCGGGGCAGCAACATCCGTTTCTGGGCGCCGACAGGAAACTTCATTTTCCTTTTCCTCTTCCTTGGCGCCATCCAGACCTGCTCCCCCCCCCGGCTTATTTTCGGGGTATGTCTTATATTTATTCTACCCTTGAAAAGCCTGCCATGGCTTATTTTTGAGGCCCGTCTTATTTTAGGAGAAACACGGTAGACATTCTGTTTCGCTGACTGTAATCTTGGTTTAAGGAGCTGTTTGGTGCCTAGCTCTTACACCTGAGTTTCTAACACTGGCTCATGGTTCTCTGCTGCCCAAAGGGCAGGGCCGGCCCACCCATGCGACAAGTGGAAGCGACCACCTCAGGTGGCAGGACCTGCAGAGGCAGCAGATTCCAAGGTAGATATTTATTGCCCCCCCCCTTGATCCTGATGTAGATCTTCACCCACCCCTACTTCCCTGGCTGGGAGAGGGACTCCATTCTGCAGTTCGCCTCAAATGGCAAAATATATTGGGCCGGCCCTACCAAAGAGTAATGGATAGCGCAATTTCTTATTTTCATTAGGCACAATGGGGAGATGCTGGATGTCCTGAACCAGGGCCAGGAGGTGGTTCAAATCTGAAATGTGGGGCGTATGTTTTTCAGACTTGCTTGGAAATCAATATACATTTACAACCGTGTTCGACATTTGCCAGGTGCATTTTGCACCTGCTCATTGGCCGCTTGCAATCAAGCGAAGATGCCCGGGCGCCAGGATCCTTGGATCTTGCCGGTTTTCACACACTAGCGACACATCCTGTAGAATTCAACCTGCTATGTTTTGTCTGCGCAATCAGAATCCATTTCAGGAGCCCAAAAGTCATGTTGGAAAAACATTACTTTTGAGCCGTCTGGCCAAAAAAAAAAAAGGAGGAACTAGGCATTTCGTTTTGGTGACTAAACTCATTTGCCGCCTAGTTTATATATCTGTGTTTCTAACACAGATTAATAGAAGAATGTTCTATAATTCACTAGAGGCAATTGCTGATAAAGTAGGTCTAAACCAATTAACTGAGCCCCAGTGCTAAATGATGTAAAATGTTGCTCTGATTACAGGTGGCAAAAATGGCCGAAAACGGAGACAGCGAAAACATGTCTGACTTGGAAAGGAAGGTCTGCCAGCAGATTGAGGTACGAATATTTGTTGAGACTAGCATAGCATTAATACAAAAGGCCTGTTATAAGCTTTGTGTAGCTGTCTTGGTTGAGTACTTAAAATGAGGATTTCCCCACAGCTTAGAACTGTTTTATTGCTAATATCAGCCTGTATCAGCCTGATGTTTTGGAATAGGACTCCCCATCTGCACAGCTTTGCTGGCCGATCGCTGATAAAAGTACAATACTTCTCAAGTTGAACAGACTTTTGTAATAACGAAGATTAAAAACGGCCTTGAAAAGTCAGGCAAGAAGCTATAAAGGGTTCTGCAGCTGCAGAAATCCTCCGTTCTGATGAAGCAAGGGACAAAATGCAGTCCAGGAGATTGAGATGCAGCCCAGGAGATCTTATCAGAACAATTTTAAGCATCCACAAATTGTGTGTCACAATTGCCCGTGTGTGTGTGTGTGTGTGTGTGTGAGTGTGAGTGTGTTGAACTCAATAATGTAGCTTCATCTGTGCTGATACTTTCCATCCATCAAGCTTCTGGCAAGCAGTTTGTAATATAAAACCATTGAGGGAACGATGTTTAAGGCATTTTAAAATGTCGAACAGAAACCCGGACTTTCAGAAATGTGTGCCGTAAATTCCTTAAGGAAGGCTATTGGAAGCTCCTGTGCATGGAAGCTGGCTTCTTAGTGCTAAATGAAGCAGTAGATTGTCTTTGGCTTCTAATATTTGTGTTGCTCTTCATACTTGCGTGATAGTACTATTTTGGCGATCACAACTTGCCACGGGACAAGTTTCTCCAGGAGAAGATAAAGCTGGACGATGGCTGGGTGACTTTGGAAACGTTAATCAAATTCAACAGGTAAATCTATGGGTGCTTCTTCAAAGTTAACTTAAAGGAAGGGAAAGCGGGGACGGGGTTTTTGTTGAGTCCTATGAGTCCTGCCTCCCTCATCTTCTGCATCCCATGTTGTCCAGCAAGGCTTTAAGCCAGGCTTCCTCAACCTAGGCCCTCCAGATGTTTTGAGACTACAATTCCCATCACCCCTGACCACTGGTCCTGCTAGCTAGGGATCATGGGAGCTGTAAGCTGAAAACTTACTTATTTGGAGGGCCAAGGTTGAGGAAGCCTGCTTTAAAGGGTTGTAGGTGAGGAGAGATCTACAGGTCGAGGGATAAAACTACTTCTATGAGCTTCTCACACATCATGGATTTGATTTAAATCATAGCGATTTAAATCACAATTTAAATCACTAGTCAGTAAGACTTGATTTAAATCATTTTTTAACAAAGACTCATTCTTGCTGGTATAATTTTTATTTACAACCAGATGAAGGTTTCATTTTTGGAATAACAAATTTTCAGAGTAGTTTTTACAGTTATATCAAAAATTACTGATTTGGTTATACTATTAGAAATACATACATAGACAGATAATTGTGAAATTATTGTTTATATTCAGACAACTTTTCTGCTGTACTTTATTGGAAGGAGAAAAATAATCATTTCCTTGATAACAATTTAAACTATTTAACTAAAACAATAACATTATAGCATATGTATCCATGTTTGTTAACTGATGTGGTTAAATGATTTCATGTTTTAGCATACATGAAAAACTTAAAACTTAAAACAAATCCTTATTTCCTGATGAATAGCCTTTGGACTATAATGTAACTTAAATAGAAAACTTATCTTTAGAAAGATTCTTCCTCCAAAAGCATTTTATTTTTTAAAAAATCTGAGTTAAATAAAAAGTATCCGATTTAAATTTTTAAAAATCCAATTTTTTTATATTAAATGATTGATTTTTATCTACCCTGTTCTTGCGTGACCTTACTTTGGGATGTTCAGTAGAAGATACTGTAGTGGTTTCAGTTTTGAGAATTGGAGCAGCCTTCATCATGTTATCTGAATGCAATGCAAGCAATTTTTTATGAATTTAGTACAAATCTAGTAAAAACCACATTATCACAGTACCCAACTACAATTCAATTAAAAACGGAGCCAATCAATCAAAAACCGAATTGAACAATTTGAGGTGACTTCCCAGGCACTGGTTTCAGGATATGAGGTTCTTATTTCTTCCTGCTTTCATAATCTTCATTAATCCATTTACAGCAGTGCCAATCTTAATCCTTTGTTTAACAGCCAAGGGTTTCTTGACTTTCATTCGTAGTTGCAAATTTATTAACTTTAGTTTCTGCAAAAGGAGTTTGTGTCCAATACGTTTCCTGTGCGAGATATTGATTTTCCATCTATTTCTAAAGGGCACCTACGCTTCCACATTTTCGCTCAGGTTGTATTTAGAGGAGACTTAATATAATAGATCTCTCTTTTTTTTATTTAAAAAAGACGAAAACAAATAACCTCTCTTTACCCACCTTTCCACCTTCCTTCCTAGGTTAAATCGCCTCACAAAAGACTTCGATGTAATAGTGGGGGCGTTGAAAAAATCAACGACTGAGCTGATGGAAATTAGCGAAGACAAAGCTAAAGTCCGAAGATCTCCAAACAAACCTTTGCCTGAAGTGACGGAGCAATATAAGAACGCGGTTAAAAGCAGATCTGTGTATATTGTAAGTGGGAACAATGTGTTTTAATGCAACCGGATTTCAAAGGTTCTAGTTGGGGGGACCCCAACTTCTTTGCCATTACTGAGGACACCCTGCGTGTTGCAAAGGATTCTGGGAAGCATATTGTAGGCCCCGGGCTTCACTAGGCTCAGTGAAAATGCACTCTTCCCCAGGGAAGATCTACAGTGGTACCTTGGTTCTCAAGCTTAATCTCTTCTGGAAGTCCATTTAAAAACCAAAGCGTTCCAAAAAGCAAGGCACACTTTCCCATAGAAAGTAATGCAAAGGGGATTAATCGGTTGCAGATTTTTAAAAACAACCCTTAAAACAGCCATTTAACATAAATTTTACTATCTAACGAGACCACTGATCCATAAAATGCAAGCAATAAACAATGTACAGTACTGCAGTCACACAATCAATCAATCAGTAGCTGAACTGGGTTCTACATTGTCACAAAAACAAAACAAAAAAGCTACAAAAAATGCAAAATAAATAGCAAAAACAGACAGGCCTCAGTGTGGCACTTAAATCGAAAGCGCAACAGTAAAAATGGAGCATGTTCAGCTTCCGAAAAACGTTTGCAAACTGGAACGCTTACTTCTGGGTTTGCAATGTTTGGGTTCCAAGTTGTTTGAGTACCAAGGCGTTTGAGAACCAAGGTACCACTGTACTATGAAAATAATCAAGCTGAGGCTTCAGGGCCCCTAATCCCAGAGGAGCCCCAGAAGTGACTTTAGCCCACATTGCTTAAAAAAGCTAGGTCTAGTCGACGCAAGTTGAGTCGCATGACTCAAATTGATTATTTTTTGGTTGTATGTATTTCAGGGTGGATTTTATTTACATCACATCAATTTAAACCACAGTAAGACTTGATTTAAATCTTTTTTTTTTTTACAGAAAGACTCATTCTTGCTGGTATAATCTTAATATTTACAACCAGATGAAGGTTTCATTTTATTTCCAGAGTAGTTTTTGAAGTTGTATCAAAAACTGCTGATTTGGTTATACTATTAGAAATACACAGATAATTGTGAAATTATTGTGAGGTTTAATCAGTTAACTGTTTCTATTTGGACAACTTTTCTGCTGTACTTTATTGGAAGGAGAAAAACAATCATTTCCTTAATAACAATTTAAACAATTTATTTAACTAAAACAATAACACGTATCCATGTTTGTTAACTGATGTGGTTAAACAAAAAACAAAAAATCTCAGACTTGAGTTTTAGCACACATGAAAAACTTAAAACAAATCCTTATTTCCCGATGAATAGCCTTTGGAGTGCAATGTACTGTAACTTAAATAGAAAACTATCTTTAGAAAGATTTTCCCTCCAAAAGCGTTTAAATAAAAATTTAAATAAAAAATCTGTTTTTTAAAAAAATCATTGATTTTTATCCACCATGCCCCATATTATGTTACCTGGTAACAAGCAGTTTAGCTTAAGTTGGCTAATTCTGCTTGACATTCTATTTTTGCTTGTCACGAGGGAGGCTCTCAAATCTAGTTCTTTACCACTATCACTCCAGCTCACGGTTGTTGTTCACAAACCGGCGGCAAGACTACGTCCGTGTAAATACCCTAAACATCCCCAGATATGTGTCTCTGAATATGAAGTAACTGACCGAATCCTCGATTTTCAGAAAGGTTTCCCACTGGATGCAACCCTTGATGATATCAAGGAATGGCTAGATTGTAAAGGCAAAGTTGAAAACATTCAGATGCGGAAAACCATTCAGAAAACGTTCAAGGTAACTCCTTTTTGACAAAGCTCTGCCAACTCTTTTTAATTATTATTATTTTTCTGTGGGAATATTCCACCGATCTAAATTAAAACACCTCCTTTTTTACTTCCTTCAGGGATCAGTATTTGCAGTATTTGACAGCGTCGAATCTGCCAAGCAGTTTGTTGAAACTCCAAACCAAAAATACAAGGACGCGGAGCTTATTGTACTGTTCAGGTGAGTTGTATATTTGATGTGCTAACGCTTAGGGCTTATAGAGAGTTACGAGTCACCCATTTGCTACCAGGTCAGTGTGTTACTATTAGTATTCAAAGCCCTTAGCAACATTGGACCGGTTTACCTGCAAGATCACTTTAACTCATGAGTAGGCAAACTAAGGCCCGGCGGCCGGATCTGGCCCAACCGCCTTCTAAATCCAGCCTGCGGGCGATGTGGGAATCAGCATGTTTTTACATGAGTAGAATGTGTCCTTTTATTTAAAATGCACCTCTGGGTTATTTGTGGGGCATAGGAATTAGTTCATTATTATTTTTTCAAAATATAGTCCCCCCCCCAAGGTCTGAGGGACATTTTCCTGCTGAAAAAGTTTGCTGACTCCTGCAGTTTAACCCATATATGCCCACTTATAACCTCTTTGATCTGTGGAGCTGGTGCTGTCACAAAATACCTGATCCACATTTCTCAGAAATTGATCTCTTAGTGTGATGGCATCTAAACTTTGGAACTCCCTGCCTGTTGACACCAGGCAGGCATTTTCACTTTACCCATTTTGGTGCCCGCTAAAAACACTCTTGTTTATACAAGCTTATCCAGGTATGTAGAAAATTGCGTGTTTTAATCTGTATTTATTTACTACTGATTTGATTTGATTTTTTTTTAATTAAAAAACCCCCGGTTTTATTCTTTTTCCAAACTGCTTTGAGGTGTGTGGGCTTTTTTTTATATAAAAAAAACCAATTGCAAGCTGAAGAAACAACAGAATAGACAGCAAAGATCACACACCTAATAACAATCTTGATCTGATGCAAAAATAGTCACAGTAACTTTAAATTAAGCAACTTCTGTCAACTTCTCCCAGTATATTGCAGGAAGCTCGTTGGTAGATTTGTTTGAATCTCTTTACTTAAGCCAGTGGTGTCCGAACTTTTTTCAAAGAGGGCCAGATTTGATGAAGTGAAGGGCCGTGGGGGCTGGCTAAGAGCCAGCAGAAAGCAAAGTAGTAGTAGTAGTAGTAGTAGTAATAATAATATTTATACCTCGCCCATCTGGCTTAGTTTCCCCATCCACTCTGGGTGGCTTCCAACAGAACATTAAAATGCAATAATTTCTTAAACATTAAAAGCTTCCCTAAACAGGGCTGCCTTCAGATGTCTTCTAAAAGTCTGGTAGTTGTTTTTCTCTTTGACATCTGATGGGAGGGCGTTCCACAGGGTGGGTGCCACTACCGAGAAGGCCCTCTGTCTAGTTCCCTGTAGCTTTGCTTCTCGCAGTGAGGGAACCTTGGTACTCTACCTCAGTGTCCGGGCAGAATGAAGGGGGTGGAGACGCACCTTCAGGTATACTGGACATTAGTATCAGAAGAGAGCAGCAAAAGAGTCAAAGCGGAAGGTGGCTGTGTGACTGGCTTTTTACAGGGTCTTACAGGGTCATGCCCACCTACCTGGTCACACTCAGAGGGAGGATGCTCTAGAGTCTAGACAGGTGTGACAGGTGTAACATCCCCCTGTGTGTCCACTCTGGCTAAACAGGAAGTGTTGTACTTGACTGCTTATGTTACATCCCACGCCAAGTTGTAAAGGCAAGCTTTGATAGCCTTGGCAAAGGAGCCTACGATCAAAGCTGGAGTGGACTTTTGCTTGTAAGTCTCTTGGCAGACGCTCTTATTTTTGGGTGTGCTCTGCAGGAATCTTAGCTATAAAGTATCCTTGACAGGTGGCCATCCAACCTCTGCTTAAAACCCTCTAAGGAAGGAGGATCCACCACTTTCCGAGGGAGATCTTTCCACTGACAATGGTAGCTATTTCTTGCAGTCTGAGGAATAGAGCACAGTGGGGCGAAGAGTCTCATCGTGCTTTGAGGGGGGGAAACAGATGGCCAGTTTTAATAAGAGCTGATTATTATTATTTTTTGTTACAAAGCCAGTCTTTCGGTCAACGCTAATTGGTCACCATTGTCTATAGCAGCACCAAGGCGGCGATTAGCTTGCTTCAAACAACAGCCATACATCTTAAGGATGGCTTTCATATTCCTTCCGTTGCATATAGTACCCCTAAATTGGCTGAATTGAATTATATATTCCGTGCAGGGATGATTACTTTGCAAAGAAGAATGACGAGAAAAAACGGAACAGATTGGAAGCGAAAGCAAAGGCCAAGCAGTAAGCGGAGTAAACTTTTTAACTTTGCAATGATCACCGTTTTTTTTTTTTTTTTTTTGCCAGCAATGTGCTCTGCTTAACATCACAATCCTTTTTCTTATTTTTTCGTCGCAGGGAGAAAGAGGAGAAACAGAAGCAAGCAGAAGATGCTGAAATGGTACATGCCCCTTGATTTCACTGACGAAACTGTGTAATCCACAGTGCCTCTGTTTCCCCCATGTAATTTAGAAGGATAAGGTGGAAGAATAAAGACTTGAAAAGCAATTAGCTAAGACCAAGCTTTGAGTCTTCTCTCCTGGACCTGTTAAGAACAATAAAACAAACAGGAAATTTTTCACCTGGGTTCTCTAAAACACACGGCGCTGTTTAGTAATTGTGCACTTGATTTCTTACACATACTGGGACTGAGCCAGTAGTCAGCCCCAACATCTGTTTTCAGTGCCAAGGCTCAATCCTAGAGCATATGAAGTAAGCAGGGAATGCCCCTGGGCAGGTATAGAGTGCATTTTTGTCCTAGATAAGAGTAACTGGCCATGGACTGGGACTAGCTGTAATGGACTGGGACTAGTTTGCACAGGAACCTGAACCTTGACAACATTTCCTCTGCTGATAATTCCCCATATGGGGCAGCTGCATATTCCTGCATGGCAGAGGGTTGGACTAGATGATCCTCAAGGTCCCTTCCAACTCTACAATTCTATGATTCTTCTAGAAATTTAATTCCGAGTGCCTCATTCATAAGGGCTCTTCGCCTAGTGCTGCTGGAGGTATAGGAGACCTAAAAAGCAGTTCTTCTTTTTTTGTTAATAGGTGGTCCTTGTATTTAACACCTTGCGCGGTAGACAAAAGTCACCTGGAATTTCATTCAAACAAAGGAGCTGGCTGTAGGAGGAAGGGGCTTCTCTTCCAGTCCACTTGGTAGAAGGATTTTTTTATTTAAAAAGCTAGTCAGCATTTTCATGCTAGCCGCAAACTTAATTAGCCAAGGCTACGTTTAGGCCATAAAACGTAGGAAAACGTGGAAAAGGCTGTTCTGACCCAGGTGGGAGAGAATTGTAATGGAATGGTTCATAAAGAGTTGTGTGGATAAGGCTAAAGGCAACAGTTTACCTGTTCAGTTTCAAGTTTCTTCCAAAATAGTCTTTTGGAGACGAAACTCAATTGCCAAAGTGTGTCTGGGATTGTAAACCCCCCCCCCTTTTTGGATAACTTTTATTCAATTTCAATTGCAATCCAATAATAGCCTCGTTATAACAATGCCAAATTATAATACAGTGAATAATACCAATCATTGAGATTACAATTTAGGTGGCCTTCCACGTGCTAGAATTGATGGTTTGGCGATTTTTGTTTCTGCACTCCAAAATCTTACAAATTTCAAATCAGACTAGAGTGTAATACCCCTTCTTATACCACTGTCCTGTGCTAAACTAGCTTTCCCGGAAGAAGCAGCGCCCCTCCCCCCCCCAATTCCAGATTTAATGTGATCATTGGTACCTTTGTATGCACAGGGTGGGGGGAGACGAGCAATGCCAAATAAATTGACATTATTTGAAGTCGCGGCCGCAAGACTTTGAGCGCATTGGTTTTGTGTTGGTACCACCATATACTGCAGGATGGTGTGATCCAGGGTACTCTTGTCTTAACAGAGGTTAGATCGCTGGAGCATGCTTGGGAAACTGAACATAGAAACAAGCCGCACATAGCTGGAAGCTTGCAACTCAAAATGCGATGGCTATTAGGAGCCACCAACAGCACTATGCAGCCAAAAGCACTGAAGGAATGTTCCACTTCAGGTGTTCTTTCATGACATCATAATCACATGGTGGAAGGGGGTGGAGCTGTGTTGTTTGGAGGTTGGGGAATGGATCCTCCCAAAGTGTGGGTGGCGGGGGGGGGGCTGAGCCATGGAGCCATCTGAGGAGTGTGGAGGTACAATGGCGTGGACCCCACCCTTACTCCATGTGATTATTATGGTAGCATGAGAATCTCTGAATGGGGCTATTTCAATGGCCAGGAACTTGGGAACTCGCTAATGGTCTATCTACAAGCTTGATCCCCCCCCAAAAAAAAACACCTTGGAACGTTCCAAGTTTGCATACTTCTCTTTGTCAAACCAGTCTCTTGCTTGAAGTCTTGTTAAATCCTGCAGGGTATACATGTCTGTCCTGTCTAATGGAATCTTTTCCCTCCCCTTTTGTAAATGGAAGAAATCTCTGGAGGAGAAGCAAGGGTGCTTGCTGAAGTTCTTTGGAGACCTGGAAGATCAGACTTGCCGAGAAGACCTCCATGCCCTTTTCTCTGGCCATGGCGAAATTAAATGGATAGACTTTGTCAGAGGTGCCAAAGAGGTCAGACCCGGGGGTTGCTGCAACTGGCGAAATGGTACAACCAAATGGGGCAATGTTTTCAGGATTTGCTGCGCTCGCTGCCCAATACGATGGTGGTTCTCTTCAAAACGTATATACACCAGGGACGTCCAACTCCCAAGAGATTGCGATGTACTCACAGAATAAAAATCTGCAGAGGGTTCAGTTCAAAAGTTGTGGAGCTTTTTTAAGAAGAGGAGGTAAAAAACGTTGAGCTTTCTTTAGGGGAGGACGGAAAAAGTCACTCGCCAAAAGATCGCTCAGGAAACAATCAGCTTCACAGTGAAAACTCCGTCTTCTGTTCTAGCAATCATGCGCAAATGGAGGACGGGGAGAGGGGGCGGGGCTAGATGCTCTTTTTCCCCAGCAAAGGGGGAAAAAAGTCAGTGATCAACTGCACTCCACCTAAACCTCTCGGGGATCGACCAGAAGATCGCAGTCGACCGGTTGGACATCCCTGGTATATACGATCTGCTAGTACTGAAAATCAGAATGGAAAACTTGGCAGAAACATTCGATTCCTCCTATCCAAGGCACTCTCATAAAACAGGGAGCATAAATTTCATTCTTGCTTGCTAGACAGATTGCTGAGATTGCTTCGCTTTATCCTTCTAAGCAGCAAATTAATAGGTAGAGTTAAAACTTTGCATTGTGGTGAATAACTAACAATGGGTCTGAAACCTAGGAGACCTGTGCCCTGCCTTAAAATGTTTTGCACTCCCACCAAACCCCATCTGATGGTCACAAATGATGGAAGTTGTAGTTCGAAAAGCACCTAAAGGGTGTCGACTTTTCCCATCCCTGCCTTAAACAAATTGGGTGGTATTTCAACTAAGATTTACTCAGAGTACACCCATTGAAATTAATGAGCGTAACAAAGTTAGGTCCATGAATTTCAATGGTTCAACTCTTGAGTAATACCACCCATGGATGTGGCACACGAGCGATGTCCCAGGAACCAGCGCTAGTATAAAACACCCCAGGAAACACTGGCAGCTGCTGGCTGAAGGAGCTTTTGGAGGGCTGCTTTATGCTCACAAGCTACTGGAACTGGTTAATTCCCCTCTTCTCCTGGGAAAGAGAGAATAGTTAAAAGGGCAGAGTTGTGGGCAGTGACCCGTGTGCTGCTTTAGGAACATAGGAAGCAGTATTGTCTATATGGACTGGTAGCGGTTATCTGGGATTTCAGGCGGAAATTTCTCCCGGCCCTAGCTGGAGATGGCAGAGATTAAACCCGGGACCTTCTGTGGGCAAAATCGTTGCTCCGGCACTGAGCCGCCGTTCTTCGGGTCCTACAGTTGTTCTGTCTGGCTTAGGGCTCAGATGAAAAGAACAGTAACTAATGCCAGTACAAGTTGTACCTTGGAAGCCGAACACCTTTGAACTTGGAACATTCTGGCTCCCAAAGGATTGAAAACCAGAAGGGATTGGTTCCGGTTTTTGAATGTTTTTCGGAAGCGGAACGTCCAGCACGGCTTCCGATTGGCTGCAGGAAGCTCCTGCAGCCAATCGGAAGCCGTGCCTTGGTTTCCGAACTGTTTTGGGAGTCAAACGGACTCCTGGAACAGATTAAATTCAAAGACCAAGGTACAGTGGTACCTCTGGTTACGTACTTAATTCATTCCAGAGGTCCGTTCTTAATCTGAAACCGTTCTTAACCTGAGGTACCACTTTAGCTAATGGGGCCTCCCGCTGCCGCTGTGCCACTGGCGCAAGATTTCTGTTCTCATCCGGGTTAGTGGAGTCTGTAACCCGAAGTGATTGTAACCCGAGGTACCACTGTAGTGGCTTATCTCAATTTTTCACAATAATAAACACATGCTTTTTCATAAAAGCACCCGTTTTACGGCAAATGCATAATGACTTTCAGATATGGAGACACCGATGAGCATGATATAAAACGGAGTGAAACTGAAATGTAATAATTGTATAGGCACCTAATACCCCTTAACCTCTGTCCGAGTTGTATTACATGTGGCCAGTACAGACCTAATACCGCAAAAACAGCTTGTGTTTGTGCACACCTGCACAATGTCAGGATTTTAGTTGTATGGTTGTTCAAGGCTTTGATTTTTTTAAGAGAGGTATGGTTTTGTATCTGTGCACTGTGTTCATGCCACACCCCAGTAGAACCATTCTTCCGTCGGCTACTACGTGCACACACCTGTTATATGCCACCACATGCCCCGATATCTGTGCACTATTGTGATAGATGAGTCTGCGCATAGTGTGAATTTGGTGCTTTTCTGTAGAAGTGCGTGACATGCTGCTGCTGCGTTAGAAAGGAAATAGGAGTACTTAACAGTGGGGGCTGCCTTAAGAGGCCTCAGAGGAGTGATTGGTTATGTTCCTGCGCAACTGGATAGAGTCAAAAAGAGTGTTCCAAAAAACCCAGTTTAGGCCGAGGCCTCGTGGAAGTGCTTGCCCTGCGTGGTTCCTTACCGCTGCATCCATTACGACTCAGCGGCAAATTATGCTTTCAAACCTTAGCCGTCTCTTCTGACTGCAGGGAAGCCATAGAAAGAAAACACCTGAGTGGGACGGTTGCGTATTGATATAACGACGCTGCGTTTCTGCACACAGGGAATCATCCTGTTCAAGAGCAGCGCCAGAGAAGCGCTGGATAAAGCCCAGGCGGCAAATGATGGGAGCCTGCAGCTGCGAGGCAGAGAGGTTACGTGGGAAGTGCTGGAAGGAGACGCGGCGAGAGAAGCGCTAAAGAAAATCATGGAGGGGCAGCAAGAACTGTTGAACAAAAAGAAAGGAAAAGGTGATGTTTTGCCTTGATTTTTCTTCTCTAATTTAGTTTACCTTCTTGGAAGCCTCATGTGGATGGATAGTGGGTGTTGAGCAAAGCAGTGGGCTGCTCTTCTCAAGTAGGGTCCCAGTCGGGGGATCTGCCTGCATCAGACTCTTTGGTAGCCTGCAGAAGCCATGTAAGGACAATGAAGATGAGTCCGGCTGGATCAGACCTGGGAGCTATCTTGTCGAGAAATGGTTTAATGCAGCGGTGGACCACTTGCTTTTGGGAAACCTGCAAGCCAGACATGAGCAGCAGGCCAATGCTGGAATAGCTCAGTTGGCACAGAGCATGGCTCTCTTAATCTCGGGGTTGTGTGTTTGAGCTTCATGTTGGGCAAAGCATACCTGCATTGCAAGGGGTTGGACCAGGTGACTCTTGCGGTCCCGGTTCTAGGAATGCTGGAAGAGCAGCTTTGTAGGGGACTGCAAAACTGGCCGTGAACTGGACTGTGCAGCAGAGGGGAAAGCCTATGAAATAAGATCATGCTGGGGCGGTGAGAGCGCTGGGGTTGTAATCCGAATTCTGCAACCGATTCGCACACCTCATTGCTCATGGTTGGATAGGCAGACTAAATCTCGGCACTGTGCGTGAAGGCGATGCACGAGTTCTGCCGGCGGGGTTTGATCTATGAAGGCTCACTCGCACATACCGGCAAAATGCTTGGGGAGCGTTGCACATGAATATGCTTTGCAGAAGGTCTAGGGTTCAAGTTCCAGGCAGGGCAGGGGAAAAGTGGGAAATTGCTGCCTGTCAACGTTTGGCTTAGATAGATAGTTGAGGTTGCAAGTTTTCTTATCCTCTTGAGATGCGTTGCGGTAAGCCCCTGAAGCTGAATATTAAGATGTGCATATTCTTTCCTAACAGGCCGCAAAGGTAAAGGAAAAGGTGGCAAGGGACCTCAAGGTGCGCAGGACAGGAAAGTGAAATTCCAAGGCAAGAAAACGAAGTTTGAGAGTGAAGATGAAGAAGAGGGTGAAGATGAAAGTGTGACGGGTGAGCGGTTTCTTTTATTAGAACCAGATTCTGAATGCATGCATTGGGTTTAGCATCTCGTACTTGGGTTTTTCTGGTTCCAAATACAGCTTCCCACTGCAGAATAGAAGGGCTAGGTAACTCAATCTCACATACTGTAAGTTGGAAGTCTTTGCAGAACTGTCTACCCAGAACAGGCAAAGGTAGTGCTGTGCAATAGCAACTCCAGCCAACCTGATCTTTCAAGGGGCAACTAATAAAAAGGCAGTGTTAGAAAAATTATCTGCACGAGAAAGCCAGTACGATTGGTAGTTCAACGCCAAAATACTCTCCCAGCACACTGGGCTGTGTTTAGCATCCAGCTTGTTCAGGCTTTTGCAGCTGGGGGGAAATGGCTGATCAGTCAGAATAGGCTCAGAGGCCTCTGTTACTTCAAAATAGTCACTTGCAGCTGAATCTGTTTCACCTTGAACAGCTGCAGGTCGGAAGGGGAGAATGGGTCACAAGCATTCCTCAATATTGTTCCATCCAAATACGTAGTGTGGTGTTGTTCTGAGAGAGACAGCAAGGACTGCTGCACAAAAAATTTCAGCAATACTTGTTTTATTGGCAGAGGTATGGATCAAATACTAAGCGAGCTCTTGAATGTTTTTAGGGGCAGCGAGTCCAAAGAAAAGACCACTGGAAGAGGCTGAGAAGGAAGAGCCTGCCCGTAAACAGCTGAAGACAGAAAACGGAGGTGGAGATACAGAATAGTACTCCCAAAAGCATTGAGGGTTTTCTTTTAAAGAAACAAAATGATTTTGTTTTCAATCATTCCTCCGTTCACCCTGTTATCTGCAAGAGAATCTAATAAAATCGACTTCGATGTCCACCTGCAAAAAGGGGATAGAAGAAAGAGTTACATTTAAGATTATTTCTTTGGGGTTTTTTTTAAAAAAAACATATCTTTTTATAATAGCTTTTGGAGTGAAATCAAACTGTGTTGTCCCTCTTAACATAAATGGGACTTCCCTTTCCTCTGTTCTCCCCTTACAACCTCCCTGCATGCCCCCCCCCCAAAAAAATATGATCTGGAGGATTGGGGGCAGGGACTGTGGCCTGGATAAAAGCATAAATGTTTGTTATACAATGCACCAGGAGTTGCCAACTCTTCTCGTAGGCCACACACACTTAATTACGGCAACCTTTTCTATTGACTACAACAGAATGCTCTTTTCGAGCCTAATTTCAGCAGTGGGGAAAGGCAGGGCAGCGGATGCCGTAGGTCCCCGGGGAAGGCTTCTGCAGGAAAATCTCTGCCCGTGGGCACCATCCTGGTAACCCCTGGGCCAAAGGGGAAAGGCTCAAGAAAACCGAACCGCCTTCATTCAAAACTATGTACAAAAGTTGTATTTAGTATATACCAAATAAACTTAATGTGCTTCAGTGTTGGAATTCAATGAATTATATTGCAGTAAGTTTCAGAAGTGGAACAACTGGTGTACCACCGTCTTGAGTTTGATAAAATAAAGCAAAATGTGTACAGTTACCCGACTTGCGTGATTTGATTCTGAACTGCTTGCCAATGCTTTCGTTAAAATAGCTGCCTTCGAAATTCATTTGCTTTTTCTGTTTACCACAACAATGGGAGTTTGGCTGTGTGTGTGATCAACCTGGTGCTTGTAAAAAGCCTTTCTTGGCATCCCTCAAGCAACTAGGGGCACATGTCATTTAAGTTGCTTTTTCTTGCTTTGCCACATGGATTTTTTTTAATTGAGATGGGCAGGGTTGAGGAAGAGGAAACTGCCATTTCCCCACCAGCCACGTAGAGCCCCTTAGAGGTTTTTTTTTCCCCAAAAAAAAATGGGGGAGAGAAGGAACAACAAGGGCCACCTTCCTTGCTCAGTTATTACTTGCTTGCCAGAAGGGAGTTGCTTAGTACTGCAGAGGGCCTTAAAAAAACTGTGAGTGGGGACAACCTTGTGTATGTGAGAGAGATTGGGGGGGGGGGAGTTGCATGTATGAAAATAGGTGGGTGTATCCACCTTGTATATTTTTGCTTCTAATTGAATATGGTGCTTTCTAGCAGCAGCACTTGCGTGTGAAAAATCAATATGGTATAATTGAGACCATCAGCACACTGCTGGCTTCATGCTCTGTTAGTAAACAGAGGCTTAGTGTAATGTTTACCTGAATCTCTGCTGGCCAATACTCTGTTGTACCACCTGCTTGTATCATCACCAATTTGTTTAGGGGGATGTGTACAGTGGTACTTTGGTTCTCAAACTTAATCCGTTCCGGAAGTCTGTTCCAAAACCAAAGTGTTCCAAAACCAAGGCACACTTTCCCATAGAAGGTAATGCAAAACAGATTAATCCATTCTAGACTTTTAAAAACCACCCCTAAAACAGCAATTTAATATGACTTTTACTATCTAACGAGACCATACTGATCCATAAAATAAAAGCAATAATCCAGGGGTCCCCCCCAAACTAAGGCCCGGGGGCCAGATGCGGCCCAATCACCTTCTAAATCCGGCCCGCGGACGGTCCAGGAATCAGCATGTTTTTACATGAGTAGAATGTGTCCTTGTGGGGCATAGGAATTCGTTCATCTATATTTTTCAAAATATAGTCCGCCCCCCCCCCCCAAGGTCTGAGGGACAGTGGACCGGCCCCCTGTTGAAAAAGTTTGCTGACCCCTGATAATCAATGTACTGTACTAAAAAAGAAAGACAGTATTGTAGGTGATAAAAATTGTTTGGATTGGGGGCTTTTATCGATTTCCGCAGTCACAATCAATCAGTAGCTAAACGGGGGTTCCACACAGTCACAAAAACTAATTGAATAAGCCTCAAAAACAAAAGTGCAAAATAAATAGCAAAAACAAAAGCGCCAAACGTAATCCGTTCCGGAAGTCCGTTTGACTTCCGAAATGTTCAAAAACTAAGGCGCAGCTTCTGATTGGTGCAGGTGCCCCAGAAACAATAACCGACAGCCGCATCGGACGTTCGGCTTCTATTTACACTTCCAGGTTTTCGGTGTTTGAGACCGAAGGTACCACTGTATACATAATTGTGTTTAAAATGGGTTTCATGTTGTACATTAGAGTTAAGTGGTTTCTGGGGCTGAGCCATTCTTAAGGCCTCTGGTCCCACAGAGTTGATTCTCGGGATCCTGATTTCTGTTCCCGGATCCAGCTTTAGTGTCCGAACAGTTCAGTCACAGAATACAGAGAGCTCCCTGCCTAAAAGGTTTTCATACGTCGTCCTAAGCGTGTGGGTCAGTTAAAACTACCAAGTTGCTATCTTCACTCTGGCTCAAGAGTGATGTAATAATACTTGCCGATTTCTTCTTGTGAAACTTGAACGAGGCTGGTAGGTCGTATCTCAGTTCTGAAAACAAAATGAGTAAACACATTCAGCTGTAATGGGTGGTATCAGGCAATTATGTCTCTGGGTGTAAATTGCAAAAGCGTTAGGGAATAATGAAGCAAAAGCAGGTAAACACGAATTGGGAAGAAAACACAAGTTTGCACAGACTAAATGCATTTTAGATACACGGCCTGTTTTTCCCAGGGCCATCAACCATCAGCTGCTGTGTGCTAAGGATTCTGGGAGAGGGAGGCAGGCAGGTGAAGGCGACAAAGCCTGAGCTAGGGGAACAATGCACTTGCCACAAAGGAGGACCATCTACACCTGCCACCCTCGAGGAAGGTTGTTGCAGGCTTGTTATGCATGCTGCAATTTTTTAAAAAAGCATTTTGATATTTGTAATCTGTCTTAGAAGAACCTATACCAGTGTTTCCCAAACGTGGGTCTCCAGCTGTTTTGGGACTACAATTCCCATCATCCCTGACCACTGGTCTTGCTAGCGAGGGATGATGGGAGTTGTAGTCCAGAAACAGGAGAGAAGGCAGGATATAAATTAAAATAAAATGGATATTGGAGGTCTAAGGTCTAAGGATATTATTTGTCTAAGGTTTGGATGGGGGGGGGACCTACATTATCGGACAAGCAGTAAATCACCTGATCTACTTCTAAAATGCAATTTAAAAGATTTTTTTAAATTGTCTGCTCTTATTTAAGCACACTTATTTCCCCTAATAGCCAAGTTCTCAGGGCAGCTCAGCCGAAAAAAACAAAACCCTAATTGCTCCTACATCGTATGTAATCAAGTCAGGATCGTCGTAGCTCTTACAAAGACTTTTGGAAGCAGCTCTTTTGAGTTTCGTGTTTTTAGGCACTATAAGACAACCCAAGTACAGTCAAACCTCGGTTGCCAAACGCCTCCGTTTTGGAACGTTTCGACTTCCGAACGCCGAAAACCCAGAAGTGTTCTGGTTTTCGAACGCTTTCCTGAAGCCGAACGGTTTCCGCTTGAGCACAGGAAGCTCCCACAGCCAATCAGAAGCCGCGCTTCAGTTGTCAAACATTTCAGAAGCCGAATGGGCTTCCGTAACACATTACATTCAACAACCGAAGTTTGACTATTAGGCATAACCTGGGTTTTCATTTTTTTTTATTAAATTCAAGTTGCTCTTCCTCAGCCTCCCATGTAGCCCAGACCTTCAGCAAGGGGAACCATGTGCCTTTAAGGCTTATCTAAACAGCTCTTACCTGCTAAAACTTCCATCTTCACGTTCCATTCATCTGCTTTCTTCTGGATATGCTAAGCATGGAAGAAATGCAAGGTGTTTAGTGGTCACCTTGACAATCAGCAGAAGTGTACCTGATCTTTTAAACTGAAGCGATAACTCTGATAGGACTGCTTCCATCATGACCAAAGGGTAAGAATCCTAAACATTGACTGTTGTAATGTAGCTGATTGCCAAATTATGTTTCAAAGTTGTGGTCTTTGTGTCGCTAGAGCTCCCATAAGTTCTGACCCACTCAGTTCCTGTGATATAGGTGGAAAGAAGACAAACTTGCTGGAGATGTACCTGTCGGGTCGAAGTCTTGTGCAAGGAATATACGGCTGTTCTTGCCAACTGCAATGCTGTCTTGAGAAAAGCCATATCCATGCCTAGGAAAATGAAGAGAGTTGTTACGTTTCAAATTGCCTCTTGAATGAGCCAAAGCAGAACTTGTTTTACTGAAACAGCATGCTAGCAATCTTGAAAGGTGCGATGACAAACATTAAATTGATTTTAAACTTTGTCCGTCAGCATTAAGTGAAACTTGATAACTTTTGGGGAAAATGTTTTGTTTACTTTGGAAGCCAAATGTGTCTTCCAGGTTTTCAGCATTGAAAGCCTAATTAAACAGTATATTTCAGCTTCCCTGCCCAAGAAGAGTAAATATTTTAGCTACCTGTTCCTGTCTAAAATCATGCTTTTAGTTTAGTTACAACCGTAAACAAATTAGTACATCTTTTTGTAATAGGTGATGAGTGCGAAGGAACAGTAGCAATATGCCTAAACTTCAGTAAGGCTTTTGCCATTTTCAGATGCTTTACTCTGCGCCCCCCCCCCAAACAACAGAGAAGGTTCCCCCCCATTAGATGGCTACAATATACTGGATAAAGTAGCATATGCTTGGAAATTTTAACAAGCAAAACAACACAAGCATCCATCCTAAATATAGTGCTAAATGTAGAAAGAAAGTGAACACTTTTGAAGAACAGAAGGAATTGGGTTTGCACAACCTGGGAGGAGAGCCAAACAGGACTGGTGACCTGCGTCTTCCGATATATGGAAGATGCAAAAGGATAAATCCTTATCATGAACACCACACATGCAGCCTAAAAAAAAATTGCACTAGACTTTACGCAGTCCAAAAGCACTGAAAGAAATTGCCGAGAAGCGTAATCACAAAACATTTAGTTTGTAAAGCTAGTTGCTTTATCACTGGAAATAAGGGTGCATCATTACCAACCTTTATTGTGCTTCGTTCCAAAGGGAGGATTCATAATGACTGTATCAAAGGTTTTTGGCATTCTGTCAGACAAAGAACACACATTGCACTGGACCAAATCAATATTGGTCAGCTCAAATTCTTCAGCGTTCTTGCTAAATACTTCCAAGGCATCAGCATCTATGTCAAATCCTATACATAACCTGGAAAAGGGGAAAATGAAAAACAGCAATTACAGTTATGAATATGTTGATGTTATTCCTGGTATAGGTAAAGGTAAAGGACCCCTGGACGGTTAAGTCCAGTCAAAGGCAACTATGGGGTTGCGACACTCATCTCACTTTTTAAAGCCAGCGTTTGTCCAGAGACAGTTTTCTGGGTCACGTGGCCAGCAGGATTAAACCAATTCTGGCGCACGGAGGACCATGACAAGTTTACCTTCCTGCCGCAGCGGTACCTATTTATCTAGTTGCACTGGCGTGCTTTCAAACTGCTACTGTAGGTTGGCAGCAGCTGGAAGCTCACCCCGTAGCAGGGACCGAGCAACGGGAGCTCAACCCATCATGGGGATTCGAACCGCCAACCTTCCGATCAGCAAGCCCAAGAGGCTCAGTGGTTTAGACCACAGCGCCACCTGCGTCCCTATTCCTGGTATACGTGTACTGTGAAAGAATGCTCAATACTAGCCTTCGTGAAACTGAATAGCTTTTCTGTCGAAGGAAATAACGGATTTGTATTGAAGACAGGATGCATAAATGAATTATTACCAGGATGCAGACCAGTAGCGTGGCGTGACTTTCTTTGTAGGGGAACAGTTAGGGCTAGAAGCAGTAACTTGCGAAAGCAATTGGGGAGGGGACGTCATATATATGAGCATCATGCCTCCCTCCCCCCCCCCCACAAACCGGGCAGAAGCTTCCTGGGCTTTGAGGAGACAGCAGGGCTCTGAGAGGATGCTGGAGCCCTCTTCCCTCCTTCCAAAAGCTGGGCAGGCTTGGGGAATGATTGCAGAAAATTGCTCACCCAATGGTTCACAGCCTCCCTGCTTCCCCCTCTGCCATCAGCACAGGGAACAAGAGTTTTCACAGCAGCATTGGCGGCAGCGATGGTACATGGGAGCAGGGCGCATCGCGAGCACTCAGGAGAGACCAGGCTATCAGGTTTTTTTACTCCTGCGATCGACCCGGAGCACCCCAGCAATCTACCTGTCGATCGCAGTCGACTGGTTGGACATTGCTGCACTATGGCTTCAAGCTGGCAACAGTTTACCCAGGCATGGCCAAACTTGACCACTGGTCCTGTTAGCTAGGGATGATGGGAGTTGTAGTCCTCAAACATCTGGAGGGCCAAGTTTGGCCATGCCTGGTTTAAGCTGTGCAATAATGGCAGCATTCAGATGTAGCATACGTCATGATTTCTTTAATTGTACTGTGCATAAACTATGTTCTGCTACAGCAGCTCGTCCCATAGTTAAGTGGCTAAATAAACCACAACGGAGCTGCCTTAGTATTACTCCTGAGCATGCGCTTGTAGTTTGTGTCTCTCCAAATTCCAATCTAAAGGTTTCCCAATTGTGTTATGTGTCAGAAATAAGCCATGCTGGTTCGGACATAACACTAAGCCAAGGATTGGTCTTAGTTTCCCCACTTGACTAAAGGAGGAGCAAAGTAGGAAAACACATGAGCTTTGTGCACAGTATAGTTAAACGAACCATACTCTGTGGCTCAGTGTGGCGTTTGAAGGCAGCCAGTGTATTTAGGGATACACATTACAGTGATACCTTGGTAATCGAACGGCTTGGCTCCTGAACAAATCGGCTGCCGGACGCTGCAAACCCAGAAGTGAGTGTTCCAGTTTGCGAAGCCAAATGTCCGACGCAGCTTCTGCAGCTTCTGACTGAGTGCAGTCTTGGTTTTCAAACCATTTCGGAAGTCAAACCGATTAAATTTGAAAGCCAAGGTACCACTGTATATTCAAAGCAACAAAGCATGGCTAGACTGCACCTCCACTCAGCAGTATATCCAATTTATGCCTGCAGTTTTCAAACCAATATGGATACAAGCCATTACTCAGTAGGTCCCAGTTTCAATCTCCAGCATAAATAGGTGGGACTGAGATGTCCCCCGTCTGCAACTCTGGAGAACCACTGCAATTCACTGTAAACAATACTGAGCTAGACAGACCAATGATCTCACTCAGTACAGTGGTACCTTGGCTTAAGAACAGTCTGGTTTAAGAACAATTCGGTTTACAAACTCCGCAAAATCAGAAATAGTGTCTTGGTTTGGGAACTTTATCTTGGTCCAAGAACGGAATCCGAACGGTGGAAGGGCACCGGCGGCGGGAGGCCTCATTTGGGAAAGTGTGCCTTGGTTTAAAAATGGACTTCTGGAACGGATTAAGTTTGTAAACTGAGGTACCACTGTATTAGGGATTTCCTAATGCACATGTATAATAGATCCAGATCTTTTAGTATAGATCCAGATCAGGATGCGAGCATTTAAAGCAGAACCCGTTCTAAAACTTTATTAACTGCACTTTTTATAGGTGGATTGGCTTCATCAAGGCTTTCTGGTTACACGCTTCATCATTTTTCAGAAATACATCTAGTATCGGCACCCACAGAAAGAAAGAAAGAAAGAAAGAAAGAAAGAAAGAAAGAAAGAAAGAAAGAAAGAAAGAAAGAAAGAAAGCCCTTTGCTTTAAGTGACCTACCCTGCTCCCAACATGGCACTTCCAATGCTCAACACACCACAACCGCACCCAAGATCTGCAACAGTCTTGTTTTCAATGTCACCAAAAGTATTGTGAATTGTATAAAGCATACATGCTAGATGACAAAAACAAAGAAATACAGGCGGCAGGTTCAGGGCAAATACAAAACAATACTGTAAGGCTGGAATGAAATGCAGGCCTCTAATCTATCCCCTTTTCGCCAGCTGAACAGTTTCCTATGAAGTCCAAACACTCCCAACGAATCAGCCAACTTTATAGTGGGCAAGGTAAGCTAAGAAGACTAAAGTCGATATATTTGCAAGACAGATTGTAAAAAATCCAGGTGATTAGCGCATTGAAGGACAGAACGTGTTTCTGTTCATGACCCCAAAATATGGGAATTATCTTGATAGCATGTGTTCTTCCACTAAACAGTTTTGAACATGGACTCCTGCTTTTCAGAGGAGTGCAACAGCATAACAAGAGAGTCATAATTCAATATTCACCATCAATTAGCAACTTAAGCTCCAGGGATACAAATTAAGCTCTTGACTTCCTTGACAGCCCCAGGAGGAAAAACATGTTTTATCCACAACCTAAAGCTTGCTAAGCGTTACCTTGACAAAATGAGAATTTTTGCTGGCCACGTGACTTAAATTTAATGCTAAATATACATGATTGCTAAATACATCATTCACACCAACAACCATAGGTTCTAGAATGAGGGTGGTTTCTTGAATTAGCTTGTCAAGCATTTGCAGAATAGATTTATAGGGTTGTAGCCAAGCCACAGTAAATCCATTTAAATCTGTGGACTTGCTAGTCATTATTAATTTAACCCTTTTGTTTTCAATAGGTCTCCTCTGAGTACGTTAGCTACAATCCATAATGTTAAGGAATAGAAAAAATAATGAGATTTACCTGCAATATGTGGTCTTGTTGGATATTGCTCAAGCAGCAGCTTTGGATTCTCAAAATCATCAACTTGTTGAAGATTGCTCTCTAGTTCTTTAAGTTTTAACTTCTTCATGTTTACAGTTTAAGCTTGAAGAGAAATTTATAATCAAATATACATAGGAATTAAACACGGACATGGTTGTTACATGCATGCATTGGGTTCAAGAGCACAATTCCTGTTTTTCTTTAATTTGTTTTTGTCCTCTGCCACCTGTATTTATTAAAGTTTTAGGAAAGAACATAAATAACACAGCAACAAGTCCACAGATTAAATTTGTTAAAAAAGATAAAGTGTTACCAAGCACGATAAAACAACAACAACAACAACCTTATTAGTTATACCCTGCCCATTTGACTAGGTTCTGCTGGTCACTCTGGGTGGCTTCCAACATATATAAAAACATTATAAAACATCCAGAATTTAAAAGCTTCCCTATGCAGGGCTGCCTTCAGATGCCTTCCAACTTTTCTTTCAATTTCTAACTTATTTTTCACTTATTCATCCGTTTATAAGCCACAATATAACAGTCCTCCAGGCAGCATACAAGGTACGACAATGCTATAAACCAGTGTTATAAATGAAATATAGAAAACGCATGACCGTAAAACCAAACAAATGACTCTTAAAAAAACACAAAACAAAAATGGCCAAGAGAAGGAAATGCTGCAGTGCTATGGCAGTTGGAACAACAAACAAAATAATGTGAAACCACAGCATAATACGGCACCCCACCAAAACAAAACCCCACCCTCCAATAGGGTAAAACTTTGATTAAGACCAATTTAAAAAGAGCACAAACTCTCAGGCTGGATGGTAATAAGGAGAGAAACAGGCAGGAGAGAAAAAGGTGCCAGGCCTTATGAAACTGAAGCCATCAGGCCTTCAGTATAAGTGGACCAATATTTTTAATGTGCTTCAGGAATTGTGAGACATCACTGGGGAAATTCCCAAAATTTTGAGAGCTCAAAATCGAGCCCCCTGGTATTTGAACAACTGGCATTAGTAATTGTATTATAATTAGGTATTGTTATAATGAGGCTATTCTTGGATTGTAATTGAAAATTAATAAATTGAGCCCCCCCCCCCTTGCGCGCTTACTCGGAAGTAAAGCTGAATGAAGCGTGAACAGGACAGGAACCTTCCCAAAAGGGAAAAGGAGCTTGCTTCTCTTCCAGCGTTGTATTCGCGTTCCCGGGAATATGGTACAAAGAGCAGCAGCAGCAGCAAGGGTTTTTTTTCTTGGACAACAACAACAACAATAATAATTTTTAATCATTTATATGTCGCCCATCTGACTGGGTTGCCCCAGCCTCTTTGAGCTGCTCCCAACAAAATATTAAAAACACAATGAAACATCTACTTCCCTGAACAGGGCTGTCTTCAGATGCCTTCTAAAAGTCAAATAGTTGTTCAAAATAATAAGTGACAGCCAGGAAGTTGCATTTACCTTTACCTTTTACTGCAGCTTCCACGCCACGAAAGATCACATTTCCGCTTTGTGCTGTTTCTTAAGAGATCCCCTGTACACAAAAGAAACAGCAGCCCCCTCGCTTTAGTTCCTCTTGCTGCTGCAGCGAAAACCCGGAGCAGGAATCCAGCGCCTGCCCTGGAAGCGCGAGAAATGGGTCGGAAACTGCCACTTCGGCCAGGGACCCCAAGTTGGGTTGCCATGTGTTTTTTTTAAAAAAAAGCAGGACACCTCGAAAGTTGTGGAGCTTTTTTTTTAAAGGAAGATCCCAACATTGTTGAGCCAAAAAAGACCTGAGATTTTTTTCTTTTTGAAATAATTTTATTTGATTTTACAAATGAAAAATTAATTACAATGCCAAATACATTGATGTAAAATGATATTTCTCTGAAGTGTGCAACTTCCCCCCACCCCCTCCATGGGTCCTATTGTCAGCATTTCCAACTGCATATTATTTCATAGTCTGTGTTTGGTATATGTCCATATTGTCCATGATATTTGTTGCATTAAAAGTGAAGTTAAAATCCTTCTAATGTTTTCATCTGCTTTCGATCAACTTGCCTAAGATCCAGGACAAAGAAATCACAACCTTTTGGAAATTCAAACCGGACGTCAATTCCGCCTTTGAAATATGGCGGTCCTACACCAGGGAGAAGCAGTTTGGGGAGCGAGAAGTCCATTTGAACTCGTAATCGCCTGGTCGCTTGATTCAGCACAGTTGGTTTCCCTTCTGCCTAAAAGCCCCATTGGATCAGAGGGGTGGATCTGTCCGGTTCTGCACAGATTTTTAAGCGATTGCAAACCCGCTTAAAGCCCAAGATTCAAATGTGCTAACTTCAGTACAGATGGCAGCTTTTAACTATTGCATTTCATGTAAGCCACTTATGTAAGATGTTACGGGGAAGCAGCATACAATTCTCAGCCGAATAAGCTGCTTTCGGAAACCCAACGCCCGCCGATCCATGTCTACTCAGAAGCAAGTCCTGTTGAGTTAAGTGGGATTTACTCCCAAACTGATGTAGCTTTCGGGGAGTTATATGGGGTGAAAGGGCAGCCAGTGTCCATAAACCCTGTGGAGGCCCCAAGGCAGTCGAAATCTCAGTGCCCCCCTAGCAAATGATCTCCTAATACTTGACTAATTTTCTTTCAAGATCAAATCAATATAATTTTGATCTGTTGTCGGGATCCCTAAAAGGTGTGGGGTCGGCCCCTAGGTCTACTCTGCCTATTTGGTAATCAGGCACTAAGGACACCCAGACGCATTGATTGAAAACTTTCTGTGGCTTTTGCATATTTGCAACCATTTGTTTCACCGCTTTTAGTGCTGGGCGACAGATGTTAAGAGAGGGCTATCAGGAGTGGGACGCATCAAAGGTAGCAGCACTTGTAGTGGAATACCCTTGCTTGGTTATTTTCTTTCAAGAACTAATCAATATTATTTTAATCCATTTTTGTGGGGTCCCTAAAAGGCATGGGGCCCATAGGCTGGTGCCTACTCCATGGGCAGAGCCAGAATTTTTGTTGGGGACAGAACCTCAGATTTGATTTTTACTGATTTTGGGGACGGGATAGCAGCCCACTCTGCCCATAGCCTATTCTACTTTTCTGGTAATCTAGCACTGCTTCCAAACCTAGTGGGTGCCTGAAGGAAAGAACCATCGGTCAAAAAACGTCAACCTTCTTTGTGCGTGGCTCAAAGGCCCTGCATGTACATGCCACCCACACGGTTGTTCCCTTCAAACCAGTGTTTCCCAAGCTTGGGTTTCCCGCTGTTTTTGGACTACAACTCCCATCATCCCTAGTTAGCAGGACCAGCAGTCAGGGATGATGGGAATTGTAAACCACCACCCCCCCCCCCAAAAAAACCAGCTGCCGCAACCCAAGTTTGAGGAACACTACCTGGGGGTGCTTGTTTTTATTTTGATTATATATTTTGTGGTTTTATATTTTGATTTTGTTCTGTGGACTGCCCTGAAGGCAGCCCTGTTTAAGGAAGTTTTTAATGTCTGGTGTTTTATTGTGTTTTTAATATTTGCTGGGAGCCGCCCAGAGTGGCTGAGGAAACCCAGCCAGATGGGCGGGGTATAAATACAGTAATAAATAATTGTTATTGTTATTATTTGACTTCTGGGTACATAATATTATTATTATATTATTACATTATATTATTATTATTATTATTATTATTATTATTATTATTATTATTATTATTATTAAACCCAGGGGAGTCAGCTTGAATAAAATATTGAGGGGGGGCAGGTAAAGCTCACCTCACATGACCGATCACATGATGTGGTGCACAATGGCAATGCCCATTAACTTTGGCCTCAAATGTTTTATGGAAACGGGAGTGTCCCCTTCGGCCCCTAGCTAAAGAGTTGGGTTGGGACTCTATAACGCGCTTCTCGCTTCTGAGCGGACACGCGAAGGGGGGCCGTTTGGCCAAAACGCGCCGCTTGGCTAGCTGTGTGTCGTGTGAACGCCGCTAGCGCTTTTCGTTTCATGCGTGTAGTAGGCGCACCAACCCGCACTGCTGCCCTCCACACACCCCCATATAAACACGCAGGTTCCTCCGAAGCTGAACACCGGAGGGGGCGGGTGTGTACAGTAACATCGGGGCGGGGAGGCGCCGCCAGGAGCCAGCCGTGGCAGAAGGAGGCGGCGGCGGCGGCGGCGGCGGCGGACCGAGCCGAGCCGAGGAGGCGGCCTGAGGCGGGCCGACTTTCCCGGCTATCGCGAGAGGCGGCGAAGGGAGGGGAAAGCGGAGCCGAGAGGGCCGAGAGCGAAGGAGCCCGGCGGCCGAAGCTGCGTCGCGGTTGCTGAGGGGGGAAGAAGAAGCCTCGGAGGCCGCCGCCGCCGCCATGGCGGGCGCCGCCGGGGGCTCGAGCGCCCAGGAGAAGCGGGACACGGCGTCGCGCCTCAAAGCGGCCCTCAGCCTGAGCGCGGACGAGAGCGAGGCCGCGGCGGGCGAGCTGCGGTCGCTGCTGGAGACGGTGCTGAGTCCGCCGAGCGGCGGAGGCGCCGGGGGAGGCGAGTCGGTGTCGGAGGCGCTGGCGTGGTGCCGCTGCCTGCTGGCGGGCGGCGAGCCGTGGGACAGCTTCGTGCAGGCGGTGCGGGCCTACGACCCGGCCACGCTGTGCGGCCTGGTGTGGACGGCCAACTTCGTGGCCTACCGGTGCCGGACGTGCGGCATCTCGCCCTGCATGAGCCTGTGCGCCGAGTGCTTCCACCAAGGCGAGCATGCCGGCCACGACTACAACATGTTTCGCAGCCAGGCCGGCGGAGCCTGCGACTGCGGGGACGGCAACGTCATGCGGGAGGCCGGGTGAGTACCCCGGGGGGGGGGAGACATTTGGCTAGGGCGGAGGGAGGGGGGAGCCCAAGGGAAGGCCTCCCCTGCGGGTGCCTGCGAGTGGGTGGCAACCCCCCCCCCATCCCTCCATAAAATATCCGAGGGGGCACCTCCAAAGTGGATGGGCATTGCCATTCAGATGGTGCGTGTGCGCCACGTCATGCGATCGGTTATGTGGGGTGGGTCTTTACCTGGAAAAAAAACACACACAATATTTCATTCAAGTTGGCACCCCTGACATCTGGGAGAAAAGCGAGAGTCCCTCCCTCCCTCGCTTTCACGGACAAGAATAGTGAAAATAATAGTACCAGGGAGGACCGGTTGACTGTCATCTTCCTGTGTGCAAAATCCTGACCTAATCCACCCTATTAAGTAACCCGGAGCAAGCTTGTTTTTGCACTCATGGGCTCTGTTTTGACTCCAGAAACGGACAACAACAACACAATTATTATTACCGGTATTATTATTATTATTATTATTGTTATTATTTTAGCTATATGCCACTGATCGGACTGGGTTGGCCCAGCCTCTCTGGACAGCAACCGACAAAAAAGAGTAAAAACCCCACACAACATCAAACAGTAAAAACTTCCTTGAAGAGGGCTGCCTTCAGGTGTCTTTTAAAAACCACATAGCTGTTTATCTGTTTGACATCTGCTGGGAGGGTGTTCCACAGGGCATACCTGCCGTGTAATCCTAGGCGTGTCTGCTCAGAAGCAAAGCCGCACTGAACTAAATGGGACTTGTGTACTCTGTAAAGTGCTGCACACATTGATTGAATTATTATTATTATTATTTTATTTCTACCCTGCCCATCTGTCTGGGGCGGCTTCTAACACATAAAAAAACGTAATAAAACCCCAGACATTAAAAACTTCCCAATACCAGTAATAATGGATGCAGAATTGCAGGCTGTTTGCGGAATAAGTTTATGTGGTGAAGTGGGCCTTGTGGAAACTTTGGTCCAGCAGAGGTTTGTCCATTGGGGCAAAGGTGGCTGTGCGCCATCAACCTCAGTTTGGCCTTAGGCAGTCTCCATCTGCCCTCCTTCAGCCTTGCATCCAGTCCAGGAGGTGGCACCTGATTGTTGAGCTGGCACATGAAGCAGGTGGCGCTGTGGTCTAAACCCCTGAGCCTCTTGACGGTTCGAATCTGTGCGACGGGGTGAGCTCCTGTTGCTCTGTCTCAGCTTCTGCCAACCTAGCAGTTCAAAATCATGCTAGTGCAAGTAGATAAATAGGTACCGCTGCGGTGGGAAGGTAAACAGCATTTCTGTGCACTCTGGTTTCTGTTATGGTGTCCCTTTGTGACAGAAGCAGTTTAGTCATGCTGGCCATATGGCCCAGAAAGCTGTCTGTGGACAAACGCCAGCTCCCTCGCCTTGAAGCGAGATGGAACGCCGCACCCCATATTCAAGTTTGGCTGGACTTAACCATCCAGGGGTCCTTTTCCTTTTTTCCCTTTGCTGAGCTGGCCAGAGACATAGTGCTGTGTATCTCCTTAAAGTTTTGTCTTATTGGCACCACTTCCAAAATGGGTGGAGTCTTATGGGATGGGGAGATAGAAAAATTTGTGGGGGGGGGCATTGATTTGGCCTCTAGGGCAGGAGTCAACCACCCCATCCTACGTTATTTAATTGTACAGTGGTACCTCGAGTTACAAACGTCTCAGGTTGCAAACACTTGAGGTTACAAACTCTGCTAACCTGGAAGAGTTACCTCGAGTTGAGAACTTTGCCCCAGGATGAGAACGGAAATTGTGTGCGGGTGGCGCAGCGGCAGCAAGAAGCCCCATTAGCGAAAGCACGCCTCTAATTAACAACAGTTTCAGGTTAAGAACAGACCTCCGGAACGAATCAAGTTTGTAACTAGAGGTACCACTACTGGGATTCCCTGCAGTGCAGAGGTTCCTGGGAGAAGTCAAAGGGTATAATGTGCTAAGTGGCTTCTTGTTGTTTTTTGAAGCATTTGAGGGTGGGAGTACCTGCTGTTGCTGCAGTAATGGACAGATGTAAAGCTGTGAGGGTGTAATTTCAGCAGCGCAGTAGTGTTTTATTGGCAGGGCGAGACGATGAAGTGCTGCCAAGTTATGGAAGAGTCACTAGCTGCCATATTGAACGCATGTGATAGCTGGAGTCATCCTATCCCCTACTCTCGTTTTAGTAAGGACTGAAGTGTGAACTCTGAAGGTATGCCAGTATGTAAACAATTCCCAAGTGTCGTCTGATCACCATGATAGACACTGTCCATTGTTGGCAGTGCCAGCTGTGGAAGTTGGCTGTTTTTATTTTTGTGTGCTAATGCTGTGTCATCGCAGCAGGCAAGCCTATAATTAAAATGTAGCTGTGCCTTACAAATTCAATTGGTGGGAAGAATATAATGCAGTTGTCATAGTTTCCAAAAAGATTGCTTCCTGATCTGTTTGACTGCTAAATTGCTATGAGAATCTGTGTTGTGTTGCTGGATTCTTCTTGTTGAAGTTTGCATCCTTGATTATCGATGCAATGTGAATGTGGGGACAGTGAAGTGGGAATGTGGGATCTGATAGGGATTATTTTAATTTAGTGATAGTGTGTAGTGGCAGTCTGCACTTAGGTTTTCAGATGTGCCAAATATTCTTTTGGATGACAAGTAACAGTATGTTTTGACAAATCCAATATCATCACATTTGAAGGAGATGTAGCAAAAGTCAATAAAGGTGTTTCCTGGATTATATACTTGAAGTTGATGTGCAAATGAACTCAGTTAGACCTAGTTCCCAGAAATAACAAATGGAATTGTAAGGTTGTTACATGTGGCCAGGTAAAGGTAAAGGTAAAGGGACCCCTGACCATTAGGTCCAGTCGTGACCGACTCTGGGGTTGCGCGCTCATCTCGCATTATTGGCCGAGGGAGCCGGCGTATAGCTTCCAGGTCATGTGGCCAGCATGACAAAGCCGCTTCTGGCGAACCAGAGCAGCACATGGAAACGCCGTTTACCTTCCCGCTGTAGCGGTTCCTACCGGTATTTATCTACTTGCATTTTGACGTGCTTTCGAACTGCTAGGTTGGCAGGAGCTGGGACCAAGCAACGGGAGCTCACCCCGTCGCAGGGATTCGAACCGCCGACCTTCTGATCAGCAAGCCCTAGGCTCAGTGGTTTAACCACAGCGCCACCTGGGTCCCATACATGTGGCCAGAGGGAACCTAAATTCAGGTGGTCATTATATGGCTATCTCCTTGAATTGGACCACTTGTTCAAATACTTTGGACTTCGTGTCAATGAGAAACTCTCATGGAAGTTACATCTGGGTGACATTAAATTATCAAGAGCCAGGTCCATTGGCCAGCTCAGCAGATTTTTCTGTACAAAAGAAAACCAATGAATTAATGCTGTTCTCAAGATCTTTGTGGCTAAAATCAAAGCACAAATGCAGAAATCTGGGAAGTTGGAGCAAAGTGCAATATGGAAGTTCTGCAAAATAAATTTGCACTAGCAGCCAAGAAGCTGCATTCTAGTCATATCAAGAATTATAGTGTATTGTAAAGTTTTATCCAATGTTTTGTTACCCCTGGAGGATGACATACATGGTTGTTAATGGTTGCTCTGTGATTCCATAGCAAGTCTTTCTTTTAATTCATGTGTTGTGTTGGAATTTTATATATATACACACACAGTGAGGGGGAAAAAGTATTCCTGTTGTTATTCTATCTCTGACAGCTACAATAAATATACCATTCAAATTATGGACTGGCCATTTCTTCGTTAGGGGGCAAACAGGCAAATTTAGCAGGGGATCAAACACTTTCCCCCCTCACACTGTGTGTGTGTGTGTGTGTGTGTGTGTGTGTGTGTGTGTGTGTGTGTAATCCTACACATAGAAAACTGGCATGTCAAAAAGAAGGCTAGTTTCTATGTTCTTGGAAACTTTTAAATTGAGAATTCAAACATATGAACTCCACCTTCCAGAAAAAGGATTACCACCTCCTCTTATACTTGTAATAACTAGTATTTAATTCCCAACAGTCTTGCATTAATTAATGTATCTTGTGAAAACAGTGAATGTGTTTATAACATAAGAGTATGCTAATTGCTGTAGTAACCAATATCCAGTGAGACTTTGTGGTAGCTTTTATGTCTTGGCAAATCTGCTGATTCTTCCCACTGACTTGATGGAAGTCACTATTTAAGCTAAGGAGCTATCAAGTATAAAAGATAAAGCCCCAGTCCCCTTTGGGTAACTGAAGGGGTTGGTAGAAAGTGAGCTATTTTGTGTGTTACTTCTTAGTTTACAGCTGAGATCTTTTGGACTGTTTCAAGTTCTGGAATAGGAATTTGCCTCTACAATTCTAGACTTTTGTCTTTCTCATTGTTCCCATTCATTCTTCACCTCTCCTTAATATTGTCTACCCTTCCCATGGTCTGTATGAATATCCAGCAGACCAACCAAGACTGTATTAGTCAAGATCATCCTTTATCTGTTTTGTGTTTTAAGTTTTCCATCATAGCAAGCAGTTGCCCTCTCTTTCAGGTCAACATTAACAGCTATGTAAAAGGTCAGGTTTCTTGGTACTTTTGCCACAGCAAGAATTTCTAGCATGCAAAGAAATAAAGTTCAAGTTGTATTCTGCCTGGCACTACTTTTGTTGTTGTTGCTGAAATCCCTGGTTGATTGTGTCCAGTGTAACGTCTCTTAAAACAACCTCCTTGGCTGCTGAGCCAATGAACAGTTTTCAATAAAGCTATGATTCACAGTACTGTGTACCCATACACAATCTCTTGTCAAACTAAACTTTCTAAAATTTACTTTGCCTGAATACATTTTGGCTTTGAAATCAAGATGGGTTTAATTATTCATCTACCTCTTCCCCCTGACACTTTAGAAATTTTGGGGCTATAAATAAGAGTATAGAAGCTCAGAATCAGGTAGTTGCAATGTGGCTTTTGTCCGATACCACCCCACGAAAACCCCAATCCAGTCAAATGCTGAGAGATGTTTTTTGGTGAATCCAGGCAATTACAAAGTGGCTTTTTAAATCACTGAGTGGTTTTCTGTTTTTAAATTCATCCACTTGTACTTTAAAACAACAGCAACCCAGGCTTATGATTATTAGTGAAACATTTGTATTGACATTTTAATTTTACTGCTGTTACGTTTTTATACAGTTGTAAAACAAATGAAAAAACTTCATTTGTATTTATGTAGAGGATGCTCTTCAGGGCCGTCTTAAGCACCTCTGGCGCCCTGGTGCGATGGATCCCTCCGGAGCCCTGCCCTGTTTTCCAGCACGGCGGGCGGGCGGGCTCAGCGCGCATCGCTGCTGCCGAGGGCGCTGCTGCGCGACGGAGTGCCCGGTGGGCGCCCACCTGGCGGGCTGGCGCCGTGACTCCCTGCGCCACCCAGCCTGGCCGTAGGGCCGGCCCTGATGCTCTTTAACTAAAGATCATGCCAAGATCATTAATATCTAAGGAAACTACATTAGCTATGATAAGTAAAGTGAAATTTTTGAATACAATATAGAAGTGAAAGTCATATGAGAAATTAAAAAAAAATCAGCTGAGGATTTTGCTTTGACAGCAAGCCTTCAGGAACACGTATTTGGCAGGGCAACAACATAGAAGCCAAATGTTATTTCAGTGGTTTATTCAAGTAAGTGGTGTTGGGCATACTCATGCATAACTGAGAATGTGTTCTGTACCAGACCTTTAAGTGAAACATTCTTAAGTTATGTCTTAGGAGGAATTATATAGACTGTTCTCTGAAAAATCTTTTTTGTAACACGTGGAGTCTCTTTTTCCTCAACCATTTAATGCAGTGATGGCCAAACTTGGCCCTCCAGCTGTTTCTATCATCCCTAGCTAACAGGACCAGTGGTCAGGGATTATGGGAATTATAGTCCCAAAACAGCTGGAGGGCTGAGTTTTTCCATCACTGATTTAATGTATCCACAGCTTTTCTTTTGTTGGTATTTTTTTGCCACTGCAAGGATAGACCAGTGTTTTTTGTGTGGTCAGGACAAATCACAACTTCCTCTTAAATAAGCTCTAAATTATCTGCAAATACTGTAGTTTGATTTCTCTCTGTGTTGGATTTGTGTTTTGTCTTTTGTATGTAATAGCCATGACAATCCTTTTTTCTCTTTCATTTCTCCTGAAATTGTAACTCTGCTTCTGTTGTAGCATTTAAAATTGAGTGAGAGACTGCTTTCTGAATGTGTGCAAATGAAAACATTCCAGCTAGTACTGCAAGATTCAGTAGTTGTTTGTCTGGTAGTACAGATGTTTCTATGGCAAGTCCTATATCAGTGAGCTGTGAGAAAGGAACTTTCTTCCCAGTTTCTCTACAGTTTATGGCAGGAATGGGGAATCTGCAGCCGACCATATGTAGTTGTTGGGAGTTGGGAGTCCAGCGATATCTGGAACAGGCACAGGCAAACTCGGCCCTCCAGATGTTTTGAGACTACAGTTCCCATCATCCCTGACCACTGGTCCTGTTAGCTAGGGATGATGGGAGTTGTAGTCCCAAAACATCTGGAGGGCCGAGTTTGCCTGTGCCTGATATGGAAGGTCACATCTTTCTCATGACTTGGATAGTTTTGCATTACTTGGTGGGTATAAAGTTCTCGTCTCGTCAGCTCAATAGAGCTGGAAAAGATTCAGAAAAGAGCAACCAAAATGACCAGGGAGATAGAGCAACTTCCCTTTCCTATGAGGAAAGGTGACAACAGTTGGCGCTTCAAAGTTTACAGAAAAGGTGAGTAAAACTTCATGGTGTGAAGAAAGTGAATAGAGAAAGGTTTTTCACTTCTTATAGTGCAGAACTTGGGGAAATCCAATGAATCTGGATGTTGGAAGAGTCAGGGCAGACAAAGGAAAGTACCCTTTCACTCGGTTAAACTGTACAATTTGCTCCCACAAGAGTTAGTGATAGTCACCAACATGGATGGCTTCAAAATAATATTTCATGGAGGTCATGGTATAATCAGTGGCAACTAGTAACAACGACTGTGCCTCTGAATATCAGTTACTGGAACTTGCAAGGAAAGAAAGTGATGTTGCACTCATGTCCTGCCTTCTGTAAAAATCTGGTTAGCCACTGTGACATCAGGATGCTGGACCCAGTAGGCTCTTCTAACATTACTTTCAGTGCTATTTTTTCTAGAAAAAAGAGGTGCCGGTAAACCTCCCTCATTCTCTTAGAATGGCAATGGTGCCCACCTGAGAGGTGCTGGAACTTAGTTCCTATGACTTCCCTTTGAGAAAAAAAAAGCCCTACTTAGGTTTATGTTTACATATGCAGCCATAGCATGGTTTGTTTGTTTTTCAAAATTAGCAACCACCTGTTCTTTGTTATTAATTAGGTGGCTGAGTATGTTTAACTTTGTATAACTTTATTTGTAGGTTTTGCAAAAGGCATCGGATAAAATCAAGCTCAGAAGTTCCGTCTGTTCCAAA
The DNA here is from genome assembly GCF_965207765.1 of Zootoca vivipara. Classification (NCBI taxonomy): domain Eukaryota; kingdom Metazoa; phylum Chordata; class Lepidosauria; order Squamata; family Lacertidae; genus Zootoca; species Zootoca vivipara. The sequence goes on from NC_142582.1 coordinate 17,415,096, forward strand.
AGATCTGTTGATAATGTCAGAACTAGTTCTTCCACAATTCATCTTCTGTCTTATTCAGTACTTACGGGAAGGCTATGATGAACCAGGTATGGATGCTATTAATATTTTTGGAAAAGTTCACAAGGCAGATTCCCAGTGCAACGAATAAGTGTTGTTAGTTTCATTTTTGTGACAGTTACAGGTAGGTAGCCGTGTTGGTCTGCTGTCAAAACAAAATAAAAATAAAATAGAAAAATTCCTTCCAGTAGCACCTTAGAGACCAACTAAGTTTGTCATTGGTATGAGCTTTCATGTGCATGCACACTTCTTCAGATTTTTGTGACAGTCTATTTTGTTCTGAAGGTAGGGATGATTTCAAACTGCTGGTGAATTGCAAGTGGGCTTTTAATAAAGTGTGATGTCAGGATTGTGAAGTTGAATATGATCAGTGAAGCTTAGGTTAGCCTTCTCCCTGCCACCATGTAAGCAACTCCTTATATTTTGCAAAATGAGAGAAAAGCTGAAATCCTAGCAAAAGTTGATGCAGAGTGTCCTGGGTTACACAGAAAAGAGTGGAGTGGGAGAGAATTATACTTTGAGTGGAGTAAGCCATGGTGTGAATGCTGAGATAGAGTTCAAGATAACTGGGAGCCATAACGATAGTCTGAGAGTAAGGGAAGAATTTAGATACCTGATAATGTTAGAATTGAGGGAATGAGAGGCATCACTCTGTGGAAAGGAAACAAGAACTTCCAACATCCTGTGTTGAATATAAAAAGAAAACAAAAGCTAGTTGCTTGGTTTAAAAAGTTTTTTACTGTTTTTTCTTTCTTTATTGATCATAGAGATGTGAGCAGCTTATCTCTCATACAAATATTGTAATCAGCAAGGGGTGTATAATCTAAAATTTTAATTGTTGGGATGGGGTGATGTTGTAACAGATTACCAAGTAAGGAGCCACAAAGTAGCTAGAACGGTTTGCTCAATCTGCTACAAACTTCTTGCTTGTTTGTTTTTCAGTTCTTGATGTTCCATCAGAGAAAGACCTTCACAAAGTCCTTCAGATATTGGAATCCCACATTTCATTTCTGGAAGATCTGACAAAAATGGGAGGAGCAATGCGTTCAGTCCTTACTCAGGTTTTGACAAATCAGCAGTTCTATAAAGATCTTAGCTCTGGTGAGTTGGTATGTTATTATGTATTGAGGAGTTTTTGGTATTAACCATGCATTCTGTACTTTAAAAAGTCACAAAATAGTGTGGGTATGGGAGAAGGGAGTGGCATTTATTATTGCCGATGATGTCACAGTCTGCGACACACAACCACAATTCCACACTGGTCTTGTGGTAGTTGCAGATGTGCTGCCAACAGAGGAGTCAAATTTTCCTTATGACAAAGCACATTGAAAACACTACTCAAAGGAAGGTATGTGAATCCCATGCATCAAATGAGTTATAGGGCATTTATCGTGTTGCAAAGCCCCAAATGTATTTAACTCTGTGGGCTATTTATTGTTTAATCTCTAGTCAAACTTTCTAACCCATTCAGGCTACAGGAAGCCCAGTTCACTTTCTGCAGCTGATCAGCTGTCAGTTGGGCGGTAGTGGAAAGGTTGCTGTAACAGTGCTGCTAAGCAGTGGGAGGGTGGGCAGCAGTTTTAGTTGCCTTGGGATGGCTGTGGAGTGCAGGCTTTGATCTGCCTGCCCAGAGCTCTCAGTGCAGCTAAAATTGCAATCTCTGCACTGCCGATAACAGTGGGAGGGCGGAATTTTTAGCTGCATCAGGATTACTGGGGGTGGCGTGCAGACTTGTAATGGTTAAAGTTGCATCAGAGTTCCTGATGCAGCTGCAAAGGGGAAGATTAAACTGTTATTGTGAGGTGGGGAGGATATGTGTGTAAGGGGGAGGAATGCACTGGCAGCCCAGCTGCACACCATCACATCTGCAGAAAGGTGGCCACCCCTGCAATAAGGCTTGGTGAGGCTGGTCCCTAGAGTGAACGTAAATCTTTTGAAATATGTTTCCAGGTGGTGCAGAAAATGCATGTGCGAAGAAAAGCCACGAGATGTATCTTGTAGCTCTGAAAGGTTCTGGACTCACATTTCCCGAAGACAAGGCTGCATGTGGAGCGCAGGAGCAAGCAGCTGGAGGAGCAAGCTCTTCAGTAGTTCAAGGTCTCTCTATTTATTTATTTATTTGAAAAATATCTTTGTTATTTGAAGACTCTTCTTAGACTTGCAGCGTTGCCTCATGTCTGCTTCTGAAATAATTGACAGAATGCAGTTGAAACTACACAGTACCAGATAACAGAGAGGAAAACAGAACTCCTTTTCAATTGCTACAATGGGGGAATATCTCAATTCTTACACAAGTAAATTGCAATGGAAGCATTGGGTCCCTTTGATCCTATCCATTAGAAAATGTGTAAGTTCGAATGAGCACTTAGTAATTGTGTGGCACAAGGTCACATTTCATTATCAGCAGCAGCACTACCCCCAGCAACATGCATTTCTGCGCTGTTCCAGGCTTTGTCCCAAACCACATGTAGCACTTTCTGAAGTATTTACCATTTTCCTCCTAGTGTTTTATTTCCAATATTGCTAGACCTAATGCAGCCCATGCTCGAAAAATAAATCCAAACTTACATGGAGAGATAGGTGGGGGCATTGTTTTTTTAAAATGAAATTATCCAATTATTCTTTTGTCCAGTTGTGTATGAATTAGAAAAGCTAATTTCATGTTTAATTTCTCAAGGTTTTGCAGGTGCCACGCCAGCTTCAGGGCAAGGTGACTCTTCAGATGAGGTGAGATTTCTTCAGAAATAAAAGAAAGCACAATAATATGTGAAATAAATTGAAATACCCTAATTTTTATCATGCTTGCCTTTGCTAACATGTACTGTAGACTGGTGGTGTCAGCCCTATAAGCCATTAAACAGAAAACACAGCTCTTTGTATTGATGTAGGGCCAGTCCCTCCCCGCTTTCTCCCCTAGGAGAGTTGTTAATACTGCTTTCGTTGAACTAATTTTAGCAACACTGGGGATCGCAGTGTATATAGCAACTTCTGGAAATAACGCTAACTCATTACTATGTCAGATTCACTTGCTGGGGCAGGTTTTAACTAGTGTTAATGCAGCTAAGGATGTGTTTCAGCTGCATCTTTCCGGTGTTCTTGTATTGACAACAACGGCTTGTTCTTCACCAGGTTCCTTTTCTTAGAATTTGTAGGATAGGAATACTTCTTTCTAACAGGGCGCTCCTAAGCATGTTTATGCAGAAGTAAGTCCTGCTGAGGTTGATGGGGTTTATTTCCTAGAAAGCATGCTTAGGATTTAACTGGGAGTAAGTCCCATTGGAACACTGGGTAGGCGTGCCTGGTATTGTTCTGCACATTAACTATGCTGGGCGAATAACTAACAACATATGTGTGTTTATATATACACATTTTTAAAACAGAAATAATAAAGGACCTATCAGTTGCAGATGTTTCCCAAGAGCTCTTGTAAACCGGAGGTAGGACTCTAGATTAGATGCTGAATAAGCATCTTCCTGAGATCCCTTTACCTTTGTAAAGAAGAGTAAAGTGAGAAAAGTGGGGAAAGAGTCTGCTGTTTCAGTAGTTCCATATCTGGTTCTAATCTAGAACTGGGTTCTTGGCTGCTGAACAAGAAAGATTTTGTTGAAGCACGTCCCACATCTGCATGCAACCAGGAGTCGTATGCTGCAACTGTGTGCATCCTCTAGTTTTTCGTGCACTTAGATGCTGAAGTCCTGTTTTTTCTAACATGTAAATGACGGGAATTTCCCATGGCAAATAATAGTCCATCTTTTTTTAAATTAAAAAAATGGTTCTTAACAGTAGCCTGGCTTAACAGGAATATAACTGGTGAACCTTTCATTGATACCGATATCAGTGCTCACTGAGTGCTCACTGGAAGGACAGATCGTGAAGCTGAGGCTCCAATACTTTGGTCACCTCATGAGAAGAGAAGACTCCCGGGAAAAGACCCTGATGTTGGGAAAGATTGGGGGCACTAGGAGAAGGGGACGACAGAGGACGAGATGGTTGGACAGTGTTCTCGAAGCGAAGCTACCAACATGAGTTTGACCAAACTGCGGGAGGCAGTGGAAGACAGGAGTGCCTGGTGTGCTCTGGTCCATGGGGTCACGAAGAGTCAGATACGACTAAACAACAACAACAAAAATCAGTGTTGGGGAAAGCTTTATGAACTCAATTTCTGCATAACAGGCTGCAGTAAAAGTTGCCAGAATAAAATGCCAGAAAAGAAAAGAAAATAAATCTTTGTTTGAAAACCTTAGTTCAAAACTTTTTGCAGTGTTTTTGGATTTTTGTTCAGCTTCAGGAAATGAACATATTGGTGGCTGCTTCAGAGTCATTTTCAGATGCGAATGCAAAATGAACATGTTGAATGTTTATAACATTTGCACATGATTTCTGGTTAATGCTGAACTGTAATTAAACAGATGTGGAGGGGGGAAATAATTGGTTTATATCCAGAACAATTTATTAGAAGTTTGTTGTTGTTTGTGCAGCAGAGTCTGCTATGCTTTTAGCAGTGCTATTTATAAGCTAATATGTTTCAAAGTGCTGCTGTACTTTCACAGTTTTTAAAAACAAAACAGTAGCTATTTTAAAAAAAATGGCAGTGTAACCGAAGGTGAACTCAAATCTTTGAATTAATGAGACCCGGCTAAAAATGATACTTAAGACACTTCATATTTGGACAGTTTATTATGAGGGAATGAATATGTAAGGTTAGGATTTAGACAGGAATCTGATACAATGATCTTTACAGGGGGAAGTGGGAATGGGAGGGTAGCACAATTATACAGTTCCTTTGTTTCCTTCTTTTTTCTTTGAAAAGCATATTAATAGCATATATAGTCCTGGACAGTAAGATGTTTTATATTGATCCACTTTCAAACTCTTTCCATATCTCAGGAGGACCAGGATGGTGGCCAAGGCGTGGGAAAACGCAAGAGGGTAAAACTAAGCAGCACCACCAAAGGTACATTGGCATATAGTTTGTCAGCTACTTTTGTGTTTTTGTATCTTGATGTCACCAAGCCTGATCAGTTTTTGATCAGTCTTGACTGAAGAATGCAGGATGAGAAAAGACTGAGAAATATGCCGGCATGACACCAGAATTCACTGCTGCCACCAGTGTCTTGTATTAGTTGCATATGTTTCCTTTTAAGCTGCCAGTAAGTTTGCAGTATGCCCCTTGATCAAATGATGAAGAGCGTTCTTAGAGTTGTATCATACGGGGCTTTTGTTTCCTCTCTCCACACACACACACACACACTGCCACATCCCCCCAGAATCTTCTTTGGTAGGTTCCCCAACCCTCTGGAGCTGATTTTGAGGGTGCATGGGGGGATGGAGAGGAGAAGAGCAGAAGAGGAAGTTCTGGTGTGTGCATGGAAATCTGATGTAGCAGCAGAGCTGCAGTGTTTGATACAACCCTCAACATGTAATCGTATTACATATATATATATATATATATATATATATATATATATATATATATATATATATATTACACAGTATTTTCCTTGGGGCAAGGAATTCCATGGCTCAGCTTTCCACAAGCTAAGTACATGCATTTGATCTGGAGGTATTTGTGACCCACCTTCTCTGTTTTAGGCAGAGGTTGCTGAAGCAGAGGGCCTATGCAGAAAAGGCTTTTTCTATTATATTTTTCCCTATCCATTCCCCATAATTTTTTCACCTTGTAATTTCTTCTCACAATTCTCCTTTCATAATCAACTTGTACCTTATTTCCCTGCCCCCACTGGCCAACCCCACACCCCATCATTTTCTTTCATCCCTCCTCTCTGCTCCTTTTTTCTTTCATTTCTTCCTCCTTTAGCAGCTTTGCTCTAGCACCTTCCTTTCTATTCTCAGTTTATTTTATCACTGATAATCATAATTATAATATCTCACTTTCTAATTCTCTTCGGCAACACCTCTGGAGGCCTCCCTTCCCTTCCTCCGTTCTCCTGGCCACTTTCACTTTCACTCAGCAAGGAAAAAGCTCCAGGCATTGGTTCAACTAGAAGGCTTTGGCATGGGCAGGACAGGCAAGCGACTAGGCATTGGGCACACTGAGGCCCCTCTGAAATTGCCCCGGGATACATTGACGGGTCCCTGCTGTTTGAGAAGCCTTGGTGCAAATTGTTATGAGCGGCTAACCCCTTCAGAATTCTACTGAATGATGTGACAAGACATGAAAGATGACTGTCTAAAAAAAGAAAAGAAAAGATTGTAACCTAGCTGCCAGGTGGCAGGCAATTAGTATAATTTGCACATCATTTTCATGGATATGGTTTGTGTCAAACTGCAGTTGATGGATGTGTTGTGCCGGTTCTCAGTATTATTATACTCCCTTTGTTATCCTTAAAGACAACCCTCCACAAGCCATTCAGCCATCAGTAGTTAGGAAAAACAATTAATTTAGATATGTCTCTTCCCCCCCCCCCCCATTACTTACTCAGAAACACACCTTTTTACAGAACTTTTTAAAAACAGTAGGCTATTCTGTGTGAAAAGGGTACATAGTGTGTGTTTTGATTTTTAATGCTTGCTGGGTCTACTTTAGGACAAGAGGGTGGGTTTGGAGGGCCTTGACTTCAGTAGAATCATAGGGAACAGGATAAAGCTGAAATTCTAACCAGTACCTGTATGTACCAGATAAGTGGCCCCGGCACAGTGGGCAACCTGTAGGCTGCAGATCATTGCTTGTATACTCCTGTATCTGTAACCTTTAATTATTCACTATGAATGATCAGCAAGCTGTTGTGTACATTTTTCTTTCTGTCCTCCATTTTCTGCAGCTATGGTACCTAACTCTTAAGCAGCCTTTTAAGCTTTGAGCAGATGAGATGAAAAACACTGGCCTGTTTATATCATGGGGTTTGTAGTTGCTGTGTGTGATTTGAATTGTATGGAAGATTTGTACTGAAGTCTTCTTTGAAGAAAAAAAAACCTCTGAAAATAAAGTTCTCTGGGCCAGCCAGATGTACTGACTTGCCCAGGCATAGGCAAACTCGGCCCTCCAGATGTTTTGGGACTACAACTCCCATCATCCCTAGCTAACAGGACCAGTGGTCAGGGATGATGGGAATTGTAGTCCCAAAACATCTGGAGGGCCGAGTTTGCCTATGCCCAATCTAGTTTTTCTCTTAGTAATAAACTCCAGATTCTTTTTTTTTGTTAGTAGAAAAATATTAAAGAGTTAACAATATTTCTTAACAGCCTCCTTCCACTTTTATTACTCATTTTTGTACAGATCAATCCATTATGGATGTTTTGAAGCATAAATGTTTTCTAGAAGAATTATTATTTTGGACAATAAAATATGAATTTCCCCAGAAGATGGTAACTTTCTTACTCAACATGCTTCCAGATCAGGATTATAAGGTATTTGTGTGTTTCCTCTTTCCTTTCCTGTCAAAACACTTCCCCATTGCAGTTTGCATTTGGCACGGGGTAGGTATGGCAGAAGTTCTTCAAATGCAGCATTTATTTATTTTTACTGTAGCGTAAGGTTGCTGGTTGAAAATAGTGCAAAAGAAAATAAATAGCTCAGACTGTTAGAAGGAACAAATTTAGAAACCTGTATAAGCGCCTGTTTCTTTTATGAGCCATAAAAGGACGGAGCGCCCTCTGCATAGCTGGTGCTTCCTCGTGGTTAGCCATGCAATAGCTTGCAGTTATTGTTCTTTGAGTTGCAGAGCTAGGATGTGGAAACCTTTTAGTTTTCTGAAACTCCGTGCAAAATTTCAACTGCTAATGGAGCCCACAAGAAAAGGTCCAGATTTCTACACATGTGATGGTTTCTTAGCACTTGAGTGCTTTGGATAGCTCCAACTTACTATTAAGGGCTTATCATATATGATAACAGGTGCGAGTTCAGACTCTGCTTAATAAGCTGCATTATGAACAAGGCTCGTTCCCCTTTCACGCAGCAGATTCTCTTCTCTCTTTGTCGGATTGACTTATAAACCTGGAACCCTTCTGTTGACTCTAGGTTTTCCATTTCATCTGAATCAGCAAACTATGGCTAACTGCTTCAGGATCTGAAGCCACAATTCAAAGTTGATTTCATATCCTAGCTTGCTCCAAATACATTAACCATTGTTTCCTGGTTGGGTTGTAACAGGAAACTATACGTAGCTGAAGACTTCCTGGCTTGTTTTCTTGTGCAAAGTAATAATAATAATAATAATTTTATTATTTATATCCTGCCCATCTGGGTGGGTATCCCAGCTACTCTGGGCAGCTTACAACACATAATTTTTTTTAAAACATTAGGCATTAAAAACAGGGTTGCCTTCAGATGTCTTTTAAAAGTCAGATAGTTGTTTATTTCCTTGCCATCTGATGGGAGGGCATTCCACAGGGTGGGCACCACTACTGAGAAGGCCCTCTGCCTGGTTCCCTGTGGCTTCACTTCTTGCAGTGAGGGAACTGCCAGAAGGCCCTCGGAGGTGGACCTCAGTGTCTGGGCAGAATGATGGGGGTGGAGACGCTCCTTCAGGTATGCTGGGCCGAGGTTGTTTAGAGCTTTAAAGGTCAGCACCAACACTTTGGATTGTGCTCAGAAACATACTAGGAGCCAATGTAGGTCAATGTAGCCAATGTAAGGCATCTCAAGGCAGCCCTGTTTAGGGAAGCTTTTAATGTTTAATGGATTTCTGTATTTTAATGTTTGATGGATTTCTGTATTTTAGAATTTCTGTTTTGTTGGAAGCCGCCCAGAGTGGCTGGGGGAACCCGGCCAGATGGGCGGGGTATAAATAATAAATTATTATTATTATTATTATTATTATTATTATTATTATTATTATTATTATTCAAGACTGGTGTTCTATGGTCCGCTCTCAGTCACCAGTCTAGCTGCTGCATTCTGGATTAGTTATAGTTTCCAGGTCGCCTTCAGAGGTAGCCCCACGTAGAGCGCATTGCAGTAGTCCAAGCGGGAGATAACTAGAGCATGCTTCACTTTCGCGAGACAGTCCGTGGGCAGGTAGGGTCTCAGCCTGCGTACCAGGTGGAGCTGGTAGAGAGCCGCCCTGGATACAGAATTGAAGTGAAGTGACTGTGTTCAGGGGCACAAAGCTTGTTCATATTCCACCTGATTACATTGAGATGTAATTGTACAAACATGCCCATTGTGTCCTCTAGATGATACTTTCCTGGACATCTGGCCCTCATTAACAGATTTTTAAAAAGCATTTATGTTAGCGGAAGTACAGCCTGATACAATGCAGAGTGAGGCACACATAAAGTCCACTGAAATACAGTAATTGGATTGGGCAGCATGTACTTGGATAGTAATTGCCCTGCATGGCACCCTAGTCTTGGTTTTGTGCAACTACTGGTTTAATATACCTTCGGTAACACTTCTTATTGAGACTTGTTCGGGGGTTGGGAATGCAAATGGTAACGCTAACATTTATTTTATACCCTGCAGATTGCTTTTACTAAAACTTTTGTGCAGCACTACGCTTTTATTATGAAAACCCTGAAGAAAAGCCATGAATCGGATACCATGTCTAACAGAATAGTACATATTAGTGTCCAGTTGTTTAGCAACGAGGAGCTGGCACGTCAAGTGACAGAGGAATGCCAGCTGCTTGATATTATGGTTACTGTCCTCCTGTACATGATGGAGAGTTGCCTTATTAAAAGTGAGCTTCAAGGTGAGTCGAATTCAGAATTTGCTTTAAGAGCACTTGAGAGGCGCACATGGAATATTCTCCGCCTGTATTTAGGCTTCTTTCTGTAAGGGGGATGCAATCTGTTGGACTCCATGCTAGCAGTTGGCAGGGCTAGAGTCCAAGGTGGGCCACCCCTTCGTCTCTCTTATCCTGCTCCCTTCTTTCCCGCTTGTTTCTCCATCCTCTGCACTCCCATGAAATTAGACCCAAGTGCCACAGTTTATCCACCTGTGGGCTGTAGTGGAGGAGGGTCTGTTTTAAGCTTTCTAGCTTAAATAGTGAAAAATGGCTAAAACAGAAGGAAAACGGCCCCTTCTTCCTTCCCCTTCCGTTCCTTTACCGGAACATGCAGACAGAGAGACTGCTTTGCATAAAAGAGAGAAAATGTTGGAGAAGATCATTATTGCTGTAGTCTTAGACATAAAGACCAGATTCAGAATTTACTGCATCTTGGAAGTCCTCATGGAACTTAACTAGCATGCAGGCTCCTTGTGAGGTTTGGGAGAAACAAGGAAGGTGGTTGTAAAGTGAACGAGGAAGTACTGATACAGGTAGAAGCTCTGTGTGTATGTTTAACATTAGCAGCCTTAACCTTTATGTCTTCAAAACCACTTGCCTTTTAGATGAGGAAAACAGTTTGCATGTAGTAGTGAACTGTGGCGAAGCTCTACTCAAGAACAACACCTACTGGCCACTTGTCAGCGACTTTATAAATATCCTTTCACACCAGAGCGTGGCTAAGAAATTCTTGGAAGACCACAGGTTATTAGTAACATGGATGAACTTTGTATCATTTTTCCAAGGTATGTGTCGCTTTTGCTGATTATGTGCCCTAGTATTGACTGTCCAACTATATATACCTATATTAGATAGGGGATGGGGGGCACTGTGGTCTAAACCACTGAGCCTCTTAGGCTTGTTGATCAGAAGGTCAGCGGTTCGAATCCCCATGACGGGGTGAGCTCCCGTTGCTCTGCCCCAGCTCCTGCCAACCTAGCAGCTTGAAAGCACGCCAGTGCAAGTAGATAAATAGGTACTGCTGCGGCGGGAAGGTAAACAGCATTTCCGTGCACTCTGGTTTCCGTCATGGTGTTCCATTGCACCAGAAGCGCTTTAGTCCTGCTGGCCACAAGACCCAGAAAGCTGTCTGTGGACAAATGCCAGCTCCCTCGGCCTGAAAAGCAAGATGAGCGCCACAACTCCATAGTCACCTTTGACTTAATGGTCCAGGGGTCCTTTACCTTTTACCTTAGATAGGGTTTTGATTACTAACTTTCCTTTTCTGTGTGTTTGAATTGCGTACGGTGCGAAAAAGATGGTGTACTGGTTAACTGTAACTTTGCGCAACTTTGTCTTGATCTTTTAAGGAATGAATTTAAACAAGAGAGAACTTAATGAGCATGTTGAGTTTGAATCTCAGACCTACTACGCTGCTTTTGCTGCTGAGCTTGAGGCCTGTGCCCAGCCAATGTGGGGGCTACTATCACACTGCAAAGTCAGGGTAAGCTGAGCACTACCTCCCCCTTTGGTTCTCTAGTGATTAAATATTTTAAATATGAAATATGCAGTTTTAGAAAGTTGTACACTCTCCTTGTGTTACATTGCTGTACACACCCCAGGGCCCGTTGTGTACCTTGCAGTGTTTGACTCTCTCTGAATTTTGTTATATGATAGCATTGCGCTCTTCGTTTAATGCCCTTAAATTTTTATTTAATCAACTATATTCGTCAAGGTGAGCGGTAAAACTCCTTTTGAGGATATGCTCGTTAATCTGTTTTCCTGTTACTGAAAATGTGTTCAGGTGCTTTATTAGTTATGTTGTGCAAATAATAAAACTTTCATGCTTTTGATGGAAGTCCTTCAAAAATGTGCCTTGCTATCAAACACAGAAATGCAGGTCAAGTGACTCCAGTTTGAAAGTACATTTATTCTCTCAGCCCCCACTCCCAAGAGCACAAAATGTGTTAACACTGCTGAAGAATTGTTGTCAAAAACCATGGTTTTGGTTTTTTTTTATATACTTTGATCCAGGGTGGATAAAAATCAATGATTTTTTTTAAAAAAAATCAAAAAAATCGGATTTTTTTGATTTAAATCGGATTTTTTTGATTTAAATCGATTTTTTGATTTAAATTGGATTTTTTTTAATAAAATGCTTTTTGAGGAAAACATATTACCATCCAAAGGTTATTCCATCATGAAATAAAGATTAGTTTTTTAATTATGTAGTATAAGGTTGTATATGTTTAATTTTGGGGGTAAATAAATTCCATTAATCCATTCACAATGTCATGCTCTTCCAGAGGTTTTTGTAAGATTATTGGGCAGTTTCTCTGCCTACAAGATATTATCACAGGTGCTTGGTTTACTTTTGCAGTTCTCAAAACTGAATTTGACTCAACAGAGATCACATGCCTCTTCTTCACAGCAAAAATGTTATAACATGAACAGAGTTGAGAAAAAGACCTTAATCCTATTGTTCTACAAACCTATGAATACAGAAACGACCCCTTCAGTGCTAAGTTTCAAGAAGTTCACTGAACAGAATAGAAGCAATATTTTTCTGATTGTTTGGAGTAGACAGTATTTAAGCTTTTCATGTGTAGGCTGGGCTGACAGTCTAAGTTTCTTAAAATATATATATATATTGTTTTTGTTTAGCCAAATTAGTTAACAAACATGGATGTTTGTTTAAGCAAATAACATATGGTGTAATGTTATTGTTTCAGTTGAATAAATCTATTTAAATTGTTATTATTAAGGTAATGATTATTTTTCTCCTTCCTAAGTACAACAGTAAAGTTGTCCAAAGATGAATGATTAACCTATTAAACTGGGGATAAAAAAAACTAATATGAAAAGTTGTTATTCTAAAAATCTTCATCTACTTGCATATTAAAGTTATACCAGCAAGAATTAGTCTTTATGATTTAAATCAACTATGATTTAAATCAAGCCTTACTGACTAGTGATTTAAATCGTGATTTAAATCAGTTTGATTTAAATCAAATCCACCCTGCTTTGATCACACAGTATTGTATAATTGTTATCAGTAGGTCGAAACATCCCCCTCCCCCAGATATCAGATTGCCAATCATATCCATAAATAAGGATTGGTTCTCAACCCTGAGGGTGTACATGAGGTGAGACTAGAAACAGGACTCAGGTTCCAAATCATACGTTGGAAGAGGGAAGGGAAGGGTAGCTTGCGCCCTCGAGCAAATTTTGCTGTGTCGTTTAACTTCAGGGAGTTCATTTTTCCGTTTGTGCAACCTTTGTATCCCACTTCAGGAGACGCAGGAATACACACGAAACGTTGTTAGATACTGCCTAGAAGCACTCCAGGATTGGTTTGATGCTATCAACTTTGTGGATGAGGTTTGTGTGTCTAATGTATTTGACTTTGCATTATAGAGTAGGATCTTCTATTAAAATTTGGAAGCATCTTCCCTTCAAAACTTTATTGCATGCACCTCCATTCCAGCCTCTCTTATTGCAAGAGATTTCCCTGAGCCAAGCTACCTGGTGGAGGGTTGCTTTTGTGTCTGTAGCAATAAAAGAGCGCAGCGTCACATTGTCTGGAGTGAAAGCAGAAGTGTATACGTGCATGTCGAAGTTTTCAGTTTTACCAGAAGCCGGAAGAGATGAAATAATAAGTGATTTAATAGTGCGCAAAATTGAATTGTTTATTCCTTTGAATTGTAAGCGACCTTTGCTTCCATTGCAGCCTACTCCTAATCAGGTTACCTTTCATCTGCCGCTGCATCGTTACTATGCCATGTTTCTAAGTAAGGTAAGTGAATGGTTTTTGCAGGGTAGGTTTTTTTTGGGAGAGGGGGAGAGGCATTATTTAGGTAGACAAGTCCAGATCAAATATGTACATATTTTGTTTGTAGGCTGTTAAATGCCAAGAACTAGATCTCGATTCCCTCCTTCCAGACCAGGAGATGTTGATGAAGCTCATGGTTCACCCACTTCAGATTCAGGTAAGTTGGCCAAGTATTTTTCTTTCTCTGCATGTATCACTTCTGTGGTGTGTAAAGCGGTACAGTAACCGCAAATAGAGAGCAGGTACAGAGGGTAACATCCAATTAAGTACACCCACAGTCAATACAGAAATCTGCTTGCACAATGGGAATTTTTGGTTTCTCCTCTTCCCCCTCCAGCCTCTTGTGTGGCTCCAGAAGATGCTTTGGTGGGTCTCCAAATCTTCCAAAGCAAATTGGGGAGGGGGCTGCAAGGGGGAGAAAAGGAAGGAGATGCCTCACTGCGTGAATAGACACCTACAAGCACTACATTTGATCTCACTCATGGTTCATTGCCTCAGACAGTTTCCCCCACTGGAGGCAATTGATTTGTGGCTGAATGTAACTGAGTGCTAAGGGCATGGATATTTGAATAACCTTGTATATACAGCACTCTTTGTTTTCCATATATGGATCACAGTAACGAGAGAGAAATTGTTTGGTGATTCTGTTGAATTAGCCAGAGGTAAAGCGAAGGCCAAAAGCAGGAGTATATTTGAGAGCAACACAGAAAAGAGTTAGGCAGTAGAAATAAGCGGGGGAAATATTCAGATCCTATGGAACAACTGCTCAATGGTTGCAGTTAAAAACATGATTACATCCTTGGTTGCGGCTGACATTTTGTCTGGATGGCATCCTATATATTAGTGAAAGTCACAGGGGAGAAATATTGCTATGTTGGTTTTGCACTGCCCCCGAAGTCTAGTGTGCCACCACGGATTGAAATATTCTGCAAAAAGCTGTGTGATCAGCTACAAAAATATATTCTCAGCTTTTCAAGTTTTTAAGACTGCAAAATAGTATGCCTAAGCAACAGGTAGCATGTTGAGCTGAAACAGCTTTCTTTTTGCTCTTTTTGGTAGGCAAGCCTCTCTGAAATCCATAGCAATATGTGGGTAAGGAATGGTCTGCAGATTAAAGGACAAGCCATGACTTATGTGCAGTCCCACTTCTGTAATTCCATGATTGATCCTGACATTTATCTGTTACAGGTAGGTCAGTACTTTTTGTAACCTCATCTGCTCTATGTTATTAGATAGCTAAATAGTAATGACTAATATATATATGTTCTCTCTCCCTCCCCCACCCCCGGAAAACAGGTTTGCGCTTCAAGACTTGACCCAGATTATTTCATTTCCTCAGTTTTTGAAAGGTAAGATACTGTTGAAAAGAACACACACACCCCCTAAGCAATGTCTGCCTTGTGCTTTAAATGCACCATAGGGGACTCTTTAATTCTGCCAACATATGGTGGCAGTGCAAATTCTCAAAAAAAATCTTGGTAATGGAATATGACATATTAAAAAAGTGCACTCCCCCCCCCAAAAAAAAACCCCAGACGCATTCCAGTTAGCAATAGTAGGTCAGGAAACACCAAACAAAGTTAAAAACTTATTTCTATACAGAACAGCAGTCGCAAGAATAGTGTACGCAAAAATGTGGAAAGAGAAGGCTTTCCCAACAAAGGACCAATGACTGCTTAAACTAATAGAATCCGTCAAACTGGTATCTACAACAGCCAAAATAAGAAATAATGATGGGAAGATAGTGACAAGTGAGTGGGAACAATGGTGCCTTGTCTCCAGCTTCTGTCGTGGCACTGCTGAGTTTCCTGGATAAAATGCAGCAGCACTTGTGCTCTGATGTTTATCCCAACGATGTAAGGAACAGATGACAGCCCATCTGCCTTAATGTGCCCATATTCACACGTGTGCATCCTCTCTTTTTCTGGCCTTGGTATTGTAGCGCTGTTGTGTTTCTGAAGAAGTGGCTGATGAAATGCATTCCGGCGCTATGGAGACAGTGTGCTCCCTCCTCCCCATCCATTGTTTACGGCTGCCTTAGGGAATAGAGACGGGCAGCAGGCATTTCACACTACAGTGGTATCTTGGTTTGCATACGTTTTGGATTACAACCTCCCCCCCCCCTTTTTTTGGGATTACGAACAAATTTCTTTTTGGAGACCCCATTGGTGAAAGCGTGCCTTGGATTACAACCTGTTTTGGTTTACAAACGGACCTCTGGAACGGATTATGGTTGTAAACCAAGGTACCGCTGTACTGCATTTCATTGGAAACTCATTGTCAAATATATCTAAGTACCCTCAGACCTGCTCCCTCTGCGTTAAGGTTTGGAAAAAGGCTGATAGACTCTGCATTAGGAGCAGATGTTGCATAGCAGCTCTGGGGCATGTAGGGATGGAGAAAAGTAGAGTTATCTGTAGGCCTCCATCATTCTGCCCAGACACTGAGGTCCAGCACCGAGGGCCTTCTGACGGTTCCCTCGTTGCGAGAAGCCAAGTTGCAGGGAACTAGGCAGAGGGCCTTCTCGGTGGTGGCGCCTGCCCTGTGGAACGCCCTCCCAACAGATGTCAAAGAGGAAAACAACTACCAGACTTTTAGAAGACATCTGAAGGCAGCTCTGTTCAGGGAGGCTTTTAATGTTTAATAGATTACTGTGTTTTATTTTTCCGTTGGAAGCTGCCCACAGTGGCTGGGGAAACCCAGACAGATGGGCGGTGTATAAATAATAAATTATTATTATTATTATTATTATTATTATTATTATTATTATTATTATTATTATTATATAGGCAAACATAGCACAAAGTGTGTGATAACCCATTTTTAAAAAGCCAAATTTCAATGGAAGGTTGAATCTTGTACTGTGCGTCAGATGTTGCCGTGTAATGGCACAGGGAGACATTTATTACTTCTTCTTTTTTTCTTTTTCTTTTAAAAAAAGACATTCATTTATCCTCACATATATCATGGTGGTATACACTGGTAGGCATGAGTAAAATTTATCGTGCCAAAACCACAATAGAGTAAAATAGTCATCCTCATAAAAACAGTTAGAGGCAACCAAAAACAAGCAGGCTAAAAGATAAAGTACATCAAAATATCTGAGCAAGTAAGTAAGTTGCATTTCAATATTCGCTGCTGTGTTGTGTGAAGTTAAGGGGTCTCCACTTGATCACGTCTGGATGGGCAAATGCCTGGGAGCCTTGTGATCTTCCTGGAGGAGCAACAGGAAATGTTCTTAAATTATTAACCGTACTAGATTTTCTAAAATTGGTATTTTTCCTCTCCTGTAGGTTCAAGGTGGTTGACCTCTTAACAATGGCTTCCCAACACCAGAATACAGTGCTAGATTCAGAGCATGAGAGATCGATGTTAGAAGGCGCCTTAACATTTCTTGTCATTCTTTTAAGTCTCCGTTTACACTTGGGTAAGATTAATCCTCTTTCCGCTTTATGCTTTATTCCTAGTAATTTCTATGCCAGGGTAGGAATGGTCACAGGCACGTACTGAAACTTAAGTTTCAACCAATGTTTAGGTAGGGATAGTGATGGAAACTGCAACCAAAAGCACTTGCTAACTCTTAATGTTCTTGAATTGTTTCTTGGAACCTTAGCCTTTATTAGTCCTTCTTAGCGGAAGCCAAAAGTTGTGGTTGCCCACTAAGTTGTGTTTATTTAGTCAGTCTCCATTCTTGTAACTTGAATCCATTGGTTTGAGTCCTAGCTTGCTCGATCCTCCTTGTGACAGACCTTTAGATATTTGAAGATGGCTATCCTATCTCCTTTCAGTCTCCTCTTTACTAGGCTATGCATGCCCAGTTCCCACAGCCATCCCTAACAAGGCTCTAAATCAGGCATAGGCAAACTCGGCCCTCCAGATGTTCCACCTCCGCTTCCTGTCTTATGGTATGTATTATATGATTATGTTAATTTATCTTTCAATTTCTCCTAGGAATGACTGATGATGAGATTCTTCGGGCAGAGATGGTAGCGCAGCTCTGCATGAATGACAGGACTCATAGTTCTCTACTGGACCTCATATCCTTGGAATGTTGTTAAATGCATTTTTTCTGTGATTAATTAACAGGATTCATGTATTGTGCTTCTCTTTGGTGTACAACAAGTAAGACTATTAGAAGCAATTTTGAATGCCTTGAAACAATATTAGCATATAATTTTCATATGAAAAGTTGCATGTTGAGCTTGCAATGAGCTTTGAATGTTTTTTGAAAATTGATGTTGTGCTGAGCTGGGTTTATATATACATATATGTATAAGCCATCTAGTCTTTCTAGCTCTGGTCTATGAATATAAATCGTCACCTTTCTTCCAACCTTCTGTTTCAAAAGGATAGAGTTGGGATTTACAACTATGTTTGCTTTTCCATTGAATTAAACTACCTTCCCCAGATTGGGTTCTTGCACTCCAGGGAGCAATTGGGCAATATGCCAGGATACTAGTGTTACCTGGTTTGTTTGAAATCCATCTTTCATTCTTTTTAAAAAACTGTAATGCACATGAAGACCCAGAAGGGTGCAGTATAGTGTTGTCCTTCTGGTGATATAATCTTCCATATTTAAACATGTGAAATCAGTCTTCCTCCCCTGTTATCAACCGAAGGATGAGATTAAAAAAAAACCAACAACCCACAACTAGCCAAGGCTTTAGTGTTGTTGCAGGGCTTTCTTTTTCTTACTGATGTGCATATCCTTAATCTAGTGTAATGTGGATTAAGATGGATTAGTAATACCACTTTATTCATGCAATTATGTCCTTATACCAATTAACATTTTGCAATTGTGATGGTGTCATTATTCAAAATGATGGACATTCTTTGGTTTTTGTGTTACAGTTTCCTAGCACCACTGGAATAAGCATTTAGTTATGTATCTAACCATTCCCTTAGTCTGAATTGTACAAACGTGTATTGAAATCTGTGTGCCACCTCCAAGAAAACTTTCTATATTAACACTTAAAACGATGGATCGAACACCATTTATTGTGGAATATAGACCTCTTGTGGTGAAGTGAAGCAACTGGAGAAATCCCTGTGGCTTCTGCCCACCAAAAGACATGCTTATACAGTGGTACCTTAGTTCTCGAACGGCTTAGATGTCGAACAAATTGATTCCCGATCGCCGAAAACCCGGAAGTAAGTGTTCTGGTTTTCAAACATTTTTCAGAAGCCGAATGTCTGATGCGGCTTCCGCTTGAGTACAGGAAGCTCCTGCAGCCAATCGGAAGCCGCGCCTTGGTTTTCGAACGGTTTCGGGAGTCGAACGGACTTCTGGAATGGATTAAGTTCAAGAACCAAGGTACCACTGTAGAATCATAGAATCGTAGAGTTGGAAGGGACTATGAGGGTCATCTAATCAAACTGCCTGCAGTGCAGGAATCTCGACTGACATGGGACTTGAACCCACAACCCTGAGATTAAGAGTCTCATGCTCTACCAACTGAGCTATTAAAAAATGGCTGTGTATTTCTAGATGAAGTTTGGTATGCACGTGGGGGTGTTTAGGGAGGCAGGAGAGGATATATTATTTAATGATATCCTTCCTAACTTGTGTTAGCAAGTTCCACATTCTAGCAGAGTTCCAAACATCCCCCTTTTTAAAATTATGCAGCGATTAGCTTGTTGCTGACTAATCCCTCTTAAAAAGAATAAACACAAGAATCTGATTAACTTTAATTTAAAAGTAGTTTACTCACAGATTCATTCAGGTTCCCAGACATATCCCTGAAGGAAGGCTTAGGTCGTTGATTTAAGAAGTATGTTTAGATAAGATTGGAATTATTTTTTCAATTATTTTTTCATTATTTTTTCTCCTTTTTTCTTTTTTATCTTTTGGGTGCTGCTCTGTTTTTCTTTAAGCAACGCCCACCTTTATTTCTGTTTTTTCTGTTTTATCCTTTTCTTTTTTTAGTGGTTTGTGTAAGAAAAAATTTATGTGATGATATGATAGATGTATTAAATTGGAAAATTGCAATAAAAATTATTATTATTATTATTATTTTTAAAAACGGAAGGCTTAGGTTACTTAACAACTAGAACTATTCCATAAAGAAGTTAGTCCCAAGTGACTGCGACTAAGCAGTCACTTCTCCAAACACACAGCAACATACAAAATGGAGAAGACACGCTGATCAGAACATGGAGGCCGTGTGCTCCTCTATGCTAGTACAACAGACCACACATGTAGTGGAAGTCTGTCCCAGCTCAGGAGGAAACAGGAAGTCTCCTGAGCGGTACAAAACATCCCCTAACATGTCCACTGCAGGAATGTTGTACTTGACTGCAGTTTTGCATCCCACAATGCAGTGGTGACTTTCTGTAACGGAAGGCACTTCTGCTCGCACAAGGCAAGGCATTCAATTTCTGCTGACCCTCCCCACCCCAGCCCCACATGTGCACTTGCAGGCCTCCACTGTGTCCCATATATGTATACTGTTGCAGAGGGTCCACCAACCCTCAAGTGCAGCTAGAGTGGGTGCTAGAATGAGTAGGGAGAGTTGAAAAACAATATGCTTGCCCCATCTTGCAGAAGTGTTTTCTTACTAGTTCAGGGCCACCATTGGATACAACCCGGATAAAGTTAATATAGGCAATGTTCATGGGAACTAACACCTTTCTGTCGAAGATTTTCTGGCAATGATTGTTTACCTTAACACGGGGATCACATTCCAGAAAACCCAAATCCGAAAAGTGGCATTATTCCTGGAAGTTTAAGCTTTGAATCGATGCTGTCGGCTGTGGCAGATTTTAAGGCTCCTGTGTTTGAACCTGGGGGCTCTATGCAGCAGGGAATGTATACACCTAAAGGTATGTTCAGTTTTTGTGGGTGTTTTAGTGTGAACCTGCAATATATGTATGGGTTCTTAATGAGCTGGTATTAATTATAACTCCAGAAATTAATAATAATAATAATGTATACCCTGCCCATCTGGCTGGGTCTCCCCGGCCACGCTGGGCCGCTTCCAATAGAATATTAAAAACGCAATCAAACATTAAAAACTTCCCTAAACAGGGCTACTTTCAGATGTCTTCTAAAAGTCAGGTATTTGTTTATTTCCTTGACATCTGATGGGAGGGCATTCCACAGGGCGGGCGCCACCACCGAGAAGGCCCTCTTCCTGGTATCTCTAAGATGTAAAGGGCTTAGAGATAGTTGATTTCAGTGGAGTATTATATGAATTTTGGTGGATTAATAAATATTTTCAGAATTTCAGTGTTGTTACATGCTTTCAGCTTTTTTGCTTTTCCTCTCCTATTTCCTCTGTTTAAACAAGTGGTTGTTTTTCACACTTTGAACACCATCATGATATGTACAAGAACCAAAATAGTTGATCAGCGAACAGGATACATTGTAATTGTGTATGTTCAGTAATGATAATAAAGATATGTGTTTGGGGATGTTGGCACAAAACTGAAACACTTAGCTGCTGAAAACCTACATTGTGGTTCAGCATGCGCGGGGGGGGGGGGAAATTGTGACTGTGCTACTCCGTCCTGCTGCTGCCATACTACCCAGTGCTAAGCCGCAATTTGGCTTAGCATTATGTGTGATCCCAGCGGAGTGCCAGACTTGAAGCTGTACCATACTGCGGCTGGTATATGCTGGATTAAAGAATGGGTGAGATTAGAAGATAAAGAATTGTTAAATGTAGAGGGATTCAGAAATAACCAAGGGTGGCATGCTTACTTGATGGAAGAGAAAGAAGGAGGTCACAGAGAGTTTAGGAACCATGTTATTAAAAAGCCACTATTGAAAATCTGGAGAGAAAATAGAGATATATTGGATTTCAAAATTCCGTGGTGGGTTTCCCCCACAGAGATGACATCATTATTTAGTAAAAGTACAGAAAAAAAGTGGGCAACCTATCAGGAATTATTAATAAAAGAGAATGGACAATTAAAATTAAAAACATATCAGCAAATGAAGGAACAGTGCACAAGCTGGCTGCATTACTGCCAAATACAGAGCCTATTCCAAAAACATAAGAAAATTGGGTTTAAAGAGGGGAAATCTAAATTGCAAGAAATTTTGATAGAAAATAATGAAAAACCATTGGCAAAATTATATAATTATTTACTAGAATGGGAGATGAAAGATGAAATAGTCAAAGTAACCATGATTAGATGGGCTCAAGATATTGGGAGGCCCATTTATAGCAACCAGTGGGAGAAACTATGGAAAGAGGGATGGAGATTTACGGCCTGTGCAGGGATAAAAGAAAACATGCTAAAATTAATGTATAGATGGCACCTCACTCCAGAGAAAATTGCGAAAATTTATAAAACAAGTTCGAACAAATGCTGGAAGTGTCGTGAAAAAATAGGAGATTTCTATCATTGTTGGTGGCAGTGCAAAAAAATTAGGGAATTTTGGAATTTGGTTTACGAAAAGTTAAAAAAGATGCTAAAAATAACTTTTGACAAAAAACCAGAGTATTTTTTATTAAGTATGATACCAGAGAACATCCCAGAAGACAGGAAGAATATCCTCCTTTACGCATTTGCGGCAGCAAGACTTTTGATCGGACAACATTGGAAAGGGGAGAAAATCCCAACCATTTTAGAATGGCAGGAAAAGTTAGTAGAGTTCATGACCCTCTCCAAAATGACAGCAGCAATTCGGAATACCCCCAGACAAACTTGTAAAAAAGAATGGAAGTATGTAGAGGACTTTTTGAAAAAAGAAGGATTAAATGTAGATTTGGTGATTTGCTTAGACTGAAAGATATAGAGGGGAATTGGTGAAACAATAATTGAAGTAAAACGAGAGGAAAGAAATTATATAAAGGAAAGCGGTATTCAAACAACAGGAAGTAAGTTTTATCTTTCTTCTTTTTATTTTATTTTATTTTTCTTTCAAGTTTGACATTTAATTTTGACTATATTGATATAGTTTATTTTGTACTTTGTGTTTACTTTGTACTAGTTATTTGTTTATAGTTCTATGTAACTTTTTTAAAGAACTGAAATAAAGTTTTTTTTATACCTCTAAAAAAAAAAAACATGTGTGATCCCAGCCTCCTGGTTTGTCTTGTTTCAGACAAACCAACAGTTATATCTAGAACAAAGTTTTAAACCATAAACCTCAGGGCCAGCTTTAGAGCATCTCACTTGATGGTGCTCTTGTGCCTACCAGATATGGGACCATTATTCTTATCTGAAAGGTTTTTTCAGAGTGAGCACTAGGATGCTTCCAAGATCCAGCGTAAGTGTGGTCATACTTTAGATTGAATTTAAGGAGTGGACTGTCCATTGAGTAGTCTTGTGTTATATGTATTACATTATCAGTTGTGGTATGAGTGGTTTGACTCAGTTTTAGGTTATTTTCATGCTTGATTAGAAAGCAAATGGACATTTTAACCAATATTCCTAGGGAGAGGTAAGAGAGAGCTTCTTGTAGAGTGACAATGTTCTCCTGCCTCTAGCAACTGAGAAGTACAGTCCCACTTGGTGGTTTCGTAGTGCCCACTTAGAAACACCTTTTGGATAAAACTAAGAGTTCCTTCTCATTAATGTGTCCTCCTCCTCCTTCTTCGTGTTGTTATTTGAAATACATGAATAAACAAAATAATCAGTCAGCTACTTTTCTTAATCATTCAGTATTTTTCAAACGCGCCAGCTATAAACTCAGGGTTTTAATGGTTGTTAATTGGATTTCATTGTCTAGTGTTTTTAGACGTTTAAATGATCAGGTGAAGGTATGGTATGTTTATAAGTGATTCTTTGTGTGTGAAGTAATTTGTATTTATTTTAAAAGAATAAAAATAAATATTGAATAAATTTCAGAACTTAATGTCAAACATGTTCTGTCTCTTTAACAATAGCTGAAGTTTGGGATAAGGAGTTTGACCCAGTCATGGTAATTCTTCGAACTGTTTACCGTAGAGATGTGCAATCTGCAATGGACAGATATACAGCATTGTAAGTTGAATGTATTCTAATATTAATACTATATTATGTGATAGTAATATATACAGTGCCTTTTATTCTTAGGCAGTGAAGCCGTTGGCATGTCATGCAAAGCCAGTTTGTTTTAAATCGTGGCTTAATCGTGATTCTTAGTTGTGAATTGTTTGTTTGCTTCAAACAAGCCATGAGAAATAAGAGAGAAGTAAGCTCAAATTTGTTACTGGTTTTATTTCTTGCTTACCACTCATGGTTTGTGTGAATACAAAAACATTCCATACTATGACTTATCTGAGTACATCCTTAAAAGTAGATTAATACGCAATCTGCTGCTGTAGTTAGCAAGGGCAAAATCATTCCATTTCCAGCTTGTTGCCACTCACTTGAAACAAATTATTATTCAACTGACTTGGGTCGGTATACGGCTAAAGTCCTTACAAGTATAATTGTGTGCTTTTTACTGGTGCAATTCTGTGAAACGTATACCTTTTAAGTTTTTTTAAAAACCTTCGCTTTGTGAAGTGGCATGTCAAAATGATGTATTACCTGCCATTTTGAAGAAATACATAACCTTTTCATTTTTTAGTGAACTGAATAATATGTTCCTTGAAGCCAAGTAAAAACAAATTGGAAGTCAACCTTTTGGATTTCTCCTCCCATCTCCTCCCCTCCTACCCAATACTTGCATCTTGAAGAACTGTTCTAGATATACTAACTGGAAATGTTACCCATCTAGAGATTTGTAGTTGTTCTTCATTCCCATCTGTGTGGTAGAACTATGTTTACTATCCAGATTATTAAAAGGATGATTTATCATTGGGAAACGTGTTCAGAAAACAAAGTAAATTTTTTGTTTTCAAGTCTCTTCAATTCCTTGTTTCTGCTTTCCTTTTGTCAGCTGTGAGTTACAGATTTAAGATGAAATTCTTTGAGCTGAATCGCACTCTGGCAAAAATGGGAACATCCTGTTACCTAAAAGATTTTGCCCTCCTTCAGCACACCTGGACTTGAGCTCAGTACAGATGTTAGGCTTAACTGTCTTAATCAGAGTTAAGTGATTGGAAGCAGGCCATTGGCTTCTCCACTTCCTCCTCCTTTTCTTTGTTGGTATTAACCAGTGTGCACCAGAACCAGTATTAATGTTAACTATAAACCTAGGCTTGGAAACTGGCTTGGAAACCTTTTGGATTTCTCCTCGCCTCCCATTAGTATTCACCATGGTAGCACTGTTGTTGCATACTTATCTTGCTATACAGTGGCACCTTGGTTCTCAAACTTAATCCGTTCCGGAAGTCCGTTCCAAAACCAAAGCGTTCCAAAACCAAGGCATGCTTCCCCATAGAAAGTAATGCAAAATGGATTAATCCATTCCAGACTTTTTAAAACAAACCCCTAAAACAGCAATTTAACATGAATTTTACTATGGAGGCCATTGATCCATAAAATGAAAGCAATAATCAATGTACTGTACTATAAAATAAATAAGACAGTATTGTATATGATATTAAAAAAAAAAATTCTTACCTCAACTGGATGGGGGGATGTTTGGATGGGGGGCTTTTATCCATTTCCGCAGTCACACAATCAGTCAATCAATCAGTAGCTGTGCTGGGTTCCACACAGTCACAAAAAAACCCACCAAAAAAGCCTCAAAAACAAAAATGCAAAATAAATAGCAAAAACATAAGCACCAAACTTAATCCGTTCCAGACGTCCGTTTGACTTCCGAAATGTTTGAAAACCAAGGCGCAGCTTCTGATTGGTGCAGGTGACCCAGAAACAATAGCTAACAGTCACATTGGACGTTCGACTTCCGAAAAAGTTCAAAAACTGGAACACTTTCGGGTTTTCAGTGTTTGGGAACCAAGGCGTTTGAGAACCAAGGTACCACTGTACTTGGGTTAACGCTGACAAGGACAGAAGCGTGGAGTCCATGTGGAAGGAGGATTGGAGAATATCAATTGTGCTGGTGAAATCTAAGACCCCAATCCTAAGTACACTTAAAAGAGCGGAAACACACTGAACTCAATGTTTACTTTCGAGTACATACTTAGTGCATCTGTTGAGATATGAAGGTGGTGGCTGCCTCACTCTTTTTGTGATCATAATTTAAGTTCTCGGCTTTCACCATTCTATCTGATTTGCTGTTGGCTTTGGTATTACAGTCAGAGCCATGCATCTAGGGTTGTATCCAATGAAGGCACCCTGCTGGTGCAAGGATTTCTGCTTCCCATCTCTCCCTAGCTCCCGCAAATCTGTTCCTGGATTATGGGGAAAACCCATAATGCATTTGAGCCTATTTTATAATTGGCACCTGGCTTTCAAAATGTTCGGTGCAAGGATTTTTTTAATTTTTAATTTACTACCAGAAATGCTGAAAGGGGCATGCAGCCAAATGGGCATTCGTTAAGTATCACAGTTCTCAGTTGTATCTTCTGTAGCATTAACTTTGAGCAGGTTATTTTTTGGTTCTCTTACAGCTTAAAGCAAAGTGGGAAAGTGCATGGAAACCCCTGGCCTCCTTACAAGAAACGAACACATTTACACCCAAGCTACAAAGGACTCATGAGGCTGTTGCACTGCAAAACTTTACACATTGTGTTATTCACTCTGCTCTACAAGGTACTACTGAATTGTTGGAGTAGGGAGGGGGAACCAAGGGACACAAAGCTACTTCAGACTTCACATAATTTTGGTTTGTGGAGGATGTTTGCTGTAGGTACAGTTTTGAAACAAAAAGTTAAGCCTGACCCATTTTTAAAATTTGTTTTTCCAAGGAGAAATGGAACATAACATTGTTTATTATGTAACATGATTATTGTTAAGAGAAAATAGTGCCACAAAGCCCTCTTGTTTGTTCCTGTCCTGAAACATTCTGCACATTTTCTCAGCTATACAGGATCAAGCTAAATTAGGTGGCCAGACTAGAATTTTTGAAACCTCATCTTGGGCTCATCTCTCTCCCTCCCTCTCCCTCTCCCTCTCTCTCTGTGTACTTCTTTAATTTGTTCCTTAAAATGAAAGCTTGCCTATTTCCACAACACAAACATTTTCTAGTTGTGTTTGGGAAGGTGGTGCTGTGTGTTTGGGAATTGTAACCATTTTTCTCTTGGTAAATCGTTAACAGCTGTCATTCTGAGAGGTTTTCCTGTACTGAATACTGAATCATGTGGAACTGATGTAGCTATATATTCTTTCTTTCTGTTTCCCCTCCCCTCCCACCGAATTTTAAAGTGGAAAAAAAATTGAAAGGGAAAAAGGAAAGTAACGTTTACTTTTGCTTTAGATATTAATGGATCATCAAAATCTGTCAGAACATGTCCTTTGCATGGTTTTATATTTGATTGAGTTGGGACTAGAGAACTCATCCGAGCAGGAACCTGATGAAGAAGTAAGTGCTCACATTCCTGTACTTTTTTGGCGTTGTGCTTATATCTATAACTACATTTTTATTTTATAGACAAAATATTCGCTCTGCTCACAGCAAACATTTACTGGAATGGAGGGGTGGGGGTAAGGCAATTTTCATTCATTCCTTCCTCCTGTGTCCCCTGGAAAGTTACTTGGGTGGGCTAGGGGTCTCTCCAGAACAGCATGGGAGGTGGCACTGTGGACTGTAGGAAGAGGGGGGAAATTGCCCCTTTCCTACAGTTGGAGCCTCTGTTGGCACGGTGTAGTGGTTAGAGTGCTGCCTTTGGCCCTGGGAGACCAGGGTTTAAATCCCCACTCAGCCATGAAGCTCATGGGGTGACCATGGGGCAGCTACCCACTCTCAGCCTAACCTACCTCACAAGGTTGTATGTTCGCCACCTTGAACTCCTTGCATGAAAAGAGTGCTCATTAAAGAAGGCCCTGGACCATCCTTCTCCAACCTTGGGTCCTCAGATGTTGTTGGACTACACTCCCATCTGGGAACTTGGGGTTGGAGAAGACTGCCTTAGACCCTTCCACAGACAGAATGAGTCCCTCTGTTGGTGGAAGGACATTCTGGATCCAACCCACGATCATTTAGGAGCCTTGTTTTAATGGTGGCCTGCTCATTGTGGGTGGATGTTGGCCCCTAGGAGTAACTGAAAGACCTCAAATGCAGTGAGCTCAGAGCCTGAAAATCCCAGCTCAGTCATGAGCCCACTGGGTGGCTTCAGGCAAGCTAAACCGCCTCAGCTCACCAGGTGCCATACAGGGATAACAATACTTCACAAGGCTATCATGGCAACACGAGAACGGGGCCTTCTATGCAACCGCTCCACGTCTGTGGAATGCTCTCCCCAGGGAAGTTCGCCTGGCACTTACGTTATACACCTTTAGGCACCAAGCAAAAACGTTCCTTTTTAACCAGGCCATTGGTTGATTTGATTTACACCCTATGCCCTTTTAAAATGTGGTTTTTTTGTGGTGGGGGGCGCTATTGGGTTGTTGTTTTTATTTTTATTATGTATTTTGTGGTTTTATAGCTTGATTTTATTATGTTAACCGCCTTGAGACCCCCTGGGTATAGGGCAGTGTATAAATTCAATAAATAATAATATTTGGAGAATGTATATGACGCATAACATTGCATAGTACTGTCACTTTAGTATTTCGGGAGTATTTCCCCCAAACAATTAAAGTGCTCTGTAAATACTAAGGTGGCAGCCACAGTTATTTAGGAATAATTTTCCCCAATGTGCGGATTGGATGGGTTGCACTGACCATATATGGTGCTGATGACCTGCTTTGTTTTTGTTTGTTTAATGGCTGATGTGCCAGGATTCCATGGGAGGACAAGAGCGCTGCCACGATAGTTGGTTCCCAGGGAATAACTTGGTGTCTAACATGCGCCACTTCATTAATTATGTGCGCGTCAGAGTCCCAGAGACTGCCCCAGAGGTGAAAAGAGAACCACCTCCAAGTACGAGCGCTGATGGCTCAGCAGCTTCTCAGGTAAGGATGGGATCTTGCAGATTTATTATCATGGTTTAGGATCTCATAAGTCAATATTGGTCAATGTGGTTGAATTACGCTTTGCTGAACATATAGCTGTCCGTATTTGATACTTCAAGACCTGGTATGTAATAATCACATTTCTTAGGGTGTTTTAATGCCATCCTTTCCCCTCCAACTCCCCAGAATCCCAGGCGGCCTAAAGGACTTCAGAGAGAGGTAGAATTCTGTTTATCTTGCGTTCTAATGGCAAGATGGCTTTACCTGTGCTGACCCTAACTTCCCTGCAATTCCACAGTCTTTTCAGGAATGTTATTAAGAAATAGCCATCATTGCATATTTCTAACGATTGTGTTAAAAAAAAGTGCATCGGCCTAGAACATGGCCATCCTTTTTGGTTCCAAATTAATTGTGCTATCTGCTGGAGATAACCTCTTTTTTTTAAAAAAAAAAGGGGGGGGAGAAAAGAATTGCTAGCCTGTTGGAATAAATACTGGCTGCTTTGAGTGTGTGTGAATTTCTGCTGCAGTTCTTGCTAACATTTAATAATGCTGCCGCTCTTTAGCTTCCCATTTTCAATAAGCCTGGCCCTCAATCTTGTTAGAAATTACTTGAAATGATAAATGGTTAGTTGATTCATCTTTGTGAACACATGATTAACTTGTTTGAATGATTTATAGCCAATTCATAATGGGGTTGCCACCTTCTGGGGTGGAGGGATGGTGAAGAACAGAGCCATGGCTCGTTTTCTTATAGTAAATCAAGTATACACTACTACATATTTCATTAGCAGCAAGGCTATGCTAAAAGGAAAATGCTTAATGGAAGGCAAGCATCACAGATATTTTTTTTAAAGACAGAGCAGCAACTCCATAAAACAATCACATTTGTCATGGTTTAGGACAAATTTTAACAAAAAATTGCAGCTGTATAACACACATGGCTGTTTTTTTTTACCCACCTGCAGAGCTGATAACACCCCCAGTCCCTCTTTAAATAATGCAACATGCTCTTTTTTTCTACATACATATCTCAAATTTATAACAATACTCATAGTAAAATGTACACAGTGGTATTCCAAACTTTTGAAAAGGGACTGAAGCCTTTTTAAATAAAGTTTTTTAGCTGTAAACTTTGTGTATTGGGGTGGGGGTAGTTTTGTTTTACTGCATACATATTGGGAATGTTCAAAAGTGTTAAGCAGTTTGGAGCAGGCTGTGGGATTACTTTTTCCCTGCCTTTGGAAGTACTAATTTCCCCAGTCCTTCCTCTGCTGGCCTTAACCGTGACTGAACTTAACATCTGCAACTACATTTGGTTATGATTAAGGCTAACCAAAACTGGAAATCTGAGAGAACCTTGGTTACACTTAACTGCTGATCATATTTGGGTTTGGATACAACTCTAAACCATAGCTTGTTCAGCTTTAACCCACCCAAGCCAACTAATTATGGTTTGTGTGAGGCCAGCAAACCACTGCCTGAAATTATGGTTTTATATTGGCTTGTGTTAACTGTGATTTGTTATATCAAAACTCAGTATCGTATCTTAATCCTAGTCCATTCCTCTGCCACTAGCTTGGCTACCGAGATGCAAGGGGGAAGAGTGGCTAGAAAATAAAACTTCTCATGGGGCTATAGACCAGGCACCCCCAAACTTGGCCCTCCAGCTGTTTTGGGTCTACAATTCCCACCATCCTTGACCACTGGTCCTGTTTAGTTAGGGATGATGGGAGTTGTAGTCCCAAAACAGCTGGAGGGCTAAGTTTGGGGATGCCTGCTATAGACACTTACAGGTGAACATTTTGAAAGCCAGGTGCTTTCCATCCATTTCACCACCCCACTTCCTCACTGATAACCTATTTATTTCATGCCCAGTTGCATAGCTCCGGAACAGCATTGTGAAAGGGACAGCAAATGCATTCATATTTAATGAGGGATATATGTTAAATGCGCACCTTTGCCAAGCTGTACCAACAGATGAATAGATAAGAGTTGCACAGTTTGACCTAAAAGCATTCCTAACTACTGTCATTGCTGCTAACTCACTTCCCATTAATGGAAAAGTCGGAAGGACTTTTGCTCTGAAGGGTCCGGAGGAACATGATAACAAAATGTGTGTTGCTCAGGGGCATGCCAAGAGTGGCTGAAGATTACACACCCATGACTCAGTGAGTCACTACATCCAGCTGTTAACCAGAAGGTTGGTGGTTCGAGCCCACCCAGGGACAGCTGTGGGCTGGATTCCTGTATTGAGGGTCCCTTCCAACTATGATTCTATGATACAATCTCCAAGAAAGAGAGTGTTCATATTTCCTGCCCCCAGTTGCTGCTGGCCAATAGTAAGAGAACTAGTGATGCCCTTCCACAATACACTTTGTTATAGCATCTAGGTATTCACAGAGGAGTCAGAGCTGCAGGAAACCAACTTTAAGCTAAATAAACTATGGCTTGTTTGCTCATCTGCAAGTAGGATCCAAGCTTCTTCTTCAAACCATGGTTAAAGCAAACTTTTGCTTATGTCCAAACACAGCCAATGTCTGCGCAATTGCAATACAGTTGTACCTTAAAAGTCGAACGGAATCTGTTCAGGAAGTCCGTTCAACTTCCAAAACGTTTGGAAACCAAAGTGTAGCTTCTAATTGGCTGCAGGAAGCTCCTGCAGGCAATCGGAAGCCGCAGAAGCCCCATTGGACATTTGGCTTCCAAAAATAGTTCACAAACCAGAACAGTCACTTCTGCTTTTCGGCATTCGGGACCCAAAACGTTCTAGAACTAAGCTGTTCGAAAACCAAGGTACGACTGTACTTTATTGTGAGTAAGATTGGGGGGGGGTGGCTACTTCAGAAGGGAAGGCTGGAGAGGCACATGATCCTGTGGCCTGCTTTTAATTGCATTACTTTGTTAAGCATTTGAGAGTTGTATGTGTGCACCAGCCTCAGGAGATTGTGAAGTAGATTTTAAATGTGAATGTACTTTTAAGGTGTGACCGTTTTTGTTTTAAACAGCTACATAACAAATTGAAATTATTTTAAACATGATTTTAGTTTAGCTTGTAGTTTTCATAAATACTTACTGATTACTGTATCTAATGCCCTTTTCTTATTTTCCCCCCCCTTAAGAATTCAGGAACAGCACAAGTGTTCAGTCTGGTTGCAGAGCGCAGAAAGAAGTTTCAGGAAATCATCAATCGGAATACTACTGAAGCCAATCAGGCTGTTCGACCCAAGACTTCAATGAAATGGTCTGCTCCAGGTGCAACTCCCCAGCTGACAACAGCTATCTTGGAAATCAAGGAAAGCATCTTGTCTTTGCTAGTGAAGCTTCACCATAAACTGTCAGGAAAGCAGAACTCTTATTACCCACCCTGGCTGGATGACATGGAAACGTTAATTCAGTGCGAAAACCCTAAGTACTTACATGGGGATGGAATGACTGCGGTGGAAAGGATTTTATTGAAAGCTGCACTTCAAAGCAGATTGAACAAACGTATCATTGAAGAAATATGTAGAAAAGTGACTCCACCTGTACCACCAAAAAAGATTAGCCCAGCAGAGAAGAAAATTTTGGACAAAGAAGAAAGGTAATTGATGGTGATGGTGGGGTTATTTCAGTGTTTGAACCGATTAGGAAGTTTAACAGTATTCTGTGTTAACAGGCTTCCAATTCTTCATTTGAGACCTTTGTGAATTTAGGACACTGGTTGGCAGTAGAGTTGACTACCAGACTATTGCCAACTATTGTTGCTGCTGGAAGAAAACAGACTAGCAGGAAGAGCTAGGGACATGGGTACTTACTGCATTTCCTTTTCCCTTGTTCCCATGTCTCAAGAGGGAAAATGTTGTCACAATCTGCCCTCCACTGTCTTAACAGAGCTGCAGTTCCAAGGGTGTGCTCGTGCGTGCATTGATTCTATTTGTGTTGCTATAAAACACATTTTTTTCTCTAAACCATACTGGCTGTGTGATACCCGCACATGAGCTTTTGTAATACGAGAGTCACTTTGCGACCTATACCGTTGTGTTTGGACATTCCTGCGCTAGCAATCACCTGATAGAATAACCTGAGCGGGCAAGACTGTGTGTCATCCTGACTCTTTTTGTGGATCCCCACCCCCAATGTGGTGAAATAGGGGCCAGGCCCCTCCCTCCACACCTTTCATGCTGCTTCTCACTCCACCTGACTGTCAAATCACCAAGTAGCTTGGGAGCCATTGCAGCATTTCCTTGTGGAGGTAAAGGTGAAGGACCCCAGTCACGGACAACTCTGGGGTTGCGGTGCTTATCTCACTTTACTGGCCGAGGGAGCCAACGTTTGTCTGCAGTTTTTCCAGGTCATGTGGCCAGCATGACTAAGACGCTTCTGGTGAAACCAGAGCAGCGCACGGAAACGGAATTTACCTTCCCGCCGGAGCGGTACCTATTTATCTACTTGCACTTTTTGGGGGTGCTTTCGAACTGCTAGGTTGGCAGGAGGTGCGCGTAGCCCTAGCACTTTCCCTACAGGTCCAAAATAGCCCGAAATGGTTGTCTCGTAACCGGACGATCCATTTCGCGCTGCCATTCCGCTTCGCAGACTCTTAAATATTGGGAAAGCGTGGGACCTGCGGTGAAATGTATATTTTTTTAGGACTCGCCTCATCTCCGTGATTTCAAGTTGCTTTATACCCCCCCCCCGCCAAAATGTGTTTTAATTGTCGTAATTCACCCTGCGATTTTAAGGTGAAGGGTGGGCAATTAATTAAAAATCCAAATTGGCCTAATGAGGATTGAGTGTGCCTGGTGGCTACAGAATGCTGAAAGACTGTTTCGGGGAGGAGGGGATATGGAACTGAGTGGCTGGAACCCGGAACAAGGAGCACTCCTCACACTGCAACATTTGTTGCTGTTGATATTTAGGGTTTGCCGCCCCCCTTCTTTTGCACTTGCAGAATCCTTGGGGCTCCCTGTTTTAGCTACATACGGCAATAGCTCACTCCTGGAAATAGAGGAAATGACGCTTGCTTAAAGCCTTGACAGGAGAGGACGAGGAGGGGAGTGGGGAGCTTGCGTACATATGCTTTTGTGCAAATCCAAAACGAAGATGAATCTCCGCAGGCAATTAAGCTGTTTTGTGTGACCTCAGTGTGTGGAAGGAAGTCGGTAGGAATACAGAGTCCAGTTTGCCGTAATGAAGACGGAGCAGGCTGTGAGCAGTCAGTGATGACCTATTTTCTGGTTTCTTCGTCCTGCAAAGACAAACTTGACATCACCCACATAAGTCGTTGCCATAGAAACTAAGGCATAGAGCTAAAGAAGAATTCAGCAGTGCTGCTTTGCAATATTTTTTTTCAATCATGGTGCGGAGCCCCCCTGGGCCATGGCAGAAAATCACTGAGCTGTACTGAATTTGTCAGTTTGATATGGTCTCCTTATTAAGGGTCTCTATTTACAGTTAGCCTGTTTAGCAAAGGCATAGCATTGGGTTGAGAGGAATTCCCAGGGGGTGGCGGTGGGGTTTAGTATTATGAAAGTTGCCTCATGTTCTTGATACGCCCTCCTTAAATGGGACTAAATGGTGCTTAACTGGGTACTCAGTTGCACTTGTCATACAATAAGTGATGGTGACGATGTGACAGTGGTTTTAAATTGCATAAGCTAAATCTTTGGTATCCTTGATGATCTAGAAGGTTAACTGCATAAGTTACATAAAAGAAATTAAATGGTAATAAAAACTTGCTTGTGTATATTCCTCTCCTCGGAAGCCACAATTTGGATGAGAGGATTTAAGCGCTTGTTAAAGCCATGAAAAATATTTGGTGCCATGTCCTTTGTGTATATCGGCAGCTAATTAGTCCGTTATTGTGACAGGATAATGGCAAAAAAGCATTGTATCTAGGGCAGAAGAATTCTGATTTGTTCTTGACAAGAGGTTTGTGCTGTCGAGTTAACATTTCCACTAGCTGTGTAATTACGTTTTCTGTAGGCTTTTATGCTGTTTCTCTAGAGTTTTTAGGGAAGCTCACATCCTTCTCTGAGACAGTAGAAGCATGGTTTTTGGTTGTGCAAAACCCCAGCGTTTTAACTGAGTCAGGTTCCTAATAAAATTAACATTCATTTTCTGTGTACATTTCATCCTGCTATGAATGTTGTGGTTTTTTTAAAAAATAAATCTTGTATTTCTATGTTGTGAACCGCCAAGATCTATGGACAGAAGGCGGGATACAAATTTAATTGATAATAATAATAATCTGCCACATCTTTTCACAAGAGATCTAAAAAGCCCTGGACAACTTAAGACCTTGATACCTGCAATTGCACTTCTCCCCACCCTGTCTTGACCAAAGCTTCAGATTTTCCAGGGAAGGCCAAGGCTCCTTAGCATACTGTCTTGATGTGTTATACAACATGCCATTATGTGGGAGAGGTCTCCTCTGTGGTGGTGCCCTACTTGCTGAATGTCCTCCACTCTGGCACCAATCT
Organism: Zootoca vivipara; assembly: GCF_965207765.1. Taxonomy (NCBI): domain Eukaryota; kingdom Metazoa; phylum Chordata; class Lepidosauria; order Squamata; family Lacertidae; genus Zootoca; species Zootoca vivipara. The sequence continues at coordinate 17,449,957 of NC_142582.1, forward strand.
TGTTTTTATTTTGGTGTTCGGCTAAAAACCGGGTTATTTAGCCATTTGTAATGGCCATCACTTCTGTTTTTTAAGATTCTTTACTGTTTCATTGTGCATCCATTCCTGATCTGTAGTTGGGAGTTGTTGTTTTAATTACTACTGTGCCCCACTCTGAAATGCTTGGATGGAGGATATATTTTAATCAATTAATAAATTGGTCAATAAAGCCCTCTGCAGTGTGGGTGGAGCATGCTCTGCTGCTGTCTTAGACTGGTCTGGAGTTCAACTAAGAGGAGAAGGAAGATGTAGAGAGGAAGCATACATCAAGGGCTTCTGGTATATTTGGTAATTAAAGCTTTGGGGTCTTGGGAGATTGACATGCAATAACATCTGGCAAAAATGACAGTTTCAAGTTTTATGTAACTTTTTAGATCTTCTTGTACTCTGCCAACCTAAAAACAGAGCTTATGAATTGAGCTGTCTTGGCATTTGTTCACAATTGTCCACCATCTTCTCTTTCACCTAGGCGACAGAAGGCCAGGGAGAGGCAACAAAAGTTGTTGGCTGAATTTGCATCAAGGCAGAAAAGCTTTATGGAAACCGCCATGGATGTTGGTAAGGTTTTAGTCTCCATTTTTCTTAATGTGGTTTTTTTTCAGGTCTCAAGATGTTTGCAAATGAGGCTAAAGGAGTATTGTTTCCTAGGGCACATTTAATGATGAGAAACAGGATATTTAGACTGAAGGGAGCGAGAAACAGCTTCCCCACGGGAGTTCATTGTAGAACCCTCAAGGAAAGTTATTGTTGTTGCCATAAAAGTAGTGGCTCAGTCTTCTGGTTTAGCCACATAACTGTAGTGATGGCCCTCCACTCGAATCTCTTCAAATCCTGCACATAAACTCACCCAGCAGCTTTGTGCGTGGGTTGAAATGGTAGGGGAGGGTAAAAGGAGCCCTCCAACCCCTCCCCTGGCTAGGGGAATCTTACTACATGGTAACTTCATGACATGGAGTAAGATTTCCCTAGCCATGGTAAGTCTTACCATGTAGTAAGATTTCCCTAGCCAGGGGAGGGCTTCCCCCCTATCAAAACAAGCCAATTGATAGAAATGCTGCCACCACCCTTTGCAAATAACTGCTGCCAGCCCAAACAGAGGGAAAAAGGGATAAACCCCCCTGCTTTTCTGGCTGCACAGCCTGTGTTCACTTTCCGTGAGCACAACTAAATTCCAGAACAGTAGGAGCGAGCAGTCTGGAGCACTTTAGACTTAGCTTTGCCTCATGGAAGTTCCCCCCAAAAATCCACAGACTAGAAATAATCTTTTAAAGGTTTATTTAAAGAAAAACACATATCATATCAAAATTACATAGTTCCCAATAGTTCCCAACAAGATGTTGTTCTTTAGTTAATTAGTTGTTTAGTCGTGTCCGACTCTTTGTGACCCCATGGACCAGAGCACGCCAGGCACTCCTGTCTTCCACTGCCTTCCCGGAGTTTGGTCAAACTCATGTTAGTAGCTTCAAGAAAACTCTCCAACCATCTTGTCCTCTGTCGTCCCCTTCTCCTTGTGCCCCCAATCTTTCCCAAGATCAGGGTCTTTTCCAGAGAGTCTTCTCTTCTCATGAGGTGGCCAAAGTATTTGAGCCTCCGCTTCAGGATCTGTCCTTCCAGTGAGCACTCAAGGCTGATTTCCTTCAGAATGGATAGGTTTTATCTTTTTGGTAGTCCACATCACTTGATTGAGAATTTTGTAAGCCACCCTGAGAAATCATTAAAGGGCAGGATGTGAGTACTTTGGATGTCAGTATTGGCGGATGGTGCATTTCCGGGCACGATTCAAAGTGTTGGTGGTGACCTTTAAAACCCTAAACAGCCTCGGCCCAGTATACCTGAAGGAACATCTCCACCCCCAGCGTTCAGCCCGGACACTGAGGTCCAACACCGAGGGCCTTCTGGCAGTTCCCTCCCTGCGAGAACTGAGGTTACAGGGAACCAGGCAGAGGGCCTTCTTGGTAGTCAGATGTCAAGGAAATAAACAACTATCTGACTTTTAGAAGACATCTGAAGGCAGCCCTGTTTAGGGAAGTTTTTAATGTTAATGTTTGATGTTTTGCCGTGTTTTTGGTATTCTGTTGGGAGCCGCCCAGAGTGGCTGGCGAAACCCAGCCAGATGGGCAGGTTATATTATTATTATTATTATTATTATTATTATTATTATTTTGTTATAGTCAAAGAACCAAGACAGTAATTTGCTCCCCAAGACCCAAGTTCTGGCTCAGCAGATAAACTGTTAGATCCAGTGTCTGGTGCCAAACAGAAGTGATTTGGGGAGTGAGGAAGACAAGCCAAGAAGGAGGACATGTTCTGTGTTGACCTGAAACAATTCTGTGTAAGGGCTAGAATAGCAGCAAAGTCACCTGTCATCTCCATAGCTTTGGTCTAAGGCAGTCTGGTTGCTGCATGGTTGGGAAACTACCTGAGAAAACTGTGTATGCCACCTTGAGTTCCTTATGGTAATAATACTGATAATAATGTTATTATTTATACCCTTCCCATCTGGCTGTGTTTCCCCAGTTCCTTGGGGGAAAGGCAGAATAAAAATGCAATGCATACAGAAGAACTCATGAGTGGCCAACCAATGGTGTAAGTCAGGGATAGCAGGGCCTGAAGGAAAACCCATCGGTCCCTATTCCTGGTATAAGCGGTTGGATTTTGTGACACTGCTATTGTCAGTGGAGAAAGACACATTCAGTCCATATTGCAGCAGATGACTGATTTTCAAACCTGTCTGACTTGCAAGTGGAATCACCTCATTTTAGAATTCTATCACTTGTGATTTTGTATTTTTTTAAAAAAATTATACAGAACTTAATGTGTTGTGGTTTAATGTTAATCCAGAGAATTCATATGGAACATCCTTTTGACAAGTGGGTAATACTCAGCGTGATTCTGCAGCCCAGCTTTCAATTCTTGGAGCAAATTATTTTTGAGGAGTAGGGAAGGTACATACAATACTCATTTTAATAGCAAGGTGACATAGGTTTTCCCAGCACCTCTCCTTCTGGATTTTATAGGACAATAGATTAGCTTCTACTTATCATCTGGGAATACACATGCTGAGTTAGGGCAAAAGATATTAACATTCTGAGAGTTGCTTCTGTGCTTGGAGACCACCTTGACACACAGTGCTTTGCAAGAGCAATGTTGCTTCCAGTTAACAGATTGTAAAAACCACACTTAGCATGTGGGGTTTCCAGTGCTTAAGCTAAAGCGTTGCAGAATGTTGCAGAAACATACAACATTTAGTGTCGAGTTAGGCATTATTCTCATGGATCAGATACATTGGCTGAGATAGTTTCAGTAACCTAGTGCTACTTGATATTTGATTTGAGTGTTTTGCTCTGTTTTGTTTTTAAAGATGTATACATTTGACATTGTTGAAAGCTGTTTGGGCATTTATGAGTACCAACCATACATTTTATCCACAGTTCCTTTATTCACAGTAATCTATTATTAGCTGGGTAAAAAAACCAGTTGTGGCTAGTGGTAGCAGTCGCCCTAGTGTAGTGGTAATAGTATACATTTATTTTCCCAGTTGCTTACAAATGCCTAGGTAATTTCAATATGACCTACTACTACCAAATTTATAATTTATACCCTGCCCATCTGGCTGGGTTTCCCCAGCCACTCTGGAAAGCTTCCAACAAAAGATTAAAAATACATTGAAACATCAGTCATTAAAAACTTCCCTATACAGGGCTGCCTTCAGGTGTCTTCTAAAAGTCAGGTAGTTGCCTATTTCCTTGGCATCTCGTGGGAGGGCATTCCACAGGGCGGGCACCACTGCCGAGAAGGTCCTCTGCCTGGTTCCCTGTAACCTCACTTCTCGCAGTGAGGGAACCGCCAAAAGGCCCTCGGTGCTGGACCTCAGTGTTCAGGCTGAACGATGGGGGTGGACACTTCTTCAGGTATACTGGGTCGAGGCTGTTTTAAAGGTCATAATGGAAAATAATGGCTGTTTCTGAACCATTGCGAATGTTCCCTTCTCTTACAATAAAGCTGTGCTCAGAATCCACTGATTCCAATTAATAATAACCCTTGCACATACTGTTTTTGAGCTGCTGTAGCCTTTTAGCTAGACCTACATACAGTGGAACCTTGGTTTACGCCTACCTCCGTTTATGAAAGCCTCCGTTTACGAACGCCGCAGACCCGGAAGTGTTTACATCCGGGTTCCACGGCGTCTGATGCGCAGAAGCGCACGTGCAGAAGCGTGCCTTCGGCGAGCGAACGCCTCGGCGGAACAGATTGCATTCACAAACCAAGGTACCACTGTATAATGTTCTCCAGCCTGTATGATCTAACTGCAGAACTATGAACTATGTGTTTGCTATATTTAAAGTAATATAATCAAGTTCTTAATTTAGGCCAGTACTGCAGTGGCTTTTAAGTCTGGTTTGGAAAACTTTTTAAAAAGAACCATTATTAAACAACAAACGGATTTTGTGCCAAAATCTAAAGTCGCTCACCATGTGCTGCTTTCATGTGCTACAGCGATGAGGAGACTCTAACAAGATATTCTATCTTTAGTTAACTGGTTGATTTAATCAGTTTCAAGCAGCTATAACAATTGCCTAATAAATCAGTGATGTTATTGAAGATGCTTGCTCCTTTCCTATACTGAACAACAGAGGTGACTTCCTTATTGTTGCTATGGTCCTGCTGCTATGTAGTTAGTAATCGAAACACTGCATATTCAAATCCTATTGACTTCAGCAGGAAAAGTTGAAGCACACATTTTAATAATCTGTCAAAGTACAGGAATACTCGGTGTGGGATGCTCCTTCTGCATGGCTGTGCAGCCTATGACTGGAGGGTTAACCAGATGTAATGGTTAAAACAATAACTTAATGAATTGTTTTCTATACAGAGATATATCCTATGATTCTGTAGATTGGTGATTGATTTGTATAGTGTGGTTGACTTCTCTTGTCACAGCAAGCCTTAACATTTGAATGTGTTTATATTCAATACTCAATTGAAAATACATGCCATTATATTTCCAAAGCCTTTAAAAAGCTTTTTTTTAGTGATTTATTAGGAAAGCTTTCCTAATGGATTCTTTTTTATCTTTGGAAATGGTGACCTGAATTCCTTTATAGGTTGAAAACATACAGGAGAAAGGTTGTTTTCCTATTTACTCATTATGTCTAACTTCCCTGAGAGAGATTAATATGGAAATACTATACTTTAAGCAGGCATCCCCAAACTGCGGCCCTCCAGATGTTTTGGCCTACAACTCCCATGATCCCTAGCTAACCATTTAAGGGATCACTTCTATAGTGCGTAACTAGAGAAATTAATATGGAAATGCATTGGTTTTCAAACATGAAGATTACAGTATTCATTTCATCTGTTGTTCTTCCACTTGCCACTGGGTGGTGGTAAAAGTGCATATACTGTACTGTAGTGTCAAAAACAATAAGCTTAAGTGTCAAAGACAATATGCTTCCTTTTCTTCCTGCTCCCTAGTTTTCCCCCTAGATTTTGTCCTTTGGCAGCATTGCCATTAAGAAACTAAAGGAAAACAGCATCTTGACCAAGGTTACACTTTTCTCCTTGCCTGTGATAATGGAGTTCTTTGTCAGGGACTTGAATGTGCAGCCAATCTCTGCAGGAAGCAGTTATGTCAGCCCAATGCTTGGTTTTGCTCACCATAGAGCTGGCAAAGCTCCTTGTGCTGTGGTTCCTGGCAACCAGCTGGCTGTTGGGGGCTTCAGAAGCACCTTGCAATGGACTTTGACAGGTGGGCAGAACAACCCACCTATAATTTATCTGATTACCTTGGTTTATTGGCCGGTGGGTTGTCTCACTCCCCTGCCAAAGTTGGTCCAAGTGGATGGGGACAGATAATGATCTGGCCCACCAGGCTGAAAGTGTTCCTCACCCCTGTTCTAGTCCCTCAGTGAGAGAAAAGTCCCACAGGATGCTTTCTAAATGTTGTTCTGGTTTTTCTCATCCGTTGTCTCATGCCAAGTCCCAACTTTTCAAAGAAAAAACAGGAGTTAGATAAGGGGCTCTTGAGATGAAACACATGGAACATTCCAGTGCCTCCACGTTAAATTAATAAATCAGTGATGGTGGTGGCTGTTTTATTTGATATGCATTAATCTTTTCTTTTTGTGTACATATGTTGGCTGCAGCTACATAGATTGCAAAACTGGCCAATGCAGCAGCTTCTCAGTCTCTTCCTGTAGTGGAGGTGGGGACAAGCTTGTCCTACCATCCAAATACTGCAAGGAACATGCTTTACACTCCCCCCCCCTCTCTCTGTGTGTAACATAAACATAATTTATAGTAGCATGGAGATAAAGCTCAGTGTGGACAAAATTTAAAATATGTACCATCCTTAGGTGGAAAATAGTAACACGCTGCAATTTATAATTGTTATAATGGTCCAACTGACAAGCCAGCGTTGCATTTACCCATTTACTTATGAAAGTGTCAGTTCTTCACTAATACAGTTTGCTTCCTCTGATCCTTAGAGTCACCAGATGCAGAAATTGCTATGGAGATAGCAACAGCAGAACAGCATGTCCCTGAAGCAGTGTATGATTGTGTTATTTGTGGACAGAGCGGCCCTTCCACTGAGGAGCGACCTGCTGGATTAGTTGTGCTCTTACAGGCCTCTTCAGGTAGGACTGAAGAAACAGCTTACTGAGTTGGAAGAAGATAGGTAGATATCTGAGAATATTTTAACGGCAGCTAGTGTTTGCTGCACTTCAAAGGAGCTGCAGGAAAAGTGTACATACGCCCATCTCACATGGTTATATCCTTGAGCTTTTTGTTGTATAAAACCAAAGCGAGGAACCTTTGTCACCCTGAGGGTTGTGTGTCCCATCCTGGCAACCTCCACATGCCCCGTATGGACAGGGTCAGAGACACAAGTGGGTGGGGCAACAGACATGATTCTTACCTTTGCACTGTACGCTGCGTTCTAGGCCATGCAGAAGCCAGAGGTTTCTATCCATACACACCCTCTCCATCTGCTATCCAGGAAAGCAAGGTGCATTATCACACTTCACAAGCACATTTCTGCCAGCAAAAATCACTGGTTAGGAAGCCATGGGCCTAGCCAGGCAAGAGTGTATGTCCTGCTGGGAGAATATGGTGTGTTGATGTGACCTATGGCTAAAAAGTAGAACTACTTCAGTTGTGCTTCATTTCCTGCTCTGCTGATGATGACATTATTTCTCCCTGCAGTTTTGGGGCAATGCCGCAATACTACTGAGCCCAAGAAGCTGCCAACCTCTGAAAAGGAGCAGATTTATCCTTGGGATACGTGTGCAGCAGTTTATGAAGCCCGCCTCGCCACATTGCAGCACTTCTTTAAAGATGTAAGTTTTCTGCAGCAGTATGTTTCAATGGTGTTCTGTTTCTTGCACTTCATTTAAATATTTAGCTATATTAACTGCTATAATTTTTCTGACGACTTCTTTGAATTCTAATATCAACTACGAATTACTTCAGATGATCTCTGTGAGTGTTCCACAGGGATTAGCATCTGCTAGAACCCGTGTCTCTGATTGTGCACACCGTTCAGTTTAGGACATGTATGTTGAAATGCTTGCTCAGAAGTGAAAATAGCTGCTTATCAGTGTCACAGTTAGGACTGTGGCAAACCAGCAGTTTTAAGGGCATTTTGTCTCCCAGAAGAGGAGTGCAATTTGAAAAGGACAGAGCACTTCTTTATGGCAGTGATTTGATCTCCATTCTTCCTCTTCCTCTTCCTCTTCTTCTCCTTCTTCCAAAAAACAAAACCCTGTTTAAAAAACTATTGACTCTGGTACTGGGATCAGCGGTGATGGAACAGAGCCCTTACCATGATCACATTTCCTCCTAAGAATATCTCTTGAACTATGCAAGCATGTTTTCACAAAAAAGGAGAGAGGAGTCCACTATTGTTCTGGCAAACTGTTCCAGGGCCCAGTAGTTGTAGTTCAGAGAAAAACAAATATATTGAAATTTCTCCACATAATTTGTCACCTGCAAATGGAATGGTGAATTTGGCTGGGTCCTGATTACAGCTCCTTGTTTGTGAAATTAGTATACAACTGATGGGATTTTTTAAAAAACATGTCTGGTGCGATGTACTAAGAAATCAGATGTTATTTTCTGCTTCACTTTGTCATATGTTCTACCTCTCATTTACATTATTTGCTGAAAGGAGCAAAGCTACATGCAATAACATTTCCTTCTGTAGAGGGGAAACACAATAATTTCACATCCTTATAGCCTTTCCTTAGAGCAAATGGGAGGCACGAAACATGGCTTTTCAACAACACTAGCATGTAGACCTTGTTACTACATCTAGTTATAATATTCCCATAAAACCAGAATTTACTTAAATTGTAAACTAAAATATAAAAGCATTGCTTCCTTTCTAGCCAACCAGTGAATGAATAGTTTGGGGTGCATGCATAACCCACTGCACACAAAGAACATTTTCATACATTTCAAACGTTTTAGTCATTTTTATTGTTTTGTTAAAGGGGGCCACATGCGTTTGATTGTGTGAAAAGATCTGAAGTGCCTTGGTACCTGTTAGAAGAGCACTTTATTAGCAATTCTAGACCTTTCTGAAATGCAACATCTGAGCACTGGGAATTCTCCCACTTAGGAAACTGGATTACTCTTTGATTTTTTTTAAAAAAAGTATATTCCAACTCAGATATTACTTGGATCAAATGTTTTGCTTTTTCCAGCTTTCCAGATCATTATTGTGCTAAAATGGTCACAGTAGGAAAGCATTAATCCTTAAATTTCTCTTGGCGCAGAAACGGAAACCTCTGTTAAAGCTCTTGAATAGTTTGTTCACCTCAGCTAAGGAATAGGGGAACAAATCCTGTTTTTCTAAAGTTACCTCTTTCCAATTTTTTAAACACACACACACACACGGCTTTTATTCAGCTGGACCTGAATGGAGCTTAGTTCCAGCACCTCTCAGGTGTGTGCCATTGCCATTCTAAGAGGGAGAAGTTCATGTCACCTCTTTTTCTAGAATAATAGTACTGTGAGTAATAAATAATAATAATAATAATAATAATAATAATAATAATAGGAAAAACCAGCAGCAGTTCACATCTATGATACGTTAACAATCAGTTCATTCATTTTAAAATAAACATAAATTCATATAAGCCCTCCATATGTCCAAATAGGTATCCTCATGAAATTGTTACGGTATCTGTAATAAATATGTTCAAATGTAGCCAGGCAGTATGGTCCACAGACCATAGAATCCTTCTAGGCTTATTTGCGATTTAGGTGAGAGGTATAAAAATTTTAACCCACATTATAAATTCTTTAGAAAATCTAAATTTGTCCAAAGTAGCAAACATAAAGTGCCTTGGTGGTATCCTAGCATCCGCTGAGAATCACCTTTCAGGAGAGTGCTAATGGGACCTTTTCAGCATCTAAGGAAATAAGTGCAGCTGGATCATTTCTAAGACTGTTTAAAGCAGCCAGTTGGGTCACCAGTCTTGGGTGATGAGCTCCCTGTCTATGCTGAATAAATCTTGCTTGATTCACATGCACTATGGTTAATACCACTGCCTTAACTCTTATTAGCCTGAATCTCTGTTCATACCCTAACATCTATTCCAGTTAAAGAAATCGGCCTATAACTTTCCAAAATTGTCATGGTCTTTACCAGGCTTAGATGTAACAGAAATATATGCACCATACATTGGAAGTTGAACAGGAACCTTATTCGAAGACCTTTTGATAAACACATAGATGATTAGGGATTTTTTAAAAAATCTGACTTTCTTGGCCCTGGCTCTTTCCTGGTCTTCACTTTATGAATAACATTATATGTTTAAATTAAACAACTAATTACTTGTAACTTATTTTAATTGTGATTAATTTACATTTTAATTGGTGGTGGAAAGATATATGATTTTTCTTTACCCCCCTTTTTTAAAAGAGTTCCTGTCTGCAATCGGTATCAATTGGCTGGGAAGGAGGTGTGTATGTACAAACCTGTGGCCACACGTTACACATAGATTGCCATAAATCCTACATGGAATCATTGCGGGTAAGTTAAAATGGACATTTCTGGATATTGAGCTTTTTTACTCATTAAGTACTATAGGCTTTACTGTTGGCATCGATAGAATCCCAGTGATGCCTTTATGTACCATCTGGATTTTTTTTAAAGAAGCTGCAAAATCCATCTTTTGAAATATAATGCAGTGCTTTATTAACCCCCCCCCACCTATCTCCACTTAAATATTCTCATATATAAAGTGTTATGGTATTGACCATGAAAAATACAAAAATAACATATTTGTTCAATTTTCAATGCTGTCCTATTTCATTGAAGTTGGATGGGCTTCACAGTACACTGCCCCTGTTGGTAACATTTGAATTTGCTAATCTGCTATGTTAGAAACATCTGAATATGGGGTGTAGTGATGGGCCATGGATGATGCAGCAATGGAGCTTAAATTATTGCTTCTTGGGCAATGATTCTGATTCAAATAAGATAGCTTCCATACTTGAATCAAAGTGGCTTGCAGCAACCACCCTATGGCAGTGGGGAATGGGGTGTGGGATCGAACAGCTTTAAAGCGTGATCGCAGTTCACAATGTGGACAAGGTATGCTCAGTGGTCTTTAAAATTAGAGAGGGGTCCCTGCCAAACGACTGCTTTGTGCTTATCACGATGAAAGCCTCACTCACCTGAGCTCTCATTGGTTCTGTGAAAGGAAGTGTAGTCATAGATAGACAATCTGTGAAAGTAACAATCTTTTCGTAGCCACCAGTGTTGCCCTCCATTGCTTGCGATAGAGTCCCCCCTCCCTAAAAAGGTAAAGGGACCCCTGACCGTTAGGTCCTGTCGCGGACGACTCTGGGGTTGCGGCGCTCATCTTGCTTTACTGACCGAGGGAGCCGGCGTACAGCTTCCGGGTCATGTGGCCAGCATGACTAAGCCGCCTCTGGCAAACCAGAGCAGCACACGGAAACGGCGTTTACCTTCCCGCCAGAGCAGTAGCTATCTATCTCCTTTCACTTTTTGGCGTGCTTTCGAACTGCTAGGTGGGCAGGAGCAGGGACCAAGCAACGGGAGCTCACCCTGTTGTGGGGATTCGAACCGCTGACCTTCCGATTGGCAAGCCCTAGGCCAAAAAAGCATCACATGTCTCCCCTTGCCTTGTAACAGAGAGAGAATTAGGCTTAGGGAAAAGCTTATGGGAGGAAGTCAGTGTGACACTATGGAGACTGGTACATCAGTGCACTCATTAGTTGAACCCGGTCCATAGTCTTTCAAGTGTTTTGTTGAGGTTGTTACAGATACCTAGGATAAGAAAATGATGATTCAGTTCTCTTTTCCTGGAGAATCACTGTTGCCATGTCTACAGAGAATTGAGCATTTGCTGCTGTAATTTACAAGTCGAGAGTACTTATCATTAAGGACCCTTAAAAAAAAGAAAGTGCCCTGTTTCCCCCGCCCCCAACATGCTCTTCCCTTAATATCCCTCTCCTGCTTGTTGATTTTCTGCTGCAAATGGACCTCGCACTGGCATTAAAAGGCAAACTGGCACTGGCATTAAAAGGCAAACAAAAGCTGGGAATTCTGTGTTTGCGTAACAGTGATGAAAAGGTTGTCTGAATAATTAGAAGTCTTAACATTAAGCATTTATTCATTAAATTGGTTGGTTACAAAAATAACTACACTTTACCTTGTAGCTGAGCAATTGTTCTTTTATTTCTGGACTTGCTGTCACTAGAACTTAGTATTGTCGCTTCACGGATTCATTAGTATTTCTGTTTTCTTTAGAACGACCAGGTTCTCCAGGGCTTTTCAGTGGACAAAGGAGAATTTACTTGTCCTCTGTGTAGGCAGTTTGCTAACAGCGTTCTTCCATGTTATCCTGGCAACAATGTGGAGAGGAGCCTTTGGCAATGTCACAGCAACAAGAATATGCAAGATCTCATAAAGGAGGTGGAAGATCTTCAAGAGCAGCTGGGAACTTTCCCAGTAAGCATCAGTGTAAGGCAGAAAGATCCTTGTTAATTTGTCTCCATCTTTCAACATTCCTTTTCATTCTCTCTTTCTCCTTCCCCAAACTCATTTGCATTTTATAGAATTTTAAAGCTGAATATCCCCTCCCATCACTCTGTTAAGCACTTAAGAGCTTAAATAACGTTAACATTTTAACAGTTAAGCTCTGTTACATCACCTTTAAAATAGGATATGATTATGTGAGCATTTTGCTCCTGCATTTCAGTCTATGTATTTATTGGCCGTTAAAAGTCATTCTTTCCAGCTTCTCATCTTATACAGAACTGAACTGCATTACATGGAACTCATAATTTCTTTATGATACAAAGCATCAATCACTTGTAACTAGAAACCATTTGAAGTGTGTCAATCAAGAATGCAGATTATTCCTTTTACTAGGACTTTTATGCATTTTGAAGTTTCACAGTGACATTAAAAAAGGTGCAGTTAAAATTATAAGCCTTAGTTACATACACTGTACATTAAAACAGTACTTTTTCTTGAGACCTATTAGTGTTTTAAAATTCTGTGTTCATATTTACTTATTCCAATGTATGCCTAGTTGAATATGTTTATTATAAAATGCATTTGGTGCCTTTGAGGGGCAAACTCCTTCAAGGCGGTTTACAATAAAACATAGAAATAATTGTAGAATGTAGAAGAGTGGTTCGTCCATCTCCATAACTGTTTAGATTTAGTTTCATTATGTAGAATTCAGTATTTCAGCTGTTGATGTATGACTGTTACATAATTCGTAAAAGTAATTCTTAACTTCCCGAGGGTGTCTTAATTCTGTAATCACCTCTTACTGTAGCTAAGTGAAGTCAGCCATCTTTCTTTTTCACAGTCAGAAACCAATTTAAGTAAAGAAATGGAGTCTGTGATGAAGGATATCAAAAGTACTACCCAGAAGAAATATACTGACTATAGCAAGTCTCCTGGATCACCAGACAATGACTTTCTTTTCATGTATTCTGTAGCCAGGTGGGTAAGACATCTGTTTTACAGTCCCTTCCTGTTTGTCAACTACTTGTTACCTCTTTGGTTAAATAAACTGCATACTTGCTATTTTTCCTGTATTGTGGCAAAGCTCTCTTGACTAATTGAGGTTTGAAGAGGGCTCTGGCAGTGTCATGCAGTGTGTCAGAGGTTCTTCATAGAACAGAACAGAACAGAATAGAATAATTTATTGGCCAAGTATCAACCATACTTGGAATTTTGCTTCGACTACATTGCAATGTAAAGAAAAGAAAAAAGTACCTCATACAACCACTATTCCCCTCACAATACAACTACTGTTACACCCATTCCCCTTGAGATAAACGTTTGCACTTGTACTTAAGCAGATTTTTCCATTCTCTTCAATGCTCGAATACACATACATTCCACCTTTCCTTGGCGTGAAAAGGGGTGCTGTCCTGTGTTTTAGGGGCTCAGGGTTTGATTGCAGCTTCTGTGTTGCAAAAAGGTGCAGGATGTCTGCACATAGAGTGCAGTCCATGTACACTGAAGCAAGTGGTTTTTACAGCTCTCAATTCTGCTTTATTACCTATAGCCACAAGTGTTGCTTGCAGATTCTATTTCATTAGTCTCTTTTCCTTCTCATTCTTATCTTTTCTGCACTAACATTAAAAACTTTGACCATGGGGGCATGCATGAACATGTGCACATATAAACATGATACAGTGGTACCTCGGTTTACAAACAGCCCTGTTTACGAACTATTCTGTTTACGAACTCTGCAAAACCGGAAATAGTGTTCTGGTTTGCAAACTTTAACCGAACAGTGGAAGGGCACTGGCGGCAGGAGGCTTCATTAGGGAAATTGCGTCTCGGTTTAAGAACGGATTCAGTTTAAGAACGGAGGCACCACTGTCGTGTAATTTGGATAGTTGGATGTTTGGATTTTTAATGTAAGGCAGTGGGGAGAACTTAACTACTTTATTTTTTTTAAAATAATTTTTATTAGTTTTATAACAGAGAAATGACAAAAACATACAAAAAACACATTTACAACAACAAAGAAGAAAAAATACACAAAAGAAGAAGAAGAAGAAAATCCAAATTCATTTAACATTGTAAATCCAAATTCATTTAACATTGTATGTAGGGACCTCCTCAGGTTCTGCCAATCTGCGTTTCATTTCATTTTTATCTTTAGCAATTTCTTATACATTTTTATATAAATTTCATATTATTTCAAATCTTCCATCCCTCTTATTACTTCACTTATTCTCTAAATCCACAGCGTCTATAGAATTCTAAATCTAATCTTAATATACAATTTTAGCATATTTCTTCAAATATATTTTGAAATCTTTCCAATCTTCTTCAGTCGCTCTCAGGTCATCTCACCCATCTCCATATATTCCATCATCTTCATTTGCCAATCGTCGACTGTTGGCAGTTCATGAGACTTCCAGTTCTTGGCTAATAGTACTCTTGCTGCTGTTGTGGCATACATAAAGAAATTTACATTTTTCTTAGGAATCGCTTTTCCGACTATACCCAATAGGAAGGATTCTGGTTTCTTAAGTTCTTCAGTTCATTATAAATCTTTCTTAACTACTTTAGACCTGTAACTTTCAATTTATTGCTTAAGGTAATACAGGCACTTCTTACAAGATATTTTGTCCTTAGTTCTAGGGCAGGAGTGTGGAACCTTTTATGGTTCCTTGGGCAAGATCCTTATCAGGAATGGCCTTGCAGGACAAATTTGAAACTTAAAAGGAGCAGGGAAAGGGCTGGAATCTCTGTTTATCAGCCTATGCAGAATCAGACCCTGTCGTCCTGCCCTTCAGCTGTGTCATCATCCATGGGCATAGTTCGGGGAAAACAGCCAGGTAAACCACATTGGCTCCCCTGCCTGGCCTATATTTATCTTCAGATTCCCCATCCTTGTTGTAGGAACAAAGAGCAGTTCTGGAAATGAGGGTAGTGGAAGAAATCCCTGAGCCCAAGCCCAAATGGGTATATTTGTATTGCATATAGACCAAAGAGAAAAAAAGACTGCAGTTTTTGTAGAGTTGAGATGAGAGCTGTTTTTTCAGCTGTTCCTAACTCATCAGTAGGAATACTTGAAACTTAAATTGCTGACTCCAGGAAATATATATTTCTAATACTTCCTCATTAATACACCGGGAAGAACTTTTTTTAAAAAAGAATTCCCATTGATAAGACATTCAAGCACATTCAGAAGCCTTCATTGCAGAAAGCTGACAACATGAGATCAGCCCTCTTGACTGTGGTTTTCCTTATTCCCTTCCGCCATCTTGAAAGTGTTTAAAATGTGGGAAGGAGAGTAGCTGACACATAAGAGTGCTGATTATGGTGGAAAGGTTTCCCCAGCTTTTCATTTCATTTATAACTTAGTCTAGTTCTGTAAAACCATGCAAGCAACTAGTTCAGCCTTTGATTGTTGTTGTTGTTGTTTAGTCGTTTAGTCGTGTCCGACTCTTCGTGACCCCATGGACCATAGCACGCCAGGCACTCCCGTCTTGCACTGCCTCCTGCAGTTTGGTCAAACTCATGTTCGTAGCTTCGAGAACACTGTCCAACCATCTTGTCCTCTGTCGTCCCCTTCTCCTAGTGCCCTCAATCTTTCCCAACATCAGGGTCTTTTCCAAGGATTCTTCTCTTCTCATGTGGTGGCCAAAGTATTGGAGCCTCAGCTTCACGATCTGTCCTTCCAGGGAGCACTCAGGGCTGATTTCCTTAAGAATGGATAGGTTTGATCTTCTTGCAGTCCATGGGACTCTCAAGAGTCTCCTCCAGCACCATAATTCAAAAGCATCAATTCTTCGGCGATCAGCCTTCTTAATGGTCCAGCTCTCACTTCCATACATCACTACTGGGAAAACCATAGCTTTAACTATACGGACCTTTGTCGGCAAGGTGATGTCTCTGCTTTTTAAGATGCTGTCTAGGTTTGTCATTGCTTTTCTCCCAAGAAGCAGGCGTCTTTTAATTTCGTGACTGCTGTCACCATCTGCAGTGATCAAGGAGCCCAAGAAAGTAAAATCTCTCACTGCCTCCATTTCTTCCCCTTCTATTTGCCAGGAGGTGATGGGACCAGTGGCCATGATCTTGGTTTTTTTGATGTTGAGCTTCAGACCATATTTTGCGCTCTCCTCTTTCACCCTCATTAAAAGGTTCTTTAATTCCTCCTCACTTTCTGCCATCAAGGTTGTGTCATCTGCATATCTGAGGTTGTTGATATTTCTTCCGGCAATCTTAATTCCGGCTTGGGATTCATCTAGTCCAGCCTTTCGCATGATGAATTCTGCATATAAGTTAAATAAGCAGGGAGACAATATACAACCTTGCTTTGTTCCTTGCTTTGTTACAGAGATACTACCGCTTCCAGATTTCTTCTGGTGCCCCCATCATCCAGGCTATTGCCTACCTCTTCCTCCCCCCATAATAAGCTCTTTCTAGTTTGTCTGTTTTAAATTAAGTTGCTGTTGTACACATGTACTCATTCACCTTCGATAATTAAATCATTCGTCTGCAAGCTTCTCTTGACCTAGTGTTCCCCCCACCCTAACAGTACACATCACCAGCTGCTTTACAAGTCAGTGGAGATGCCCCAAGGCATCCTCCAACCCCCCCATCTCATTTTTTTAGCATAATACATCAAAATTATTGGTGCATGTGGGTCTTTCAACAGACGTTTGTGCAGCATTTTCTTGAACCTTCAGAAATCCAGTGAAGCTATAAAGAACAGTGATTCCTCCCCCCGCCCCCAAGATTGATGAATGGCTTTATACCCTGTCCTTTATAAAAAAAAATATTTGGAACTGAATGTGGTTGGAAAACGCATACTGCAGTCCTCAAACCTCTTGCCTCTTACTCATAAGCGGGCATTTTTGTTAAGCAGAGAATTTCAGGACTCTGGCTTTTATTGGTGGACTTTAGAGGTCATTAAAGGTCATACGGTGCAACCCTTTGCAGAGAAGAAAAAATTACTGTACAGAACCAGTCGTAATCAATGTTAGTTGAGAGTAAGATCTAGCTGAAGTAGCTTTGAAAAAACATTTTCAATTTGCTTCCTAAGTTTGTAACTTAAAAGTACAGTACATTGGTTTTTTTAAAAACAACAACTGCATAAGTTTGTGCCAGGGACTAGTGGGGACGTCTCCCTTGAACTATTGTTCTCATGTCATATCACAAGCAGGTTTTGATTCTACTACCATCATTATAGGACCAGCTTCAGGTTTTTGTAGGTTTTGGACAAGAGAGCTAACTTTGGGCCTGAGCCCTTTTACTCCTATAGCAGTGGTTTCTAAGTCCGTGGCCAGAAGTCCGTGAATAAGCCAGTATCTGAAACTTTGGTTTGGATTTGACTTGTTCTTACTAAACAAAGTTTAAACAAACCAAGTTCCCTGTATTTGACTTAACCACTGCTGAAGCCCTAGAACTAGGGAAATCTGTTTAAAAGTGGAAGCAGTTGCTTCTGTTTGCTGCCTAGTAGCAGCAAATGGGGGAAAAAGAAAGGAACATACAAGTCCGAGACTCACCGCAGCTTGTTTACAAAAATATAAGTTTTTAGTAATAAACATTAGAGAACATGTGAACTAAACAGATAAGTTTACAGTTATTGTTATATGCTGTTGTGAGAGTTTTCTGTCTACTCTGGTCATTCAGATACATATCAAAGAACATCTTCCTCCAACTCTCGAACACCTTTTTTCGGAAAATTTTGTGCGATTCATAATAGAGATAATCAACATCATTTCACTAAAAGTTTTTTTAAAAAATAACCTAAGAGTGAGTAGCTTAAAAAATTGTTGTTGATCTGTCCTTCCAGTGAGCACTCAGGGCTGATTTCCTTCAGAATGGATAGGTTTGATCTTCTTGCAGTCCATGGGACTCTCAAGAGTCTCCTCCAGCACCATAATTCAAAAGCATCAATTCTTTGGCGAAAAAATAGTCTTCACATAACATTGATTATGACCCTTTGAATTTGGCCATGTGTTTCTCATTACAAACATATTTTAAGTTTATTTATATAATTGTCATTCCGTAAGTTTTTCAGAAGCATTTTAAGAAATGTAACATTAGGCAAACTGCAATCTATAGAGCTGGAGAGGACATAAAATGTGGGTGTTTGCAAAGTGATTGTGATGTTGTAGACATTGAATGATAAAGAGTGAACTTGAGGTTCCGGTCTCCGCCTGCAGGACCTGTTTTCCATCTCTCTGACCTTCGTAAGGAATTTGGCGGTTGCTAGGGGAGTAAATGGCAACCCCCTACCCTCTCCGGGGGTTACGGAGAGGGGCCGCTGGCCTGCGATGCCCCCAGACCCACTCCGACTGTTTTTGGAGTGGGGGGAGCTTGGGCTGAGCACTTACGAGGGCCAGGACTCCCGGACGCTAATCTGCATGGCGGGGATTTCCATGGTTAAAGAAGATAATTAGGCTTAAATCTATGGACATACTTCAGAAGGAGGGGAAGAAGCGCTGTTTACTGCTGAGAAATTTATGCTGCTGAGGGAGAGGAGTCAAAGACTGTACTGCATCTGGAAGAAGGATTGATGGGGACGGAGCGATAAGGGAAGTGAGTTTTTATTTTTTTTCTTCATATTGTTGCCTCGTACCTTCCCGGACGCGATGTCCTGGCTTGTTTGGAGTGAAAGAGAAGCAAAAGACTGTGTGAGTTGAACTTTATAACTGTTGTTACTGAGCATATTTTTTAAAGATGTGGAGTTGCCGATGAGAAAAGCCCCCCCCTAGTCGGACGGAAGGAGTTCTGGACGCGCTCGGAGGATTTATGAGCTGTGACGCACTTTAAATTGGAGCAGCGACCTGAAGCTAAGTTCAGCTATAGGGCAAGGAGATCCATTAATTTACCAAGAGTTTATGGTTTGATGTTTGGGTCTCCTGCCTGGAAAAGCTGTAAATCTTATAATGATCGTAAATCTTCATGGCTATGAGAGAAAACGAAAGTGATTTGAGCTTTTTAAGATGGCGCTACTTCGAGCTGCTTCGACGCAACAGGGAGCTCCATTAAGAAGATTTATGGGGAGGCTGGACTGATTAACTCACACAGGAGAAAGAACATCTGTGAAACTTTGTTTGATATTTATCTCAGCAGCTGGGAAACAATCGGATGAAAGTGGAAAACATCTATGTGACTGTAAGGGGAAGATCTGGATTATTATGAACTTGGAGGACGATTTGAACTTTAGAAAAAAGACGGCAGTGGACAGTTGCGAGGAATTCCCAATTTCTTGAAGCATGGGAACCCAAATAAAAAAATTTTTAGATGATTTGGCATAACATTCGGTTTGATTGATATATATATGTGTATAATTTGAAATATTGAATGTGATATAATTGGTTTTAATTGGAAAATTAATAAAAATATTTTTTTTTAAAAAAAAAGAAATGTAACATTAAGAAAAATGAGGCTTGATTCCATCCTGCCCCCAAGTGTTTCTCAAGGAGGGCACAGGCAGACATGAATGCTTGATAGGAATCCAGTTATGTAATTGCTGGCAGAGAGTACAATAAAAGCTGGTTACTAAGAGAACCCTTTTGTGCTGTGTTCTCTGTATGTGAATGGATCACTGCAGGGGAAACAATGTATTTGAGGGAAATGCTTGCCCTGCACCTATGTGGGATCACTTTTAGGCATTTGAGGGTTCAGATAAAAGTCATGCGTAAATCATTGAGAGAGAGAGAGAGAATTCAGACAGGTTTTTGTGAGAATATTCTATCAGGGGAAAACTGTCCAGTAAAGCTCTGGAGCCATATGGAGGAGAATGTTTGGAAGCACATCCAAAATGAATTTATTTTTATTAGACCAAGTCAGGGGCGTCCAGCTTTCAAGAGTCTGCGATCTACTCACAGTATTAAAAAACTGGCAGTGATCTACCCATTGTCAGAGTTGTTGAGCTTGAGGACTTGTGTCCTTGCTGCAGTGAAGACTAAGCCCTTTGGAAGTGAGTGACTTTCAATTGCTGTAGAACAAGACACACAATTTCAGTAGCCACCGCCTCCATATCTGCAGAAGGCATTTTTGCTGCGTCGAGTATGTCTTGTTCATTTAGAGCAATCCTTGACATTGTCTTGGGTGTTAGTGTCTGTTTTTACACTGGACATGAATGTTTTGCTGAGCAGCAAAGGTGAGAAACCTTTGATATGTGACAAAATGGATTGCTTTAAAGATTTCCAATAACGGTTAAGCAAATATTTTTTATACAGTAAGTGCAGGCAATTTTACTTGAGGCAGTAAATTAGAAAAATTAAAAAGGTGTGCAAATAAACACATGTCTCATTAATATTCCACAGTGAATTAACCTGTGATCTGTGTTTCCTGTTCTGTCCGTTAATATGAAATTTGTGTCCCAGCTTCTTTGCTGGTAGCTTTTTAGAAGTTCAGCAAGCACTGCAAATCGCCTGAAGAGTGGAAAATTCCCTTGTCACGTGGATGGCCTTATCAGCAGCAACCAGATGGAGCTCAGAGCCCAAACATTATCAATGTTAAATTGCTTTTTCCTGTAGTAGGGAGGATTAAAACGTTCCTTCAAAAATTGGTGACATAAGCTGCAAACTTAGGGATATTAATATTTTGAAACGTTACTATTTTAGTAATGTGCTAATATATTTTAACAAACATTCTATAAAGAAAATCATCTTCTGACTGATGCAGCTGGAATCTTTGCAAAATATTTTGCTTTGAACGAAATACTTCCAGCTTCCCTGCATTCTTCTGATTAACTATACTCAGTGTAATGCTGCAGTTTAGTGGCTAACACAGCACACCTAAGGGGTCTGTTAAAGTGACGAAACCTCTTCCATCTCTCCTCCCTCTTACTCCTCCTCACTGTGGGAAGGAAATAATCGACTGAGCTGTTGGCTAGAAATTTAAAGCACTGAGAGAAATCAGGTATCTGCTGAGCTTCCTGAATAGCTCTGGAAAATCTAGGCAGCTTAAAATCAGGTGGCTCTGGAGAGACTTTGTCAAATACTGTCCTGCCCATATTTCATGGGGAGGGTTCCATGCATATTTAAGGCTGAGACTTCTCCTACTAATGCAACAGCTGGTGTCTGGTGTCACAAATATATATTTACAGAAATACATTTGCAGTAGTCCCACCCATACTCCATGGTAAGCTACTTTTGAAAGTTTCATAAATGTCAAAATTTGCATAGTTACTGGTGTATAGGTCGAGAGAGACTCTTTCTACCAAATCTTGTGGTTGCGAAACTTTTTTTTAAGAGAGATGGGGGGAGGGATAGAATAAATGCACCAGTCTTGATCAAAGTGAAAGGAAACATACAGGGGCAGTTTCATTTCTTTAAAACTTCTAGATAATTTACATAAAGCCTACTCTATTCTTTTTATTATTATTATTCAGGACCAACTTGGAACTTGAACTGGTTCACCGGGGAGGCAATCTGTGTCTAGGAGGTGCAAGCACAGCTGGGAAGAGATCGTGTTTACGTACGTATAAAGTTGTCTCAATGTAATTTAGATTGATTTAAATATTTATTTATTATTTATTAAATTTGTATGCCGCCCTTCATCCAAAGATCACGGGGTGGTGGTTCACAACATAAACATACAAAATGAGAACACAAAATGCGTAGTAAAACAAACCGATAACCCCCCCTCCCACAAACACATTTAAAAGGCCATAAGAGTGTTAATCAGCTGAATGCCTGGTTGGAGAGAAATGTTTTCGCCTGGTGCCTAAATATATGTAATGAAGGCACTAGGTGAGTCTCTCTGGGGAGTGCACTCCATATTATGTTCATAAGAGGATATGAACCGATATGCCCTAAAGATCCATGATGTCAACTCAAACTACACTGAAGTGTATGGCAATGTTTCTAATGTAACGGTGGACGATGTATTAGACAGCTTCATTGTTTAATTCATGTGGTTTATTTGGTACAGTCGTACCTTGGTTTTCGAATAGCTTAGTTCGCGAATGTTTTGGCTCCTGAACACCACAAACCCAGAAGTGACTGTTCCGGTTTGCGAACTATTTTTGGAAGCTGAATGTCCGGCGGGGCTTCCACGGCTTCCGATTGGCAGCAGGAGCTTCCTTCAGCCAATCAGAAGCCGCGCTTTGGTTTCCAAAAGTTTTGGAAGTCGAATGGACTTCTAGAACGGGTTCCGTTCAACTTCCAAGGTACAACTGTATTTGGGTTTGGTAGTAGAACCTAGGGCTGTATAGATTGACCCTGTTTATGAAGTGGATACCTTTCTAAGAACACATGCAAACCCAAGGACCTCCCTTTCAGCCATCTAGTAGGATATACACCTTTCCACACTTTGTACTTGTATTGTGCACCTATAGAGGCTATCATATTACAAAAAGTGTGGGAGGTCCTTGGGTTGCTGAGAATGCCAGAGGACTTTACATCATGCATTGTATGTGTGGGGCACAGCTGCATGCCTGTGAGGATTCCCACCATGTGGGGAAGGGAGAAGGTTATGCATCCTCTATTAACAGAAATATCCAACCAGGAGCTTGAAGTATTAACTCCTTTTAGCCAAAAAGCTGAGCCATAAACAGGCTACAAAGCAGTCCACAGGGTTGAAAAGTTAGATGTTCCAGCTGGGTTAAAGCTAGAAAGGCTGGCAGAATAAGACATATAACTTGGTACCACTGACTACAATACAAAGCAAAGTTGTCAGGGTGGACTTCTTTGAAGATGCCACACATGATGGTCCACTTCAGATATAATGCTAAACCATGGTTTGATACTGCATGTATGAACAAAAGTGAGCTTCAGGCTTACACACCCATCCGCTTCCAATACAGCTGCAAGGAGATTGGAAGCATTGACTTCCCGGACCTCATTGTTACATCTGAACTGGTGGTGGTGGTTCTGGTTAGTTCAAACTGTGGTTCCTATAACAAGCCAGGATCATGAGCCATGAGTTGATCCTGGCTTGTTCCAGCAAACCACACTTTAAACTAACCAGAGTTTTGCCAGTTCTGATATAAGGATAAAGATTTGCAAATAAACTCTGGGTTGGTTTTTAAAAGGAAATGGATGTTTTCAATCTCTTTGCAGCTGTGCCAGTTATGATCACTTCCATTGTAGCTGTTTATCTCAAATATATATTTAAGTAATAGAATTGATAGGAAGCTTAATTTTGAATTTTTTTAAATTGAGGATTCTTTCTCTCTCTCTCTCTCTCTCTCTCTCTCTCTCTCTCTCTCTCACACACACACACACACACAATTTGCTTTCTCCCTGTTTAGATTCAAATATGTGATGCATTTATTGTATTGACTGGGATAGGGCCATTTTGTTACACTCTCAACAAGCATGCTTCTGTTTAAGTATAGCCCAATGAAAATCCTTGCAGATCTTTACTCTCATAGATCTTTCAGTCATTTTCTTGAATTTTGCGTAATGAGGTGTCTCCCCCCCCCTCTCTCTTTCTCTATCTCCCTTGTGATTGAGTACGGTGTTCTGCATGAGTCTTGTAACAATTGTAAAGTTTGTTGATTAGATATGGAATATGGTGTCCCAGGTGAGCTCTTACAGCTGCGAGTGTCAGTGAAGATTTGGGAGCAAATAGGTCAAGTGCTGTTTTAAAAGATTGCGCTGAGGGGGCAGCTGTACGCTGAGAAGTAAAATTAGGAATGATTAATGTAGCTGTTCATGCCGTTGCCTTAGACAAGGTGACAAGAACAGTGAACTAAATCTAGCTATTTAAATGGCTCCTTTTAAAGGCCTGGAACTTCAGGTATGTTTTAGACATAATACACAGCATGCTGGTAGTCTAATACTACATAATCTGCTGATCTTTATTGGTTTCAGGAAAGCCAAAAAGAGTGGCTGTAATCTCCATTATTGTCAGCTGTTATAGGAAAGCTTGCAATTGCTTTTTGAATTTTACAAGTCTTCAAGCACTTTCCTTTTGCCCAATGTGGGGCTCAAACCCACAACTGAAATTAAGAGTCTCATTGTCTTCCAACGGAGCTATTTATAAATTTTCTATTAGTTTTGGGCGATATCCAACATTTGTCATACTTGAAGCCTGTTGAATTCAATGGACTTGAGTAACTGGTTTGCTCTGGGTATAACTTAGTTAGCTAGGATCCTTTATATTTGAAAACAGATATGAACTATAGTTCTCCCTTAGATGCAAGATGTCCTTGGCTGGGTTTAAGCTTCCCCTAGTACTCAGAGGCCGGAATGCTGGTGTTTCAAAGAAGGTTATTGGCTGTTTCAGCTTCTGAAGCCTCAGCTTGTTCCTCCCTTTGCTGGGAGGAGCCATTTTATACCTGCTTGTTTTCTGTCCACTCCTACTCAGGCTTGCCGTAGTTTTATTGTCTCTGTGTCTGTTGGCTCAGTCCGAGGCCACTGGGAGTTCTTTGACTGTTGCACCATCTTGAGGCCTGGGCTGCTTCCTCTGCAGCGATCGTCACTCACACCAAAATCTAATAAGCAGCCACATTTATCAGTTGGTCTTATGGTTGTGCTGTTAAGAACATGAAATTCACCCAAGGAATCATGAAGCTAGATTCAAAGACTTAGGTTGAGTAGGAGTGTTGTTGTTGTTGTTGTTTTAAAAAAGTAAAATGTTTCTAAATGTGATAGGAAAATAAAGTACAACTTTAATCCAATTTTATTATTTTTATTAAAATGCAGTCAAAATAGATAAAATTACAAAGATAATATAGCAGCACATTGACTTGTCTATTCATGTCAAAGCCAGATCAAAATCCTTATGTGACCAATAAATAGCAACAAATTGGTCATCTTTAGTGGTCAGAAGAAAATTATCATGTACAATTTAGTCACGGAAAATAGGTCTTATTAGGTTAGGTTTCTTTCAGTGATATGGTGAGCTGGCCTGCAATGAATACACAGTGGTACCTCGGTTTGCGACTGCAATCCGTTCCGCGGAAGCGGCCGCTTGCCGAATCGGTCACTCGCCAAAGGCACGCTTCTGCGCGTGCGCGAAGTGCCGATAGAGTGCTTCTGCACACGCTGCGCAGATCGCTTCTGCACATGCGCGAGCTGCACAGATTGCATCTGCGCATCCGACGCCGCGGAACCCGGATTTAGACACTTCCGGGTCTGCGGCGGTCGCTCGCCGAGGTAGGTGTAAACCGAGGTTTGACTGTAGTACAAAACATAATTATTACCTGTTCCTTAAAACGGTAAAGGTAAAGGTACCCCTGACCGTTATGACCAGTTGCAGACGGCTCTGGGGTTGCGCGTTCATCTTGCTCTATAGGCTGAGGGAACCAGCATTTGTCCGCAGACAGCTTCCAGGTCATGTGGCCAGTATGACTAAGCTGCTTCTGGCGAACCAGAGCAGCACACAGAAACGCCGTTCCTGTTCCTTACAAAGTTATAAATCTTAATACTGTATAGTAAAACAAGATAAGCCTCACCAGTCATGGCCGTGCGTAGTATTCTGATAATTTTGCCCAATCTGCAAATATGAATTACTGTAAATTTAGCTCAGTACTTTAAAGTGTTCACCACTTTGGCTTTGGGGCTATTCCACAACATTCAGTGGCAAAATATCATACAGAGGTGATTGAGTGAGCTGGCGTAGAAGGGACAAAAGACTCCATCCTTCTTCTGTAATGGGCATAGGGACTGAATGGCCCATCAGCCCTCTTCTGCATCCAGCTTAGAAAGACAAGCAGTTGAAAGAGGGATGGAGTTCTCTGGCCCTCCTCTGCCTGGGGAGGAGGGGGGTGGGCAGATCCAGTGCTTAGTGTGGGCTTCTTTCCACTGAGCTATATAGTGCTAAAACTGTGCTTTAGCTTTATGTATGAATGCCGCCTCTGTGTCATCTGTGAATGCGCCATTAGGCTGGTGTCAGGGGTTTATTTATCTTTGAAAAGGGGTTTACGTGTGATTTAGGCTTTACATACTTGGAACTTTGTGTGTAAGGGATTGGACTGTAAAAAAAACCCCAAGCTGTAACCCAAGCTGTAATCCTAGGCATTCTTAAAGGAAAAGGTAAAGGTAAAGGGACCCCTGACCATTAGGTCCAGTCATGACCGACTCTGGGGTTGCGCGCTCATCTCGCATTATTGGCCGAGGGAGCCGGCGTATAGCTTCCAGGTCATGTGGCCAGCATGACAAAGCTGCTTCTGGAGAACCAGAGCAGCACATGGAAACGCCGTTTACCTTCCCGCTGTAGCGGTTCCTATTTATCTACTTGCATTTTGACATGCTTTCGAACTGCTAGGTTGGCAGGAGCTGGGACCAAGCAACGGGTGCTCACCCCGTCACAGGGATTCGAACCGCCAACCTTCTGATCAGCAAGCCCTAGGCTCAGTGGTTTAACCACAGCACCACCTGGGTCCAAGCTGTAACCCCAAGCTGTAACCCAAGCTGTAATCCTAGGCATTCTTACTAGAGACTAAAGCCCATCTGCTCTTAGTCAGACAAACTTTTTTAGAAAAAATACTTTGGACGGCACTGTCAAGTGTTTCTGTTTATACATCTTGCTTTCCATTGCCCCATAGTATGGCCCAGATCAAATTAAACCATAGTTTAAAATGAACTGTGGTTTAATATGAATGAGCAGTGTGCTGGTGCTTGTTCTTGATATGCATCTTGTGGGGTTTTTTGGGGTGGGGTGGGGAGGGTTGACTGTGGCAGTAGAGTATCTTATAACTATTTGGGGGGTATTAATTGTCCTTTGGTCAGTATCGGACTATCATCTGCACTGCTAAAGTATAGTGACTTTCTGCTCTGTATTGTGTATACAGTATATAATGCTGATATAAGTGAATGCTAAGCACCATAACATTAGAGTAAGCAAAAAAAAAAAAAGTCTGCAGAGTAGAAACAAACAGCTAGCCATCTCTGATTTGTGAAAGCATAAATGGGGGTTGTTGTTTTTTGAACTATGAACACTATTAAAGGTCCAGTTCTCATCCTTTTTCTTTGCTGCTGTGTTCCCATTAGGGGGCAATGTTAGTCTTTTTGTTTCTGTCCAGTGATAGAACAGCAGAACTAAATTCTAATAGAATCATTTTTGTTTTTCAACAATTATAGAATATATAAATTTTCTCTAGAAGCAAGGCAACTTTGTCTTCAGTTTAGCTAGCTTTTATGGTTGTTAGTCTTAGAGTGTGACCTGAATAAAGCTAATTTAATACTGAAATGATCCTAGCGTGAATAAGATTGCATTTGCTAGGCCCAGAGAAGCAATGTTTCTTTCTTTTGTTGTGCTGCCAGGGAACCAAAATGCACCTTTGCAAATTCTTCACTATCTAAAAGAGAAAAGCTACATACAATTTACCAAGATAATGTACAAGTAAAGGGAATTTTGCAGAAGCAGCACTGGAATAAATAGAGACTGTACAGGAATGGTGCCGTTTGGTTGGCATCCACATTGTGAGGTGCCAAGATTTAATATCTCTCTGACTGAACAGTGCAATTCTATGCACATATATCCAGAAGTAAGCCCCATTGAGTGCAATGGGAGCTGTTCCCAGGTAAATGTATCTGGGACTGCAGTCTCCATGTTTAAATTGACAGATATCTTTGGTGGCAGTAGCTCTACTTAATTAAGCTGAGAAGAGGCTTATTTGAACGACTTTGCTCTAGGTAGGAGTGGGAATGTCATCTGAAATCCTGGGGAGTCGAGCCATCAGTTTCACAGCACTGAGATAGAGGGACAGTGATCTGACATAGGCAGTTCCCTGTGTTCCTATGATTTAGTGTTACATACACAAGTCTCAGGTCTGACCTACTTCCTCACCTTCTACACACAATTTTTACTTTGCACCTGAATTTTCAGCAAACCAAAGCTTGCCTTTCCATCCATACCGAGGAAACTATGGTTTGTTCAAACCTTGGTTTTCCCACATGCAATGCTTTTATCGTTGTTTGTGTGTAGGGATTTAATTTAGTGACTAATTAGGGGCACCTCTTCAGAGGTGAGAACTTCAATCCATGTTATAACAGCTGCCTGCAGAAAACTCCCTCAACTCTTAAGCAGGGCTGGGCTTGTAGATGCCAGAAATACATTGTAAAAAGAATTCAATAAAAAATAATCCCCGATATAGAAATAGAGAGCTAAAGGTTAGCAGGCAATAGACTAATAAACATACTGACAAATGCAAAACAGCAAGCAATTACGGGACCCAACCCAGGACATGTAGTTGTGAAGATGCCTGCTTGGTCTTACCTCTGTTCTTTTATATCAGGCATCCCCAAACTTCAGCCCTCCAGATGTTTTGGACTACAATTTCCATCTTCCCCAACCACTGGTCCTGTTAGCTAGGGATCATGGTGTAGGCCAAAACATCTGGAGGGCCGCAGTTTGGGGGTGCATGTTTTATATGCTAGGAATTGTCAATTGCACGCCTCTTTAAATGCATAAATTATGATGCTAGGCCTCCAGAAACTCAGTGGTCACCACAAATACATGGGATGGCTAGGTCAAACCCCCTGCCCAGAGGTCATACCGATTCCTTCCCCCCTCCCCCTTTTTTGAAGATGCTATGAAGCTGACGAAGTTCCTCTTTTCTTAGGTCCTGATGATCTAACTTATCTCTTGTCCTGTTTTATTCACCTGAAATAGGTGTATGTCCTGCCTAATGAAATGTATGGATGCATCCTGGTACATGAAGTTGGGACAACAGCATAAGCACTCAGATGCCCAATGAACTTTTTACTCCCTGAACAACTTTTAAAATAAGAGTATCTTGTCTCACTGCAGCTCTAAGTGGGCAACCTATGTTTGAGCAAACCGCTGTTTCCTTGATTTGGATGAAAATGCAAACTGTGATTTGCTAAGGCCCTGGATGAAGGTGCAGAAATTGCATCACATGGAAGGAAAGGGAGAAAATAGTGTACTACCCCCAAGCTCAAGCCCTTTGGGCACAGCACGCACTGTCAAACCATGGTTTAATGTACACAATATGTAAACCTTTGCTGAACTCCTTTCTGCTAGCTAGTGCTTTCTGTTTCCATAACAACAGCATGAATGGTTGTGTGTGTGTGTGTGTGTGAGTGTTTGTATTTGGAACCAGGAAAGGAAATGTTTTTACTGCAGCTTCAATACAATTATTCCAGCAGAATTCAGTATTTTTTCCTCATAGGCTTCAAAATAGACATATGTAGGATAATACTGTCAGTATAAATAAATAGAAATGCCAGTCTTTTGCCAGGAAACTTGTTTTGCCCTCAATTCACTGCATCTGATTCAGAAAACAGGTGATGGCAATCAGTTCCAATGTCATCTGCGCCTTCAATTATTTCCCAAACCCCAGGAACTAATTACAGCCCTCAAGCTCTGCTAAAATCAGCTGACATAAGCATGAGACTGTTTTGGCCTCCCAAGTGCCTATGAATAATTGTCTATTTGTGGAAAATAAATTAATTCCTCTTGTGATTTATATTTAAATGTGGTATCTCCTGGTCCTGTTCAGCTGGTAGCCAGGGATAGAAGAACAGAAATGAGAGATTATAAATAAAAGAAAGTGTGATCAATAAGGGATTTATATTTTGCAAAGGAAATAGTTACAAAAACTTCTTTGGGTGTGGAAATGGTAGATTGACTATGAGCTGGCTGTCAGCTAGAATGATGGTATCATGAGATAATCAACAAAAAATAAACTGCTCTTTGAAGGAATTAAAAATTGTGCAAAAATGTGTATTTTCCCATTATAGATTCACTTGTGAAGAAGCATACAAAAAGAAATTCAAAACATGGCAGGGGATCCTATAACATGGGGCAACATGCCTGCACTGTGGCAGCCTGGCTCGAATAGAAGAGAGCAATTATGAGTCGTATATTTCCTTATCTGGATTAATTTTGCAATCTTCTTCTCTCATCGGTCTGGTTCTGTAGATCTAGACAAGATCTAAGACTCGGCTGTCGTGTAATTTAGGAAATGTCTCTTTTAAACGGGCTCATTTGGTTACAAATGATCCCCAAGGGGAAATGAACTGCTCTCTGCACCAAAATACAGCCACCTCTGTATTAGATACTGGATTAGCTATATATACACCAAGAAAAGTGGTGTGTGACATTCTGTTGCATTTCTCGTACTTTATTATCGGGTTGCATTTTTATTACTGTATTGCTTTATTCAGTGTTACTACAAAGAGAGAGTGCTTAAGACTATCCGAAAGAGAACGCCACACTGAAAACAGATAATAGAATTTGCCTCTTGAATGGATATAGAAATGGTGATTTGCTGTGTAATGACAGTGCTCTAGAGAAGGCGTAGCCCTAGCCCTTATTAAGGCACTGTATCTCACCTGCAAAAGCCTTTGGAAAGTTGCTGAGCACCATGGTTCAGCCTCATTTCCTTTTCTTGCATGGATGTGACTCAAGCAATTACAATATAAAACTTTTGATTTATTATATTCGTATCCTGCCCCTTTCTTCAAAGAGCTCAGGGTGGCTTACGTAGTGCTTGTCCCATTTTTATCTTTGCAGCATCCTGTGAGGTACATTAACTTTAAGAGATGGTGACTTGTCTGAGGTCGTCCAGTAAATTGTGTAGCTCGTGTAGGATATGAATTCGGGTCTTCCTGTTCTAAATCCACCACACTATCTATCACATGGCTCTTGGTGCATGCTAAAGCCAGCTATAGCGGATTGGGTTGTCAAATATTAACAGCTGGTAATGAGTTAGGGAGCCACAGTAATCTAGAAAATGAAACAATCGGTTGCAAAGAACTATGAAATATTTTAATTTCATTCAACCAAATAATTAACTCATTAGTTGTTTCCCTTTATCCATTCAGATCAGCTGTTTCATGTGTTGGCTATGCACATGCGACTCTACAGCATTGATTCTGCTTACAACCCATGGAAGAAACTAACCCAATTGGTGCAGAATGATGAGAGTTTGCAGTAAGTACAGTTCTATAGACCAATTTCTCTGTAACGTTTTAACCTTGTGAGGCACCAAGTGGAGCACTGTATCTCTGCTGTCCATTACCATTTTAAGGGAC
The DNA here is from genome assembly GCF_965207765.1 of Zootoca vivipara. Taxonomy (NCBI): domain Eukaryota; kingdom Metazoa; phylum Chordata; class Lepidosauria; order Squamata; family Lacertidae; genus Zootoca; species Zootoca vivipara. The sequence continues at coordinate 17,480,935 of NC_142582.1, forward strand.
TGAATTTGCTGCAGTGTTAGAAACACAGAGCTCACCTCACCTACCCTATCTAAAGACCTTTTATACCCAAACAATTATTCCATCCATTTTTTCAGCTAGTAAAGATTTGGAGACCTTATTAATTTTTTAAGCCACGTATTTATTCATGTTTACTTTCTCTTCTCTTTTAAAACTACATTGTGCAGCAAAATCCTATGCATTTTGCTCAGAAGGAAAGTCCCTTTGTGTTCAATGGGGCAGAGAGAGAGAGAGAGAGAGAGAGAGAGAGAGAGAGAGAGAGAGAGAGAGAGAGAGAGAGAGAGAGAGAAACATGCAAACACACACATAGGGTAACTAATTTGTCAGTATCTTGGAATATAATACAGTTTATAGTTACAGATTGTTTATGCCTGAGGCATGGTGCAGATTCTCTTTTCAATAATTTTGCTTTATCACTATCAGACTTTACATTAGGTTGCCTTTTATTAACTACTTCTGTAGCAGTGTTTTGGGAAGCCACACTTATCAGCCTTCCTCATATGCGTTGAAGGGATTAGCAGGGTGGTTCATTTCCATATTCCAAACAGACTTTATAAAAGACAGTTTTCAGTGTCATGGTGAACAAGTTGCTTAGGCTTTTAATAAATGACAGAGCAGTTTTTAAGAGCTTAATGTGCTCTGGTGCTTGACGTAAACTAAGGAGCTCATCTCTTGGCATTTTATATCATTTCACTTCTTCCGTTATAGCAAAATGAATATATTTAGTCGGATGTTTCACTTGCTCCTGCAAGCCTTCCCTATTTTTGTAATGTTGCCAGGCATCCTATAAACCATGTAAATTTAAAGGCTTGATTGTGCAAACATTATTATTTGACCTGCATCCTATAAAACAAAATTATTGCTATTACTTTATTCCACTTGAAAATTGAGCATACGTTTTAAAAGTTGTATAAAAAATGACTCAATATACTTGTATGTTTATTAATTTATTGAAATGCATCAGGAACGGTCCTGAATTTTCCAAAAGAAAAGTAAGATTGCAACAATTACATACAGCATCTTGGGGTCGTTTTATTAATTCACTAAATGCGGTAATTGGGCAGAACATTTTATAATAATTGACCTGCACATTACACCATTGCACCTCTAGTTCTATATTGGAATAGACAGACATGTTCTCTTCAGGTGATATTGGATGTAAAAGTAACCCAAGAGTGAGTTCCATTCTCCATTGCGCTCTCTCTCTCTCTTTCTCTCTCTCTCTCTCTCTCCCTCCACAAGCTTGAAGGTGAACTTTCAATGGGTATCTGAACACCCCAGTTTTGGTTTTAAAGCATAGATTTCTGCTTCCACAAGTATAGTGTGTCCTTATATGTTTACAGTCTAACAGCTTCCAGAAACTTGCATAAATTCCTAAGGAAATGGGGTTATTGTGCCAAATATAATTATTTCCCTAATTTCCAGGGTGTGCAGTGAGGAACAGCCAGAAGTCCCAGTACTTTATAGAGATGCCTCGTCCCTTTTGCTCATCCAGATTTTAACAATGCCGCAGCCATTGCGCAAAGGTATGTTTCGAAAAAAAATGCATAAATAATAGTCTCGGTGTGTTTCCCTTGTCAGTGGCTTTTAAAGCAGCACAGCAAATAAACCTTGTCTGCTGTGTGTGCTCAAATAATGACTTTGCCTTATCTCTAGAAGTTGGCATCAAACAGAAATTTTTGTGGTGGTTTGATGGGCTTATCTGTGACTCCTGTCTTCTCACCTTTATCAGACAACAGTAGAGTAAAACCACGAGGCCTGAGAATGACTATTAAGTTCCTTGAGATGGGGGGGGGGGAGAGGTTGGGTCCTTTCGTTTGACCTTCATTCGTTTGCTGCAGTGGGGCTGCTTAATATTTCACATTGAACTGTGAATGCCTAAGGGTGAAAGGGAATAATTCGTTTCAATTTAGCTGCTCAAATTGTAGCAATTGTGTCACACCCGACAAAGATAATTGCTATAATACAGTATCTGTAATGGTTGCTGCATATATAAATCTGAGCATAAGTTACTGGAATCCCAAGATACTTTTGAAGCAGAAATGATTTATCACTGCTTATTTTGTCAGGTTTTAAAATCCCATTAATTTTACTGTTTAAAAAATACTAACCCAATTCTCCCCCCTCCCCCCCCCCCGATCAGTGATACAGGTACATTTTGATAAAAGTGTTACTTTGGGCGTTACAGAATAGAATTCCTCTCTTTAACAGTTTTATAATTTGTTGACATGGTATTGGCTTCATCTGTGATATTTTTTATATCAGGGACGTTCCATATAAAAGCATAATCAGCCATGAAAGCCGCCTTTTCATATACCGTATAGCTGCATGAGAATAACACACCTTTGTAAATAAAATTCCCAAGAAACCAGTTGTTTGGCCGTTCTAACAGAACTGTGTCCTAAATCGGAAGAGAATCATAGGTTGTCTTTAGCTGCTTAAAGAATTTATTGGCATGGTACAGACAGAAAGCATCTTTCTTTCTTTAATGTGTGCCTAATAGCACATTTTATATGTGGCGGCAAAGCCAATTTTAACTATCACAGGTACAACATAGGTCTGTTGCTAGTCCTGGAAGACACATCTGATTGATATTTCCTGGGTGGTTTTATACCAGGCTTCCTCATCCTCGCCCCTCCAGATGTTTTTGGCCTACAACTCCCATGATCCCTAGCTAGAAGGACCAGTGGTCAGGGATGATGGGAATTGTAGTCTCAAAACATCTGGAGGGCCTAGGTTGAGGAAGCCTGCTTCATACCCTTCTCTTTTTTTTGAATGCAATCTGTCAGGTGGTTATTTGAACAAAGCTCCTTTTTGTTTAAAAAGGTATTCCTTGAGAAAATTGGCATTTAATAAGCAGTGTCCTAATAGCATCTCTTGCCCTTCAAGCAAGGCCATGGGAATTCTATTAACTAACTTATTAACTGTTGAATGGCCTTGGCTATCTTTTTTCAATCCGGCATTGATTAAAGCAAAGTAAATGCCATTCAGGCTGTTCATTCTGAAAGGAAAATTTGATCTGAATCCACCTCAAAAGAGAATACACAAATTAAGCCTTTGATTGTAGGAAAACATCATGTTAGAGGTCAGTGCAGCCAATAGTTCCATCACTTTATACATGGAGGGCTCAAAGAGTTAGAGGGTATAAGTTTTCTTTGTTGCATACGCATTCCGTGCGACTTAAAGGATTGATCACAGTGTTGAAGATATTTAGTTGGCTGAGTTTTGTTCTGAAGTTGCTGGCTTTCATTCTTTCATTCTTTTTGGGGAGCAAATAAAGCTTTAGTGGAATATTGGCAGTCAATTTCCAGATTAACTGTGAAATAGCCATTCTTCTATCTATTTTGCTTACTAGACAAGTTGCTTTCCCCAAGCTGTAGCCTTTCTGCAGATGACATTTAATTTGGTATTTAATGGCAGTCAGGCAGGATATGCTGAGTTGTAAAAAGTGGCTTTAGCTGAAAGTGAAAGCCTTCAGAGCATTGGTAAAGCCCGGTTTCGAATCTTCCGTACCTGGGTAAGATAATTGAGAGAGTGGTTGCCGAACAGCTTGGTAGGTTTCTGGATGAAACATCAGCTCTAGATCCATTTCAGTCCGGCTTTCGCCCTGGTCATGGGACCGAGACAGCTCTGGTAGCCTTAACAGATGATCTCCGTAGACAGCTGGACCGAGGTGGGTCGGGACTGCTGATTCTTTTAGACCTGTCAGCAGCCTTCGATATGGTCGATCATGACCTTTTAGACCACCGCCTTGCCGACGTGGGGATTCAGGGCACAGTCCAACAATGGCTGCGTTCCTTCATCTCAGGTCGGGGACAGAGAGTGGCGCTAGGGAGGGAGTTGTCGCCGCGGCACCCCTTGGTGTGTGGAGTCCCGCAAGGCGCAATCCTTTCCCCAATGCTTTTTAATATCTTTATGCGTCCCCTTGCCCAGATTGTCCGGAGTTTTGGGCTGGGTTGTCATCAATATGCTGATGACACCCAGATCTATCTGTTGATGGACGGCTGCCCTGCCTCGGCCCCGGACACACTCACCAGGTGCTTGGAAGCTGTGGCTGGATGGCTACGTGGGAGCCGACTGAAGTTAAATCCTTCGAAGACAGAGGTCCTCTGGCTAGGTCGGGGCGACATGGGGTTGGGGGGCCAACTCCCATCTTTTGCAGGGGCTCAATTGGTACCAGCGCCTTCTGTCAAGAGTTTGGGTGTAACCTTTGACGCCTCCCTTTCCATGGAGGCGCAGGTTGCATCCACAGCAAAGGTGGCATTTTTCCATCTCCGCCGCATCAAGCAGCTGGTCCCTTACCTCTCTCGCCCCGATCTGGCCACAGTGATCCATGCGACGATCACCTCCAGGCTTGACTATTGTAACTCGCTCTACGCAGGGTTGCCCTTAAAGCTGACCCAGAAACTCCAGCGGGTGCAGAATGCCGCGGCGAGGCTCCTTACAGGGTCCCGGCCGTGGGATCACATTCATCCAGTGCTTTACCAGCTGCACTGGCTCCCGGTGGAGTACAGGATCAGGTTTAAGGTGCTGGTTTTGACCTTTAAAGCCCTATGCGACTTGGGACCCTCGTACCTACGGGACCGCCTCTCCTGGTATGCCCCGCGGAGGACCTTAAGGTCCACAAACAATAATATTCTGGAGATCCCGAGTCATAAGATGGCTAGATTGGCCTCTACTAGAGCCAGGGCCTTTTCAGTACTGGCCCCAACCTGGTGGAACGCTCTTTCCCAGGAGACCAGGGCCCTGCGGGATTTGTCATCTTTCCGCAGGGCCTGCAAGACAGAGCTGTTCCGCCTGGCCTTTGGGTTAGACTCAGCCTGACCCCTGTGTTTTTCTCCCTCATGGCTTGGATTTATGGCCTACTTGAAATGAGGCTGCACTTTAAATTTTAATACTGTATTTTAATCTGTATTTTAACTAATTTTTTTTTTTATGTTTTATTGTGGTTCTGTTGGTGTCAGCCACTTATGGCCTACTTGAAATGAGGCTGCACTTTAAATTTTAATACTGTATTTTAATCTGTATTTTAATTAATTGTTTTTATGTTTTATTGTGGTTCTGTTGGTGTCAGCCGCCCTGAGCCCGGTTTTTGACTGGGGAGGGCGGGGTATAAATAAAAATTTATTATTATTATTATTATTATTAAAGTTTGTGAAGTTCCTGAGGGATATTTTGCAAAATACATTTATCTACAAGGCTGTTTGTAGATCTGTACTACTGCAGTAAATGCGCACCCCAAATTATTCAGCGTGTTTCCTATTGCATTTACTTGCATTCCTATTGCATGTACTATCAACATTCCTGATAAGGAAAATAAAACACTTGTTTAATTTATTTTAAATATTGTTGCATTAATCTCTGTTTGGGCACATTGTTAAGTGCTCCAGTTAAAGCTGATAACTGGTTTACAGTTAAAGGCCTTGCTTTCGTTTTCTTTCTTTAAATGTGACCTCCTGATTTTGATAGTAGTTTTGGGACCTGTTAAATTGTCCAGTGAGAAGCTATCATTTCTGTAAATGTACATATTCATTTAAATCCCTTCTTATTCAGTTTGCTCAAAGTGGCTCACAGTCCGAAACCTAACAACATCAGTAAAAACAAAGCAATAAAACCACACATAAAAATAAATAAAATGAACCATTACAACTGCAATAAAACACTGATTCAGACCAGCAGGGATAAATGTAATACTTGCATCTTATAGGTTTTAATGTATTGGTGTATGTTTAGCTTCTTACAAAATATAACTTGATGCGTTTCAAGTTTTGAATGGCTCCTTTGAGGAAAAAATACAAATTTGTAGAGTGTAGAATTGCTGTATACAAAACTGAGATCTAATTTAGAATGCTTGACTGACACTGTCTGTTTTTGTACTTTTGTAGAACACTTTACCTGTATCATAAAGGTGCTCTTCACATTGTTGTATATACAAGCCCTTGTCGCACTTTCGGTTAAATGCAGTGCTGAAGACAGGATGACATGGATGAACTCAGGAGCTCTGAAAAAGGTGTGTTGGTTTATGAAAAGCTAAGTAGACTGCTAATGATGCAACTCTGTATCCAGCTGAGGACATGTTGGTCTCTTTGGAATACAGATGTGTGCAATCTTTATACTGCATTTTCTCCCAAGTGGTGAGATTTTCTTACATCTCGATTGAAAGACAGTGTCAGTCTACCAGGAGGAGGAGCTCCCCACCATCGCAGACCCTCTTTGGTGGTTTTTGAAATGTTTTCCAGCAAAGCATATTAAGTGTAAGATTTCCTCTGCCTGAGATAGCTAACCAGGTTTTTGAGAACAGGTTTGCCTCTGCCTGGCTTCACCACCATGACAAACATGCAGAGCACTGTGGAGACCAATCTTAGAAAGTTATTGAACCAGCAGTAGTGCTTTATTATGATGTACAAAGCACATCCAATACAAAGTTGAGCCCTTTGGCCTTCCCCCTGCTCCTAGGTGTTGTTGTTTGTTTGTTTGTTTGTTTGTTTTACAAAGCCTTGATTATCCAGGTAGAACATTGAGGATCAAGAATTTGTCAATTTCCCCACATTTGGGTCATTTAAACTTGAAGAGAGCAGCAGTTAACTCCATTTTGGAACTTTCTTCGGAGGCCTCTAAATGGGCCTTTGGAGAGTGGGGCAAATCTGATTCTCAACATCTGAATGCTCACAGGTTTCAGAAGAGAGGATTCTTTCTAATCTGTCCCAAGTCAAAAGGTTGTCTGTCTAAACCGTAAAACTATATAGAGACTTATTGGACTGTACGTATCCTTGAGTCTTCAGCTTCTTCTTTGCTTGGGGATCTGACCCTCAAAATAACGTTTTTGGTTGGGGATTCCATCCGCCCATATAGGAACTCAGAATTTGATACCCTTTGAGTCAACATGGAACTGTCAACAATAGTCAACAGGAAGCTGTGTTAAGAATTTTGCCCCTTCTTTATTCCTAAAGTTAACTTGTCTTTTCACAGATCTGAAGGGATTGTGCTTCTCTCCTTTTGTTCCAATCCTTCTCACCCTAATGAGAAGAAATGGCACAATCGGGATGCATGAAAAGCTCTTTGCATCTGCATCATCAGAACTCTGCTTGCTCTATTCTGGCATCACCAAGAATTAGGGCATTGGGCTGTGACATGTAGCCTTCAGCACTAGTTACTGCCACAACTTCTACGACTACTACATCATGTACTATTATTACTGCAGGTTTTACATTACAGAAGCTGTCAGAATGTCATGAAATCCAAGTCACTTCTGTGTCATGTCCACAGTTTGTTTCTCTAAATGAGATAGACGTCTCTGTGGTTATATACTGGAGACAGTAAAATTGACGTCGATACAACTACAGCCACTGTGTTCGTTCACAGTCAATTTGATAGATAATAGCCTGTTATTATTTACCTTGTATAACATCCAATCTATTGTATTATTCTAAAATCTTATCAAATGCATTATTATTATTATTATTTAAAATAATCTTTATTGAGTTTTTGATCTGTTAAAGAGCATTCTCAAGGAAAGCCTTACCTTAGAGAAAAATGGAGCAAAGATATGTACTGTAAAACAACTTTCACTGTAACCTAAAGGAAAACTGTGTTAAGATGGAAATGGGGTGGCATTGGACGCCTTGAAAAAGTGAAATAACAGACTAAGGGCCAGTGTTGGTTTTGTGATAGAAAGATCCTGGAGTATGGTAACTAAGGCGATTAAACAAACTTTTTGCAAATGGGTATGCTAAATAACCCAGTTAGGAATTTTAGGGATAGGAATTTATTTTATGCCCTTTTGAAAGACACACACTATCTGAAAAGGTAGGCAGCTTATAATTCCCTTTTCCATACTGTTCTATATTCATTTTCATAATTAAGAATAAGAATAATAAGAATATGGAAACCCATATTGACATGGGATTTCGTACGTGTATTTGAACTATTGTTGGATTGGGGTGACAGCATTTGCTTATTTTTCTAATTATCTAATTAATTTCTTCTTAATCACAGAGTATGTCAAATGCAAAAAAGTCTTGGGAAGTATTACTGAGTCATGTGATCAGTGAACTCCATAACAGGAAGATCTATGAGCAAGAGGAAACTGAAGACCTAGCCATGGTACGGTTATATATATATATATTGGTTTGTCAACCATAGCTCAATTTGATGGTTACTAAATACATGAGGATGAAATCAGCATTAGTTTGCAAACCATTCTTAGCACTACTAAGTTTGCAAACTATCAATAGAATTACCAAAGAGCGCCATTGATTCTTCAGGAGTTAAATCAATCAGGATTTTTTTTTGTTCTTTTTCAAAATTCTAATTTAGGACAGCACAAGTGCTTGGTGCCCACACTCCATGGAGACTTATTTGCAGCAGTTCTGTCTGCCTTTCCTCAGGATTACCAGCCTTCTTCAGCACCATCTCTTTGGAGCAGAGCTACCTAGCTGTCAGGTACTATGAAAAACTGGTTCATTTGATCTGTTCCAATACCTTTGATGTCACACTAACAAAGCATCCTGCGTTATCTAGGAAATGCGCTCGTATAGAGAAAATACTGCCAATATTTCCAAGATTAAAGATTAAACTTGGATCATTTTTGTGTATGCATCACAACAGCACAGTATGAATTTGCATCATGGAGTTGAACTTATGCGCTCAGGCTGACAGCATTATTCTTTGGGGCTTCCTCTTTTTTTGTATACCTGACGCATCTGGCTCTTCATTTTATGTTTAACAGGAAGACGAAGAATTTACCGTGCTTGCTAACTGCCTGGGTTTGTTACCTCCATCTTTCCAATCGTCAGAGTTTTCCAGTGCCTCTTGTCTTGACTGGCCTGTGCCAGCCTTTGACATAATATCCCAATGGTGCTCAGAATTGGTTTCATTTGCAGGCAAGCATCCAACCCAAGTAAAGGTAGGTAAAATAAATAAAAATGGCTGCAGCTTAATATGGTACTCTGCTTTCACTTTCAAATTTTAACCCTATTTAAAAATCATTTTTAAAAATCATTTGTTACAAAGTAGCCACACAGCAGGTTCCTTTTTAGCAAATTTTTGATCGGACTGTACTGCCAAATTGTTCTCTAGAAGCTAATAAACTTTACAGGTTTAAACAAATCATTTTAATTGAATTGGAAATGGCTACCATAAGGAAAAAGAATAACTTATCATAAACATTTTCTGGAAAGAAATATAAGGGCATTATTACTGATGGACCTACAGGAAATCAAAAGAGTGATTTCAGAAACTGAAAGGTGTGCAGAGATAATATCATAATCTGTCTGATTTATTATAATTCTGAAAATTGGTGTGTTTGCCCGTCAGTTTCTCCTAATGTTTTGCTTATCTGGGAAGTTTTTTTGGAAAACTTAAGATTTATGAAATTTAACTTCTGTACTTCTGGAGAAACATTTTCACATTTCCCCATTATCTCTTCCAGATTTTACTTATACAAGAAGCTAAATGGGACTTGCCACGTCTCCTACAACTGCCTGAAAATTATAATACCATTTTCCAATACTATCACAGAAAAACTTGTTCAGTCTGTTCCAAAGTTCCTAAAGACCCCGCTGTTTGTCTGGTCTGCGGCACTTTTGTGTGTTTGAAAGGACTTTGCTGCAAGCAACAGAGCTACTGTGAATGTGTCTTGGTAAAAAAACTAGTAATAAATATTACCTGTTTCCCGAAAGCGATTTGGAAAGGAAGCACACCTAATAATGCTGTCTCTTGGTTTTTGTGATTCTGGGATCTCTAGCAGATGACCTATAGTGCACAAAGAATGCCTCTTGCAAGGTTTCCCCATTCACATTAGTGGTTGCGTCCTATATATTATATAAGAGAAGAGTTTTTTCTGTGTGTGTCTCTGTGTGCAGAACTGCCCTACCCACTGAAATGAATAAAACACCCCTGGTCATGCAGAAATTCTGAGTAGAGAGAGAACTCTGGACCCAGGGGAAAGCTATGGGAGGAATGAAATGTTGCACTATGTCAGTTGTTCCAACATGAGAAGCATTTCAGCTTGCCTGATTGAATTATCCCCCACTTGTCCCCCTGTTTTGAGGGTTCTCCCAATCCCACCAGAGCCAATTTCAAGGGACTCAGAGGGGAAGAGATGGTGGAAACCCCCATTGTGCAAGCAGAAGGAAGTCCATATGTGAGCTTCTGCTGATGGGATTCATTACGTGAATTCCAGCCTTTATAATCGTTTGAGCTCATTTTTGTTATACAGTGGACCCGCTAGTTATGTACCACTCTGGATACGTAACTTTTGGGTCACGAACGCAGCAAACCCGGAAGCATATACTTCCGGGTTTCGCCGCATGCGCAGAAGGGCTCTCTGCGCGCATGCGTAGAAGCGGCGCCTCTGCCTACAGACTTTTCGGGTTGCGGACAGACCTCTGGAACAAATTTAATTCGTATCCGGAGGGTCCACTGTATTTTGATGCAGATCATTACATTTGTTATAAAGCCATTCACAAATAACTCTTTCCTCTTTTCTAAAACAAAACCCCAGCACTCGCAAAATTGCGGTGCTGGAACAGGCATATTCCTCTTGATCAACGCATCCGTCATCATCATCATTCGTGGTCATCGTTTTTGCCTTTGGGGTTCCGTTTACCTGGATGCACATGGTGAAGAAGACAGAGATCTCAGGTAAGCTTTTTAAAATACGGGATTATTTGCACTGTTTTTAACATAGGGCTCTACCCCCCTTTTGAACTGTTTTGTTCTCGTAACCAAGGCAAATCAGAGGAAATAATTTCATGTAATAATATTACACTTCCCCTTCAGAAGCTCCGAGGCCAAATCACCAAGCTTTTTAAAGAGGTTTTAAAGAAAACTAGGTGTTAAATAGGCTTTGGGGGGGCCAATATGAGGGCACCTGCTAAGAAGAAAACTCATGTGTGGATGGTGCTGCATGGCCCTTTGTCTGAAAAAGGAGGATTTAAGCCAGGCATCCCCAAACTGCGGCCCTCCAGATGTTTTGGCCTACAACTCCCATGATCCCTAGCTAACAGGACCAGTGGTTGGGGAAGTTGGGAATTGTAGTCCAAAACATCTGGAGGGCCAAAGTTTGGGGATGCCTGATTTAAGCTATTCTCAGTGCCAACCTAACTGTAGTTGCTTGAGGCAGCATACCGTATTGGCCTGAATATAAGCCGCACTTTTTTTTCCTTTCAAATTCCGACTGTGAAAAGTTAAAAGTGCAGCTTATATTTGGGCCAATATGGTAACTCAAGGGTGTCCGAAGTTGGCAGCAATCAAGGTCCCTTGCAGCGTCCCAAAGACTGGTTGGGGGCATCTCTTGAATCACATAATGCAGGTGCTTAAGGTAGCAAATTACATTGGGCTCTCGCTGTTCAACTGATTATTGATCTTATTTTATTCTTTCCTGCAGGCGTGGCAAGCCTCTCTATATATGTAAAGAAAGATACAGAGTCCTTGAACAGCAGTGGGTTTCGCACACCTTTGACCACATCAACAAAAGATGGGGGCCGCATTATAATGGTTTGTAGGTCACTAACCATCCTGCTGTAACATCAATCCTTATTATCAGCGCTACCGGCATGAGCTTTAAGTGAATGGAAGTTCAGTCACTTCCCTGGGGAAGGTGTGAATCGGCACCTTTGTATGAAGCCCTGCGTTATCCAGGTCCTGGTAATAAGACATGTAGTAATTAAAAACACAAAGCAATTAGTCCTCCTAATGCGAGTACGGAATCTAAATACATTTGATAGTTGTTGCTGTATAATCCACTAATAAACAAGCACAAATTGTACTTTAAAAATGACACTAAATGGCGGATGAGCGTTTTGTTTTGCCCCGGGTTGGGGTTGTGTATGCTGAGGCACTGTATATGTGTAGTACACACCTGCTAAACATACTGCTTCCCCCCCCCCCTTTACCCTTCTTTGTGTTGCTTTAAGATTTTGATCGATAATGTATTTGTAAGTATACAAGAGCTGTAACACTTCTGATTTGTGAAATTGTATAGAAATTGGTCTAAAGGATTTTTAGAGAATATTTCACTTGCTGCCGTGAAGCTATGGAAGAAAGCTTCAGGCGATACTGAAAACCTTACTCATTCTCAGGAATTTCATAGATATACTCCAGAGAGATTAGTGAAATAGCTGTAAAATAGTTAGCTTGCCGCTCTTAATGTAGTACAAGACATATACAGTATTCTGTCTCTGCCATTTCAGTTAGCTTTATTTACTGGTAACTACTAACACATCCATTTTATGGTCTCTGTACATACGACTTTTGTAAGATGCCCCCAAATGGTAGATCGCAATCCCAGCGGAGCATATCATGGCTCTCTCGATCCCACCTAGCCATAGGTTTCAGTAAGGGGCAGGGTGAAAGTCATGCTGAGTTCCCAGTGAGTTACAAGAAGCATCTTTGTATTATATTCATAGAGCAAGCACCGCCCTTTCTGCTTGGCTTCCCCTAATAGGGGAATTTGGTGGGGGAGTTAAATTGTGAGGTGGCAGTGGTTAAAAAGAAAGGCACCTCCTCTGAATGAGGGTTGGGGCATATTTACAACTATCCTCCAGTCTGCATGGAGCAGTCAAGGCTGTACACAGAGAACCCTTTTTAAAAAAACGGAAATCCCGAGAATCCAGTTGCTTGGCATGGAAGCAGGGGATCAAGGAGCAGCCTGAATCGAGCCCTCCTCTCAAAGAAACAGCTGATCATCATATTGGATCACAGAGGAGAATCACGTGTGTGGCTGTCCTTCAAGCTGGAGATATATATATATATGCGCTTCCACTCATAGTGGACCTTAGGACACTTATATTTATTTAGATGGCTTTGAAATCAACAAGAATGGGCATCATTGCAGAAAGATGGGTGGGGAACACACCACACTTAACCAGGCAGGAAAAAACAGATCAATACTATCTTGCTGCCAAAACCTTTTTCGTCTTTTTCACAGAATACTCGAACAGCTGTTGGGACTCTTTCTAACAGTTCTGTTGGTCATTTCTGACACTTGCATCCTTTGGCTTAACATAGCTTTTTTCTGTAAAGTGAAGTTTATATATGTAAACTACCATTAAAAAAAGAAGAATAAGAGTTGTAGCCATATAACCATGTATTCAGTTGAAAGCTGCTCTCTTTTCAAACGTCTGATAGGAAATCAGCTGCTGAAATTCGGATAGGAAATAATAAGGAAGTGGGGATGTTCACATGATGAGCCTTATAGGCCACAAAGTTTTTACAAAATCTTAAGAAAAACACATAGCAATGGTTTGCTGTTTTATTTATATGAATTTATCTGTGTGAATATTTATATATAAGCACACGCAAATATATTTGGGTTCTACCTAGGAGCCTACATTTCATTCACCAACTGAAATATGGTCTTTTCCAAAAACATTGCTACATTTTTAATATTGTATCGTATATTCTGCCTATAATATTTTTGCATTGCTCATTTATGAGTACCCAGCCATTTTGTAAGCACAGCAGACAAGCAGAAAAGCTGCTGACATTTCCCAGCATAACGCGATTACAGGAGTCTTGGATTTGCTCTGTGTGGTTTGAAACTTCACAAGAGATGATGTCAAAGGAAACAAGATCCTCCAGGAACTGAATGAGATGTGCTATTTAAAATGGAATGTTTTATGATTGTGTATATGAGTGTGAAGTAAAATTATTAGCCTTAACCTTAAAATCTTCGGATTTCATGGCGTTCATTTTTATACTGGTGAATTAGTCACCGGTCAGTTTTTAAGAAAAAGAAAAGGCACTTGTTTGGAAATCCTACTTGAAATATACCTGCATGCTGCTGAACTAGAACTTTGATTACTCCTATAACTTTTTGAAAACCTGCTTTGTTAAGCTTACTTTGAAAAATAACAGGTCCAACTAGAATGGGTGTGTGTGTGCTGCTGCTGCTGCTGCTGCTGCTGCTGCTATTCCTCCGACGTACTGGTGTGGTATCTTGTATGAATGATCATTTTAAGTACAGTACATTACTGTGGAAACAGAATCAGTCTTTGACACATCAAAATGCAAAACTAAAAATACCGTAATCAACGTTGTAAAATATGTTAATAAAAAGTCTACTGTCATTACGCGTGTGTGTACAGGCTCCTTTTGTTATATTATATTATGATATTAAGTTTACATGAAAAAACACCAAACGTGTTTTGCATTCATTTAAGGCAGGGGGAGGACAACTTTTTCAGCCTTGAGGGCTGCATTCCTTTCTAGGCAGCCTGCCAGGGGGCCATGTGCATCGGAAGCGAGTCCACAGTAAATCACACAAGAGTAGGTGAAGTTGACTCCATATTCAAAAAACAGGATCAGCAAAGGAGTGACAGGTCTAAGAAGCACAGCAACACTCTTCAGTAGGTCTTGCCCCATGAGGCAGTTGTGGAGGCTTAAGGCCTTCCCACAGCTGCCTAACTCTCCTCCCAGGTATTTCCCAAGCAATCTGAGACTGCCACACGTGCTTACTTTTGCTCCTCCCTCTTCATGCCTCTCCTGGCCCTGGGAGAAATGGGGGGGGGAGTGGAGCTGGTTGCCTCAGGAGGGGAGACACCCTGGCTTCTTTAACCAGCCAGACTCATCTCTGCCTCTTGGCCTCCCTCCTCTCCTGCTTCTGCCTCTGCTGCTGATTCTGGACTTCTCTCTGCCACAGACTCTCCCCACTCACGAAGCCCTTTGACCTCTTCAGCTTCCGACACCACCTCTTCCCAATCTTCTCTCTCCCTCCACTCGCCATCATGTCACCACCAGCTCCTGGGTCTCTGAGCCTTCGTCCCCTGGGGGTTCTTCAGCTTCTGCCTCTCACTATTCCTCTGTGACCAACCAGTCCATGCCATCATGCCAGTGATGAGTGGATCCAGAAGCAAAAGGCCTTTCACCCCTCTGCATTCCCCATCCATGCTAGCAAGCAATCAGCATTATCTGGGCTCAAGGACACATTCCAGCCAGGCAAAAGCACAAGGAAGGTGCAAGGCAGTCCTGTGGAAAGGGTGTGACCTTAGGGGAGTCCCAATGGCCAGATTTAGAGAGACGTGGAGGTTGGAAGGTTGACAGAAAAGGGATCTTCATGGATTTCCTTAATTGCGGCATACCTTACCCTAAAATCTGTCCGAAAGCCTCATTCTTTGTCGGATTTCCTTAGAATTTGCCCTGTACGTAAATCCTTCCTACCTTGTTGTTACACGCAGAAATGATTTAATTGTGAGTCTTTCTAATAAGTCAGTGCTCGCCATTTTTAAAGCCTCGAAGTAGTATGTTTTAAGTCACTTGCTACAAGGAACAAGTCAGATCACAACTTCCTGGGATCAGATGCTAAAATAACACAAATATTTGTACCTGGGCATAACGTATCGTCGTCGTAATGACCTTCCAGACAGTTCTAGCCATAGTAGCCTAGACAAAAGCAGGTGGAAGTTGAGAAATCAGCACGATCTCCTGTCAACCAAGTGAGGAAGTGGTTTTAACAATTTGCATACCTTAAAGCGCTGCAGCAAAGGTTAGGAAATACATGTAGGATTCTGTGACCAAAATCGATTCTGCACAAGGCAAATTGGCAGACAAAATGGGTGGTAGGGGTCATTTATATGTATGAGCTCTTGTTTATGTTCTACAAATGCCTTTTTGTTGATATTGTGCCCTTAACTCTTCCAACTCAGCGTATCAGTTAGTTGTTCAGTTTGCTACTGTGTGTGTGCCAAAAATGCAACAGGAACAGACACACTGCAGTCCTGAATACCAAAGAGCGGTTGTCATGGCAACAACAAACAGGAGAAAGCTAGCCCAATTTAGGTGATTTACCTTTCTGAGTCCTCTGAGCATCACATATGGACTTTGACACTAAGTAAGTTATTGGAACATGAACAGTCCACCCCGACTGAATATTCTTGGATATCTCACAATAATTCTAATATATAAGGCACCTTGTAATAACAGAATCTGCCATTGGTTCAGTCCAGTGTCTCCCAACACGCCTCATTTGTGATTATTTCCTAATCCATTCCGGAGGTGTTAAATTCTGCCTCTTAAAATATATCTGCATTTACTCTGTCAATAGCTATGGGTACTCTTGCTACTTGAGGGGGACGGGTGGGAGAGATGGGAGTTATTTCCATAGGTGCAGAATAAACAAATGACCCGGGAAGGGGGGGGGGACACAAAATCAACCGATCAATGGAAAGGAACCGGTGTAATCACTATCCCTCTCCTTCCATCATGTCCTGGGCTCAGGAAGACACTACAGACATGGGAAAGAAGCCTGTTTATAGCTCTCACCATGCTTGAACTCCAATCAGCTCCTAGTCAGTCAAAGAGAAGGCAAGCTGGGGAATGCTCCCATTACACCCTCCAGGGGCCCCTATTTTCCAGGGACAGTCCCAGATTTACAGAAGCCATCCAGGTTTCTGATTTGAACCCGGAGTGTCCTGCTTTTTCCTTCCCTATTTTCATCGGAGAAATATTGGAGGATATGGCGTTCTCTAACCCCCGAGCCAAGGAGATAAGTAACTCTACAACCTTTAGAAGACATCTGAAGGTAGCCCTGTATAGGGAAGGTTTTTTTAAATATAAAACATGTTTAATATTGTAAGGGGGGGGCTTACAGAGAACAGTCCCCCCCCCCTCATCAGGAGCAGCTCGTCTCAGAGCAGCCGCGAGAGCGAAGAGTCTGATGGGCAGAGCCAGGAAACGGAAAGGGAGTGCCAGCCCTCTAGCAACATCCAAGAGCCCTTTCTCCATAGGCAGAGAGAGAGGGGGGGAGAAAGAGGGGACAGGAGTCAGTCAGTTCACAGGCCATTCCCCCCCACACTGGAACTGAGGAGGCGGAGAAAAGGGAGACACTTCACAGTTCCGAGGCTTTTATGTTGGTCCAAGACGAGACGATCGCCGGTGCAGGAATCGGATGGAGTGAGCAGCCATGAAACAACCAGCTCATTACACTGTAAATAATGTGCACTAATAAAAGCTTCTGAAAGACAAGGATGTGGAGAATCGTTACTCAAGAGTAGCCACAACAACCCTGACATATATATATATATATATATATATATATATATATATATATATATATATGTAAATGTTTTTACATATGTTGGAAGCTGCCCAGAGTGGCTGGGGCAATCCAGTCAGATGGCTGGGGTATAAATAGTAAAATAATTGTTGTTGAGCAGGGTGTCCCTATTTTCATCACATATATGTTGGAGTGTATGTCATTATCATACAGCAAGAGGCCTGAAAGGAGGAGAAACGGGGCCGCCTTTGCTCGCTGACACCACCTCTTCCTCTCATCAAGGTCCAGCTGTGCATTTTCCACCATTTACACACCTTGCAGCAGGTGTGCGGAGCCTCAGGCCCAGGGGTGAAATGAAGCTCTCCAGGCCCTCTTTATCATGCTCTGGGAACCCATGCTGAGGCCCTGCTTGGTGATTTGGCCTAGTTCAGGCACCCCCAAACTTCGGCCCTCCAGATGTTTTGGACTACAATTCCCATCTTCCCTGACCACTGGTCCTGTTAGCTAGGGATCATGGGAGTTGTAGGCCAAAACATCTGGAGGACCGCAGTTTGGGAATCCTGGCCTAGTTCAAGGATGGTTTCTCCTTGCTTGCCAGGAAGGATGGATGGAGCTGTGTGGAAACCTCTGGCTCTTGTGCGGCTGGGCTGCTTTTCTACAAAGGTGAGAGTCCACAGCTAGCTATTGCTCTGCCTGGTTTCCCCCTCAATGGAGGGAGTGAATCCCATTAGACCAAAGCTTATTTTTTCCCACCCGCTTACTATAAAGCCATCCTTGGTGATTTGGCTGAGGCAAGTGCATATTTTATGCATTGTTTCAGGGTGCCAAGTTCAGCAGGTAAGTTTTGTATGGCTGAGGGACGTGGAAAGAAATGTGAGATGCGGCGATGGTTTTTTTTACGCAACATTCTCAACCAAAGTCCCCACTATGCCTTTAAAGCAGTAGTATACCACTTTAAGGGACGCGGGTGGCGCTGTGGGTTAAACCACAGAGCCTAGGGCTTGCCGATCAGAAGGTCGGCGGTTCGAATCCCCGCGACGGGGTGAGCTCCTGTTGCTTGGTCCCTGCTCCTGCCAACCTAGCAGATCGAAAGCACGTCAAAGTGCAAGTAGATAAATAGGTACTGCTCTGGCGGGAAGGTAAAGGGCGTTTCCGTGTGCTACTCTGGTTTGCCAGAAGTGGTTTAGTCATGCTGGCCGCATGACCCGGAAGCTGTATGCCGGCTCCCTTGGCCAATAAAGCAAGATGAGCACCACAACCCCAGAGTCAGTCACAACTGGACCTAATGGTCAGGGGTCCCTTTACTTTTACCTATACCACTTTAAACAGGCATAGCTGTTCCCAAAGAATCCTGGCGTTTGCTAAGGGTGCTGAGAGTTGTTAGAAAACCCCTATTCCCCCCCACAGAGCTGCACTTTTCAGAGAAGTTTAGCAATCCGTTCTCTTCCCAGGGAGCTCTGGGAATTGTAACTCTGGTGAGGGGAAGCTTTATGAGGAATGGTTGAAGGAGCTGGGCATATTTAGCCTGGAAAAGAGGAGACCGAGAGGAGATACGATAGCCATCTTCAAATATCTTAAGGGCTGTCACATGGAAGATGGAGCGAGACTGTTTTCTCCTGCTCTGGAGGGTAGGACTTGAACCAATGGCTTCAAGTTACAAGAAAGGAGATTCCAACTCAATGTCATGAAGACTTTTAAGACTGTAAGAGATGCTCAACAGTGGAACAGACTCTCCTTCCTTGGAGGTTTTTAGGCAAAAGTTGGATGGCCATCTGTCATGGATGACCTAGCTGAGATTCCTGCATTGCAGAGGGTTGGACTAGATGACCCTTGACTTCCTTTCCAACTCTACAATTCTTTGATTCCATGAGGGGAAAAGGAGTCTCCTAACGTCTCTCAGCACCCACAACAAGCTACCTCCCCCAAGATTCTTTGTGGGAAGCCACGACTGTTGAAAATGGTAAAAGTGTGCTTTAAACGTGCAGTGCAGATAAGTTTCATGGAAATAACCCTGCTTTCCTACTGTTGGCTCTGAGAGGAGAAACAGCCCCATGTCTTCAGTTATTTGCAAAGTACTGTCTCCCCTAGCTTGCAACAGGCGCCTCACGTTCACATAGATAAATCGAAGGAAAGACCTTTTCAATTAAGTGCTCTCATCGGATAACCTATTCCTGTAAACTGCCAAGCAGGTTAATGAGTGCTAAGAGTACAATTGCTGAGCCAATGGCACATCCTCAGCCTTGTTGGACATGATTGCATGTTTTTAGTTTAAGCAGCTACAAAGTGAGTATCTCTCACAGACAAACCCATCCACGGCAGAATGCATTGTCCAGCCCAGGGCCAAATTTAGGTTTGACGAGGCCCTAAGCTACTGGAGGTAATGGGACCCTTTATGTGTCCAGCTGTCCTTTGTCAACAACAAATTGTCGCTGTTTCTTGTGTTGAATATATGCTATATGGTAATTTATGGACTTAAGAGGTATCTAATGCCATTTGCACAAAACACACCTTAATGGGGTATCCCAGTTCCAGGGCTTGCATTTTTAAAAGGTAAAGGTAAAGGGACCCCTGACCGTTAAGTCCAATCACAGACGATTCTGGGGTTGCGGCGCTCATCTCGCTTTACTGGTCGAGGGAGCCAGTGTTTGTCCGCAGATAGCTTCCGGGTCATGTGGACAGCATTACTAAGCCGCTTCTGTTGAACCAGAGCAGCGCACGGAAACGTCGTTTACCTTCCGCTGGAGCGGTACCGATTTATCTACTTGCACTTTGACGTGCTTTTAAACTGCTAGGTTGGCAGGAGCAGGGACCGAGCAACGGGAGCTCACCTCGTCACGGGGATTCGAACCGCCGACCTTCTGATCAGCAATCCCTAGGCTCTCTAAACCAGTACAGCAAAAATAAATGCCCCAAGTACCTGCTGTGGGATGACCCCCTCGAGATGCGTGTGGCGAAAACATTTCTCTTATGCCATACATCCAACCAGTGCATTTTTCTTGAAAAAGAGGTGCCAGAAATCACCATGAATGCCTCCCTTGTTCTCTAATAATGGTAATGGCGCCCACCAGAGAGGTGGCAGAACTGGGTTCCAGCTGAAGAAAAGGCCTGCCTCCAACCCAAAACTGAGGCTTGTTCTGGTTTGAGCCGGAGGGAGACGGAGAAAGGCCATTAAATGGCTTGACAGCCAGGATAAGTGTTTGATCACCAAGCACAATGACAAGAAGAAAAGAAAATTGTTATTGAGAAACCCTGCTAATGTTCCGCTCCTAACGTTGGCAAGAGTCCATGAAAAAGGCGGGGGGAGGGAAGAGCTGAGAACCAGGAAGAAAGTTATCCTTCACAAAGTCACCTCCAATAAGTTGTCAATGCATCTGGTCAGTAGCAGGACTGGAATATCACTTGTAGTTTAATGGTGACTTTTGGACACAGTGGAGAGAGAAAAGTTTTGGATAAGTTTTTCTTATAACGGTACCAACTTGAATAAAATATTGGGGGGCCAGGTAAGCCCTGCCCCATATAACTGATCATAACACATGGCACACACACCATTTGAATGGCAATGCTCATCAACTTTGTGGGGGTGCTCAAATAATTAATAGGGGAGGGGACCGAAGGGACCTTGGCCCCTAGGAGTTGGCTTCTATGACGAGGACCTCTTAAAAGAGCAAAAGTATTCCCCATTAATTGCCTAAACAAATCCTTCGTGACAAGGTGGGGGTTAAAATAATAAACTCATGGAAAACAACTTTTTGTAATTGTATATAGGTCAACTCACGATTGTACCATAGCTGTTGGTACCTCTGTTTGAAACCTCATGGGAGAACTTTCAGAATCCAGCAGGAGTAGCAACCTTAAGGAACATGGTAGAAACATTGATGTTATGAGAATGATGTTAAGGTCTTATATAAATAAATGTTCATAAAGGTACCAAGCAAACACACACACACACACACACACACACACACACACACACACACACACACACACACATATAAACCACATGTCTGAAGCCCACAGAAAAAAAGTCCTGAAACCATTTCATCTCTCCCAAATGACCTCAAATATTTATCTGCAAGGTCGAAGGAAATGGAGAGCCTCCCCATTGTCTGTTTGCTCCCAAATCCTGTCTCAAGGGCACATTTAAGATATGAATAGGGTGAGCCTGTGACCTGTGACCTGGATTCAGGGAAATGAAAGAGTGCCCAGGGTGCCCAGGTAATCCAATCAAGTAACCTAGCAGACAGGAGAAAAAAACAACGCACTCAGATTTCTGTTGTAGTCCGCCCCTTCTTTGATGTACGTATGATGTATTGGGCGTGGTCTTGGGCTCCAGGGTGGGCAGTTCAAAAGTCTATATAAGGGCTTGCACACCTTTGTCCTGGGTCCCTCCTGCCTCCTGCGTGTGGCAGTGAGCACCCTGTTGCAACAGTTAATAAAGATCAGGCTTATAGCCGCTTTGCTTTTGTATATCCTGGTCTGGGCTCTGTTCATTTCCTGACTGGTTTGAGCCTTAAAAGGTACGCTCTCTCTCCGAAGTCAACTGTGTGATGTAGCAGCTAATAAAGCCAAAGCAATTCTGGGCTGCATCAATAGGAGTATAGCATCTAGATCAGGCATCCCCAAACTTCGGCCCTCCAGATGTTTTGGTACTACAATTCCCATCATCCCTGACCACTGGTCCTGTTAGCTAGGGATCATGGGAGTTGTAGGCCAAAACATCTGGAGGGCCGCAGTTTGGGGATGCCTGATCTAGATCAAGGGAAGTATTCAATACTACTGTATTCTGCTCTGGTCAGACCTCACCTGGAGTACTGTGTCCAGTTCTGGGCACCACAGTTCAAGAAGGATACTGACAAGCTGGAACATGTCCAGAGGAGGGCAACCAAAATGGTCAAAGGCCTGGAAACGATGCCTTATGAGGAACGGCTTAGGGAGCTGGGTATGTTTAGCCTGGAGAAGAGAAGGTTAAAGGGTGATATGATAGCCATGTTCAAATATATTAAAGGATGCCATATAGAGGAGGGAGAAAGGTTGTTTTCTGCTGCTCCAGAGAAGCGGACACGGTGCAATGGATTCAAACTACAAGAAAGAAGATTCCACCTAAACATTAGGAAGAACTTCCTGACAGTAAGAGCTGTTCGACAGTGAAATTTGCTGCCAAGGAGTGTGGTGGAGTCTCCTTCTTTGGAGGTCTTTAAGCAGAGGCTTGACAGCCATCTGTCAGGAATGCTTTGATGGTGTTTCCTGCTTGGCAGGGGGTTGGACTGGATGGCCCTTGTGGTCTCTTCCAACTCTATGATTCTATGATTCTAAGGTCCAGCCTTCCTTAAGAAGCTGAACCCCTTGAAGGAACGCCTCAATATTAATGTGCCTTGTGTGGCAAAATTGAGGACGGGGGGAGCAATTCCTTTGGACACTGTTTGCGATGCTGGTTGGTAATGTATGACATCTAGTGATGATACACATAAAAAGTTATTAAACAGTGTGTGACTCATTTCTACCTTCTTTCAGCGGACAATTTCTCTGGGCCTGCAATTTCCATGTGTTTAATTTACTCACCAGCCAAAATCATGAACTGCAAGAATGGGCTGTTTGTGTCGCTGACCGTCTGCCAGTTAACAATGTTAAAAAGTTTCCAGAAGAGACACTGCTTCTGTCCTGGTACTCTAGAAAGTGCCAGAAAGCAGTTTTGTTTTGTGCTTTTGCCAAATGTAGATGGCGGTAGAAAAGTTAATTAGACAAAGACAATGGTGATCGTTCCTACAGCGTAGAGTTGCTTACTCTTTGGAGAGGCCCCCCAAAAGGAGGTCTTGAATTTGAGCACTGGAAAGCTGCAAAAGAAAGCTGAATTTTATAAAGGGGGGGTGAAGGACAGGGAGGAATCCACATGAGGATGGGGACATGCAGAATGGCTTCTTGTTTCCCCCAAGGAAGGCAAGCACCATAAAAGTACTTCTACTGGAGAGGAAAGCAGAAGATTTGGGAACCCCCTCTTAAAACCTGCTTTGAGGTCTTGTGTGTTGGATAACTCAAATCTAGGGAGACAGCTGAAGGCCAGAAGCTCCTGTACTCTAGGTATGTCCAAATGACAGTATAAATGTTTCATCAAGAAAAGAAAAGGAAGGTGAAAACAGGAATGATGAAAAGGAAACAGACAATGCAGCAAAGGGAAAGATGCGAGAGAAACCATTGTGTCAGTTTCACACACCAGGGATCAGGTGAGTGTTAGAACTTTAAACTTTTGGCTATTTTCTAAGGTAAAGGTAAAGGGCCCCCTGACCATCAGGTCCAGTCGTGTCCGACTCTGGGGTTGCGGCGCTCATCTCGCTCTATAGGCTGAGGGAGCCGCTGTTTGTCCGCAGACAGCTTCCGGGTCATGTGGCCAGCAGGACTAAGCCGCTTCTGGCAAACCAGAGCAGCACACGGAAACGCCGTTTACCTTCCCGCCAGAGTGGTACCTATTTATCTACTAGCACTTTGACATGCTTTCGAACTGCTAGGTTGGCAGGAGCTGGGACCGAGCAACGGGAGCTCACCCCATTGCAAGGATTCGAACCGCCGACCTTCTGATCAGCAAGCCCTAGACTCTGTGGTTTAACCCACAGCACCACCTGGATCCCTATGGCTATTTTCTACTCACTTGCAAAAGACTCACCTGCCTTCGTGATCCATTTATTATGCAACGTGCTTTTGCTCCCTATTTCTTGCACACAGTTTCCTTGACAACCTTTAAGGCTGCACGTCTGCCGCAAGAAACCCGGTTCAGGTGACAATACATTTGCATGGGGAAATGGGGATATTTTCTGCAGATATTTTCATGGAAGCTGCACAGGTGTAATAGACCTCTTTGGACATTGTATGGAATGCAATTAGTTAAGACTTCCCAAACAGATCTGGTGGATCACTGTGAGAACAGGCTCCTAGATGGGTCTCTGGTCTGATCCAGCAGTGCTCTCATTGTCGCATTCTTATGAAATAATTTCCCTTAGATGCTGGTACCAGGCTACAAATTTTGTTTACCTTAAAAGCCATTCCAATTCTTCAAGGGCTTTTGTACATCACCACTCTAACGCAGGGCAATTGTCTAGTTATATATACATTTAAAACAAACATTAAGGGTTCTTGCTCTCCATGGAGGTGAAAAGCCATTTAGTGGATCTTGTTTACTTCAGAGGGTATGTGCGGTACTCCTCCTCCTCCTCTTCTTCTCCTCCTCCTCCTCCTTTGACTCTCTTCCCCCATACACCACCCATCTGTTCTGGGGGTTCACCCCACCCTCCGGAGCAGATTTGGAGGGGGCACGCAGGCACAAAAGGATCTCAGGGATGAGGTGGTGTTGCCAACATGTTGAACTACCGTATCTGTTAATTAGACGCCAGTGAATCTCAGTTCTAGTTCCCAACAATGAGTTAAAATGACACATGCACAAACAGCTTTGTGCTTGAGTCCAAACGGAGACAATTTTCTCAAGGCCCTTTCTTTCTTTTCAATTAACAGCTTGCTTTCAGGTGGAGACACTGTGTAAGGTCACGCTGACCTTCCATGCGGTGACAGCGTCGGAGGGAAAGCTGAATCATTGCGCTCCTGCCACGCAGACATTACCGTAGCATAAGCCTCTGATCATTTTAATGCTGAAGTTTTTTTCTTTTTCAAACACCTTACAGTAGATGTGAGGCTCAATCTTGATGGTGCTAAACTGAACCTGCTCCTGGAGTGACCTGCAGTGAAGAGAGCTTTGCTGTTCTTTAATACGGCTCTTTCCAAAGAAGGGCTGATCACAGCAAATTATCAGGATGCTATTGGCGGCTTGTGTAGCTTCTTGTTGACTGCTTGATGAATGGAGGGAGTGTGCAAAGTGTTTATTGAAGTATACCACAAGGTAACCAACCCCCTCCAACATTTTGTGGAGGAGTATTTCAAGACATTCACAAAAAAAAACATAATGTGTTTTGTATTAATTAATCCAGGAAAAAAATGCCACCCGTTGGTCCTGTTCTGGAAAAAGTGGCTAGAGAAACATTTCCCCCTCTCATAATACCAGAACATGTGGGCAGTCAATGAAGCTAATAGTTGGAAGAATCATAGAATCGTGGAGTTGGAAGGGACCCCGAGGCTCATCTAGTCCAACCCCCTGCAATGCAGGAATCTCAGCCAAAGCAACCATGGCAGATGGCCATCCAATCTCTGCTTAAAAACCGCCAAGGAAGGAGAGTTCACAACCTCTTGAGGGAGACCGTTCCACGGTCAAACAGAAAGTTTTTCCTGATGTTTAGTTGGAATCTCCTTTCTTGTAACTTGAAGCTATTGCTTCAAGTCCACCCCTCCCCCCCCGCAAGCTAGCTCCCTCTTCCATGTGACAGCCGTTGAGATATTTGAAGATGGCTATCGTAGCTCCTCTCAGTCTCCTCTTTTCCAGGCGAAACATACCCAGATCCCTCAATTGCTCTTCATAAGGCTTCGCTTCCAGACCTTTGACCGTTTTGGTTGCCCTCCTCTGCACACCTTCCAGCTTGTCAACATCCTTAAATTGTGGTGCCAAGAACTGGACACAGTACCGTTTTTCTCCGAAAATAAGCCATACCCCCAAAATAAGCCATAGTGATTAAAAAATAAGACACCCCCTGAAAATAAGCCACCGTGGTTTTTTTTTTAGGAAAAATAAATATAAGACGATGTCTTATTTTTGGAGAAACACGATATTTCAGGTGGGGTCTGACCAAGGCAGAATAGAGTGGTACTATTACTTCCCTTGATCTGTCTTCTGACCATTTCCACCACAGCTAAAATGCATGTCTCTTTCCACCTTTCTCTGAAATTTGTGGAACTTTTAACAAGAAAAAGGGGGCTTGCCCACCCAGACATTATGCATGACTGCCTGCCTGATGCATCAAGGAAAAGATGAGCTTTGCCCAGAGCCTAACCTTGAATACAAGGAGGGTGCTTTCATATACATGGCAAAGAGAGACAGCACAGCCAAACACATCCCTTTCTTCTTGCTAAAAGCATGCACATGTCTGCATTGGACTTTTCTGAATGGAAAGTGAAAGGTGAAGCAAGGCCTGTTTCCACAGTAACTGTGCATGTAACATTAGGCACTGAGTGAAACAAATAGTTGGAGGAGGTCACCCTTCTGCCAATTCAGCATAATTACTGTACTCATTAAAGTAATTATTAAAGAGATGCTAAATTTTGGACATGAAACACTTGTACACCATTCTCTGGCCTCTTCTTAAGACTGTTTTCTTTCCCAGCAAATGTGGGCAGTTGTAACCTCTCCATGACTTCCTGTCCCATCACCTTCCATTTCCTTTCTGGGTCCTGAGGCTCCCTACTTCTTTCTGTTCCACTGACTGCTACTTCTTGGTACTGTTTTCTCTCCTCACATCCCTAACCCTTTGCCATCACAGTCCTTAGCCCAATTTGCTGCCCACACAAAGAATCAGACTGTTGTTATTTATACATATCTGTAACAAGTGCTATTTTTCTTGTAAAAAGAGGTGCCAGGGCTCAGCACGAACACCTCTATTATCTATTCAGTGGTCTGTGTTTGCCTGAGCTTGAGTCTGGACTAAGGATTCTGAGCCCCCGTGTTCTGATTCGATACATGATATCC
The DNA here is from genome assembly GCF_965207765.1 of Zootoca vivipara. Classification (NCBI taxonomy): domain Eukaryota; kingdom Metazoa; phylum Chordata; class Lepidosauria; order Squamata; family Lacertidae; genus Zootoca; species Zootoca vivipara. The sequence continues at coordinate 17,507,562 of NC_142582.1, forward strand.
AATCACAGAACATTTCAGGATTTGGGCCTCTGTCATTGGCCTTTAAACTCTGAGTCATGATTCGCAGCTTGGAAGTTTAAACAGCCAATCACGTTGGGAGTGGGAGTGGCCCAGGCCTTCAGAGAGGTATATAAGCAGTTGCTTTGCCCCTGTTGTCCAGTTCCATTAGTTCAATAATGGTTCTTGCTGTTATCACTGTGTCTTGCCTCATGAGAACCCACCTATACTTCAACCTCCCTTGTTGTTATGGAATGGCAATGGCACCCACCTGAGAGGTGCTGGAGCGGAGCTCATGTGAGCTCCGGCTGGGGGGAAAAGCCCTTTCTGTGACATAACTTTGCATGTGGCATTGAGACATCATAAACAGAATCACAAATAATTGCGACAGCCTTTAGGATTAATTGGTTGTGTGGGCAAATGTTGCAGATGCTTGCAAGGATAAAGATGAAGGAATGTGGGATAGAAAGAGCCTGTGTTGAATAATTGCAAGTATATTTTTCATATGCTAAAAATAATGGAGCTAATTTTCAAAACAGAAAAGAACGCAGAAGAAAGTATTTTTCAGCTCACCCAGAGATTAGTTTTGTGGCTGGGTGGTCACTGTGCCCAGTAAAGTTTAGATGCTTGTGGCATCTGCGAACCAATGTGAAATATAAGCAGTTTCCTAATGGCAGCGCAAGGCAGGTCTGATTGGGCCAAATGGCAGCTTTGCAAGCACAGTATCAATAAATCAGGAAACAAAATGGTTTGGCTTCAGTAACACAAGCTGTAATTCTGGAAGCACATTATCTACCAATCAATGTAAGGAGGAGTGACTGCTGAAATGGAATCTTGTAAAAAAGAGAAAGTGATCATAAAAGTTGAAGCTTTTGGAATGATATAAAGTTTAGAGATGTGATCAAGCTTCTTAAAATGCTAGGCTGCAGAATCACAGTGTCTGTCTGTCTGCCTGTCTGCCTCCCTACGCACATATGTGTCTCACTCCTGCAGAAAGATGCAGTCGATTAATCTCCCTCTCTTCCCCTGGCGTCAGCTTTCGGATGGGCCAGCTTAGGCTGCAGAACTGTACGGCGTGTTTATCCGGGAATATGTCCCACCCCAGCAAAAGTGTGCGCTGGATCAGGCCGTGAGCCATGTAATAATCATGATCTCCTGATCTCTGAAGCCCCTGCACAATAGAACTGGACAGACTCCCCACCCCCACCCCCAGTTTTGAGTTTCTCCCTTTCTAAACTGCACCACACACTCAAGTTCTTCCTCGAGTTCTTGTTAATTATTAAATCTTCTATCTGTCCTAGATTTATTGCTGGGAAGGGACAATGCCTCTTGTTTAGTGTAGCCTATGAACTATGGCAGGTAGGAAGCGGGTGCATTCTTCTTCCCCAAAACTATCCATATTTTTCCCCCTGCCAGGTCTGTGCTTTAGAGTGCAAGAAACGCAATGTATACAGGGGCCCAACTTGAATCCTTCCTCAGCTGGAGAAATGGCTGGAGCAATGCCCAAAGATCTCAGATGTCTTGAAGGCTGTCCTGTTTCTGTCCCCCCCCCCTGCACTGCACCTCACATTTGCTTTCCTTTGTTTTGTTTTTCCTTTGTAGCCCCTCTGGAGAAGGCGGCAAGCCCTGAAGCGAATCTGAGCGGGTAAGATGCAATTATGAGAAAGTTTGTCGGCTGACATTTGGAAGGGAAGGAATGGGAGAGTGTGTGTGTGGCCTTTGCAAAAGGTGTTTTATGTACGGTAGCCGCTTGCTCGCTTGCTTCCAGCACAAGGGTTGGGGATCAGAGAGTCCTTCTTTGATCCGGTTAACAAATTATAATGATAATCCGGACAAATTGCAAGTAGCTATTCCTGCTACATCTTGGAAGCAGATGAATTCATTCACTCAAAGCCTGCAATCATATCCACACTTATTCAGGAGGTACACCCATAGCTGCCAAGTTATCCCTTTTTTAAAGGGATTTTCCCTTATGCTGAATAGGCTTCCTCGCAAGAAAAGGGAAAACTTGGCAGCTATGGGTACACCCCACTGAATCCAGTGGGGCTTACTTCTGCGTAAATGTTGGTTCACATTCAAACCTTACAGTAAAAGGACATGGTCCCCCCCAAAAAAAGATAAAACTGTAGTTTGTTTAGGGTGCTGGAGACTGTAGTTCTGCTAGGGTAAGGTACAGTTCCCAGGATTCGGGGGGCGAGGGGAGGGCAATGTGCTTTGAATGTCCTTTAAATTTATGGTTTGGACGTGATCATGATTTAACCTCCCCACAAACAAATCAGGATGAATACTCAATAAGCAGGATATCTGTATACTGACTTAAGGGTTTTTACAATCAAGCGCTATATAAATTTTATGGAATAAAATCTGGAAATGCCCAATTTGGCTCTGTGGCCATTGTTCTCCTGAGAAATTATTTGGTCTTCTGAGAACTGTTCTCCTCAGAACTGATTTCCCACCCCTGCTTCTGCTGTGATGATGGAACCTGTTTTGTGTTGCCCTGGCATGAGGCCCTCACAAAGCTCATTCAGAGAAACCGAAATATTTCTTGTGCTTATTTTGAATTGGCTTCGTAATGGTGCTATGCGGCTAATCAGATTTGAGGATGTGGTGATGATAAGCGGTAAGTTCAGGCTGTGGGCAGTAAGTCTCACTCTTACTTTGAAAGAGTAAATATTTTTGCCCCCCCCCCTAGCACCCATTTCCCTTCTGTGTGATTTTCATGGATTGCAAAAGTTTTTTGTGAGGCATACCCCCTCCCTTTTCGATGCAGCTGGAGTTCAGGGTTCTGGGTTCTCTTTATAATAACTATCAAAATACTCACAGGTCGAAAACCAACTTCTTACCCTTACCCTTCTTACATGATAAAGCGATCTTCAGCCATCTCACCCCTTGCTTTTTCATGCAAGACCATTTGCAGTCGTTTACAGTCGTCAACAGCTATCAGTCAGTCCATCACCCATTTCCACCACCCTTCTGAGTGATACCCCCTCCCCACCCTTTCTCTACATATAGCATCTAGGGACTTCTATTTCAGTGTATCTGAAGAAGTGTGCATGCACACGAAAGCTCATACCAAAACAAAAACTTAGTTGGTCTTTAAGGTGCTGCTGGAAGGAATTTTTTTTATATTATTTTGTTCCTTCTTACCCTCTTACCCTCCGGTGCTTGCACCTGTCCTTTGACCTCAACATCAAACTTATTCATTGCACATACCCTCCGGGGACCAAGCAATCAACTTTCGCAGGGAGTGAGGGGAGCCCTCTAAGGATCACCGCACTTGCGTAAATTCTGTTTAGATCAGAATTACTTCCACTGCTTTAAAATCTATGTGCCTGGGGTTGTAGATGCAGAGGGAGGGAAGGGGAGTCCATTAGCAGGAAGAGTAACGAAGCTCGATCAGTTTCTACCACAGCGCATTAACGCAGTCGAAAAACACGACAGTTGGGGCTGTTGCGCTAAGGTGATCTTCATTCTTGCAAGGCAGAATGTAGTTTAGACTAGCACATTTTTACAGAGCTAGGCAAAGTTGTTCATCTGTGTGAAAGTTCTGAGTCCTGTTAAGTAGCAGATGCCTCTGTCCTTGGCAAAGCGCTCTTTGGGGATAAATGTGGGTATCAGCTGCGCACAAGTTCATGATGGGTGCTGGGGCTTCCGGTCTGAAAACGGTATGCGTCGTATGCATTGGAAATGCATGTAAAAAGTAACTTGACGAGCAGATGCCCATTTTCACAAGTAGAAACATGAAGCAGTTGGGCATCTTTTCTTCCTGGATAGCTCAGCTGGTTAGAATGTGGTGCTGTTAACGGCAAGGTTGCCAGTTCGATCCCCATATGGAACAGCCACATATTCCCACAATGCACAAGTTTCGACTAGATACGCTGAGATAGGAAGGCGCTGCCAGCTTTTATGCCCCATTGGCTGCCAGGGCATGCGTGTAGCCAATGCCCTTTCAGCCAGCAAGGCACACCCCCTGAGGAGGTCACTCATTGGCCAATTTGAAATGCAGCAGCTGGCAGGAACTTGAGCCAGCTGCCCAGGCAGCCAAGTGGAATTCCTTCAATGGCCGCCTGGCCATGTGCGTTCTGTTTGTTTGATTTTTTTTTTTTACTTCTCCCGGGATGGCGACCAAGCGAGGATCTGCAACAGCCGCCCACCGGGTGGAAGGGGTAAGCGTCGGATTCTTGCATTGCACAATGGGTTGGACTAGATGATCCTCAGGGAGGGGGACCCAACTCTACAATTTCATGATGCTATGACTTCTTCATCCTACTCTTCCAAAAAGAAAAGAAAAACCATATATACTAGCAAACTGCGCAGGGTCTGCCAAAAGGTATATGATACAAATGTGTTGCTGCGATATATGAAAGGAATGCAAATGATAAGTGACCCCAAATGTAAAAGACAACCATTTATTTTGAGAAGAGGGGAAGGACCTATGCTATTTAAACCTAGTGTCCCTCAACTCCCATCAGCCCCAGCCAGCAAAGCTGATGGTAAGGGCCCCCATTCCTGCCTGCCAGGGATCCCCGGTCCCTCAGCCTCATTTGTCTATATCACAAGGATCAGGGTCTGTGTTTCTTCAATCTTTTTACTGCCACCAGTTCTCTCACAAGATATCCCATTACATAGACATAAGTCTTTGCACTAATGGGATGGTCTTGCAGGATGCAACCCTATGGCTTGCTGACTCCTCACGTCACACAATTCCTGCATTTTTTTGGCAAGAGGAAACATCGTTAGGGTAGTAGTTTTGTTGTGTTGCTAGTTGTATCGCCCTTGAGTGGGCCCCACCCCCAAGGAAGGAGCCAATCTAAACAGCTGAGTGGTTATTGATTGATTACATTTTATTCTTCTTAGGACGCGGGTGGCGCTGTGGTCTAAACCACCGAGCCTCTTGGGCTTGCCGATCAGAAGATCGGCGGTTCGAATCACCACAATGGGGTGAGCTCCTGTTGCTCTGTCCCAGTTCCTGCCAACCTAGCAGTTCAAAAGCATGTCAAGGTGCAAGTACAGAGGTACCTTGGTTTATGAACACAATTGGTTCCAGAAGTCTGTTCATAAACTGAAGCGTTCATAAACTGAAGCAAGCTTTCCCATTGAAAGTAATGGAAAGTGGATTAATCCGTTCCAGACGGGTCCGCGGAGTACTCAACCTGAAGCGTACTTAACCCGAAGCATGGGTGTAATTGGTTCCGCAAGTCTGTTCATAAACTGAAGCGTTCATAAACTGAAGCGAACTTTCCCATTGATAGTAATGGAAAGTGAATTAATCCGTTCCAGATGGGTCCGCGGTGTTCGTAAACCGAAAATTTATAAACTGAGGTGTTCATAAACCAAGGTTCCACTGTAGATAAATAGGTACCACTGTGGCAGGAAGCTAAATGGCATTTCTGTGCGCTCTCCCCCCCCCCCCAAATCATGGTGTTCCATTGCACCAGAAGCAGTTTAGTCCTGTTGGCCACACGACCCGGAAAGCTGTCTGTGGACAAACGTCAGCTCCTTCGTCCTGAAAGCAAGATGAGCGCCGCAACCCCGTAATTGCCTTTGACTGGACTTAACCGTCCAGGGGTCCTTTACTTTTTACATTTTATTCTCAAAGAAAGCACATCTTTTCAACCCGTGCTTGGGCTCTCTGGCCTTAATGGCATGAGGGAAGTTGACACCTTTGCGCCGCCGTCTGAGCTGTGGAATCAGAGAAGTAAAGAACTGTCAGGCACCTCCTCCAATTCATTTTCTTTCAAAGAGACAAAGCTAACATAAACTTGTTGTGTCAGGTACTGCAGCACTCTGAGTACTGTCCTAGTGGCTATGTTGCAGGACAAGAAAAGGGGACGATCACAGGAGATAAAGTAGATGAAGTCTTAAGTGAGGGGGGAAAGGTATATAAAACTACATTACTTTTAATCAGAGCTGTTGGCTAGATTGTAATATAATACTTATTACAGAGGCATAATTTTGTTGTTGTTTTTAACTATACCGTTTAGCTGACTGATATTTTAAAAATTAATCTGGGTTCTTTATGAAATGGCTTTAGGTTCATGCTGGGAGATAAAATGATTCGACATTTGCAAAATTTGTAACAATTGCAATCTGCTCAGTTTATCCCCTGACGTAGTTTCAGGATCTGCTAGAAACCAGTGAGCCTAGTGATGGGGGACTCCTGTCTCCTAGAATTAAATTTCAAAATTGCCTTTGAGACACCTGAAAAATCTTGATGGGCAGAGCTCGTAAATACAAGTGCTATTTTTTTTGTAGAGGTACGCAGCAGCCATGGCACATAATGAGTCGAATACTTGGGGGGTTCGGAAAAATAAACATTCAGATAATTGGGTTGTTGGCGAGCTTTCTTGGGGTTTTCATTTATTCTTTTAATTCCAAGTCTTCTGACTGCATGGCACAACAGAAATGGAGTTCCGTCAAATGTGGCTGAGTGTTCTTCTCTGGGGGCTTTATATTTATTTACAGTATTTGGAAGGGGAGGGATATTGAAACAAAGTTTCTTCTGAATGCCAAAGTCTGCATTTTTAGCACAAGCTTTGAGAGCAAAGGTTGGCAGACTGCGCCGGAGGGAGCTGAGCTGCAGGAACTTGTTCTGACTGCAAGCAAGGCGAGCCAGGAGGGAGGCCGTTCCGCCTTGTCTTAGCTCCAGTGAGATTGGGAATCTCCTGCCAGCGAGCGGCAGCAATCAGCACCATGCGTGCAGGACAGCAGGAGCACCGCAAAAGGAAATTTTCTGAAAGCCAAGATACTGGCAGAAGAAGCGTTCCAGCTGCAGAAGCAGCTGGGAAATGGAGCAGCAATCAACGCCATATAACAGAGCAGCAAGGGTCCTACAAGTACTTGCCTTAATATAGGTGTGTATATAAGCTTTTAGACTGCTCAGTGGCCGTTCCCTTCGCCCGAGACATAACACAGTTACAAAGCAAAGGGAAGGCTGAAGAATTTGTGCAATGTTTTTCTCCTCATTCCTCGGCAGGCCTGTCTGATTATGACCTTACAAACAGAGAAACAAACTTAATTGACTTTTGTCCCTGATCATCAGCTCCTGTCTCCCTCAGTGTACATGTGCTACATCGCATCAAAAATATCCAAGCTGCCATGGATTTTAACAGATTGAGATTGGACTCGGTGATTGGCTGGCAGGTGTCCCAGGCTCTTTGACAGGACTTTTGCAGCTGAGCAAAACACTGTCGGGAATATTACTGAATAATAGTGGCTCCTTTCTCTCGTCATTATCCCGGAACAGTCTTACTCATTAAGATCACCTCTTGCCTTAGTCAGTGTTATTTATTTTTAAACTCGGATTTGCATTAAAAACTGTATCCTTCCTTCTGAACTTTCTCTTGGCCTTTGTGCAAGATTAGTCCAGGGGACTGCAGCTGATAAAACAGAGCAACCGTATTTCTCTCTCCATAGGACGCACCTGACCATAGGACGCACTTAGTTTTTTAGAGGAGGAAAACAAGAAAAAAAAAATTTGCTTTCTCGAATTGTCCTAGGCATAGCAGCCAACTCCTAGAGGCCTAGGTGCCTTTGCCCCACCCCCCAATTAAATATTTGAGGAAGCTTCTTTTGCAAAGGGGGAAAGCTCCATTTTTTTAAGGATCAGCTCAAAGTTGTGCAGCTTTTTTTGCAAATGGGGAAAGCCCCGTTTTTTTTGGGGGGGGGGTAAGCTCAGAGTTGAGCATCTTTTTTTGCAAAGGGGGAAAGCTCAATTTTAAAGGATTAGCTCAAAGTTGCTGAGTTTCCCTGCGAAGAGAAAAAATCCTGTTTTTATGAGGTTCAACTCACAGTTCTGCAGCTTCTCTAGGAAAGGAAAAGGACCCATTTCTACAGTTTCCAGACAGATAATCTAATCAGTCAGTTACATGTCTCCCTCTGCAGACAACAATTGAGGCCTAGGCAAAGGGCCTTATCTCCCTCCCCGATCTCTTGCAATCAGCTCCTGAGCGGGTTCTTTCAACCTGCTCATTCCCTCTTGTTAGCCTTTAGCTCTTTCTTTTTTTAAAAAAAGAGCACGATCTGCCTTTAGCCCCTGGGCAATCCGGCTCCAAGGACCACACATTCGCTCCATAAGACACACAGACATTTCCTCATACTTTTTAGGAGGAAAAAAGTGCATCTTATGGAACAAAATACGATAATTATGGTTTTCCTCACCCCCCCCATTTTGTAATTTCAGTTTAAAAGGAATGGGGGGAGAGGAATTAAGTTCACATTGTTCTCATTTTCTTGTTTAGTTCAAAATGATTTGCAATTTTTGTAAAAAAAAAATAAAACTTTGCCAGCTGACATTAATCATAAAAATATTCCATCGATTTCTGTTTAAACACATAAATCTGTCCATATGTCAAAACAGGTATATAACTGAGATCGATGGTTATAAGCCATGTGTTCTAACATAGAAAGGCCATTGAGATTTCCATACTACAGGATAGTGGGTTTGTCTGGTGGGTTTTTACCCTTCTTGCCCGCCACAAGGGTTTGCAGAATGCATTTTTGTCGTCCATCAGTTAGTCCCCAAACCGCAGGGATATAATTTGATAATATATGAACATTTGCACACATATATCAAGGATTTCTCCAAGTCAAAGTTAATATGGACGATAATTCCTGGCCAAAAGGGGAACACCACGTGCATATTAAGATCCTCCCTGAAGCTCAAGTCCGCGTATGCCTGATGTATGATCGGTAGTCACTGGGAAGCATGGTCTTTTCCACGGTGGCACCAAATTACCTGAACTCCCTTTCTGTGGGGCAAGCTAATCTTGCTTCAGCCCTGTGGCTCTTTAGGTACCAGAGAAAGACAGCACTTTTGAAGAGGAGCTCTCAAATTCATTGTATAATCACTTGCAGTTTGCAGCCTGAATATTGCTGCTGATGGTATTCCTGGCAATGACTCACTTCGTTGATTTCTGTTGTTGTTTAGTTTTGATTGAGATAGATATAGATACACTGTATTTTCGTGAATGTAACGCACACCTTTTCTGGGCCAAATTACATCACAAAAATTAAGGGGCGTATTGGATTTGATGGTGTCAGCAAATACTTGTTTGGTTTCAAGGTTTTGAAAATTGAGGTGTGTGTTTAATTCGATGGTGCATTATACTTGTGTAAATATGGTAGATATAGATACACACACACACACACACACACACACACACACACACACACAAGCATAATAGGATACCCCCCTTCCACTTCTCACTCCTGTAATCTCATGCCCCCCAAATCTTCTCTGGGGTTTTCCTTATCCTCCAAAAAAGATTATTGGTGTGCCCTTGTTTCTGTTACACTGGCAGACTGACTCTAGTGATTTCACACAATGTCTTGAATTAATATTTTTAAAATCTGGTTGAGTGCCTTTTGGAGACGCAGCTCAAAGGGCAGAAGCAACAAGTTTTATGAATATGAAGCTTCATGGCCAGCTCATTTCCAACCACTACAAACAAAATGTACCTCACACAGTGCAGCCAGGGAAGCTTACGGCCAACGCTAAAAACACCAGCAATTGATTGGCAACAACCAGCATGAATATTTTATCAGCCAGGCCAATATCCTGTTACGTTTCAGGTGCGCTTCTTATGAGCTTGCATCTACTAGACATCTCAGTTCTTTGCAAACACCAGAGCACAAGGCACAGGGGATTCCCCTGTGACCGAGGAAGAGACCTACCGGTATGTAATGTCAAGAAGAGCTCGACCGGAAGGTAGGTTGATGGGTTCCTTGATTTTAAATTCCAGGCTGGAACATTCATGTGCAATTTGGTGCCTGCACTTTACTGGAAGGTGATGTTTATTAGGCAAAAGTGTTGGAAATGCTGGCCAAAGTGATCTCTCTGCACAGAGGAGGGTTTAGGGCAGCGTGGCTGTTCACCCCCCCCCCCCACACCAGGCGCCGAGCCTTAAGGCTACCACAGGGTGTCACAACTATGATGTAGGAAACTGAAGGCGAGGGGCACAAAATATTGGCCTTGGCCTTGCACAGGGCACCACTGAAATTTGAAAGAGCAAAACCTCCAAGTGTCACTATTTTCCAGGGACAACCTCGGATTTACAGAAGCCATCCCGGTTTTTCTGGTTTGATCCCAGAATGTCCCGCTTTTCCTATTTTCCTCAGGGGGGATATTGGAGGGTATGGAGTTATGGGAGCCCCAAGCCAAAGAGATAAATAACTAGACAACCTTTAGAAGACATCTGAAGGCAGCCCTATACAGGGAAGTTTTTAAATGTTTTATTATATACGCTGGAAGCTGCCCAGAGTGGCTGGGGAAACCCAGTTTATAAATAATAAAAGGATGATGATGATGATGATGATGATGATGATGGAATTGGACATCCCTATTTTAATTGGAGAAATGTCGGAGGAGGGTACGAAGTCTGCCTTTGCTTTGCATTGACTGCATGACAATAACCGTATTTTTCCATGTATAAGACTAGGGTTTGTTTGTTTTTTACAAAAAAAAAATAGGTTTAAAATTGGGGCTCGTCTTATACACAGGTAGTGCTGAGGGGGTATTTTCTTAATTTGGAGTCTCCAAAAATAGGGGGCATCTATTCTTATACACAGAAAAATACGATATATGAGCCCCGGCATTATTTTGTCTGTCACTGTGTTGAAAAGAAAAAAATGCCTTTCACCATAATAGTGTTGTCTAGTGCAGGCATCCCCAAACTGCGGCCCTCCAGATGTTTTGGCCTACAACTCCCATGATCCCTAGCTAAGAGGACCAGTGGTCAGGGATGATGGGAATTGTAGTCCAAAACATCTGGAGGGCCAAAGTTTGGGGATGCCTGGTCTAGTGTAACACTTCCCATTTCCTCTCACAGGGGTGAAGACAGTTGCTCATCTGTATAGGCGAGAGTAAATAGGAGTACACACTGCCACAGTCAGTACTAAACAAGTTCCTTACCCCTGGTGATCCCTGGCCCATGGAGACTCAAGCTTGCTTCTGTCTGTAGTGTTCTATCCTGAGACTTGTTGATTATTTTTTTGCACCAAAAGTGCATGGGCACTTGCTTTTAAGTAGATGGTTGAAGCATCCCATTGTTTCCAGCACCCAAAATAAAAGTTGTGACTCAGAACAATGGCTTTGGCACCAGTGGCAGGTTGACCCAGCGAGCTATGGCAGCGTCAGAAGGTGGGCAAAGGTTCACAATCACTAGTGTATGGTGCAGGATTAAGGAAGTTGAGGTGATAAAAGAGGACTGGGAAATGATCTATAATGAATGATCTATAGTGAAATGTTTAAAAGTACTCCCCCCCCCCAAAAAAAACCCAGAGTCCTTCCTGTTGAGGATAATACCGACTGAAATTCCCAGGTGTTAAATAAAGGTTATTTATGTATGCTACTATTGCGGCCCGTTTTTTTTGTTAGCCCCCAAATGGAAAACGTGCAAGGTCCCAACCAAAGAAGAATGGCAACTCAAGTTGACAGACTCTGCACAAGTTGCAGACTTAACATATAGAATAAGAGAACAGGAAGAACATACGTTTAAAGAAGAATGGGAAATGTTTATTGAATCTATGGGAAATAACTCTGTACAGCTGAAAACGCTGGCAGCATTACGATAAATTCAATAGTGTAAATAAGTTTTAATGGATGATATAATGGCATACTGAATGGTATAGTTTTTGAAAAAATATGCAGGGATTTATGATATGTAAAATGAACCATGGAAAGAGAAGAGGGGAAGTCACTGATATTTTAAGGATGCAAAGTGAGTATTTTACATTGTAAAACAGAAAATTTAATGAGAATTATATATAGGCAGCCCTGTTTAGGGAGGCTTTTAATGTTTAATAGATCACTGTGTTTTATTTTTTCTGTTGGAAGCTGCCCAGAGTGGCTGGGGAAACCCAGCCAGATGGGCGGGGTATAAATAAATTATTATTATTATTATTATTATTATTATTATTATTATTATTATTATTATATTGTAGTTGGCCAGTTGCTTCTACATAGCAGTAACCTGTAATAATGGGAATGCAACTACCCAGGCTGGAATTGCCTCTGAAAGGGACTCAAGCCACCACATGTTGCTATCTGTGTGTTTATCGTTCAGGCCCTGGTGCAAAATTTCATAGCTACGCTGTATGCTTCTGGCAGTCTCTTCCAACTTATTTGCTCTTTCCATCCTTTGCTCTTACACCCCTTTGAAGAGACACATGTTCAGTTGCTGCCTACATGTAAGAAGGATTACAGGTTCTGAAGGTGGAGCTATTTCAGATGTGCTATACCTTTAGCCCTCTAGACATTGCTGAACTACAATTCCCATAATCCCTCGCATTGGCCCTGGGAGCTGGGGCTAACGGGAATTACATTTCAGCAACATTTGGAGGACCAAAGTTTCCCACGCCTGAGCTACTTCCTACAACACTGGGCCTCTTTCCCCCCACTGCATTCTGTGCCCATCAAACCCACTAAATGCCCAGTGCAATTTTGAAATAGTGGAGTGACAGTCGCCAGGAAAACACAGAAGCCTTAAAGATACCTGTCTTCCAGCTGAGGACAAGGCAGACTGATGCCCGCCAACTCAAGCCAACACAAATACAGGGAGGATAAGACTATTAACTGCAACAAGTCATTGGGGCTATGCTTCTGTCCCTTCCAAAATCTCTCCGATGAAAATAGGGGTGTCCGATTTAATGATAATAATTTTGTTACTTATACCCTGCCCACCTGACTAGGTTGCCCTAGCCACTCTGGGCAGCTTCCAACATACATAAAAACATAACAAAATATTAAACATTTAAGAAAAAACTTTCCTAGACAGGGCTGCCTTCAAAGGTTGTGCAGTGGTATCTTGGGTTACAGACGCTTCATGTTAGACACTCCAGGTTACAGACTCCACTAATCCAGAAATAATACCTCAGGTTAAGAACTTTGCTTCAGGTTGAGAACAGAAATCGCGCAGCGGCAGCGGGAGGCCCCATTAGCTAAAGTGATACATCAGGTTAAGAACAGTTTCAGCTTAAGAACAGACCTCCAGAACGAATTAAGTTCTTAACCTGAGGTACCACTGTATAGTTACTTATCTCCTTGGCTCAGGGGTCCCATAACTCCATACCCTCCAAAATTCCTCCGATGAAAACAGAGACATCCTAAGGGAAAGCGGGGCATTCCAGGATCAAATCAGAAACCGGGCCGGCTTCTGTAAATCCGAGAGCATCCCTGGAAAATAGGGACACTTGGAGGGTCTGTACCTCCCATGTCAGAGGTAGTGTGCCTCTGAATACCAGTTTCTGCTGAATGCAAGTAGGGGAGTGCCGTTGCACAGTTGTCTTATTGGTGTGCTTCCGGTGTGCAGCTGGTTGGCCATCGCAAGAACAGGATGCTGGACTAGATGGGGTTTTGGTCTGCTGCAGCAGGGTCCCTCTTGTAACATTTAAGGATTCACACATTCAGGTTAATGGCTGAAATTGATGAGTGGATCCTAAACAAGGACAAAAAAAATCCTTTTCCGTTTGTTGGTCCCTGTGGCGAACTATTTTGGAACTCCTGCTGTAAATCAACCACAAAAGGTGAAGCAATCTTCAGCACAGGACTCATTTTTAATAATCTGCAGTGATGGCAGGCAATCTTTTCATACAGTCATTTGTTGATACATTCCTTTCCTTCAATTTCCATCTCATTCTTCTACCCCCGAGATAGCCAAGGGTGGCAAATGCCATAGTGCCAATGCAATACAATAGAAAATTAAATAAAAAACTAATCAACATTAAGGAGCTTCTAAAAACCTTTAAAACAGTCACATAACACTTTCACCATTAGCACAAACGTTCACAGATATTGTCTTGTCGTCATCTGAACAGGCTTCATGAGGGAAGAAATGGTGATCATTTCAGGGCAAAGCTTTTACCTATTCTGAATCCCGCGGCCGATAACAGAACAGAATCCCTATCATTTTGAGCTTACTGTTCAAACAACAACAAAAGGAAGAAAAGAAGCAGGCATTGGTGCCAGCTATTTATTCAGGCCTCTGAGGGAGCTTATCATTTTTAGTGAATTAAATCATTAGTGAATTAAATGGCTCTCTAAATATTTTAGAATATATCAAATGTCACAAAAGCACAGAATATGAATAATTCATGGCAGAAAATTACCTTTGCGCTGTGTGATACATCGAGGACACAAATATCAAAACCGAGTCTGAAAAATCAACATGCGCGGACGTCTAGTAATCTGTGACAAAACAGCCGGCGTATTCTAGAACCGTGCAAGTGCACACTCACATGTGTGCAAAAAGAAAAAGCAGTGTGATATTGTGGTGTTGACGGGTTCTTTTGCCGACTATTATGCTGGAAGGGCAAAGGGTTTCTGGCTCCAATAGAAAGAGCCCCCTTTATGTTTATGCATCGTGGAGACTTTTTTTCTGACAGAGAAATGAGGGGAAAGTCAGTTCTACCCACCCACCCACCTGAGGCTTATAAAATGTTGCCCTCTCTCCTCTAATATGAGTTGTGTATAGAGTTACGGGCCGTTCTTTTTAATTTCGTGTCAATTGCTTTATTTCTCGTGAAATGTAGTAAGACATCTGTCACAAACTGGCAGGATAACGGGGAGAGGATGAAAAAGGAGGAAGAGGATCCCAGGGAGGGGGGTCCCCGGGCCTGGAACACACTGGGGCAAGCAGGGGATGGGGAAGTAGAGGTTGGTGTAGAAAGTACTCACAGATTGATGGAGGATGATGAGGGAATTGGGGGGGGGGAATCAGTGTACAGGGACCAGAGCAGCAGGAGCGAGAGAGGCCCCTGTCTCCATGAACATGGCGGGCTCTGAGGTGTAGGGAGAAGCAGGCAGGGTGCTCTAGGAGGCTGAGGCAGGCAAGGGCCCACATGTAACCCCCCTAGCTGGCCAGGTGGGGCTCGCTAGCTCTGGGAGGTGGCTTGGAACAGGTGAGGGTCACCTGACTCATCAGGCCCAGATGCTGCAATCAGCATGCAAAGCACAACAGGGAAGCAGAGCTGAGGGGCTGTGTCTGCTCAAATGCCCATACTGATGGACCTCAGCTTGGGGGCTGCAGGATCTCTGTGGGACTGGACTTTAGACACGTGCCTCAAACCTGGACTGGGGATTCGACTGAGTGACTTGCCGCCAGGTAGGCCAGGGGTTCAGGACAACATCATGGTACCGAGCATTTATTGATTATTTTATCAATTCATCACATTTATACCCCAAGGAAACCAAGATGGTGCACATGCTTCTCTCCATTTTATCCTTGGCAATAACCCTGTGAGGTCGGTTAGGCTGAGATTCACACATTGCAGGGGGTTGGGCTACAGGGCCATTGGGGGTTCCTTCCATCTCTATGATTCTATAGGAGTGAGAGACTGGCTGAAGGTCACCCAATGAGCGTCACAACTAGCTGGGAAGCTGACCCTGGTCTCTCAGGTCCTAGTCCTCTAACCTCCTCCTCCTCCTCCTCCTTTTTTGCCATCACTCGTAGCAGAGTAAGATTGTCTTCCATGAACATGGTTTTAAAAGTGAGTCCGTAAGTGACTGTGGAGGCCAATTCTGGATCTACACGTCCTTCCACAGTGAGGACATAGGTTTCTGGGCGGGAGTCGATCATGGTGAGGGTTTGCCAAGCATGCCTTCCTCTTAGCATGTTTTCCCCTTTCGTCCTGAGTTTGAGCGTCTTCAAAGCCTTGGTAAATGCTGTTTTCTAGTTGGAGCACTCGCAGGCCAGTGTTTCCCAGTTGTCGGTGTTTATACCACATTTTTTAAGATTTACCTTGAGAGAGTCTTTGAACCTCTTTTGTTGACCACCAGCATTACGCTTTCCATTTGAAAGTTCGGAATAGAGTAGTTGCTTTGGAAGACGGTCATCAGGCATCCGCACAACATGACCAGTCCAATGAAGTCAATGTTGAAGAATCATTGCTTCGACACAGGTGATCTTTACTTCTTCCAGTACACTGGAATTAGTTTGCCTGTTTTCCCAGGTGTAGCACTCTAACCACTACAGCACTGGCTGTCATATTGACGATGTATCAGAGCTGTTGTTCAGAAATTGCCCCAGGAAAGAGAGAGAGCTTGAAACAGGTAGGGTACCAGATTCATAAATATTTTACTTTAACATTTGAAGGCTTCCCCACACCGTTTCTTTCTGTTGATAAGACTCTTGCTGCAGAATCATTCCTCCTTTTTTCTTCCTTGCTTCTCCAACATGGCCATGGCTCCTAGTGCTGTGTCAGAGTTTGCTACCAAACATCCTCAGAGTTTCATCGGTGGTTAGTCAGTGAGGCAGCCGAGGAAAAGGAGGTATTTGTGCAAGCAGAAGTGTACTGTGTATCCCTTTGAATCATGGCCTATTTTATGAAGAAAAAGGGCATATTAGATGACACAGAAACTTGAGGCGGAATGAAAACTGCTGATTTAGTTTGTACTTTGAAGGAAGTATATTTTTATTTGCTCGGGGTTATTTGTTTTAAAGGCATGTAGCCAATAAGGCCTTAGGCTTTACTATAGTCAACCAATATACAGGCATTTAAAATGGCAAGTTCATTTTTTTGAGCGGGGTCTGTGGATTGGGGTAGGGGATACCAATTTTTGTTTGCCAGCTAAGATCTGTCAGTTGTTCCACTAAGAATCATAGGAAAGGCATGTTCTTTTAGACTTCTTCCGCTTCTTTTCCACATGGCCAAGTGATCTGATTAATGGTCTGTTATGTTCTGCTTCCTTCCATTTTGTCTTCCTGCTGTGAAGCCAATGTGTGTGTTAAAAATGCTGATCACAGAGCTGACTGTGACAACCACAAGGCCACCTGACCGTGTGCTAGGCCATGATTGGATCTAGACCATATAAGGCGTCAGAGCATGATACTTCTCCCAACCATATGATGATAAGATTTTTCTAGCTCATTTTGGAGAGAATACCGCTTCTTCCTTATTTCCTGGCTGACTACCAGGAAAAGCAATTTTAGTATGGTACTTTGGGTATTTACTGTGGGAATGTTGTGGATAGTAGGAGAGGATATATTGATTAAATATTATCCTTCCTTCCTCACTCATGGTAGTGAGCTAGTAGCAGAGCACATTCCCTTGCACATTGCTGGAAGCAAGTAGATGGATTCATTACCATCATATAAGTTGAGCAATCCGGCCCATGGACTGCGAGAAGATCAAACCTATCCATTCTTAAGGAAATCAGCCCTGAGTGCTCACTGGAAAGACAGATCGTGAAGCTGAGGCTCCAATACTTTGGCCACCTCATGAGAAGAGAAGAATCCTTGGAAAAGACCCTGATGTTGGGAAAGATTGAGGGCACTAGGAGAAGGGGACGACAGAGGACGAGATGGTTGGACAGTGTTCTCGAAGCTACCAACATGAGTTTGACCAAACTGCGGGAGGCAGTGCAAGACAGGAGTGCCTGGCGTGCTATGGTCCATGGGGTCACAAAGAGTCGGACACGACTAAACGACTAAACAACAACAATAATCTGGCCTGGCTTGTCCAGCCTGGATTGTTCCTGGTAAATTTCCCCTTTAGTTCCCTCTTAAAACCAATAATGACACAACAGTCTTCTTTTAAAAGTAATGATAAAGTTTACTTACATTCAGCTCACAGTATTGTCCTGAAGGCAGGCTTTATCTTGTAGTTACAGTTGTAGAGAAAAGAAGTCTGAGCTTGGCCTCAGACTTTCTGCCTTGTGGTTTTCATCCTCTGTAAGGATGAGTCATGTGCTGCTTGCTAAGAGCCAACAAAAAATAGTAAAATAGCACTACTTGGCTGGAGGACCCCCTTGCAAGATTCAGAGAATTCTGAAGGATGGTCGTGGATTGGTTCACATATTTTTATTTTGAAAGGTGCAGGTTTGGTAGGTTCTTGCATGCTGAGCTGAATACCCACATCTCTACTCATCTTAACCTTTCTTTGCTACCATTCATATGTGGGCAAATGTGGTCCTACGGGACCGCCTCTCCTGGTATGCCCCGCGGAGGACCTTAAGGTCCACAAACAACAATACTTTGGAGATCCCGAGCCATAAGGTGGCTAGATTGGCCTCTACTAGAGCCAGTGCCTTTTCAGTATTGGCCCCAACTTGGTGGAACGCTCTTTCCCAGGAGACCAGGGCCCTGTGGGATTTGTCATCTTTCCGCAGGGCCTGCAAGACAGAGCTGTTCCGCCTGGCCTTTGGGTTGGACTTAGCCTGACCCCTGTGTTTTCCTCCCTCATGGCCTGGATTTATGGACTACTTGAAATGAGGCTGCATTTTAATTTTTAATACTGTATTTTAATCTGTATTTTAATTAATTGTTTTTATGTTTTATTGTGGTTTTGTTGGTGTGAGCCGCCCTGAGCCCGGTTTTTGACTGGGGAGGGCGGGGTATAAATAAAATTTATTATTATTATTATTAGTATTAGTAGTAGTAGTAGTAGTAGTAGTATTAGTATTTTCTCTCTCTGCTCCAGCCACCGCAAATGGGCTGCCCTAGGTTAGGCAGTCTCCTAGGACAGCCTTGAGCTAAACCCAGTTTTGATGTGTGTGTCTGTATGTCTCTTCCCCAGCCAACGAACCACCCACAACCTATCCAGTCCTGACTTAATTTAATTTTCCAATTCATTGCTGATGTAGGTAATTATTGGGCGCTCCTCTTCTCCTGCCATTTTCTCCCAGCTGCTCCCATAGGGGAAACCTGGAAACGTTTGTCTCTCGTCTCTTTGGAATTAACACCCCCCCCCCCCGATTCCCAAAATGGCCTGGAATTGATAACGCATTTGTAATTTATGGGTCTTAACGGGAGGTTCCTTTTGATAAGTCGCTCCATAAAGATATCCGCCAAAGTAACTTTAAAATTAATAGATTCTATCTCAGATGCCTATTATTATTGTTTGAAGCCGCTTGGAGAAGAGAAATTATGTAAATTGGTGTCACGCTAGGCTTCTGCACACACGCTGGGAATGCATAACAGCCAGCTTGACGCCGAAATATTTCATCTTGAGCAAGAACAATCATCCGCATTTAGGAGTCTGGTCCATATTCACTCTTTTTGTAAATGGCCCAAGACTGATGGCTATTTTTAAGGGGGGAGGGAAACCTCCTCAAAAAGGAAAAACGAATAAACCTGTCACTTAAACATTCTGAGAGGTGACCAGTTGCCCTTCAAAGTGAAAAAGGCGCATTGGAAAGCAATAATCAAATGCATTAAGGAGCGAATAAAACAGCCAGCCCTTGCTCCTGGTCGCTTAATAGCTAAGTGGCTTTTATTCTGCAGCCCAATACGTGTAAAAGACTCGATAAATAGATCAGGCTCAGGACCAATTAGTGTCACATTAATCTGCAGCAATAATGAAGCGAAGCTGCTGGGGGTTGCACCAGTTTAGCTGTGCCCTCCGCGACGAGGATCTTAAGTCGGAAGCACATGCCGTGTGCGCCGCGCACTGCAGGGGACACGCCGGGAAGCAAATATGGAGAAGGAGCTGTTTTCCGTAGCACTTAGGAAAGTCATCCTTGGGGAAAGAAGGCAACCGTTTAAATGCTGAAGGAGTCTGATCCTCTGTTTGCGGGACAAAAGCGCGGCATCATGTAAGCTGGCTTTAGAGAATTAGGTAGCTCCTGCTAAGTCTGCAGTGATATTATTATTATTATTATTATTATTATTATTATTATTATTATTATTATTATTATTATTTCCTTTCGTATTTCTCTTCCTCACCTGTGCACACTCCCCCCCCCCCAAATGCTTCCAAGCAGAAGGCGGCGAGAGACTGATTTTGGGTTCCCAGGGTCACTGTTCTGTTGCAGCCGCCGTCCTCCTTACATCTCACATTTCACTGGCACATGTGTTTTGTCCTTGCTGTTAAATTGCTGTCAAAGGAGGTGTAGCAAAAGAACCTTCTCGGGTATTGATTTTCACATACAGGGAACATAGTTCATAGCTATTTGATTTGCCACCTGCAGTTTGTAACCGAGTGGACTCGAGAGATTATAAACTTCATTTCAGCATCATGCCCTAGGGCAGAGCTGAATTCTACTAGCTAATGCCAGCGATTATTTCCCTTTTGCACATGCTGTTGCTGTTATTTAACTTATAGGAATTGTAGTTAAATCACCCAAACAGCCATTTCACCTAAGTGGTACCGTGTTCTTCAGCTTTACAATGTTTTGAGGCTGCAGAAAAATCTCATTTGCTTAATAGAATTGCTAGACTAATGGCTGTTAATTCATCCTCCGTACAATGGGGGATGGGTTGTTCCCATTATCAACTGCAGGACTTCGGTTTAATATCCAACTAGTTAAATGATTTGATTGTTCTCTTTTAATATTTTTTTGTGCTGATACCTCAGAATGGTGGCTAGCTGATTTCTCAGTTTTGTGGCAGAATAATTTTGATTCATTGTTTACTATAGGGTTGTGCTATGTGCTGCTGCTCTTTGACCTATTTGTGCTCCCCGCCTTTCTCTCTTACACACAGGGCCGGCTCTAGGTAGAGTCCCAGTGGCGCGGGGCGCCAGGCCGGTAGGCTGGGCGCTGCGCGGCGAAGCCGCACGGAAGCCATGCTGCGCCCTGCGGGGGCACCGGAGCAATTCCCGCCCCTCAGCGCCAGGTTGGCCGACCTGCTCGAGACTGCCCTGCTTACACATATATAAACTAAAAAAACAATAGTGCAATTTATTAGGAGCAGCTGAACTGCAATTCTGTGCATAGGATATGCACGGGACTCCATTGGACGCGGGTGGCACTGTGGGTTTACACCACTGCGCCTCTGGGATTGCTGATCAGAAGATCGGCGGTTCGAATCCCCACAACGGGGTGCGCTCCTGTTGCTCTGTCCTAGCTTCTGCCAACCTAGCAGTTTGAAAGCACATCAAAGTGCAAGTAGATAAATAGGTACCGCTCTGGCGGGAAGGTAAACGGCGTTTCCGTGCACTGCTCTGGTTCGCCAGAAGCGACTTAGTCATGCTGGTCACATGACCCGGAAGCTGTATGCCAGCTCCCTCGCCCAGTAAAGTGAAATGAGAGTCGTCCGCGACTGGACCTAATGGTCAGTGGTCCCTTTAACTTTACCTTTTACCATTGGATGCAGGTGATTGCTTCTGTCTGCATTGCTTCAATTTGCATTTAAGATCCCCAGGCGCTTCCCAATAAATAAAGACACAATTGACACGGAATTTAGTTTTAGGTTATTGGCATAATTTTGGCCACCGGTTTATTGATTACAGATAGTGAGTGGTTTTTTTTAAAAAATAATAATAATTTTTTATTCATTTTTCACAAACATAATAACATTGATTCAAGTTTACATATATTCCAAACTGTTTGACTTCCTTCCTTCCAACAAATGGTAAATTCTGTCAGTCCTAATTCGTATTTTCTATTTACATCAAGTTCGTAACATTGTAGAGGTTATGCTGCTACCCCTAACGTTCTCATACCCATGTAATTGCCTTTAGCATACTCTATGAATTTACTCCATTCAGCTTGGAACTTCGAATCATCCAAATCGCGTACTCTAATTCCATAAATTCTAGAACCTTCGATTGCCACTCAGTAATAGATGGTATTTCATTTGTTTTCCATTTCTGGGCGATAGTGAGTGGTTTGTTTAGACATTGGTTCCCGACTAGCTGCACCTGACCTCAGCAGGGCAGCACTGACGACTGGGCCCCACCATATCGTCGGTACAGGTAAACATCGTGGGGGAGCAATGGTCCAGGATTAGACTCAAGCTCATCCCAAATGCTCCCAGGGACTCTTGTGTGGCCCTACCCAAGTGGCACCAGCCAATCAGCCAAATGGGAAAATTCCTACCGGGCCCCTGTCCCAACAACAGATGACCCACGGCGGCATAGCAAGGTCATAGGAAGACCCTAAATATAGGTAGGGTGGGAGGGTGATCCGGTGCACGAAGCGAAAAGAGGAAGCTCTACGCAACGTGCAGTGGTATATAAAGGTCCCTCGGTTAATAAACAAAATTCCCCATTGGCCAGATCTGCCCAGCAACCGAGAGACCACCAATCAGGTTGTTGTGGCTATCCATTCACTCCCACCCACACAAACAGTGAGGTCAGTCCTGATGATCTCACCGCAACACATGCCCTCTGTGAGGAGGACTCAATTTCTGAAACACATTGAACTTCATTGAAGGGCAAATATTAGTATTTTAGTAGAAATTCAAAAAAATACTGTAAAAAAGTTCAACAATTTAAATGGCTAATGTGAAGTAGGAACCCAGTCAAAGAAAAGAAAGGGGGCATCTAGCCTCTGCTTGTTTGTTTTCATCATTCTCTGAGTTTCTCTGTGATAATCTTTTACAAACAACTGCAAAGCTTGAAAGTCTTGACAGAGCAAGGAAAATCCTGGATTTACAGAAGCCGTCCTGGTTTCTGATTTGATTCCAGAATGCCCCCTTTTTCCTTAGGAAGCCCCTATTTCCATTGGAGAAATTTTGGAGGGTCTGGTTATGCGACTCCCAAGCCAAGGAGATAAGTAACTCTACAACCTTTAGAAGACACCTGAAGGCAGCCCTGTATAGGGAAGTTTTTAAATGTTTAATGTTTTATTGTTTTTATATATATATATATTGGAAACTGCCCGGAGTGGCTGGGGCAACCCAGTGAGATGGGCGGGGTATAAATAATAAAATTGTTGTTGGTTGTTGTTGTTTAGGACGTCCTTATTTTCATTGGAGAAATGTTGGAGGATAAGAATTAAGCCCAAGTTCATGTAATGGCATTTATGCATTATGTATTCATCCTTTTTTACAAAGACTTCTCCCTCTCCTCACTTGGTTGTCTTCCTGTCCATTCCCTTCCTGCTGTGAAAATTTAGGCCGTAAGTTCTCCTTAAATAAATAAAACTTTTTTTTTATTTAAATTGATTTTTAATATCAAGTAGCAAAACGTAGCCATACATGGAAAACAGAGCTTAGTAGTTGTACCGAAAAGAAAGAAAAATAGTGGCTGCTTGTTGTAGTTTTACGCTTGTGGTAGTTGCCTTTACAAGAAAGGCAATCAAATGGAAGAATCTCTCCATAAGGTTCTGTGAGTCGATGGAGGGTGAAAAAGCATGTTCGATTGCCTTGACGAAGCCAATAAAAGGATGCCGTGTTGTATAGAAGGTGTGAGTCTTCCCCCCTCCCAGATCAATATTGCTTTTGTGAAATGGTTAATTCATCCATAAGCACAATGGCCCATGCCTTCAAAATCCAGGCTTCAAAAAGATTTGCATTTAAAGTTTTCATTGTTTTCTGCCAATCACTAATCTAGCTGCATTTAATAAATGAGGTTAAGTTCTTGATCTGAGGAGTAAAATAAGATGGTAGGGCCAGTTTTTGGGTCTGCTTGTAGCAATTGTCCTATCATTTAATACCCTCCAACATTTCTCCATTGAAAACAGGGAGGTCCCATTCTAGAATGATAATTTTCCTATTTATACCCCACACATCTCACTGGGTTGCCCCAGCCACTCTGGGCAGCTTCCAGCATATATAAAAACAAAACATTAAACATTAAAAAAAAACCCTTCCCTATACAGGATTGCCTTCAGGCAGCTCGGGGGTCAGATAACTCCGTACCCTCCAACATTTCTCCAAAGAAATTAGGGACATCCTGACTTAAGGAAAAGCGGGACAGTCTGGGATCAAATAGGAAACTGGGGTGGTTTCTCCAAATCGTGGACGGCCCTGGAAAGAGACACTTGGAGGATCTATCATTTGATTGTTTGAAAAACGTTTTCCCAAAAGGGGGTAATTTAAGGGCAAAACCACCACATGTATCCTAAAGAGCCAGGTAAATTGCATACCACCCAATTCTGGATTCACAGAAGCTGGGCCGGCTTCTGTTTGAAATTCTGGGTGTCCCGCCTCTGCCTCCACCTGCCTCTTCAGCCTTCGCTGCTGCTGGACTTTGGAAGTGGGCACACTGCTTGAAAGCACACTTCCAGAATCAGGCACACCAATTCTGGCAGCTGCGCCAGCCAAGGAGGCCTGGCCACACTGGCTGAGAAGGGCTGGTTGTGCTGTTGTGCCGAGGAGAGCTGCCTGATCTCTTCCTCCCCCTCCTCCAGCAGCTGTCTTAAGGTGGCCCGGCCCTCCACAAATCACTGGTCCACTCCCCTTGATCCTCCTTCTGCCCACCTGTCTCCTCTGCCCACTCCTCAGGCTCCTGCCCATCCCTGACACTTGTTTACACTCTTAGCCTTTCTTCTGAGAAAGTCCACTGCAGCTGTTGCATTAAATGTTCAACAGTATACCTGAAGGAGCATCTCCACCCCCATCATTCAGCCTGGACACTGAGGTCCAGCTCCGAGGGCCTTCTGCCGGTTCCCTCAATGCGCGAAGCGAGGTTACAGGAAACCAGGCAGAGGGCCTTCTCGGTAGTGGCGCCCGTCCTGTGGAACGCCCTCCCATCAGATGTCAAGGAAATAAACAACTGACTTTTAGAAGGCATCTGAAGGCAGCCCTGTTTAGGGAAGTATTTAATGTTCGGCGTTTAATCGTATTTTTAATATTCTGTTGGGAACCGGCCATAGTGACTGGGGAAACCCAGCCAGATGGGTGGGGTATAAAAAAATAAATTGTTTGTTTTTGTTTGTTTGTTTGTTTTGTACATTTCCCTTCTACATGGATTTCCAGGCTGCTTATAGGCTCATGGAAGGTGACAGCGGTCCAGGAATCTGGTCTGTGTGTGCGCATGAACATGGGCGCACAGCAATCTCGCCAAACATTCCTCTCTCTTTAGCAATTTTATTCTATTTGAGGCATTGAAAGGCCGCAGCCGATTATCCCACAAAAGCAGCTTCAGCCTTCTCTGTTCCATGTGGCGGCGAAAGCCAATGTGCCAGAGCTAATTGCGCATGCAGACGCTCTCAGCACCATGTGGAGATGTGCATATGGAACAATAAAACAATATTTTCTGCTTTGCTGCACAAGTGTATCTGCTGGAAGTGCTAGGATTGCCTCCACCACCCATTGCAGAGTCCCAGAAATGCGTAGTGTTTTAGATCCCGACTCCTCAATAAAACACCGCTCTGGAGCCGAGCCTAGAACTAATTTCGGGGCCGATCTGTTCAGAAGGCTTACGTTACTGAGGACTGGCTAATGATTCTCTCCACTGAAAGGCAGCTACTGTTGCTTTAAAACTGTAAAGATATTTACAGTTTCAGAGGGCTTGTGCTGGAAATAACACAATCGGTCAGGAAGAGCTGGTGTGGCTCTATTATCCTTGCTCACTGGTCTGACACATCCTGTCCTCTTATGTGTTCAATGACCAGTGGGGGCTGGTGACAGAAGAGGGCCTTTGAATCCCCTGGAAACTGTTTCTGCAATGCTGATGCAATCTTGCTGTTGATGGCTAATTTGTTTACATTTGGCGTTGCTAATTCCGGTGCACGTTGCACGTTTTGCTTTGTGGTCATTGCCTTACATTTGGGTGGAAGTTCTTATTGGCAGATTGTTCAGGGCAACCTCTAAGGGTTGACTTAGTCTTATAACAACCTTTCCTAAGCTGGTGTCCCTTGTTATAAGAAAAAACTGCTCCTTTATGGGGTATTCGGCCCCTATCGATAGGAGAATATAACAGAGGCCAACCGGAGTATACTGAGAAGCAAAGCGGCTAGTAAGTCTGGTCTTTATTCAAGGAACTGCTGCAACAGGGTCCCCACTCACCACACACAGGAGGGAGGAGAACCCTGAACAATGGTGCTACAGTGGTACCTTGGTTCTCAAACATAATCCATTCCGGAAGTCCGTTCCAAAACCAAAGCGTTCCAAAACCGAGGTGCGCTTTCCCATAGAAAGTAATGCAAAATGGATTAATCTGTTCCAGACTTTTAAAAAAACAACCCTTAAAACAGCCATTTAACATGGATTTTACTATCTAACGAGACCATTGATCCATAATATGAAAACGATAAACCATGTACTGCAGTCACACAATCAAGCAATCAGTAGCTGGACTGGGTTCTACCCAGGCACAAAAAAAAGAGCCACAAAAACAAAAATGCAAAATAAATAGCAAAAACAGACAGACCTTAGCTTAACACTCGAAACGGAAGTGTGCCACTCAAAACAGAAGTGTGCCACTCAAATTGGAAGCGTAACCTCAAAACGGAGCACATTTGACTTCCAAAAAAAGTTTGCAAACCGGACTACTTACTTCCGGGTTTTGATTCTGATAATTGTGTCTGAATCCTACCAGTTAATATTCTTTGTAAGCATAATGATGTAGAGGCTTGGGTACTTTACTTGTTTTCTGGCTGCACTATTCATTTTATAGATGATCCTCTATTGTCAAGTTAATGTTTACGATTATTAAGAGTGAGAGATTGACTGGAAGTTCTACTTCTCATTGCCTGCAGCGCGACTTCAGCGCCGAGGGTGCATCTATGCAATAATGAATGATACCTGCAGCCTCATCTTTCTTAGACAGGGAACCGGCTATCTATATAACTGAAGTTAAAATGTGTTCTGGCTTGTATTCTCAACTTTTGCAAAACTGTCGCGCCAGGCCTGGGTTAATTTGTATTGGCAGATAAAAGGTTTTTAGAGCACAAAGACAGATGTTGCAAATCTGGGGTGGTTGTTTTCTTCTAAGCATCTTTTTAAGATGGAAGAGCAAAAAATCCTTTGTGGAAATTAGAAGAGTTATCTCCTGTTCATCTTGTATCAGGAAGCTATAGATTTTGGGGCTTTAAAAAAGTAAAGGGTGAGAAGGAACCAGCTTGCTTGTATCAGCAGGCCTATAGCCCGTGGAAGTCAGCTGAAGGGCTATTTCCATACTTAGAGAAGCATTGCCATCCTGCAATCTAATTGTGGTCTTATCCTTTTCTGAAGTGCTTTTTATTATGAGGGGTGTATGGTTTTTTTATACCCACAGCATGTGTCCATATGCAGAATAGACACTTAAGGAGGAGCCTGCTACCTCCGGTGCTGGTTGTGTGTAGAGACCCTTTAACCTGGCCTAGAAATAAATTCAGACTTTATTGATTACCAATCAAGTGAGTGGTTGCATAGGCTCTGGTTCGACTAGCTCCCTGCAGCGTTGCAGACAGCGCTGACTCTGAGCAGGAACCATAAGTCAGCCTTGGGTGAACACCTGGGACAGAGGCAGGCAGAGCCCAGATGAGCCCTGAACTCAGGCTCAGGGCACAACCCTGCTCGGGGAAGACCAACCATGAGTCCTTCGATTCCTTTTGAAGGAATACCCATCGTATAGAGATGGCTAGGCATCCTGCCACCCCTATCAACAAGAACCAGAGCCTACCCGCCAACCTTATAAGTTGTGATGATTTGCTACATGGCAGGCGAAACCCAAGTGGCATCAGCCAATCAGCCAAGTGGGGGAAATTCCTGCCGTGCCCCTGTCCGAACGACAGGCGACACACGATGGCATAGCAAGGTCAAGCGCAAGCCCTAAAGATAGGGAGAGGTGGGCGGGTGTTCCAGTGCACTGAGACCCGAAAGAGAAGCTCAGGGTCACGTGCATAGTGGTCCCTCTAACTCAGGCATCCCCAAACTTCGGCCCTCCAGATGTTTTGGACTACTGTTCCCATCTTCCCTGACCACTGGTCCTGTTAGCTAGGGATCATGGGAGTTGTAGGCCAAAACATCTGGAGGGCCGCAGTTTGGGGATGCCTGCTCTAACTGCTTTGATTGGCATGCCTATAGCCCAATTGCTCCCCGTTAGAGGGACAACCAATAGGGTGTTGTGGTTGCTCCAGTGTTCCCGCCCCAACACCTAGGCCTGATTGCCGGGTCCCACTCTCTCTTGTTAGGGAGGTCCTGATTTATATAAATAACGAGAAGCTGGATTTTATTTGTGTAAATATTTGGTTCCTTTCAAGCTGATGGGGAGTTAATGTTCAACTCTGATGGTTTTGAGATGCTGATCTTTTCTGACCCTCCAAGTGTCCCTATTTTCCAGGGATGTCCCTGATTTAGAGAAGCCCTCCCGGTTTCTGATTTTGATCCCAGACTGTCCCACTTTTCCTTAGGATGTCCCTATTTCCTTTGGAGAAATGTTGGAGGGTATGGAATTAAGCAACCCCCGAGCCGTCTGAAGGCAATCCTGTATAGGGAAGTTTCTTTTTAAAAAAAGTTTTCATGTTTTTATGTATGTTGGAAGCAAGGGCGTACCCACCATGCGGCAAGTTAGGGCAGCTGCCCTACTCTAGAAGCAGGGCTGGTGGGCAGAGGCGGAGCACAGCCCGGCGGAGCGCGAGTTCGCCATTCCCGCCGCACCGCGCCGCACCCTCCCTCCAGCTCCCCGGCGCGCCCTCAGGCAAGGCCAAGCGCGGCGGGGAACCAGGGAGCGCGGCGCGGTGGGCGGGAACGCCGAACTCGCGCTCCGCTGGGCTGGGCTCCGCCTCCGCCCACCAGCCCTGCTGCTAGGGAGGGGCACAGCCCGGCGGAGCGCGAGTTCGCCGTTCCCGCCCACCGCGCTGCGCCCTCCCTCCAGCTCCCCGTCGCGCCCTCTGGCAAGGCCAAGCGCGGTGGGGAACCAGAGAGCGCGGCGCGGCGGGCGGGAACGCTGAACTCGCGCTCCGCTGGGCTGGGCTCCGCCTCCGCCCACCAGCCCTGCTTCTAGGGAGGGGCACAGCCCGGCGGAGCGCGAGTTCGCCGTTCCTGCCCACTTTGTGGCCCCTCCCCTTCCGTGCCTTGGCCCCTCCCCTTGCCCCCCCCCTAGTTTTGATCCTGGGTACACCCATGGTTGGAAGCTGCCCAGAGTGACTGGGGCAACCCAGTAAGATCTGTGGGGGTATAAACAGGAAAATTTTCTCATAACACATCCATATATCCAAGACGAGAATTGCATGCAATAAAATGCAGTACGACAAAATTGGTGGTGGATTTTGACAGAGCAGGAGACCTTCAGTCTGCTGAGGGTAGTCAAGCTGCAGGAACACAAGGTTGTGGAATAAAGTATGTTCTTCCAAGTCAAGAACATAACATCTGTGTTGGGAGACAGATGGGCTGGATAGTGAGATGTTGCTTGCAATAGAATCCCAAATTAAAAGTTACAATGGCTTCTAAATGTCAGTGGCTGCAGGGGTTGGAGCTGAAGCCTAGATTGTACTGAGACTCCTGGGGATGTCGCCACAATTTAGCTTCCAGACTTGGCAACCCCCTCCCCCCCCCAACTTAATTAACATAGTTTTCCTCATGACAGCCTCTGTCACAGCCGGCAAGGAGAGTTGCTTATGTGAAGCTAATCCGGTGATATTTTGTTTTAACCATTTCCTTTCTGCAGGAAGCCACTCTATGGATTGTTTCAGTATAATCAGAACATGATTGGGCTGGAATCATTACCCGATCCCTCAGATACCTGGGACATTATTGAGACCATTGGAAAGGGAACGTATGGGAAAGTTTATAAAGTTACAAATAAGAAGGATGGCAGCTTGGCAGCAGTGAAGATTCTGGATCCTATCAGTGTAAGTAAAGAAGAAAGTTAACCGTTTGGTTTCCCTTTCCCCCTAACAGATCAAAGGCCCCCGGCACCAACAGATGTGATCCTCATACTCAGTAATTAGATGAAATGCAAGTATTTTGGGGTAATTGTTCAGTTGTACAAAAATCACATTATGACAAGAAAGCAGGGGCGGTAGCTGTTCCAATATTGCATTTAACCCCAACTGAACTCAGGCGCTTCTGTTTGTGTGCAGAGGTCGGGCGTCTGTCTGTGCTGGGATCTAGCACTTTCTTTGGTACTGAAAACTAAACTGGATTCACAAATCGCCTGTGCCTCTGCAATTGCAAGGCTTAAGAAGTCAACTCCGAAGATAGGTGGAGTTCTCAAGTTTCAACATATTGCAGGAAAAGACCCATTGTTGTTTAGTTGTTTAGTCGCGTCCGACTCTTCGTGACCCCATGAACCAGAGCACGCCGGGCACTCCTGTCTTCCACTGCCTCCCGCAGTTTGGTCAGACTCATGTTGGTAGCTTCGAGAACACTGTCCAACCATCCCGTCCTCTGTCGTCCCCTTCTCCTTGTGCTTCCTGGAGCAGGAACTGGCAAGCCACTCCAGTACCCCTGCCAAGAAAACTCCATGGACAAGGGCAAAAGGCAAAAGACCCATAATCTCTCTGAAAACCAGGGGTGTAGCAAGGGGGACGATGGGGGCGGGGCACCCTGGGTTCCAGCCTGGGCGGGTGACAGTCAGCGTGCCCCTCCCCGCCCCCCACCTCCGCCCGTGCGTGCCGTACGGACACTCTTGCCGTACGCTCTTATGTGGCACCTCTTTATGGGCTGCTGTGTGCCAGCGGCACCCCACATGGACTGTGCATGTGCAGCATCCTGCACGTGCGCACTCCATACGAGGTGATGCCCATGTGCAGTCCTTACGGGCTGCCACTGCCGCTACCGTGCAGGTAGTGTGCGCCCCCGCTACTCCAAAGCCAAGCCCCAGGCCTCCCGGTAAACATCCCGCTTGGCATGGCGGGCAGCTGCTGCCACCGCCCGCTGCGCCAACCATGCTCAGGAGGCTCAAGGCTCGGCTCTATGTAGAGCGCATGCATAACTACCCCCCACGACTCCAAAGCCTCCAGCCTCCCGGTAAACAGCCCGCTGCTGCCCACT
Source organism: Zootoca vivipara (assembly GCF_965207765.1). Classification (NCBI taxonomy): domain Eukaryota; kingdom Metazoa; phylum Chordata; class Lepidosauria; order Squamata; family Lacertidae; genus Zootoca; species Zootoca vivipara. The sequence continues at coordinate 17,538,083 of NC_142582.1, forward strand.
GTGCCGAGCAGGCTCAGGAGGCTCAGAGCTCGGCTTTGGAGTCGTGGGGGCGCGCTCTACCCCTCTACACATGCACGCTACGAGTGACGCCCCACCCCCGGGTGCACGGCAATTTGCTGCCCCAAGTGAAGCAGCGGCTTCCTACACTGCTGCTCAAAATGCCACAAGTGTCTAGGTTTGGTATTGTTTGTGTGTAGGACATGCATAGATAATAGGTTGTTTTTTTTTAAGAAAAGGAGATACACAGATTATTATTTTTAATGAAAAAATAGTTATCTGAGAAAACTTAGAGTCAAGTGAAATGATTTATAAATGAAACCTAAATGGTTTGAGGAAAAGCAGAGTTTATGGGAATAAGGTGAAGAAGAAGGAGGAGGAGGAGGAGGAGGAGGAGGAGGAGGAGGAGGAGGAGGAAGGTAAAGGACCCCTGGATGGTTAAGTTCAGTTAAATTTGACTATGGGGTGCGGCACTCATCTTCACTTTCAGGCTGAGGGAGCTGGCGTTTGGCCACAGACAGCTTTCCAGGTCATGTTATCAGCATGACTAAACTGCTTCTGGTGCAGTGGAACACCATAACAGAAGCCAGAGCACAAATAAATGCCATTTTACCTTCCCGCCACAGCGGTACCTATTTATCTACTTGCATTGGTGTGCTTTTGAACTGCTCGGTTGGCAAGAGCTGGAGCAGAGCAATGGGAGCTCACCCCGTTGTGGGGATTCGAACTGCCGATCTTCTGATCGGCAAGACCAGGAGGCTCAGTGGTTTAGGCCACTCTGCGTGGCAGAGTTTATAGGAATAAGAGCCAAATCTGAAACATCAGAAGAAAGTTTCATTGCATTCCATGGAATTTATAACCTAACAGGTCTTCTTAAGTATGCAAGCAGGCAGAGCAGTCGTATTTTACCCCAACAGGTGAGTGAGGAGGTTTGCTGGCAATGCAACCATTACACCCTGCTATGAGCAGGCCAAAAGGTAGGGGGCGTGTCAGGGGATTGTTGCGGCTACTCTTGAGTAAAGACGCTCCAGTCCGATCTGTCTTTTAAGGTTTTATTGTGCATACTATTTACAGTGTAGAGATAGCAGAAAACATGACCTCCTAGTCACTCACAGAATCCGGCAATGGCGCCCTTCTGCTTCGGGACCAGCATAATGGCTTGGGGACCCCAAAACGCCACCCCCTAAACCTGCGTTTGGGAGCGCGCCTCAATTCGGGCGCCGGAAGCGGCTGCGCTCCCTCTTCCACCTGTTGGCTGGGGCTCTGATGCCTCACTGAGCCTTCCCTCCATTCCGCTCCATTCCTCATTCCCCCCGCCTGACCCACTGCTCCCGGTCTCACTGGTCAGGATGCTAGGGGGGGGGAGGCTCCCTGTAGGGAGTCCCCCTGACAGGGCGTCTTTTTCTTTTACCTTCCCATTGACTACAGCGGGAGGTTATTAACCACGGGTCACTTCCTGGGGTGTGATGGCATCTCTGTGTCTGCGCCCATTGCCCCCGACACACAGCCTCCCCCTTACTCTGTTAGCACAATATCCCTGGTAGATGAGCTATCACTGGAACAAGCTTCCCATCGGAGGGCTAGGGGATTTCCATTGGCATAAGAATTGCCCCACTGACATACTCCCCATATACAGTAGCAGAGCTTCCCAAGGCCCCTCAGCTGACTTCTGGCTAAGGATAGGATTGATCCCTTTAATCTCTCTAATGCTGCCCCAAAGCCATGTTTATGTGATTGCTATTCAGTCTTTAGGTGTGTTATGTCATGTAACCCATCCCCAATAAAGCTGTTCGCTTTGTAAAGTGCCCATCTCTGTGTGTCTCCAATTTAGGATGTGGATGAAGAAATTGAAGCAGAATACAACATCTTACAATTCCTTCCTAATCATCCCAACGTTGTTAAATTCTATGGAATGTTTTACAAAGCAGATCAATATGTAGGCGGACAGCTGTGGCTTGTTCTTGAGGTAAGATATTTTGTGAGACTAAATCTTAATTAAAAGAGGTTGTTGTTTTTTTACGAGCTAACTGCTTCTTCCAAAAACGTAGAAGCAAAAAATATTGGCCGACCATTCTTCTCTGAAGAATTCTGTATCTTTCCGCTCGTGATTATTAATCGGAGGGTAGGAAGTGCAGTGCCAGATGTTTCGTCTACTTAGCATTTACACTGTACATTTACAAATGCATATTTGCTTTTGCATATGCCTGAACTGAAGTGGGCCACTTCAGAGAGAATCTGGCTTCATCCAAATTTAGGTAGATGGCAAATTGATCCATACTCATTTGGGCTGTTCCCAAAGATTTGGGACTGATTTGGAGGTGCGAAGGAATCAGTCAGTATATTTGTGAAAATATATACTTCTCTCAACCTCTCCAAATGAAGAAAACCCCTGTGAGGGAGGAGTGAGAGAGGAAGGGGTACAGTTTTGTGATGGAAAAATATAGCTTTTAACCATAGGGAATCATTCTGCAAGGGCTCTCAAATCACAGTACTTTGGGGAGGGGCACTGAAGGAATGTATTCAAACAAACCTCTATTGTGTACTCCCATTTTCACACATGTCAAGGAAGTTTTTTTACGTTTCTGAGCACAATTCAAAGTGTTGGTGCTGACCCTGAAAGCCTTAAACGACCTCGGTCCAGTATACCTGAAGGAGCAATTCCACCCCCATCGTTCTGCCCAGACACTGAGGTCCAATGCCAAGGGCCTTCTGGCGGTTCTCTCGCTGTGAGAAGCCAAGTTACAGGGAACCAGGCAGAGGGCATTCTTGGTAGTGGCACCCGCTCTGTGGAACGCCCTCCCATCAGATGTCAAGGAAATAAACAACTACAGTGGTACCTCGCAAGATGAATGCCTCGCACAATGAAAAACTCGCAAGACGAAGGCGTCTTGCAATGTTTTCGGCGCTTCGCAAGACGAAGTTTCTCGGTGGGTTTTTGTTTTTTTTTGCTGCGGCAAACTGCGCTTTCGCAAGACGCAAATCTCGCTAGACGAAGTGACTCACAGAACGAATTACTTTCATCTTGTGAGGCACCACTGTATCTGACTTTTAGAAGACATCTGAAGGCAGCCCTGTTTAGGGAAGCTTTTAATGTTTAACAGACCAATGTATTTTAATATTTTGTGGCTGGGGAAATCCAGCCAGATGGGTGGGGTATAAATAATAATAAATTATTATTATCATTATTATTATTATTTAGATGGCAGCAATAAAGTCCTCTGGCTGCCTGTCCTTGAAGTGCAGATCCAGTGGGGTCCCTCCCCCCAAAAAAACCCACCCCAACACCTACTGTTTTACTAGCTTTGAACACAAAGAAGGACTCCCTTATGCCTTTCATACTGGTTGTAAAGTTGACCTGAAATGGTCGAGAGGCATGTTCTTCACCGAAAATTCAAAACAAAACTTCATTGTGCATTTCTAAGGCCCCAGTTTTGGAAGCTACTATTTGTCTCATGTGTGGGCTACGAAGTTATCGGGTGAGAATTTGAAGGAGGACACGGTTTGAAGGACACCCCTGAACCACTGCAAATGCCTTTCCTAAACTCTAAGCTCATTCCATTCTATCTAAGCTTATTAGCTTTCCTAAGCTCATTCCATTCTTTCAATTGATCCGACCGGCAGTTAAATCATACAGCATCGTGTTTCTTGGGATGTCATCCTCTCGGGACATATTGGGTGTTGGTTCCTGTCCTGATCAGGTTGTTGTAGCCTTATTGGAAGAAGCAGGCAAAAGCGAAGGAAGCTTCAGGCCTGCCAGATCTACTTTGTGGGCTGTTGTGGCTGGAACCCACAAATCTGCTGAAGAAGAAGCCACGAGGCAAAAGAATTTATGAACAGGGGGCTTTGGATCATGTTTGGAGATTAGGGATTTGATTTCTTTTCGGTTCCAGACGTGAACTGAGCTCAGAGCTCTTTCATGCATATGCCCACTCCTTCATTTCTGTCCTTCATTTCTGCAGCCCAATTCGAGTGCGGAAAGTTGATTTGCTGTTATTCTGCAGCCCAATTCGAGTGCAGAAAGTTGATTTGCTGTTATTGTTAAACAACTGAGATTCAGGAACCATTTATTACAAATCAACTAGAGATCTGCCAGTAGATCCCTGAGCTACCACTTGCCCATCCCCGATTTCAATCAGGGAAGCCGGTTTAAGCGGAAAGGGTTAAACATCCCCTCCCCCAGGGACTGATTTCCTGACTGTATTGCTGCTTTGCTTATTGATAAAATTCCAAACCCTGCAGGAGCTCCTGTTGATGCATCCCTGAATCACATCCAGTTTGCCCTTCAGAATAATTCACGCGTGGTTTCACCCCCTCTGGATTGCAGTCATCAAACTGCAGGCGGGGAGAAAGTTAGCAAAATGTTAGCATTATTGACCCAACTGAAATACCCTGCGCTTCAGGATTTGCATACCAATTTTGTCTCTGTTGTGATGCGATTGCTATTTATAACATTTGAATTCAATGAAAGAAACTCCATACAAAAGGGCTCGATTTTTTTTTTTGATGAAATCATATATTCTTTGTGATGTGGCTAACTTCTCGGGGTGAAAATGTAATTAAAAGTTCTCGTTTCCCCTCAGGGGATCTTCGTTCTGCCAAGCTTATATTCTATGAGCAATACCTTTCTCACTCAGAGCTCCTTTGAACACTTGGACCTGTCATGACTAAAGTGTTATTATTACTTCAACGTGAGGGGAGGAAAAAGGAACTTTTTCTGCAACCCTGTTCACTTATTTACAAAAGTGAGCACACACACACCCCCGACACAAACCCCTTGCCTCCCCCCTGGCCTCATGCACCAAGTTTCTCAACCTTCCTCAACATGGCTACACCCAGATATTTCGGATTTCAGGTCTCATCATCCCAAATCACTGCAAACCCTCCAAGGGTCCCTATTTTCCAGGGATGTCCCTGATATAGAGAAGCTGTCCCCGTTTCTGATTTGATCCCAGAATGTCCCACTTTTCCTTAGGTCTAGGACGTCCCAATATTCATTGGAGAAATGTTGGAGGGTATGGAGTTATCCGACCCCCGAGCCGTCTGAAGGCAATCCTGTATAGGGAAGCTTTTAAAAAAATGTTTAATGTTTTGTTATGTTTTTAAATATATGTTGGAAGCTGCCCAGAGTAGCTGGGGCAACCCAGTAAGATGTGTGGGGTATAAATAGGAAAATCATCATTCTAGAATAGGACCTCCTTGTTTTCAATGGAGAAATGTTGGAGGGTATGTCACTGGCCATGCTGGCTGGTGTTGATGGGTCTCCAGCTGCTATTGGACGACATCTCCCATCATTCCCAGATAGCCAGGGCCAGTGTTCAGGGATGGTGGGAATTGTAGTTCAAAAACAGCTGCCGTCCCACGTTTGAGAAACCTTGATCTAGAGGGCCTTAGGTGGAGGAAGGCCACTTTGTGCTGTGAGGCCACAAGCCTGTCTTTTCCTAACCCCAGTATGAGACACCAAAACAGAAACAAAGGAACATCCACCACTGTCTAGGGTTGCCAGACTCAAGAGAGGACAGGACTTCTGTGCCTTTAATTGCCCTGCTCTCTTTTGAGTCTGGAAACCTTACCCCTTTGTTTAATTTCCAAGCAAAGGGTCTGCTGGTTTCTCTTTAAGGTTTCCAGACTCAAAAGAGAGCAGGGCAATTAAAGGCACAGAAGTCCTGTCCTCTCTTGAGTCTGGCCATCCTAGATCCCTGGCCTCTCTCACCACTGTACCAGATTTTAGGAGACATCTGAAGGCAGCCCTGTTTAGGGAAGCTTTTAATGTTTAATAGATTATTGTATTTTAATGTTTTGTTGGAAGCTGCCCAGAGTGGCTGGGGAAACCCAGCCGGATGGGCGGGGTATAAATAATAAATTATTATTATTATTATTATTATTATTATTATTATTATTATTATTAACAACTACATGTTCCTAGGCCAACTCATGTTGGCATGAGCTCACACCTCATCTTAATAGTGTTGTTATGGATCTAAACAGCAAACATACGGTGGTTAGAGCTGCTTCGAGGAAATATACTAGTCCGTCTAGAACTATGTGATTTCATAGCTGATATATTCTACTGGTGAATGCAATAGAAAAAAGACACCAGACTGATAGCAAAATAGCTACTGGAGAGAGATGAGTGATGAACTAATGATGTGGGCAAAAATCCATTTAGAAAGGTTTTAATTTTACTTTTTCTCTCGTCGTTTTAGTGTGTGGAAAACTTTAGTGTGTGGAAAACTATAGATGGGGGAAATGTTTGCAAGAAGCTGTGCTTTTCTGGATTCTGAATGTTTCATCTCAGTTGTTGGCAGAATGCGCCATCAAGCCCCCGAGTATAGAGATATGTCTGCCATCTATTTTATATTGCCTGCCAGCAGGAGCATTGATGGAGTGAAGGTTTGAAATGACAGTAATTTGTTGCCTCCCAGTTATCAAGTCCATCGATCTTGTCCCTTAAAAACACACACACACACACACACACACACACACACCCTCCTGGATGTTCCTTCACAGAAAAAGCAGTTTTGGAAAAGAGACAGCATCAGTATAAAAGTATACCACTTCTGATACACACACACACACACACAATATTTTAAAACAAAGATGAATCCCATAAGAACAACAACCCTCAATTCAGTTTAGGTAACTTTGGGCAAGGACCATAGCTCAGTGGTAGAGAAAGTGATGTATTGTGTGGAGGAGGTCCCATATTCAGTCCCCCATCAATCCAAGTGTCACAGCAGCATGCCAGTCAGTAACCACAGAGTTCAAAGTTGGAGTTAACACCTTATGAGCAAAAAAAAAAAGCATGATCTCCACAGACTTGGTTCAATGTCAGGCCTAATGAGCAGCTCGTTCTCGGTGGTCTTATTCCATGAAAAGCAGTTGCCGAGAATGAAAGTCCCCATCTCCACACAGCTGTCTAAGTCCCCTCCTCTCCAGGGCTTTCCCCAAGCAATCAGAGTCTGTCCCTGCTCCACCCTTTTCACGCCTCTTCTGATTCTGGGAGACCAAGAGGGAGGGAAGCTTGTCGCAGTAGGAGGAGGAGACACCCGTGCCTTTTCACCAGCCCAACTCATCTCTGCCTCTTGGCCTCCCTCCCCTCCACTCTCCTCCTTCAGCTTCTGCCTCTGATTCTGGACTGCCACAGACTCTTCCCCGCTCACTAAACCCTGTTACATCTTCAGCTTCTGACACCTTGTATTCCCAGTCTTCTCTCTCTTCTCCCTCTGACCATTCACTGCCGTCCCCCCAAGCCTTCCTCCCTTGGGGGTTCTCCAGCTGGTTCCTTCCATCATTCTTCTGTGTCCAACTTGTCCATGAAACCAAGAAAAGAAAGACAGGAAGAACCTCTGCTTGAGACCCTGGAGAGCTGCCTGTCAGAGTGGGCAAAACTGTGCTAGAGGGACAAATAGTCTGACCTAGTATAATGCAGGTTCCAGTTCTCCTATGTTTTTATATTCCTAATTTTTCTACCTCTTGTGTCAGGCCCAAGGGCTGGCGACTGATCAGACCTACAGCCTATGAGCCTTTTACATTAACAACAACAGTATCAAAGTTAGATGACTTCGGAATGTCACTTGAAGCAGGAACCTATCTATTATAAGCCATCCTAGTCCCTAACATGGAACCCCCATTGGTTTAACGGAACCTTAGGGTCTCATTCTGATCCCCACTGCATTGACCCTTTAAAGTGAATGGAAGGAGAAGGCAATGAAGAAGGAATAGTTCGGTCGGTAAAGTGTGAGACTCTTAATCTCAGGGACATGAGTCCTAGCCCCACGTTGGGCAAAAGATTCTTGCATTGCAGGGGGTTGGACTTGATGACCCCTGAAGTGTAGATGGGTTCCCACAGGGTAAGACACAGTGATAACAGAACTAACAGAACTGGACAACCAGGGTAAAGCAACTGCTTTTATACATCTCTGAAGGCCTGGGCCACTCCCACTCTCAACGTGATTGGCTGTCTAAACTTCCAAGCTGCGAATCATGGCTCAGAGCTTAAGGGCCAATGGCAGAGGCCCAAATCCTGAAATGTTCTGTGATTGGATATCATGTATCGAATCAGAACACGGGGCTCAGAATCCTTAGTCCAGACTCGAGCTCAGACAAACACAGACCACTGATTGCATAACAACCCACGTGGTCCCTTCCAGCTCTACAATTCTGATTTTGCAGTGGGATTTGCTTCCCTCCTGAAATGAATGGAGAAGGCTTTATGTCTAGGGGAGCTGCATTTATCCACGGAGGCACTGCACTCATTAGTAACCTTGTGATGATGCCAAAGCCTTTGACCCCTGAGATGTATATTTTAGGACCCACCCTAATTCTAATGTATTTTAACTGTTTTTAATACTGTGTTTTTAAAATGGCCATAACCCACCCTGGAACCTCATGGTGAAGAGCGGGAAAGAAATTAAACGGGTAAATAACAGGTCACGAGCATCCTTGATTTCGTCTATGTGAAGCAATGCTCTGTGCAGGCATTTGGAAAAGCTGTCACATCTTTCCTTCTAAAGGTGAGAATGGGAAGCCCATGAAGTTCACAAGCTTATGGATTTTGGCTTCTATTTGGAAACAGAAGCATTGTGGGAATCAGGAGGGCCTAGTTTCATTTTCATGAGCTTACAGTCCAGGGTCAAATCTCTTGTGTACATCTATTATTACGGATCCATGAAAGCAGAGATCTGCAAGCTAAACAGGCCTGTTGAGTGACTAACAGGGGGTCTTGCTCTGCTTCTCTTTCCCCTCTTCCGCCCCTTTTTGCAGCTGTGCAACGGAGGTTCTGTCACAGACCTTGTCAAAGGCTTGCTGAAGTGTGGCCAACAGTTGGACGAAGCTATAATCTCGTACATCTTATACGGCGCTCTCCTGGTAAGGATGTTCATTAAGCTTCTAATGACAGCAGAGGGTGCAATTTACCCAACTGATGACATTTTCTATTTATAAATGATGGCGCGGCTGACAGTAAAATGCAGATTTTGTTATAGCAGCAGCGGGGGGGGGGGCTGTTTGCAAGATGTGATGCAGCGGGCGGGCGGATGTTTCTAACAGTGTGCATGCAGATTGTTTTGATTGCCCTCCCTAAAATTAGGGAAATTACATTTCAAAATGGGAGTAAGCATCTTCTCTCTCCCCTCTCCTTCTTTTTCTCCTTTTTTTCTTTTCTTTTTGGCACCAGGGTCTTCAGCACTTACACAACAACCGGATCATTCACCGTGACGTCAAGGGGAACAACATTCTCCTGACGACAGAAGGAGGAGTCAAGCTTGTTGACTTTGGTAATGAACAGCTTCTTTCTTTAGACCAGGGTGTCTGTTTTTTGGACTGCATGGGAAAGCAGAGAAGTCTCTTCATCTGAGTGTTCTTTCAGGGTGGAATCTTGAAATGAGAAGGCACAAAATGCACGAACGTAGCAATGCTAGAAAAGGGGTTGTAGCTCAGAGGCAGCAGAGCTCACGCTTTGCAGGCAAGAGTGCCCAGGTCCGATACCTGGAATCTCCAGGTAGGCCATGTTTGAAATCCTCGAGCTGCACCCAAGGGTCTGCTCACTATAAGGCAGCCTCCTGTGTTCTCAGGTATGGGTGGAGCTGGTGAAATCATACAAGCTCCCAGCCTCCTGCCGGTGGCTTATAAGTCTTGGATGGAGTCATGGGAGGAAGGAGGCAGAGGAGAAGCTTGGAGAAGGCAGAAGCTGCTGTTTGAGAAGGAACCAGCCAGATCGCTCCTGAGCTGATGGGAAGGGTAAATTGGGGGCGTTTTCTCTCCCCTCAGAGTTTGACTATTTCCATCTGACAGAAAGATGGCAGGACTGCCTCCCCAAACATTAGGAGTGTTAATTACCTGCTCTGATGGAACCCCAGAAATTACAAAACAGTTTGGAAGGGAGAGAGGGAAAACTCTGCTCCTGATCCAATTGTATGTAAAGCACACCAGCTGTGGCTATGTGCCCATATCTTGCTCAAATAATTGTTAATAGTAACAACCAGGGTTTTTGTGTTGGTGGTGGGAATCAGGACTCCTACCAGTTACCTGATTTGGGCTAGCTATATGTGCGTAGCCCTGGCAATCGAATCAGGCCAGGAACCTTCCCTGCTTCTCCCTCATGCACATGCTGCTTGCTAGATCAGAGCATTTGTTCACAGAAATAATATTGGGAAGAGGTTCTTTTTGCCCAGTGCTGCGAAGGCAAAGATCTCTAGATTTTAAATATTATCTTTTTTCCATACGAAAAGAAGGCACCGTTCTTTCTAAAATGAGTTTTGACTAGCCCTTTAGCATATTTATTCACTCTCGGCAGAAGCTGAAGTGGTCCACTGGGTCCAAAAGCTAACAGATCCATTTAATTTGCAATTACAGCTGTAAGACATGAGTGTGACTGAAAATTGGAAGCCTCCATAAAAGGATTAAAGAGAGACGGGGAGAAGTGGGTTTTGCAGTAGACTTCTGAATAAGCTTGCTGATTTCTTGAGGAGGATGCTAATTCAAGTGATAACGATAGCAATAATAACAAGAGAGGAGGCAGATGTGACTCACGCAGCCAAGTTTTATGTCCTCAGAAATGGGGTCAGCACATTGCGTCTTCCTCCCGTCATCCCATACTTGCAAGCGCTTAGCAGCAACTAACACAATCAGTTTGCAATCTCCATCTTGGGACAGAGGCTATGCACCCATTACTGGTTAGTCTGGCTCCAATGTGCTTCCGCTGCTGATGTGTGACATCATGACATCATGTCATGACACATGACATCAGCAACAATCCATCTTTATCCTGTAGCTTCTTGAGAAATATTCCTATATGGTGCACGAGCAGAGACTCTGCTCCTGCCCTTTGGGGGAAGTAGGCAGCCCTGAACATCTTTTTTTTAGATGCCCTCTGTTCGATAAGGTACGTAGAGATACCATCGCCCCCATTCTGGAGAGCCTGGCCGACCTCCCAGATGAGGCCAAACTAAAGGCCCTACTATTAGGAAAGGAGCAAAAGTTAACTCGGATGGTAGCCAGATTCTGCACCCAGATTTGCAGGACCAGTCTCCCCCCCCCCCCCAGAACAAGACAGCCAATGGAATAGTAAATGCGGGATTGGACTGTGGGAAGTAGTTCCTTCGCTCGGGCACGGAACTGAGAACTTTGAGCAGCACCAGGGGAAAGGCCAGCTGGACCTGCCTTCTGGAAACATAACCGCTTCAAACTTATAGACTCTTATATCCACCCCGAATGACAACCCCCATAGCCCTGTAAAGCATTTTTATTTTAATAGCTGGTATACGACCGTAATAAAGCTTGATTGATTGATTGGTGCATTTGCCCTCAAACCATCTTCTATTGAATTTGAAAATGGAGGCCACACTTAAGCAGAGGTGTGTGCAGTGCAGATGTTCATTGCGCATGCGCAGATGATAGCTTCATAGAATTTGATGGAGTTTGATGGGGTTGCAGGCAAGAGAAACAAATCTGGTTGTTGGGCAGTGTTGCTCACGACTTTGTGGCATTTTTGGTTGCTCCTATAAAGGTATTGCCCATTTGGGGATTTTGCAATAAACCTCCACACTCTCTCGCCCCCACCCTACCCAAATTCCTGCCCAAAGGGTTATAGCAATAATATAAAGAAGTGAATAAACATGCATAATACAGTGGAACCTCGGTTTATGAACACCTCGGTTTATGAATTTTCGGTTTATGAACGCCGCGGACCCATCTGGAACGGATTAATTCACTTTCCATTACTTTTAATGGGAAAGTTCGCTTCAGTTTATGAACACTTCAGTTTATGAACAGACTTCCGGAACCAATTACACCCATGTTTCAGTTTATGAACGCTTCAGTTTAAGTACTCCGCGGACCCGTCTGGAACGGATTAATCCACTTTCCATTACTTTCAATGGGAAAGTTCGCTTCAGTTTATGAACGGTTACTCTGCGGACCGTCTGGAACAGATTAATCCACTTTCCATTACTTTCAATGGGAAAGTTCGCTTCAGTTTATGAACGCTTCAGTTTATGAACAGACTTCCGGAACCAATTGTGTTCATAAACCGAGGTACCACTGTACTGAGTTGGGAGAGTTAACCAGCGAACACAGGGTTTCCCATACTGGAGTCTCCAGCTGTCTTTGGACTACAATTCCCATCATTCCTAGCTATCAGGACCAGTGGTCAGGGTTGATGAGAACTGCAGTCCAAAAATAACTGGAGACTCAAGTTTGGGAAACACTGAGCTAACAGAACAAGACAGAAAAGTAATTCACCTCAGATCGGTAGCTCAGTTGGTTAGTGTGTGGCGATGATAATGCCAAGGTTGCAGGTTCAATTCCCTGTATGGGACAGCTGCAGATTTCTACATTGCAGGGGGCTGGACTAGGTGATCCTCAGGGTACCCTCCAACTCCAGAATGCTATGATTCTATGAAACCACAATCTATTTTTTTAAGGGGGGAAAACCTTTCAGTATGTAAATGTGGCTACTCAAAAACAACCCCACTGGGCAGCAATCCCCAAGCAGAATAAACTGTTTTATATACAGTACATCCCATTTGGCACTTTAGTTAAGTGCTAATTCCCTGGTACTTCCAAAGTAGCTTAATTTATTTTAAAAACAAAGGCTCTGTGATTGCTTTGTCCAAGTGATGTGAGAGCAGATGCCTGTTTATTACAGGGAAGTGCAGAAATTCGTTGTTGATGAGTAGTTGAAACACACAGTTTTGAGGAGCCATTGGGCAAACAACTAGCCTAAAGCAACAGCTTATTGAGCAGTCTCATTGGCATCAAAGGATAAGGGGTGGAAATCACTTTTTATCCGATGCCATCTTCCCGGGACAATAATTAGTACCAGCAACTCGCTTGAGCTGCAGGAAATAACCCAACAGTGCCAAAAGAAAAGAGCACATTGGAGGGAGGAAGTAAAAAAAGGGGAACAATATTGGTTGAGCAGCATTTTCCAATATTTTGCACATAATCACCATGTTGCACTCCCACAGTGGGATATAAAATCCAAAATAGAACAAGAATGGCAAACGATTGATGCTATTGACTGGCTGTGCTTTAGTTGGATGAGAGAACCATAAGTTTAGGTGGCTTTTTGTCTGATCCTTTGACGTACATTTCTGACATTTCAAAAAACCTCTTGCAAAATATTTGATGGCACAAAACGTAATGTGTTTGCTAAAATGGAATCTACCTGCATTTCATACCCGTTTTGAAACTGGAGGAAAACTAAGCGCTCTACATTTAGTCCACAGAATGAGATAGGTGTAATTTCAGATTTCAGTGTGCTTGCACTTATGCAGTGGCCAAAATTCTTAGGAAGGTACAAAGTATATCCAAATGTCTCTCCTGCTCTTTGATATATTCAAGATTGAATTGCAAAACAACAAAGCATAGCAAAACAAAAGCATGTATTTTCCAGAGCATTTGTAGCCGTTCTATTTCATTGTTATATCTCAAGTATATATAGAATGATTATATGATTCAAAGCAATAATGGCTTTCACTGCATTCCTGTAGCCACTAAACCGAGTGTAAGGCCCATTGAACTCAATGAAACTAACTTTTGAATAAACATGCAAAGGAATGTGCAGCAGGAAGAACCTGGTAGGTAGAAATACAGGTGCTCCTGATATTACAATCTGGTCTGCAACAGAGGTCAGAGAAACTGCTTCCCCCATACTCCCTTAATGATACCCTGAAAAATGGTTAGGTTGCCTTGTTGCTGTTGGCATTCATCTTTCTTGAGAGACAATGGAGTGTGTCTCCAGAGGTGAAGTCAAACGGCTGTGTTAGGAGCACCGAAGTGACTTCCCCAGGGCGCAAGCCTGGGCAGTGTGTACGGAGATCTTAGACTGTCCAGATGACAGCCCCAGCTTGGTCTTACTGAGTTGCTGCCGGAAGGAGGTATACAAGGCACCATCCAACCGTCTTAGGGACTCCACTCCAGCTTTGTGTAGGGTTCACTTCTTAGCCTTTTCTTCTCCTGAAGATATCCCAGCAGAGGTTTAGGATCAGAGTTCTTCTTCTCCTAGATGGGCTACCTTCCCAGGTTGACAAGCCCCTTCTCCCTCTACAGCACGTGCAGGAACTGCCTTCTTGACCATTGGACCCAACGTTGGTCTTGTCCACTCAATCCGCCAGAGCCTGTCTTCATGTGCAGGGCAAGTCCCTAACTCACTGAGGGTTGGAGACCCATTGGCTACCCTCACCTGGTTTAGCCAGCCAGTGGGAGCCATTCCAGGGTGTGGCTGCTGTCTCATGCAGACAGCTTCTAGGAGCCACAGTTGATAGTTGAATGCAAGGTTGGGGACCAAAGAGGCACAAACTAGAATCATAGAATAGAATCTTAGAATCCAGTCCAACCCCCTGCCAAGCAGGAAACACCATCAAAGCATTCCTGACATATGGCCGTCGAGCCTCTGCTTACACCATACACCTTCCAGGTGTATGGTGTGGGTACCACCCCTTCCCTAGCACCCCAAATAGCCCAGTTAGGTTGAAAACAGGGTGGCACACTTTCTCCCAGCACAAAACTACAATTGAATATACCCCATTGCTTTTACACACTGATTTGTCTCTGCTTTCCCCAATGAATCCTGGGGGTTGTAGTTTGGTCAAGGTGCTGAAAATTCCGTTTTGGGGGTCCCCACCTTCCCTTTCAAAAACTACCATTCCCAAGGAAAGGGAAGGGCCTTTAAGTCTACTTTTAAGTCTGATGCAGACATGACTTTTGAATACCTGTTTACTCTTATATACTTGTCAGTTTTGGTTGTGATCAATGCATGCTATTAAGCCCAAGAGAGCCATTTTAAAATTGAATACAGATTCTAGGCAATCTGCAGCAAATTATAGAAAAGGAAAATTTTGCACATGGGTGAGAACTACAAAGATCAATATTCAGTTAGTGGACAATTCTATAAACGGTTGCCAAATGACTCTGAACTTCTCTGAGTTATCCCTCTTATAGTACATAATTTGTTCTTTGTTGGATGACTCTGTAAATTCCCAAATACAGGTGGAGATTAGGTTCCCCAGACATCCCTTTTATTGCACATTTACCATGATTTGTGCTCACAATGCTGTTGGGTCTGTCACATGTGATCACACTTCCAATACTGTTTGTATCCACAAGCATTTTGAGGTGGCCAGCCTGCTTCATTTCCAGTCAGTTGGTATCCTGCTGAAATCCCATAACTTTCCTCAGGGCCGTCTTAAGGTCATTGGGCGCCCTGGTGCAGGGATCCCTCGGGCGCCCCCCCACTCTTTAAAAAAAAGAGGAAAGCTCTTACCTGGCGTGCCGGGCTGCGGGGGCGGGGAGAGCCGGAGGCCGCCCGCCTGTCCGATGCCGGGTTGAGTGGGGGAGGGGGCGCCGCTGCTCTGTGTAGCCTTCCTCCCTTCTCCCAGCGGGCCGGGATGCCTGGGCAGGCCGGGCCGCGCTGGGGCCTTCCTGGCCGTCTCCCGCGACTCCAGCACTTGCTGGGTCCACGGCCATTTCCTTCCCGCCAACAGGGCCCTGCGTTTCATTGGTAGAGATGCTGCCATGTGGCGTCGCCTCTACCAATGAAATGCAGCACCGGGGTGAGGGATGACCCTGGCGCTGCAGAGCGGAACAGTGTCCTAGTGCCGCTCGCTTACCTCCCTGCTCTTCCGTCGCGGCTGGTGGAGGGAAAAGGGAGGCCGCTGCGCAGCTCCCCCACTTGCTGGGGCGTCACTCAGCACCCCCTGATTGCCCAGGTGCCCTGGCACAACGTGCCACTAGAGTCAATGGGCGAGCCGGGCCTGATTTTCTTGCTTTTGTTGTGTTAAAGAGCCTCAGGGCAGCAACAACGTGGTTACATTGGAGGAGTGCAGGTGACTCCCCTGTGTGCATAAGTGAAATCGTGTAAAGCGGGGAGCACCCTTTAAACGCCTTCTCCACCACTCTCTCTTCAATCCATACCCAAAATGCCGTATATAAAAATATCCACAATTAACATTGAAGCTCTGGGGCTGGCAGGAGGCTGGCGGTTGCTGCTGCACTTCCCCGCAGATCAGCTGTTAGGCGGGGAGACTGAGCAGTGTAAACAAAGCTACACTGAGTCTCCAGGTTGCTTCGGGGCTCCCTCACTGATGTCCTCTTCGGACTCCAGGAAGACCGTCCTCGCAAGACAGGCGGACTCTCCAGGTCTCTCCTGCTATTTCCGGGTTTGAATTGAATTGAATTAATTATTTCCTGGCCACATGTGTATACAAGGTTATTGTGCATGAGTGGGTGGGATGCCTATATTGCAGAGAAAACTGAAGCAGAATAAATCCATCACTGATGCACTATGATTGTGTCAATAAAATGTTGCAGAATACACCTGCAATAAGACACCAGTTTGGAGGGACCCATCGTGATTTCCACAGCTGCAGTATAATGTAAAAAGGGGGCAGGTGGTGCTGTGGTCTAAACCATTGAGCCTCTTGGACTTGCTGATCAGAAGGTTGGCGGTTCGAATCCGCTCAACGGGGTGACTTCCCGTTGCTCTGCCTCAGCTCTTACCAACCTAGGAGTTCGAAAGCATGCCAGTGCGAGTAGATAAATAGGTACCACCGCAGCGGGAAGGTAAATGGCATTTTCATGTGCTCTGGTTTCCCTCATGGTGTTCTGTTGCACCAGAAGCGGTTTAGTCCTGCTGGCCACATGACCCAGAAAGTTGTCTGTGGACCAACGCCGGCTCCCTTGGCCTGAAAGCGAGATGAGTGCCGCAACCCCATAGTCGCCTTTGACTGGACTTAACCATCCAGGGGTCTTTTACCTTTACCTTTACCTTTATATATATATGATGTACTTTGTGCCAAATGATCTGCCAATCTCAAATGTAATTTGGTTGACATCTGTCCAAATGGCAGAGACGCGCCACCATAGAAGGTGATTGATTCTATTCAAACAGAAGCCTCAATTGATTCTGGGAATGACATCTTGGCTAGGCAATTCCAAAATGCACTGACTTTAGAATTGCCTGACTTGCATCAAGTCACCCATTGGTGGGGGGAATTGTATAAATCTATTGACCTTGATTGCCCTCTCTGGCATTGTATTGAAAGGGCAATAAGGATCAGTTTTCAAAAAGGAATACTGTTGTGCCAATATTTGGAATGCGTTTTATCATTACAGGTGTTTCTGCACAGCTTACCAGCACGAGGCTGAGGAGAAACACATCAGTTGGAACACCATTTTGGATGGCTCCTGAGGTGAGCTATAGTTTGCTTAGCGTGTGTACGCTTACTTCTATTAAATAGCTAGCTTTGAACTGGTTTAGGTTTTTTTAACTTCTAATTTCATTGTCTTGTTATTTGTGGTTTTGGTGTGTGTGTTTTTGACAATCAAGTAGGTCGTAAGTTATATTACCCTGTTTCCCCGAAAATAAGACATACCCATAAAATAAGCCGTAGCAGGATTTCTAAGCATTTGCGCAATATAAGCCATACCCCGAAAATAAGACATAGTGATAGGCTCAGTTCTGGAGGGCACCAAGGAAGAGGCGAGGCTGGACGCGTAATAAAAATAAGACATCCCCTGAAAATGAGCCATAGTGTGTCTTCTTGAGGAAAAATAAATATAAGACAGTGTCTTATTTTCGGGGAAACACAGTGAATACAAAAATAGAAAGCTAGGTTTAAGATTTCAGGGCTTTAAGATACATGTTATCTGAATTCTCAAACTCCCTTTATATGTAGGATACTAGCCATCCATCTTTAAGAATAAGCTGAGTAAAAAGATTGGGATTTAGCTGAGGTGACTGAAGTTATGTGCCAAAAACAGGGCAGCCAAGTTTGAACCCACATCTATGGTAAATGGCAGTTTCCCACTGAATCTGCTTTAAATCCAACCTGGTTCTATAGCAGATGGTTCTCGTCAGAGGAATTTGTTAAATGCTACTGTTTCTCTAATCTGGCACCGCTCCCTCCCACAGTGAACTCATATGGTGAGTGTCATGTATGTGTGTCAGTGTCATGCCAATAGAATTGGATTCCCCCCCAGTTCTTTAGGGGAGGAGGTCAGGAATTCAAATTAGGAGAAAGAAAACTGGACCAGAAGTACCTGGTCTAGAGGGTTCTGTTGTTCCAGTACATCTCTAGCCTTTGGAAGTCACATTGCCCTCCTCTGACTCTTAAGACTCAAAGCCCAAAGAGAGCCACATTTTTTACCTCCTCCATTAGAGTCAAGGGCTGCTAAAGTAGGCTTGTCCCCTTTGAATCAAGAGGTTCCCCTCATGCAAGGTAGAGCCAGCTACTGAAATGATGCAGCAACCCCTATTTAAAGGTCAATCTGAGGATGACTGCCACTGAAACAACATTTGAGCGTTGCTCTTGCGGAGCCATGCATGGAGCTGTCCAGGGTGCTACTGAAGCCTCGCCTCGCCTCCATTCTGCTGAGCCTGTCATTCAACACAGAACAAAGTGGACTGTTCTGTAAGAGGGTGGTGGTGAGAGATGCATCTGGTCCCGTTAAAACATTTAGGCCCAGAATAAATGCGACACCAGAGCCTATGCAATATTCAGCACAAGTAGCACCTCATTTAAAACACCACACAACCAACCTCTGACTGGTCAGTCATCCTACATTCTGCACACTCCTTCGAAATTTCCTGTGCAGTTCTCGGCTCAAAAACATGTATTAAAATGAATATTTTGGGTGGCAATGCATGCAATAATGAGCACTTTAGGGGAAAATGCATAGAGAATTGATATTTTTGGGAAAACATACAGAAATGAATATGAAATGTGTACTATTGTTAATGCAAAGGGTTTGGTTTTTTTTTGAGTTTTGTAAAAAAAAAAAAAGTTCGTGCAAAATTGGATGGAATCAATATGTCAAGAGTGAAAAGGACCAGAGATGGACTTGATCCCCCTGTACTTGTTTGAAACAATTTTACATATAACACCGGTCCTGAAAGACCTACATTGGCTCCCAGTATGTTTCCAAGCACAATTCAGTGTTGGTGCTGACCTTTAAAGCCCTAAACCAGGGGTCAGCAAACTTTGTCAGCAGGGGGCTGGTCCACTGTCCCTCAGATCTTGTGGGGGGCTGGACTGAATATATTGGGGGGGGGGGTAAACGAATTCCTATGCCACACAAATAACCCAGAGATGCATTTTAAATAAAAGGACACATTATACTTATGTAAAAACAAGCTGATTCCCGGACCATCCACGGGCTGGATATAGAAGGTGATTGGGCCGGATCTGGCCCCTGAGCCTTAGTTTGCCTACCCATGCCCTAAACGGCCTCAGCCCAGTAAAGCTGAAGGAGCGTCTCCACTCCCATCGTTCAGTCTGGACACTGAGATCCAGCTCCGAGGGCCTTCTGGTGGTCCCCTCACTGCAAGAAGTGAGGTTACAGGGAACCAGGCAGAGGGCCTTCTCGGTTGTGGTGCCCGCCCTGTGGAACAGCCTTCCATCAGATGTCAAGGAAATAAACAACTATCTGACTTTTAGAAGACATCTGAAGGCAGCCCTGTTTAGGGAAGTTTTTAATGTTGTATGTTTTATTGCGTTTTTAATATTCTGTTGGGAACCACCCAGAGTGGATGGGATATAAATAATCTAATAATAATAATAATAATAATAATAATAATAATAATTTAGTTGTTAGCACTCCACCAATGTGCACAGGGGTCAAGAATGCCACCCCTGTGTGAAACACTCATTGTCTGTACGCAAAAAATACTAAATGAGTGAGCAGCAAATATCCGAATGCATTTTAATACAACTTTTTATTTTTAGACTACATGGGTTAAACAATAAGGCGGATCTTTCGGGATTTCAAAAATAACGTTCTTACTGAAAAACAATGTAATCTTCAATGGCATTCTAGAACGGTCCTGTTGAACAAGCCTTCCTAGCTGGAAGCTCCAGCTGCTGCTTTAAAGCAAAACTTCTTATCTAATCAAAACATATTTCTTTTGATGGATCTATTTAAATGATAACTTGCAATATCCATCTTACGTTCAAAATGACGCTGCAACTGTAATGTGCCGGGGCGGCTTTAATTAAAAGGCTTTAAATACCTTTCAGTGAAAAGCTAATGCCTAGCAAAAATGACAGGATTCTACGTACAGCAATTGAAAACTGCAAGCTCAGTTTTATAATTCATTGGAAATAAACATCACGCCCAATGCATACAAACAGTCTAAAAAAGGGCCTTGCTTGCCTTTTCCCTTTTCTCCCCTCCAGCATCTCCTATTTGCTGCTCAGTGGCCCGCATCACAGGGCTCAAGGTCAGTCCCAGCTTAATAGCTTTAGGTTTCTTTACCTCCTATTTAGCTAACATTAGCTTCCCTGATCTGGACGGACGTTTTGTTCTCTGCCCGAGTACCATTTAAATAAGAGGGAGAGTTTATGTCGGCCAAATTCTAGGGGAAAGATGCACATTTAGACAAATAAAGTACAAAATCCCTTTAGTTTTTCTGATGCCTCAAAGGCATTTGAAAGTCATTGTGCATGTGCAGATTGTTTGAATGGGGGAAAGGAAAAGCAGGATCTTAACAATGAGATGAATAGCTTCTCTGCAGTAAGGAAATACGTGTCCCATTTATAACATATAAGGCAAATTTAATGCTCATTAGGCACTGTCTCGCTGTAACTATAATTTTGCAGATTCACTCCTCTCCCAGTTTGCTGGTACTTTTGCAGAACCGAGTCATGTTTGGTTTGGGAAGGGGGTGCCATTGCTTGAGATAAACCGTTGCTTGTATAACAGCCCCTGAGAGAAGGGGGAGATGACTCGCATACCCGCCAACATTTCTCCAATGAAAATAGGGAAATCCCATTCCATAATAATAATTTTACTATTTATACCCCACACATCTTATTGGGTTGCTCCAGAACTCTGGGCAGCTTCCAACATATATGAAAACATAATAAAACATCAAACATAACAAAAACTTCCCTATACAGGACTGCCTTTAGATGGCTTTGGGGGTGGGGTGGATAACTCCATACCCTCCAACTTTTCTCCAATGAAAATAGGGACGTCCTAAGGAAAAGCAGGACATTCCAGGATAAAATCAGAAACCAGGACAGCTTCTCTAAATAAGGGATGGTCCTGGAAAATGGGGACACTTGGAGGGTCTGAACTCATTCTTCTTTCTTTTTGGCGATCTCTCCTAGCCGAGTAAGATTGTCTTCCATAAACACGGTTGTAACAATGAGTCCGTAAGTGACTGTGGAGGCCAATTCTGGATCCCCACATCCTTCCACAGTGGGGACATTGGTTCCCGGGCGGGAGTTGATCGCTGTGTAGATTTGCCAAGCGTGCCTTCCTCTTAGCACGTTTCTCCCTTACGTCCTGAGTTTGAGTGTCTTTAAAGCCCATGACACCTTTGGTAAAGGCTGTTCTCCAACTGGAGCGCTCACAGGCCAGTGTTTCCCAGTTGTGTTTATACTATATATTTTTAGATTTGCCTTGAGGGTATCTTTAAACCTTTTTTGTTGACTACCAGCATTATGCTTTCCATTTTTAAGTTTGGAATAGAGTAATTGCTTGGGAAGATGATCATCAGGCATCCGCACAACATGACCAGTCCAAAGTTGATGTTGAAGAATCATTGCTTCGACACCGGTGATCTTTGCTTCATCCAGTACACTGATATTAGTTCGCCGGTCTTCCCAAGTGCGAAGATGTTTAGGATGAACTCATAAACAAACACTGAGGCAGGGATTTGCCCTTGCCTTTCTAATCAAACACAACTTCTCTTCAAATGCTGTTTACTGAGTCACCGGGTGGTAATGAGGATTGTGAGCCCCCAAAAGATTAAGAGCCATTCTTGACATGTGCTAAATAGAATCTAAACAAGCTAACCAAAAGAGGGAAGAATGCCACATACTGTATGTAGAAGGGTGCTGGCACCAGCAATGTGCACAGCATTGGGGGTGGGAATCAATGGCTCAGTCCCTCTTCCCCCTTCTCCCTAGGAGTGTTCACGTGTTGCATTCAATGGGCATACAATCTGAGTATGTAAACAATCGAGCTGTACACTTGCACAGGTTGTACACTTCGGCTGGTGGCCCTGCTACGCCCCTATCTGGACAGCGATAGCATAACTACTGTTGTCTATGCTCTGATAACCTCAAGGTTAGATTACTGCAATGCTTTATACGTAGGGCTACCTCTGAAGACGGTTCGGACACTTCAGCTGGTGCAGAATTCAGCGGCCAGGTTGCTCACCGGAGCAAGACGGTTTGAGCATATTACATTGATCCTGGTCCGACTGCACTGGCTACTAGTTAGTTTCTGGGCCCAATTCAAAGTGCTGGTTTTGTCCTATAAAGCCTTAAATGGCTCAGGACCACAATACCTCAAGGACTGCATCTTCCCATATGAATCTACCCGAACCTTGAGATCATCTTCTGAGGCCCTTCATGTGCCTCCTCCTCGAGAGGTCTGAAGGGTGGCAACACAAGAACAGGGTCTTCTCTGCAGTGGCTCCCCGTCTGTGGAATGCTCTCCCCAGAGAAATTAACCTGGCGCCTTCACTATACACTGTTAGGTGCTAGGCAAAAACGTTCCTTTTCAAGCAGGCATTTGCCTGACTTGATCTACATCCTATACCCTTTTTTTTAAAAAAAGCTGGCTCTTTGGGGTTTTTTTTTGTTGGGTTGTTGGTTTTGTCTTGATTTTATGTACAGTATTTGATATTTTGGGAATGCGGGTGGCTCTGTGGTTTAACCTAGAGCTTGCTGATCAGAAGGTCGGCGGTTTGAATCCCCACGACAGGGTGAGCTCCCATTGTTCAGTCCCTACTCCTGCCAACCTAGCAGTTTGAAAGCATGTGAAAGTGCAAGTAGATAAATAGGGACCGCTCTGGCAGGAAGGTAAACGGTGTTTCCGTGCACTGCTCTGGTTCGCCAGAAGCAGCTTAGTCATGCTGGCCACATGACCCGGAAGCTGTACACTGGCTCCCTCGGCCAGTAAAGCGAGATGAGCGCCGCAACCCCAGAGTTGTCCGCGACTGGACCTAATGGTCAGGGTTCCTTTACCTTTACCTTTATTTGATATTTTATGTGAACTGCCCTGAGACCTTCAGGTATAGGGCAGTATAGAAATTAATTAAATAAATAAAAGTGTACCGCCTGTGTACACAATAGACGAGTTTTAAAAATCAACTAATGTACGCTCTTTCGCACAAATACTTAAGCATGGGGAGGGACAGCTTGTACCTGTGTTCAAAGTCTGAAGGGGGACATTGTCTAATTCTGATCTTCATGGCTCACTTTTTGGTGTGAATTGCTTGAAGCGGATAGCTCAGGAGAGCTCAGTCGGTTAGAGCATGGTGCTGATTACCCCAAGGTTGCAGGTTCGATCCCCAGATGGGACAGCTGCATATTCCTGCATTACAGGCATTTAGACTAAATGATCCACAGGGTCTCTTCCAACTCTACATTTCTATGATTCCTCTTCATTAACAAAGTACTATGGACCCTTTGATTAACTATAGATAAAACTGTCTGATTTATTTTTGGGGCTGGGGATGCGTTTTAATGATTGGACACCCTCCATAGATACTGTTTTGCTGCCTTATAACTGAACTGATGGCTATATATATATATATATAAATGGGAGGGCTAAAAATGAAAGGCAATAGATTTTGCTATGCCTAGCAAAATTGGTTGTGATTTCCTTCTGAGTGACTGCCTCAAAGGAGTTCATTTACATGATTTCAGTGAAGTGACATTATTGGGAACAGATGTTTTTGGAAAGAGGATGAAGAAATTTTTAAAGCTTGAAATGTGTTAAGCTTCCTGCCATAGTGTTGCCCCTCACATTTTGACAGTCTCTGTTAATGGCAAATGCCAAGATATAATGGGTTTTTATTCAGGATGTAAATGTTGAGTCATCATTCTGGGAGGACGCCTCACAATCAAATAAATTAGATATATTTAAAAGTAAAAAACTACCGGGTATATCTGTCGATTCCTCCTTTAAATTTTGCCGAGGCATAACTCATAAGGGCAAACTTTAACCATTTTGTATGCCGTTTTACTTCCCTGTCTCTTTTTCAGCCTGTTCTCCAGGGCCGGCTCTAAGGCAAGGTTGGGTGGCGCAGGGCACTGGGCAGCCCGGGGGGGGGGGGCACACGGCTGCGCCCACCAGACAGCCGCGGTGGGAAATGGGGCGGGGGTGGATGCCGGAGCGATCTTCGCACCACGGCACCAGGGTGCCCGATCTGCTTAAGACGGCCCTGCTGTTCCCTAATGCTTTTGGGGAGGAAACGAAATGAGGATTAGGCGGAGGGGTCGGCCTCTTTCCTTTGGCCCTCGCCCCACCCCCCAGCCGGCTGGCCATTGTCCTAGCTGGGAGGGGTGGGACGATGGCCATCCTACCCAGGTGGGAGGCACCAGAGCAGGTAAGCCCTCCCCCCCTGGTGTCACAAACCCCGCCCACCTGCTGGGAAGGGAGGGCCGAAATGCTCCCTGTGCAACTCATTGCTCTCTCTGAACAGTTCATAAATTTCCATAGCATATGGCAGCGGGTGAAAATATGGGAAACCTAGGAAGGAAGGAAGATTTATGAAATGGGACTTCTCATATTTTTTATATGGGTTCTGTGGCACACTGGAAGAAAATTCCAGAATATGTATTTGCACAATTCTATATTTGGCCAAGCAAAATGTTACAAAAAAGCCTGCAACGTGTTTGAGTTCTCCATAATTCTTCATCAGGTTAGAAGGGAACGAAAATGGAGATGGCGGCAACAGGGCCGGCCCTACGGCAAGGCTGGGTGGCGCAGGCCCGCCAGGGGGCGCCGCGCTGCTGAACCTGTGTGCGCTGCGCCCGCCAGACAGCCGCGCTGGGAAACGGGGCGGGGGGGGCGGGGCGCCAGAGCGATCTCCGCACCACGGCGCCAGGGGGCCAGATATGCTTAAGACGGCCCTGGGCGGCAAGGGGGAGCTGGTTGATGCTGGAATCACGGGGGGGTGTCTGCTTTTAATCATGATTTTAGGAGGGGTTGTGAGAACCGGTAGCAGACATATCCCATCTTCCCCACCATTGGCTGGGTGCTTTACAGATTCTAAGGTCTTCTTAGAACTGCTGGGGTGGAAGGAGAAGCATATGGTTTAGGACAGGGGAGTTTCTCCATTGCTCAATCTTTAGTTCAATTCTGCAATTTTCTGCATCAGTTTCTGATTTCTTTTTCAAAATTCCTCATGAGAATTCGCCAATGTTTTAGTAAAGTTTTCTCCTGATTACATACGCAGTTTCCCCTAGGAGACACATTCTTGCAAGCAGTTTCTCCTAATAGAACACATTTTTGTACCGTTTTCACTAATGCAGGCATTTAAACGCACACTTTAGTATATCCGTTTTTGTACACATTGGATTGTATTCTACTGAGCTTTACTCCGAGCAAACCCAATAAAATCAATGGACATGGAAATTAGAGTCACTAATTTCCATGGATCTACTCTCAGTAATAATAATAATAATAATAATTTATTATTTATACCCCGCCCATCTGGCTGGGTTTCCCCAGTTGCATACTGCCCATCACTTGGCTGAACAACTGCATTGCAAAATTCTGTGTCAATTTCAAAGGATGGCTGTATTTCAATCCACATATTTTTTGGGAAAGTGCAAACTAGATGAGTTTGCTTTTAAATGATAACTGGATCATCTCCCCCACCATCCCTGCATACCGTGTCCGCTTCTAAAAACATACAGTCTGGCTGTTACTTCCCAGCTCTGTATACATCTGTAGATGAAACATGCCTTATTTTAAGCTTTTTCTTTTCTGGAAGAAGCGCTGCATGTTGAGTTACCCTGGAGGAGGCTGTCCTCTTAAGCAAGCCTCGTCTTTGTACCTGATTTTTCTGCTTAGAGAAGAGCAGCAACATATTTCCATGCCTATTATCCTTACATTTTCTCATAGCTCCTGTGTATTTGAATGCAAGGCATTTTATGTATATTCAAATAGTTGTATGGCAAATGGAAAGCAAGAGAGTGATTGGATTGAGAGACAAAGGAGGATTATTTATTTTAGCTCAGATACACCCGCCACTTGAACACCATTCATTCCTATTGCCAGTCGGCTGACTGAAAGAGCATTGCTCCAGCTCTTAAAATATAAAATGTGATGTAAACCACTCTGTCTTAAATCAGTCAATCCCCCACCATCATTCAACACACACACACACACACACACACACACTATCACAGAATCCCTATAGAATACAGTGGTGCCTCGCAAGACAAATTTAATTCGTTCCGCGAGTCAATTCGTTTTGTGAAAAAATCGTCTTGCGAATCGTGGTTTCCCATAGGAATGCATTGACATTTCTCTTTTTTTTGCCCATAGGAACACATTAATTAAATTTCAATGCATTCCTATGGGAAACCGCGATTCGCAAGACGAATTTTTCACAAAACGAATTCGTCTTGCGAGTCACCATCAGATCGCAAGAGGCATTCGCCTTGCGAAAAATTCGTCTTGCAGGGCATTCGTCTTGCGAGGTACCACTGTATATAAAACCGAGTTGCATGCAGGTATAATATGTATAGCATCTTGCCTTGGTGCTGTAAATTAAATTAAACGGTGTCGTAACATTACAAAAATTGGACGGTGCATTTTGTTTGCTTGGCCAGCTCTTTTGCTCTCCTTGGAGCAAGGGTAACTAGATTGTGCCATATTCAGGTTTTTGCATGTGTGTACACTGATCCATTTTTCAGCATAATGCCGGCATACCGCATAAGCTGCTTAGCTAGCAACATCACCAGCTTTCCCCCAGGAGCCTCAGACCTTTTAAACTCCAGCTTCTTCCCAGCTTGGTGGGTCAGCGGTGCTAATTGTCCAGTGCAGGTCTCCAGCTAGTCTCACGCCACAGTCATAATCATGCCGTGTTATACATTGTATGCCTGCGGCTATTTATTTTTTTAATGCATGTGTTGTGTATTCTGAGGAGAGAAGAGGAGGAGGAGGAGGGGTGGATAGTTTTGCAGTGTAAAATCCAGCAATACTTTTTTAAGGAGTCGCTGAGCAATCCTGTATTCTCTGTGTTTCCTTGTTGTTGTTTGAATCATACAAAACATACAGACCCTCTTGCACCATGTGTCTACATTTTGCCAATTTCTCATCGTTTTGTGTCAGTTTAAATGCTAATTTTCTATTACAGTCAGTCATCAGTCTATGAAAGCCAGACATATTGTTGGAGTAGAGTAACATATGCAGATGGCGCTGTGGTATAATAATAATAATAATAATAATAATAATAATAATAATAATAATAATAATATATTACTTATACCCTGCCCATCTGGCTGGGTTTCCCCAGCCACTTTGGGCGGCTTCCAACAGGAGATTAAAAACCACTGAGTTTCTTGGGCTTGCTGATCAGAAGATTGGCAGTTCGAATCCCCGCGACGGGGTGAGCTCCGGTTGCTCTGTCCCAGCTTCTGCCAACCTAGCAGTTCAAAAGCACGCCAGTACAAGTAGATAAATAGGTGCCGCTGTGGTGGGAAGGTAAACGGTGTTTCCGTGCACTCTGGTTTCTGTCACGGTGTTCCGTTATGCCAGAAGTGGTTTAGTCATGTTGGCCACATGGTCCAGAAAGCTGTCTGTGGACAAACGCCGGCTCCCTCAGCCTGAAAGCAAGATGAGCGCCGCAACCCCATAGTCACCTTTGACTGGACTTAACCGTCCAGGGGTCCTTTACATTTACCTAAAGTAACATAGTGGCTGGGGCAACCCAGTCACATGGGTGGCATATAAATATATCATCATCATCATTCTAGCTTCCCAAATAAACATATAGAAATTTTGTGAATTGGGGGTATTATTCTATTCTATTCTATTCTATTATTATATTTATGTATTATTGTCACTTACTGAAAGTGGTATCTAAAGGCGGGGGGGGGGGGAGTAACATGCGTCCATACCGGTAGGATTCATGTAGATTCTGGGCGTGAAACCAGTTCTATCAGTGATGGGGACCCAGATGTTGTTAGAACTATGACCCTGTCTTCCCTTGACCACTGGGAAAGATGGGTCTTGAGCTGACAGATGTTGGAGTTCAACAACAGCTTAGCCACATGCTCCGCATCCCTACCTAGTCATGTTGGCTTCTGATTTTCTTTCATTTCCCTTGAAAGGACCCTGAAGCCCTATGGCACTTATGGCTTGTACCTAGCCACAATTTGCAGCCACCTAAACAAGGTCTAAAACCTAACCTCTTCCATCCGGCGTTAATACTTGGGGAGAAGTTCATTCTGTACCTATCTTCCCACTCCCTTAGAGGTAAGACAGTTGGACCATGGTTTCATCATGGAGGTGCCTTCTCCTCCAGCTTTGTCCAACCTGTTTCCCTCCAGATGTGGCCCGACTACCTCCAATGATCAGGGATGATGGGAGCTGTAGCCCAGTAACATCTGGGGGTAACAAGGTTGGGGAAGACTGATCTATGTTATGGAAAACGTTTTCTAGTTTGGTTTCTTTGGCACTTAATTCGCTGAGCTGTCCACTGAGATCTCTTTTTCTGGTCAGTCTTTACAGGAGAGAGACTGCTGGAACGATCAGGGACAAACTATTCCACCCCCTCTGCCTTTAAAAGGAGGAGCTGATGGTGAATTTTATCATATGTGGTGGACGTGCGAGAAAGTAAAATGATTTTGGGAAATGATATACAATGAGTTGAAAAAGATGTTCCAGTACACCTTTCCCAAAAACCCCAAAGCTTTTTTATTGGGACTAATGGGAGAGGAAATAGCAAAGGGAGATCAGAGACTATTTATGTATGCTACAACTGCGGCGAGGACTTTATTAGCCCAAAAATGGAAATTACAGGAGATACCAACGATTGAGGAGTGGCAGACGAAAATGATGGACTATGCAGAACTGGCAAAGTTGACCTGTGGGATCCGAAACCAGGGAGAGACAAAGTTCCAGAAGGAATGGAGTAAATTCATTGCCTATATGGAGAAAAACTGTAGAAGTTTAAGGACACTTGCGGGACAGAAATAAATCCTACGAATTTAATCTATCCATGTTTGTAAAAAGGAACTGCAAGATAAGAGTGAGAAATAAAGCCGAATGACGGGAGGGAGGGAAGTCACGGCTTGGCAGAGCGAAATGAACTGAGATGGGCGAATTTGAGATGGAATGTAATTATTATTATTGTGTTGTTGTTTTGTTTATTTGGAAAATTTAATAAAAATTATTTTAAAAAGATGAGCTGCTTTTTAAGTACTTACTCTTGCTCTCTGTTAATGTTTTTGTGGGGAATAAACCATTGCCTTTTTGTCAGGAAAATATGAATATTAATAATTTGAAATGCTGAGATTTGATCCACATGCAAGCTGCACTGGGTTTCCATGATGGTGGGATGTAAATGTGGAAGAATAAATGAGCAAAGTGCAATAATTCCTGTAGGAAGACTACATTCCCCCTTTAGATGCCCATGCTTTTTCTCTCTCTGCAAATGCATGCACTAAAGAGGATAAAAAGCAACATTGTTTTCAAAAGGAAATGTTGCCGGAGGATTTCAAAAACTGTAATTATTTTGGAATAATTAGCATCCGATGGCAAGAATTAATTTTATTGTGTGCATTCTGTGGCCACTGTTAAAAATTAAGAACACTTGCACCCTGAATTTATGCAGAAAATTTGAATGGGTGTGTCTGTCAATGGTAGACTTGAATTGGAATTTGTAACTAAGGTTACATTCACACCATATACTTAAAGCACAGTCCCCACCCCCAAAAAAGAATTCTGAGAACTGCAGTTTAGTGCTCATAAATCTACAGATCTCAGGATTCTTTGCGGAGAAGCAATGTGTTTTAAATGTGTGGTGTGGATGTAGCCTAAATAGAGTGCCTTTGTATGCCCTGCTTGGACAATGGGGCAATTGTTAACTCTGATGGTTTTTTTATTTTATTTGATAGGTCATTGCTTGTGAACAGCAGTATGACTACTCCTATGATGCTCGCTGCGACGTTTGGTCTCTTGGGATCACAGCCATTGAACTGGGTGATGGGGATCCGCCTTTATTCGACATGCATCCAGTGAAAACACTTTTCAAGATCCCAAGGTATGGCACTAGGTGGCTCTCTTAGCTTGCTAGATTGTCATTCCTCACACAGACCGTGGCCTTTCAACAGGGAAATGCAAGTGTGAAATTTGGTACATCATTGCATCCTAAGTTAACCCTGACTGAGAAATGCTACTCTTAAGAAGATTCTTGCTTGCCCTGACCTACATGCAGGTATTGCATTCTCCTAGAATAAGAACATTTAATTTTTCCATAGGGTTATATATATATATATATATATATATATATATATATATATATATATATATACATACACAGTGGTGCTTCGACTTACGAATTTAATCCGTTCTGAAGGCACTTTCGTAGGTCGAAAAATTCGTAAGTCGAAAAGCGCCATTGGAAATGCGATTTCCCATAGGCTATGCACTGGAAATGGGAAAAAAATCGTAAGTGGAAGCAACCCCATCTAAAAATCCGTAAGTAAAAAAAAACCCTATCTAAAACCGTCGCGGTATCCGTTCGGATGTCGAGAAATTCGTAAGCGTGTGGCCATTTGCCCCACTCGTAAGTCGAGTCGTTCCTAAGTCGAGGTACCACTGTATAAAGCTTTCTCTCTATTTCTCTATGTAATAAAAATGTAAGGCTGTCATCACACCACTGGAGGATTTGTAGTGCCAGGTCACAATCCTGGATTTGCAGGGCAGGGGAGCAAAAAATGAAGGCAGGGTGTACAACAGCAGTGGACTGTAGTATGGGAGCAAGAAGGGAGGGACACTGAGCGGGGGAAAGTGGTGGTTTAAAACAACAGCAGGTTTCAGTAAAGCAGGGATGGAGGAAACAGGAAAATGGTGCTTTGGGCAGATGTTTGAGTACAGGGAGTTGGAAGTAGCTGTGTTTCAGCTTCTTTCCCTCCTTACTGCACTTAAACTCTCCCCCCCTCCATTTCTCAGCAGCCTCATGTGAGAGAGGTAAAGGGCACGGAGCCCTCAAATATTCCATGGTACCTTCCTCCTACAATCATCTATTTCACTCCGGGTATCATGTGTTGTCTTCAACATGAAGTTCCAGATTCAGTGTGGCAATTTGGAACTGATACTTGATTGACAAGTAAACGCCCATATATGTACAACACGGACGGGCTGAGCTGAACCTGGGTATCTGACAGGCTGGCTCTTAGTGTTCCATTCTTCTTAAAGAGACAGTAGCGTATATCATCCTGGAGCGTTTGCGCAAAGGGGGCTGCGGGGAGAAGAGGCATGGAAGTGGCTTTAGAAACAGGAGTGGGACAATCAAGCTTAGTAGTTGGAAGGGGGAAGCCCTAGGACAGGGGTCAGCAAACTTTTTCAGCAGGGGGCCAGTCCACTGTCCCTCAGACCTTGTGGAGGGCCGGACTATATTTTGGAAAAAAATATGAACAAATTCCTATGCCCCACAAATAACCCAGAGATGCATTTTAAATAAAAGGACACATTCTACTCATGTAAAAATGCTGATTCCCGGACTGTCCGCGGGCCAGATTTAGGTGGTGATTGGGCCGCATCCGGCCCCCAGGCCTTAGTTTGGGGAACCCTGCCCTAGGACATGGGTAGGCAAACTAAGGCCCAGGGGCCGGGGCCGGCCCAATCGCCTTCTCAATCCGGCCCGCGGATGGTCCGGGAATCAGCGTGTTTTGACATGAGTAGAATGTGCCCTTTTATTTTTAAAATGCATCTCTGGGTTATTTGTGGGGCCTGTGCCTGGTGTTTTTACATGAGTAGAATGTGTGCTTTTATTTAAAAAATGCACCTCTGGGTTATTTGTGGGGCAAAGGAATTCGTTCATTATTATTATTTTCTAAATATAGTCCGGTCCCCCACAAGGTCCGAGGGACAGTGGACCGGCCCCCTCCCCTGCTGAAAAAGTTTGCTGACCCCTGCCCTAGGAGGTCAATGGGGGGGGGGAATGGCAGTGGGATTGGTAAGCAGAGTGAACAGCAGCACAGCCCCTAGTAACTAATACATAGCATCCCATAGAATGTTTAAGTTGAGATCATACTGGATATACCATTTGTTTCCAAAGAAATAAAGGCCGTTACTGAAAATATACAGCACATTACAAGGTTATTTTGATGGGGGGAAAGGTCTTGTGTTATTATGCAGCAAAGTGTTTGATTTCACATGTTAGGTGGTTGTGTTGTTTTCACATGGCCGAAGGACACAGGATTATAAAGACCATTAAGGAATATGACAAAAAGCAGGATGGCATCTCTTAAGCATTTGCCCCAGGTTGATTGCCAGCTGGTATATGCCGGCTTCTTCCATATTCCATTTTGCTATTAGCAATTTGAAAGTTTAGGCAATGAAAATATTTGACCTTTTATTATCTGTACAATCGCACAATTACCATGGGGCGTAAAAAAAAAGGGAAAAAGAATTCTCCTGATTGCTATTTGCATTTCTGATTAGGTCTATTTATATGCAGATGAGGCTCTCCAACATTCTGCATCGTATTATCTCTGTTGCACAACCCAGGCTGCCGTCCTCCCTTCAAAAATTATTCGAACTTAAGCAGCAATTCATCTCTCTCTCTTTTCTCTCTCTCTCCCTCTCTCTTTTGCTTTTTGCACATGTGTAAAACAGGCTGTAGCAATTAAAGCGGTGAGGGAAGCTTCAAATTTCTAAACTAATACCCATAAATTTTTATCAGATAGAGGCTGTAAACAGCTTTAAAGAACAACAGTCATGATGAAATACTGTAAAATATCAGCAGGTGATAGGAAGAAATATAGAACAGGACATGGGAATGGTTGTCTTTCAGTCTGT
Source organism: Zootoca vivipara (assembly GCF_965207765.1). Taxonomy (NCBI): domain Eukaryota; kingdom Metazoa; phylum Chordata; class Lepidosauria; order Squamata; family Lacertidae; genus Zootoca; species Zootoca vivipara. The sequence continues at coordinate 17,570,864 of NC_142582.1, forward strand.
GATTTATCACTTTCTTCCCCCAAAACTGCATATAAATCTGCATGACAAAATAATATATTGTGGTGGCATGTCTTATTTCCATAGGACAAAATACTGAATTTATTAAGTATGCTCCTAACCATCCTATTTTTTATTCTTCACCAAATCTTTGTAATGTCTGAAGCTCAATACTAGCTAGGAATAAATACTGCTTATAGGATGTTAAGTGATTATAGGGACCCGGGTGGCGCTGTGGTCTAAACCGCTGAGCCTCTTGGACTTGCCGATCAGAAGGTCGGCAGTTCGAATCACCACAACGGGGTGAGCTCCCGTTGCTCTGTCCCAGTTCCTGCCAACCTAGCAGTTTGAAAGCATACCAGTGCGAGTAGATAAATAGGTACCGTTGCGGCGGGAAGGTAAACGGTGTTTCCGTGCGCTCTGGTTTCTGTCACAGTGTTCTGTTGTACCAGAAGCTGTTTAGTCCTGCTGGCACATGACCCGGAAAGCTGTCTGTGGACAAACGCCGGCTCCCTTGGCCTGAAAGCGAGATGAGCGGTGCAACTCCATAGTCGCCTTTGACTGGACTTAACCGTCCAGGTCACCTTAAGTGATGAAGGGCCATTTAGAAATGGAGTAAATAACCACCAGTAGCATCATAATAAAGACATCTATGAAAAGACATGATAACTCCAGGACATGGCTCAGGCATGTTGACTATGCATTAATTGTCATAGGACTACATTTCCACAATGTTCTTTGGAGAGACTTGTGGCTAAAATTAAAAACGCTAAATACAAACATTTCCCCCCCCCCCTGAGTTTCCCTAAGATGACTGGCTTCAGGGTAGGCTCCTCTAGTAGCCAGAGGCACCACAGTTTCCAGAACAGATGCCTCTATGCTGAGAAAAATAACTATGTCTCCCTTGTCTAGGCAGATATCCCCCAATCTCTGCATAGCATCACCAAGCTGGTTCAGTGAGAAGGGTAGGCAAAGAGTTGGGGAATGAAGCGACAACATCAGTGCGTTCACCTGCTGTCGCCAGTGGATTATTAGGAAATTGTAGGTGAAGGTATTGGCAGTTGCCTAGCAACCTTCAGATGCCATATTTTCATCCACCGGTATAATAGTCTATATATGTCTCCAAATAAAACACACTGAGCACATTCTCCCTTTGCAGCTCTTTGCCCACTATATCAGGGAAGAGGGAAAGGGTGTTGCGATGAGAGAATTTTAATGTAGCCCCCGCTCCCTCACAATATCCTGATTATGACTTCAGGAACGTTAAGTTGCTCAGAGAATATCTACTGCCCTCAAAAGGATTGTTGTTGTTTAGTCGTTTAGTCGTGTCCGACTCTTCGTGACCCCATGGACCAGAGCACGCCATGCACTCCTGTCTTGCACTGCCTCCCGCAGTTTGGTCAAACTCATGTTCGTAGCTTCGAGAACACTGTCCAACCATCTCGTCCTCTGTCGTACCCTTCTCCTATTGCCCTCAATCTTTCCCAACATCAGGGTCTTTTCCAAGGATTCTTCTCTTCTCATGAGGTGGCCAAAGTATTGGAGCCTCAGCTTCACAATCTGTCCTTCCAGTGAGCACTCAGGGCTGATTTCCTTCAGAATGGATAGGTTTGATCTTCTTGCAGTCCATGGGACTCTCAAGAGTCTCCTCCAGCACCATAATTCAAAAGCATCAATTCTTCGGCGATCAGTCTTCTTTACGGTCCAGCTCTCACTTCCATACATCACTACTGGGAAAACCATAGCTTTAACTATATGGACCTTTGTCGGCAAGGTGATGTCTCTGCTTTTTAAGATGCTGTCTAGGTTTGTCATTGCTTTTCTCCCAAGAAGCAGACGTCTTTTAATTTCGTGACTGCTGTCACCATCTGCAGTGATCAAGGAGCCCAAGAAAGTAAAATCTCTCACTGCCTCCATTTCTTCCCCTTCTATTTGCCAGGAGGTGATGGGACCAGTGGCCATGATCTTGGTTTTTTTTGATGTTGAGCTTCAGACCATATTTTGCGCTCTCCTCTTTCACCCTCATTAAAAGGTTCTTTAATTCCTCCTCACTTTCTGCCATCAAGGTTGTGTCATCTGCATATCTGAGGTTGTTGATATTTCTTCCGGCAATCTTAATTCCGGCTTGGGATTCATCTAGTCCAGCCTTTCGCATGATGAATTCTGCATATAAGTTGTATCCTCAAAAGGATACAACTGGGATATTGAACGGGGGCAGCCTCTTGAAGCTTCCATGCAGCTGGATATCTTGGGGGGCTTCAGAAAGGAAGGAATTTGGTCTCCCTCTGCTGACTAATCTTCTGTCCAGATTTCACTGATGGCTCCCACTTGGAACATGTTGGGCCCCCCATTCTCCTTTCTTCTTCTTTGGTGATCACTCGTAGCCAAGTAAGATTCCAAACCAGCTGTTGGCGCCATATCTCTGGATCTTTGGATTTGTTGTAGCATCTGAACACCTTCCCACTTTTAAACAAAACACCATCACACTATTTGAACAGAAGTCTTCTGGGATATTTATTTCCAGCACATCAATTTATTTCAAAAACAAATGCTTTGGGAATGGTTTTTTTTCTTTATTTGTTTGAAAATACTCACAACATATCCCAATGGTGGTCTTCTTCTTTGGTGGTCGCTCGTAGCCGAGTAAGATTGTCTTCCATGGACACGGTTTTAACCTTTAAGTGACTGCATAGTCAGGCCAATTCTGGATCCACACATCCTTCCACAGTGGGGACATAGGTTTCCAGGCAGGAGTTGATCATGGTGAGGGTTTGCCAAACGTGCCTTCCTCTTAGCTCATTTTCCCCTTTCGTCCTGAGTTTGAGTGTCTTCAAAGCCCATGACACCTTTGGTAAAGGCTGTTCTCCATTATAGCCTGGCTGACCAGAGGGGCTATTATTATTATTATTATTATTATTATTATTATTATTATTAGGCATAAGCATAAACATTTCTTTATGATTTCTGTCCAGGCTCTTGCTCACAACTTTCTTTGATTGGAGGTAGATCTAGGGTTCAGCTTTGTATCCCCCTCGGTAGGACTTCTCCTGTTCCTGTGTAATGGTTCCTTCCACCCCACAAAATGCCACCACCTGTTGATTTCTTAAAAGTGCTAATCATTTTGCTAAAATACATAGAAATGAGGCTAGAGAAATGAGTCTAGTTCTGAAAGCTGCAGCTGAAGAGGCTGCATTAACGACAGTAACATAGTATAGAGTTGGGCATCATTTTATCTGGAAATAGAAGGAAGCAGCCGAGTTCAGAATCAGGACAGGCAACAATGTGAAGTATTGATTTGCTGTACCTGACTCATTTTTGCGAAGCATTCTCTTTTCCTATTATTTTGACTTCATTAATTCTGTACGGTCGTTTTAGCTGACTGGACTGATCTGCCTTCTAATTGAGGGGCTGTAAATGCCAATCACAAGCCAAGGGACTGAGCATCATGGTTTTCAGTAACCTAAAAATTATTTCACCTCTATTGCCTTACGGTAGTAGCTGTTGCTGATTTATATTTTGCACACTTATAGCAATTTCTGGTGGATATGATCTTAGCCAGGTGAAAATAGGGGCAGTCCTGGGCATGAGTTTAAGGCTGTTCAGGATGAAATCTGGTGTGACCCAGGGGTAAAGCTTGGGGGGTTTATAGGGAATGAGGGTGGGGGGAATGCGTGAGTCCAAGGTTCGTATAGGCTCATTCCAATCATGATAAACCACAGGCTTGAGCGTAGGCCTGGGTCAATGTTAGTGGGCACAGCACTCAGCATACTTTGGAGCTACGCAGAGTTCTTCATGACATGACACAGATCTAATGAACAGTTCTGTGTAAATGGAAACTGCATAAACTGCTGCACCTCCAAAAATTGACTCATGACTAATCGTATCAGCAGTATGTCTACATATGGCAGGGAGAAATTCCTTATATTCCTAAATAAGAAAATTGCAATGTGCTCAGTAGGAGAGGGGGAAAGCCTTATCAGTAGACAGAGCCATTGGTTTCATTGTGTCCTGCCCAATGCTTTGTTTGGGTGAAACACACTGTCAGGCATGGTGCTCCCATTCCAAAAGTAGCCAAAATATGTATACAATAATACGGAACTGGAACTGTGCATCCCACAGTAAGCTTTGGGTCATTGCAAATGTTATATTCACACCTTCTAGTATGTGTCCTCCAGAAGATGGCATTGAATCACATTCAGCCAAAAGAGACATGAATTGTTCTGCCCCGCTGCATTTGTGTGTAATGCAACAGATGTAAAGATCACACCAGATGAACAAAAGAAATTACATAATTACTCAAACCAGCCATCCGTGGGCTCCAGCTTTAGTTACCTTACACATGTGTGGTGTCAATAGCATGCACACAACCCCAGATGTTCCTTTAAAATCTGGACAGCTGAAGCGTTGGGATTTTCCTGTCAAGGTGGAGGTTTTTGCTCGTGCTTGTAGAGGGAAGTGAGGGGCAGGTGGGGCTCGTCTACCTGGGACGATAGCCTATCTAAGAGAAAGAAAAACTCTGATCCTAAACTTCTGCCTGCCTTGCAGGATATCTTTGGGAGAAGAAAAGTAAACCCTACACAAATCTAGAGCAGAGTCCCTAAGACAGTTGGGTGGCGGTTTGTATGCCTCCTTCCAGCAACTCCTGCAGCCAAGCTGGTGCCAAATGTTTTGCTTTGCTTTGCTTTGGATCACATCAGCAAGGCCAAGGGGGGGTAATCTGGGCAGTCCAGGACCTTCATACATATTGCCCTGGCTTTCACCTTGGGGAGATCACTTTGGTGCGGCTAACGCAGTGGTTTGACCTCGCCCCTGGAAGTGTACTCATTTGTCTCTTGATACCAGCTACTCCTGAAGCTGAGGCTCCAATACTTTGGCCACCTCATGAGAAGAGAAGACTCCCTGGAAAAGACCCTGATGTTGGGAAAGATGGAGGGCACAAGGAGAAGGGGACGACACAGGACGAGATGGTTGGACAGTGTTCTCGAAGCTACCAACATGAGTTTGACCAAACTGCGGAAAGCAGTGGAAGACAAGAGTGCCTGGCATGCTATGGTCCATGGGGTCACGAAGAGTCAGACACGACTAAACGACTAAACAACAACATCAACCAGTTACTCAGAACATCATTGTCTGCCCCATGTAAATTGAGGTCCAGCTCTGAGGGCCTTCTGGTGGTTCCCTCCCTGTGAGAAGTGAGGTTACAGGGAACCAAGCAGAGGGCCTTCTCAGTAGCGGCGCCCACCCATCAGATGTCAAGGAAATAAACGACTATCTGACTTTTAGATGACATCTGAAAGCAGCCCTGTTTAGGGAAGTTTTTAATGTTTGATATTTTACCGTGTTTTTAATGTCCTGTTGGGAGCTGCCCAGAGTGGCTGGGGAAACCCAGCCAGATGGGCAGGGTATAAATAATAAATATTATTTGTTTGCTTGTTTGTTTGTTTGTTTGTTTGGGCAGTTGGAGGGAAAGCTGTGGCTGTTCTGTTGCCTGTGCTCTTTTCAGCAAGTGTTGCAGACCCCCCCCCATCCATGCCTAGGTCAACCTGATGACCTCCAGATGTTGTGGACTGCAACTCCCACCAACCGCAGCCAGCCAGCATGCACCAACATCTGGAGATCCCCAGGTTGGCAAAGGCTGTTCTGATAAATCAAAGATGGCAGTGACACCAAACAGAAGGTAGAAGTCTTAAGTTCAGCATCAGTTTTGTAGCATCAGTTTCAAGCAGAGTACAAAGTCTTGGTGGTTTTTATGCCAACTATGCATCTTTGTGGCTGTCACAGATTTTAAAATTTGATTTGGTGCCCTGAACAACTAATCCTTTCTTCTGACCAAAGACCAGTTCACTTTTTCCTTCCACTCATGGTCAGGAACAATTAAGTTATATTCATAACACCAATACATCTAATTATGAAGCTGTTGTACATTAGACACTCTATGCCTTTCTACTGCAACATAGTGTTGCTTTTCTTCATTCCATCATTTTTGTTTACCTCAGTCATTAATGTGGGATGTGAAACACAAGAGCAGTCAAGTACAACATCCCTAGAGTGGACATAAAAGGGGATGTCTGGACCAGCCAGTCAGAACTTCCTGTTTCTCCTAGGCTGGGAGAGACTTCCTCTGCATGTGACTAGAGGTGGGCGTGACCTTACCTGCCCAGGTAACAAAAGAGCAGGACTGGTCAGCCATCTCTCTTTCTCTGACCACATTTGTCAAAGAAGCAACCTCTGCTTAGCCTAAGATGCTCTCTTTTGCTTCCAGCCAAGAGAGGACAAAGGGGCTGTCTCCTTATGGGATAGTTTCCAGGTGTATATTACTTTTGTAACTTAAGTCTGCCTTCTGGGATCCATTTGTGAACAGAATGTGAGTGAGTAAACTCTTTTTATACTTTTATAGAAGACTGTGTCGTGTCTATCTTTTTATGAGGGACAAAAGGGGAAATTACCATAGAAACTTATTTTAGAGGCTTTAGCGAGGCTGAGCAAACACATCCGCTGTGCAAGTTTAAAAGGGGGAATGTTACTCTGCTAAATTGTAGAACTTGTTAACACAAGTTGGAAAGGATATAATCAAACAATATATCCTCTCCTGCATCCCTGAACATTCCCACAATTAACCCTTTCCCTAAAAATTTCACAAGCATATGCCAGCTGAAAAATATCTTTATCTGCCTGATGTAATGCTTTGTGCAAGGTAAACACTGAAGAATTTATTAACCCTATTTTTCTTTTAAATGGTCAGTTCAGCATTGGATAATCATTTGCTTACAGTGGTACCTCTACTTACGAATAACTCTACTTACGAATGTTTATACTTACGAACGGAGCTCCGTCCACTATCTTGGATGGAGATGGTTTAGATAGGATTTTTTCTACTTATGAATTTTTAGATAGGGTTGCTTCGACTTACGAATTTTTTCTCCCAATACATTCCTATGGGATTTGACTTACAAATTTTTCAACTTACGAATGTGCGTTCAGAACGCATTAAATTTGTAAGTAGAGGTACCACTGTATATGTGCAAGCATACACTGAGAGGTGTTTATATGTGCAGGCATACACAGAGAGATGGGTGAGGTTAAAAATATCAAATCCCCAATTGTCAAATTTGCTAGATCTGACCACCTTCATAATTTAGACCCTTCTATTGAAGATTTGAAAATCTTCTAGACAGATGACATGTTAACAGAATCATTTCATGGTTGAGTGTCTTCTCAGTATGATTTATCTTTACCTTTAGGCAATGGAGGTCCCTGTTTGGGAGATTTATGAGCTAGGCCCCAAAATCTATTTTGATGACATGGAATGTGTGTGTTTATTGAGGGAGGGGGGAGAAATCAAACCTTAGCATTTGCTTTAAATACTAGGTTTCCTTCTCACAACCAATTACGTGAGCCAGCCTTGTTCATGTAACTTCTGCCCTTCTTGTTGGTGAATATAATTAAAAGGATTGCGCTCTGGTTGTTGTGTACGGACTTGACAGAACAACAAGCATTGTAGGTCTCAGACCAACTTTGTATGGAGACCAAACAAAATTGAATTAGTGCATGAACAAATAGAATAAAGAACGCTGACAGCTCCTTTTTTGTGCAGCAGAGCCCAGAGCATTGCCCGCCTTCTGGGTTTGCTGCTAAATAAGCTTTAAGTGCACTGGGGAAGTCAACTGGTTAATCTTGTCAACAAATTGCCCAGACTTGGAGAGTGCTGTGGATTTAGCAACAGTGAGATTGGTTCTCTTGGGTCACCTGACTTCCAGCTTCATGGCAATTCTAGTTTATGCTGTCTCTGTTCTGCCTTGAACTCTCTGGACTTCTTTTCTCTGGTTAGCAAGCCCAGTGGCATGGCAAATAAGGGAGGGTTGTATCTGTGTCCCTACAGTGCACTCCAGCCCTGAGTGAATTCAGTGTGTGTGGAGTCTGAGAGTGGCAGGGCTCACCTCCCGATACTTGCCTCTGATCTGTGTTCACGTATCTTAACTAGGTAGATGGATCTATTTGCAATAATGAATTTTGCAATGTGTTTAGAGATAAAGGTTTGGCATGGGGGAGAGAGATTGGAGGCGGAATTTGAGATCTTCCCTAGCCTTAAAACACTGGCAGAAGAATTTTTGTGCCCATAAGGCTAGCCACATATTAGAGATAAGCGAGAGGAGAAATCTGAATTCATATTTCCAAATTGGGCTATGCACATTTCAGCTATTTGGGCTGGTGCCGAGAGGCTGATCTGGGGGGTTGCTGGGGTCAGCAGTAGGCCCTGTCCACTTACCAGCCCCTCCTCTCCCCACCTGGAAGCCAGCAGGTGGTGGCCAAGTCCCCTTTGTGGCAGGGGGCTCGAGGGATGCCGGGTGCAAACCAAGGCCACCCGAGGGAAGAAGAGAAGGGAGGGCACCCCAGGAGAGAGGGAGGCATGTGGGTGATCAGGCACCTTACCTGTACTCTCACACAGTGGTAGCAAAGAAGGAGGCTGGGGTGGCTTGGCCTGGTTAATTGAGGGGGGTGGAATATTTTGGGGGGTGCCGATGGGGTCCGGGTCCCTTAGAGTTGGTGCCTGTGATGCCTAGAATTAACTCTTTTTTACAATTCTGTTCCACCCAGCAATGTTTGTTTATTTATTTACAAAGCTCTTTGTACCCAACTTTTGCTTTTAAACATACATTTTTAGCAAATAATCTCCCCCCCCCTTGCTGAATTGTTTAAAGCACAGCCAGAAAATGACTTGGCGGTGATATAAGTAGCTTTTAGCGTTGCGGGCGGACAGTTCCTTCAATGGAGTGTGTAAAGGCTGCCTTGTTTCATATCTGTGGCGTTGTTAGTGCTGCTTCCCTAAAGTATTCAAAAGGCAGCCAGAAGATGGCCTGCATGTGTCTGTTTCCCCTGAAATAAACGCAACTCTCCAGGGAAGGCCAATCTGTCGCCCTCAAAATATTCCAGGATTCCCCGTGCCCAACAGGCCCAGCAAGGATGGCCGATATTAATGGAGTTTCCTCACCCCTGAACCACGCCTTTGCAATGACTATATTGATGGAGATATAATGCAGAATTCACCGATTTACACCTTTATCCATTGGGGAAGGAGGTGGTGAACTGCCCTCTGGCTTTGCTGTATGAATCTATATGTAGCTATTCTCACACACCCTGTTTGGGACACCCAGTTCCAACATAAATTACCCCTCTTCAGAAGCTGTTACATAAATGAGCACAAGCTGCTATGATACAGTAACTGTAATTTGGTTTTGCTCCAGTGGAACATGCCATGCTGACAAGGTCAAGCTCTTGCAGTCTGAGTGCAGCCAAGTGATGAAGGGCAACAGCCAACCTTGTAAGAGGTGGAGGGTGAACAGCTACTAATTATTTCCTGCTGAGTTAGCCTGCCTGTGCATTTGTGGCCCTGCTAGATTTACAGGCCACGCCACTAGGGGGCAGGAGATACCCCTCTAGCCTGGGGACATTTTTGCAGCAACAGAAGATGGGGAGAGAATTTGCTTTCCCCGTGGGAATCAACGATTCAGGTATGTGGGCAAGGAAGGAATCGCAAAAGCAATTAATTCGAGTTAGCTTGTCTAGCAGTAGCATGTTGCATTCTGGAGCTGGACATAAAATTGGGGAGCAGCTAACTAATTTACATCCTCACTCAGTGGCGCAGTTTCCTCTTAAGATGGTGGTAAAGGCATTTATTTACCGTCGCGTGAGATATTAGTGCACCCAAGAGCTTTTCCGAACCCCATAAATTACCACAAAGCAGCTGCAGTAAGTAGAAGGAGAATAGTCAGGCTGCCAAAATGCTAACCTTCTGACCTCCCGAAATTCCCAACCAGGTTCCATTTAAAAGAAAAAAACACATCAATGTGAGCTGATGCTTTCCTTTCAGTAGGGCTCTTCCTGGGTCCCAAGTCGATATCTAAGGCTGAATGGTTTTAAATGAAAGTTTTATTATGGCATAAAGCTTTCATGAACTACATGGACTAACACCCCCCCCCTTTTTATATATGCCATATTTTGCTTTCATCAATGAAAGCAGTTTCCTTAGTTGCTAGCTTATATTATACTTTTGTAAACATATAAAAACCAAGCTGCTTATGAAAACAGATTCTTAGGACTCTGGGATTGTTATTTTTCTCTTTCTGCAGGGTAGGAGACAGAATGGGGTAATCAGGGAATCAAATTGATCTTTAGAATTTAGGAAGCCCTGCTTTCAATTTATAAATCCCCGTCATTACCAAAGACGGTTGAGAGGCTATGAATGCCTTATTAGCTGAGGCCTAGATAGATTACCTCCCTCTTCTAAACAATTTGCCCGAGCAAAAGAGGGGAAAGGCTTCCAAGTACAGAGGAGAAATGGAATGAAACATCACAATTAATTGAGGTACTTTGTAGCCTTGGAAACAATAAGAGAGCTGTGACATCAGCAACAATTATGTGTAATTTTTAGCTTTGCTTTGTCACCAAGGTAACCAGAACCAGTTTTTCCACTTGCAGTGCTGGAGAATGTCTTGGGGTAGGGAGAGGGTTATAAACCATAGGGCTAAAGAGACTGCTAAAACAGCATTCCAATCTGGCCCATTGCTTGGATCGCTCAGTACAGTGACATGGCTGGCTAGTGCGAGGGCAATGACTCTCCTTCAAAAAGCATTGCATGTGAAGGGATATGAGCTTGGTTTTTTTTTAAATGCACGTGGTATTTGATCTGGGGTGTCTCATTCAAACAGGCAAGTCCCTACTTGGTTTTGTGGTGATGAATAGAAATCCTGTAGCTATCAGGTCCAATGTGTGTCCAAGATGGCGTATTTGCTACAGAGGTGCTAAAAGACACACATGGTCACTTTTCCACCTGGCCACCTTCAGGCTCATCCTGATGTTATCGCAGAGGTGTGGGGAGCCCGCTGCGGTGCATCTGCTCCCTGCATAATTCTGGTAAACTGGAAGCCACAGCTCACAAGGGAGGAGTGTGCAATGTGAATCCTTCCCATGGGATCACACCATTCCACTGTGCCTTCCTAGCTTATGTATGTTCCATACATCATATACCACTGGATAGCTCAGCTGTTTAGAACATGGTGCTGATGATGCAAAGGTCACAGGTTTGATCCTCATATGGGACAGCTGCATATTCCTACATTGCATTGGGTTGAACTAGAGCAGGTACCCCCAAACTTGGCCCTCCAGCTGTTTTGGGACTACAATTCCCATCACCCCTGACCACTGGTCCTGTTAGCTAGGGATGATGGGAGCTGTAGTCCCAAAACATCTGGAGGGCTGAGTTTGGGGGTGCCTGGACTAGAGGATCTTCAGGGTACTGTCCAACTCTACAATTTTGTGCGGTTAGGCGGAGACCCCCCCAAACCCCAGGCAGCCCCCGAGCGGAATAATGACACCAGACGACGTTCTATGGGATTAAAATTGGCCACAACTTTATTAAGATTCAGATGTAGGGAGACCTTGGCACAGGCATTGGGTGTTTATCCTCCCAGACCCCCAGCTGGGGGTAATTTCCAGGTTATCCAGCATATATGGGGGTTGGGCTAGCTCTGGAGAACATATGTTCAAGCAGATAGACCGCCGCCACTGGAGTGGGAGGGCATTGACGCCCCCTGGGTGAATGGTAAATGCCTCCCCCCTAGACCCCTTTAATGGGAATCCTGATATCGCCGCTGCAATGGGGGTTGGGGGTCACCTCCCCCACGCCCCCCCATTTTGGTAAATGTCTAAAGGATTCTGCCCAAGGCCTGCAACCGCCAAAGTTGTGACGAATTGCTACGGGAAAGGCGAAACCTGCCAATGCTGGGAAAGTCCTTTCCGGCCCTTCAACAGCGGCCTTGTCGTAGCAGCGCCTGTGTGCGTGTTCGCCTGCGGAAGAAAAGAGGTTAACCTGCAATGTAAGCATTAATTTTTTGGGAATGGAGGGTGGGAAAGCTCTGGAGCCGTCGACTGCTTCCCAGGTATGTCTCGCCTTCTGCTGCGGGCACTGGGTGATTACCTCCTCCTACTTGGCCAATCCCACCCTGCCAACACCTCCCCTGGCCAGATTGGACGGCTGGCTGTGTGGGCGGAGACCACAGGTCTCCAGCCCGGGAAGGTGGTGCCCAGCCTCCGAACTGCTGGGGGCTTCCTGAGGCTCCCAGGGTGCTATGCGCGACTGCCCAAAATGTGCACCCCTTTTATATGGGGAACAGTCATTATGCTGTCTCAGATGTGTTGATCCTATTATTATTATTATTATTATTATTATTATTATTATTATTATTATTATTACTACATGCATGCTGTCCATGAAGGTCATTCCTCACACTAGAAAAAGAAAAAGAAAAGCCCACATACATTATTCTACAATAGAAATGGGAATATTCTAACTGCAAAATTGCATTGTCTGGACAACTATGTATTTTAGTCAGGCACAGAAACACACCCAACTCATTTGTCTTTCTTTGCCGTTTGGCAAATGCTTGTATTTTGCATGCCTGCCGATACTAACAAAAGGATAAAGGAGCAACATATTAATTTGGAACAAAGACGCACGTTGATGATAAGTGAGCAGTCATTCGGGTTCCTTCCTTGCTGCCGTAGACAGTTTTAAATCCCCATTGCCTCTCAACTCCTTGAAAAAGCAGAATGCCTTGTGGGGAAACCATAAAGTTAAGCAGGTTAAATATGTGTTACGAAGCTTGAGCACTGGAAAGCCTAATTGGGTTTATTCACCTGCGTTTGTGAAATGAGCTTCTCCACACACACCTACACAAACATACCCTACTCTCTGACTGCCCCACCCGGTCTGACCTTAGCTAGAAACTAAAACTGAGAAGAAATTGACAGGAATAAATGACAGATTCTGCAAAAGACTAATAAAACCTTGCAGCTGCCAAAATCTTCAGTGGCCCATGGATTATGAGGGAAAATGTGAAAGCCACTCCAGATGTTTCCAAGCAGAATACTTTCCTTTCACACACCAGGCAGCTCCATATTGTGTTGATTTTATATTTTAATGGATTGCTTAATCCTATGCATGTTTACTCAGAAGAATATAACCCCCCATTATGCATACCTGCCAAGTTGCTGTCCGAGAAATAAGGGACCGGGCCGGAAGTAGCAGGCCAGAAGTAGCGCTGCCGCCATTTTGGAACTGGGTGGAGCATGCTCAGAAGTGACTTTTGATGCTACTTTGCCCAGTTCCAAAATGGCTGCCACGCCAGAAGTCGCACTGCAGCCATTTTGGAACTGGGCAGAGCAGCATCAAAAGTCGCTTCTGAGCATGCTCCGCCCAGTTCCAAAATGGCCGCTGCACCAGAATAAACCGGGGGGGGGGAAACAAAAAAAATCCGTTTTTTCAGCTAAGAACAGCTGGAAAAACGGGGATTTCCCGGAGAATATGGGAGACTTGGCAACTATGCCATTATGTTCAGTCTTGCTCATTCCTAGCTAAGTGTGCATAGGATTGCGGCCAGTCAGGGCAATAGCAATCACTGAATTTGAATTAAATCCCACTGTGTCCAATGGGGTATACTCCCTACTGGTAAACAGGGATTGTAGCCTTAAGCGGGCTACTTAAAGATTATGATTTCCCCTTCCTCCTAATGCAGGCATCCCCAAATGGAGGAACAAAGTTTGGGGGTGCCTGTCCTAATGTGATATTCTGATTGCAACACATACCTTCTTCTGAATTCAAAAGAGACTTATGACCTGCAACTTCAATATCACTTCAAATGTCTGTGTTTGCCTATCAAACCACACTGCTGTCTCTCTCTGTGTGTGTTTTAACGAATTCATGCAGTGATTTGTAAATGGCTTCCCGAAACTCCAGATGTTTTCTGCATAATTTTGTGACTGAATTATTTGTTAGAATAGCTCATCAGCGTGGCAAGAAAACTATTCGGTGCTGGAGACCGGCCAGACATTCCTGATTAAACATTTGTTTTAGCATCTTGTGTTGTCGCCCTCACCACACCACAATCACCCTCTATTTTTCTAGATGTTCCAGTTGTCAGAACCATTGACAGAGTTGAAAATACTTACCTGTTGTTTGTTGGTTGGTTTAAAAAATGCATAGAGGAGGGTAGTGGAGGTTGTAAGAGACGAAACAATGGAAGCTTATAATTCACTGTGCCCAGCAAATAACCATTCCCATTCATTTCAGGAAAGGAGAAAGTAAACAAAAGTCCAATTATTTTTGTTTCTGAATCAGGAGTATGAATAATAAGAACCAGAAGGAGCCCCCTGGGGTAACAAATATGTTGTATAATTATGTGAATGTAACCACATACGCATTCAAGGTATAAAAGAACTCAAATATGTATTTGTAAAACCAGTGGTATCCATGCATAAAGCACCCACTTAACCTAAAATAAATCTAATAAATTTCTGTATCCTCAGAGGCTTCCATTTCATGTACAGAAGTAGATAAGTAGAATGCCGCTTTCTGTTGTGAATGAAAAATCTGCTAATTGACAGTAAAAATAACTTTTTAAAAAAGACACACCTGACTTTCATTTTTGGAAGGTCAATCGTTTTTCTTTTCATTTACCCATCTCACCAGGAGACAGCTATCCTTTCCTGAAATAATGGCATATGATTTACTTGAAACATCTGTAGGCGACACTGATGATTGAAAGTCTTCTAGTCCTGGCAACTGGAAGAGCCTCTGCTTTTTACTGCTATTCGATGAAGAGAGGAGGGAGATTGGTGCAAAGCAAGCCATCGGTTTCACCCTTGCGTATTTGCTGTCTGAGGCCAAGGGAGCCTTTTTGGGTTGTATGTGTGTAACCACAAATTATTGGATGAAATGAAGCAAATAACTATTTCCCAGTGGTGTGACCTGTAAAGACTATGGAAATGTCTCTCAAGGGGTTTTTTGGGAAGCTCCATTGATTGTGGCAGTTTAATACCAGACTGGCCCAAAACACTCAGGGGAGCACAATGAAGTGCGAAAATGTGCATCTGAGAAGGAGGCACAAAACGCCTTCCAAATCCTGTGCTTCTTTGTGAATGTGGGGGTTTCAGTTCATACATGGAGCTCCGCTTGGCTTCCCCGCTCAGTTCATTGGAAAGATGTGGTTCTCATACATTCCCCCCATGCCCTTTTAGTGATGTGTTTTGCCACATTTTCAGCCACTTCTGTGTTTACCACTGTGGACACGTACGTGGTTACATGTCTTTCGGGTGCATGTTAATCAGTCATTGCCTGTATTATGGAAATATTTTCATGTTACAAGCCACCCTGAGCACAGTTTTAACTATGGAAAAATGGCTTGCAGATAAAATGATGCTTATGTTAGACATGGGACTGGAGCATTATAAGCCATTCACTTATTTCTGTACCTGAGAACTACAACCAGGGCTGTCTTAAGCATATCTGGCGCCCTGGCGCCGTGGTGCGAAGATCCCTCCGGCGCCCCTCTGCCCCGTTTCCCAGCGCGGCTGTCTGACGGGCGCAGTGCATAGCGCAGCTGCTGCATGTGCAGCAGCGCGGTGCCACCCCGGCGGCCCGTCTACAACCCCAGCCAGCCCTGACTACAACTGTATGATCTCTAATCCCTTACCCAGTGTGTTTGGTTGGTAGAATTTCGCTTAGTCCTGCCTGCTGTTTAGAAACAGGGTTATAATTATAATTATTTATTGAATTTATATACCGCCCTATGCCTGGAGGGCGGCTCGCACAACAAAACCAGAACAGCATAAAATATATAACCAAGATAAAAACAAGAACCAATAATAATAATAATAATAATTTCTACCCCGCCCATCTGGCTGGGTTTCCCCAGCCACTCTGGATGGCTTTCAACAGAACATTAAAAACAGAATAAAACTTCATACATTAAAAACTTCCCTAAACAGGGTTGCCTTCGGATGTCTTCTAAAAGTCAGATAGTTGTTTATTTCCGTGACATCGGATGGGAGGGAGTTCCCCAGGGTGGATGCTACTACCGAGAACGCCCTCTGCCTGATTCCCTGTAACCTCACTTCTCGCAGTGAGGGAACCGCCAGAAGGCCCTCGGCAGTGGATCTCATTTTAAAAGGACATAGGATACATCCTAAATAGTTATCCGTAACGTCTTATGTCTTTTAAAAGTTGGTTAGTTGTTTCCTTCCTTGACATTTTATGGGAGGGCGTTCCACAGGGCGGGTGCCACTACCGAGAAGGCCCTCTGCCTAGTTCCCTGCAACTTGGCTTCTCGCAATGAGGGAACCGCCAGAAGGCCCTCGGTGCTGGACCTCAGTGTCCGGACAGAACGATGGAGGTGGAGACGCTCCTTCATGTATTTTAAGATACTGAAGAGGATGCCCCACCCCCACCCAAAAGAGGGATAACGAACTTAGTTAACGAAGACAGATAATTTCAACATTTACCTCTTGGCCAGCAGCCACAGAGAGATTAAAAAAATGAAACATGTGCACGACCCCTTAGATTAACAAATAACTATTCTGCATCAGTATGCTTTATCTGGGAACATATGGAGTATGAAATTCCATTTAAGGGATTTACATTTCTTAATGCAAGCAATTAGGTGTGTAGTAAAGTCTCGTTATTACACGTGATTAATCTCTCTCCCCCCCACACACACCAATTTTTTTTAAAGTGCTCATTTAGTACACTAGCTTTAAGTTCAAGTGGGATGTATTTTAAGACCCAGTAACTGCTCACATATGGCTATATCTCTGACCACCACATTCCATACTCCTCAAAGCTAATTTTTTGCCTGAGCCTGTTTGCCTGAGTCAGCTCCTGGGCCTGATGCTCAGCCACTAATTCTCCCATTGGAAACAATGCAGCTGCCTTCAGTAATGTATCTGCTCATGCCTGGTGGTGGTGGTTGTTTTCTTGGGAAAATATTTTGCTGTATTGATTGAAGAAATAAACAGGGTATGTTTTTGCCTATCAAATATTTCCCCCCTCCGGCTTTGTCCCATTTCCCCCCCACCCCTCTCCGTGCAAAAGCTCACTATCAAGATCAAGAAGTATTCAAGATCAGTGCAGTGACTCCCTCCCTCTTCCTTTGTTGCCCATTTTAAATCTATTAGCTGTGATCTGTAATTAGGTGCACAGCTTAAAAGAAAGAACAAATGCTGTCCACTGAACCATGGTGCTCGCCTTCATGGCTAAAAAAATATATATGACCCATTTGGTTTTACCAGCTGTGACTTTGGAGCCAGGCTCAATGACATAAAACTCAATAGATTAAAACGTTTCCAGTTGACTAGACATCCAGAGGGGCATGACAAAGGGTCCCAGACCACTGCAGAAAAAAGGAAAAGGTAGGTTTTGTTGGTCCCATATGCTGCATTTCCTTCCTTCCTTCCTTCCTTCCTTCCTTCCTTCCTTCCTTCCTTCCTTCCTTCCTTCCTTTTGCTTGGGGGTGGATCTCATATGGTGGTTTTGCCTTAGAGCAGGCATCCCCAACCTTTGGCCCTCCAGATGTTTTGGACTACAATTCCCATCATCCCTGACCACTGGTCCTGTTAGCTAGGGATCATGGGAGTTGTAGGCCAAAACATCTGGAGGGCCGCAGTTTGGGGGTGCCTGCCTTAGAGATTGGTAGAGTCTCCACCTTCCAAGACAATAATGCCCACTCACATCACAAAGAGCTCATATAACCCACCTATTCTCAGCAGCCAGAATCATCATAACCAGACACTGGAGAGACCTGTCAGGAGTAAGCATGGAACAATGGTCTCAAATAGTATGGGAAACAGCCTTATTAGAAAAACTAACCAAGAAACTGAAACTGACACGGGGACAAATAGAAGAAGACGCCTTCAGCCCAGTATGGCTCCCCTTTATCACATAAACAGCCCCAAAAGACAACGGCAAGAATCCACCAACAGCATACAAATCAAAATGGCTAACCTGATTCAAAAACACCCACCCGCCCCACTCACACGTGAAAACAAAGTTCACCACAGCCAACCACAAACAAACAACCGCCCCCTAGGCCAACCCCAACCTCTCTCCCCACCAAAGGAACACAAGCGAATAGCAAAGAGAACCTGCACAAGCGCTGCTGACACAAATCCCCACACATACATTAAGTAAAAATAGAAACATAGCCACCCAACCCCCACGCACCATGGCCCCCTCCACCTCTTTCCCCCTTTTCTTCCTAATGTAACACTAATGTCTCAACAAATGAAACTGATCTGTAGAAAAGGTAACTTGAAAAAAAAGAGACATTGCACAATACTTTTGTAAACCAAGAAATCTTTGATAAAAAATAATGGAAAGGAAAGGAAAGAAACCTACTTCTGCAGACAGTGCCAAGCAGTGTTTCTACAGCCAACACCACAGTACCAGAAGAACATTTTGACTTCTTTGGGCTGCCATATTTCAAATAGTGAAAATCCGGACATAAACGTTGTTGAGCATTTTGGGTCAAAGTTGTTGAGCTTTCTTTCTTTTGTCAAAGTGTTGTTGAGCAAAATTGCCAAAAATACGTTTTTAAGAAAAAATGCCAAAAACAACACAGTTGACATGGGTTGCCATACGTTTGGATTTTCCCAGACATTTTTCCCACTTTCCGCCCAGACGCTGCTTGCGACTGGAGTATGTCTGGGAAATTCCAGACGTATAGCAACCCTAGACTTGGCATAGCCTCCAACATTTCTCTGATGAAAATAGGGATGTCTTATTCCATAATAATAATTTAAAAATTATTTACATCCCGCCCATCACTCAGGGCTGCTTCCAACATATACAAAAACATAATAAAGCCTTTAAGATTTAAAAACTTCCCTATACAGGGCTGCCTTCAGGTTATATAGTTACTTATCTCCTCGGTTCGGGGGCTGCATAACTCTATACCCTCCAACATTTCTCCAATGAAAATAGAGACGTTGTAGGAAAAGAACTGAAGGCTAATTGGATTTAAAGAATACCTGGCCTCTAGAATTGACCCCTCCCTTCAAGTTGTCAGTTAAAAAGAGGCACACTGTCACTTACCTCAAGATATTTCATTTCTCTCAGTATGTTACATTTTTCTATTATTAAAGCTTTGCTTCCCATATGTACGTAAGCTGTTTACGTCACTGGATGAAAAGATAAACTCCGCTAAAGAAGGAGAAGGTGGAACATCTTACATTGGGTGAATGAGGAGATTTTTCTCTGACAGGAGGACTGATTTTTAGTCACCCCCCTCCAAAACAGACATCTCCTCCAACACTTCTCTGATGAAAATAGGGATGTCCTAAGGAAAACCAGGACATTCCAGGATCAAATTAGAAACCAGGACGGCTTCTATAAATCCAGGACTTACATGTGGAGGGTCTGACTTGGTACGGCTGCCATTTTTAACTTTGCTGTTTTCACCACAATGGGACTTGTACAGAACTTATTCAGGAATATGTGCCATTAAACGTGTTCAGATTGCCATTGCTGCTTCCCCCCTCCCCCCTTAAAAAAACAACCACCCATAAATTATTCTCTGCACATCTTTGGACAGGGAAATAGCTTCCATGTAGGAGGGTCCAAGTGTGATTTTCGGACAAGATTAACTCCATACCTCTTACTTATAAATCAAACCCTATCTCAAGACACACGTTTTTTGAATTCATGTATTGTTTGCACCTGTGCATCTGTGGCAAAAAAACCCCCGAAACATGCAAAAACTTTTGAAATGTGAGGAAAGCTGTGAGAAGGGTGTATCTACACAGATGCTCCTGTTTCCTTTGAGTGGAAACAGTTGTACATTAGTGGAACAGAGTGGTAAAAAAGGTAAACGTAAAGGAACCCGGAACAGTTAAGTCCAGTCAAAGGCGACTATGGGGTTGTAATAATAATAATAATAATTTATTATTTATACCCCGCCCATCTGGCCGGGTTCCCCCAGCCACTCTGTGGCACTCGTCTCACTTTCAGGCCAAGGGAGCCAGTGTCTGTCCACAGACAGCTTTCCGGGTCATGTGGCCAGCATGTCTAAACCGCTTCTGGTGCAATGGAACACCATGAGGGAAACCAGAGTGCACGGAAATGCCATTTACCTTCCCGCCACAGTGGTACATATTTATCTAATTGCCCTGGCGTGCTTTCGAACTGCTAGATTGGTAGGAGCTGGGACAGAGCAAAGGGAGCTCACCCTGTTGCGGGGATTCGAACCGCTGACCTTCTGATCAGCAAGTCCAAGAGGCTCAGTGGTTTAGACCACAGTGCCACCCATGTATACCAACAGCATCATGTTCTCAAACTAAGGATCTTGACAGTAGGGTACATGATGTTTTAGCCTTTATGTCCCTGTACAGTGGACCCTTGGGTTACGTTACGTTTGGGTAACATAACTTTCGGGTTGTGAATGCAGCAAACCTGGAAGTGTAGCAAACCCGGAACCCGTGCGCAGAAGCAGCGCCTCTAATTGCGGATTTTTCGGGGTACATGCAGACCCCTGGAATGAATTAGATTCATATACAGAGGGTCCACTATACTAGCTTAAATCTCAAGGAGCGTACTGCAGTTGGTGGCTGTGCAGGAGTTGGGGAACACATAGAGAAAAGAGGACTTGGGCCTATAGTCCTACTGATTCTGGACTGGCTTCTCAACCCACATATGCCCCATGCATTTAAAGCACATGACTTTCCCCAAAGACTCCTGGGAACTGTAGTCTTATCTCACAGGGCTCCAATTCACGGCACCCTTAACAAACAACAATTCCCAGGAGTCTTTGGGGGAAGCCATGTGCTTTAAATGTATTTATTTATTTATTTATTTAATGTATGTATTTATTTAAATGTGTATCCATGACCTCATCCACGCCTGCTTGTTTAATAGTTGTTGTTTAGTCCATAGCATGCCAGGCACTCCTGTCTTCCACTGCTTCCCGCAGTTTGACCAAACTCATGTTCGTAGCTTCGAGAACACTGTCCAACCATCTCGTCCTCTGTCGTCCCCTTCTCCTTGTGCCCTCAATCTTTCCCAACATCAGGGTCTTTCCCAGGGAGTCTTCTCTTCTCGTGAGGTGGCCAAAGTATTGGAGCCTCAGCTTCAGGATCTGTCCTTCCAGTGAGCACTCAGGGCTGATTTCCTTAAGAACTGATAGGTTCGATCTTCTTGCAGTCCATGGGACTCTCAAGAGTCTCCTCCAGCACCATAATCTGCTAACCTTGACATGGATTTTTTTAAAATAGAAATTGCAGGTAGATGTTTCCCTCTGTTCACTGTTTTCCGGATTAACCTCTGCAGGTGGGATCTGTATGCACTGCTTCTGGTTCTGTGATGCAGGGGGTGTTGGTAGGGACACATTTAATGGAACATGGGAGTAGGCGTTAATGTCACCGAATACAACCCATCACATTACTTCCCTAATAGTAAATGGGATAAATGATGCATATCCTGCAAGTATTTTGGATTTCCCCCTTCTCATTTTGTGCTGGTGCTATACCAAAGGAGAAAAGTAATAACACATTCAGCTCAGATAACATGACAAACTGCAATGAAATAGGATAGCTGAAATGGTTTTGAATAGATACAGATGAATGGAAATGGGCCATTTATTACGGAGCCATAATGTCTTTACTGTGGCTTGATTTGTTTTGATTGTGCGTGCGTGTGTGTGCATGGGATGTGTAGAAATGGTAAAACCCAACTCTCATTTGCTCGTTAACTTTGCTCCAGTTTATGCTGCATTTCTGACTCTTGCTTTCTCTTTTTGCTTTCAAACCTTGCTATATATTGCTCTGAACTGAATGTGGGGTTTATATTTATCAGCAATCCTGTTCTTGCAAGCAGGTTGTGTTAATAATAATAATAATAACACAATAGTTGTGTTAATAATAATAACTATTATTATTATTATTTCTACCTTGCCCCTCTGGGCGGCTTTCAACAGAACATTAAAAACAGAATAAAACTTCAAACATTAAAAACTTCCCTAAACAGGGCTGCCTTCAGATATCTTCTAAAAGTTGGATAGTTGTTTCCTTCTTTGACATTTCATGGGAGGGTGTTCCACAGGGCGGGTGCCACTACCGAAAAGGCCCTCTGCCTGGTTCCCTATAACCTCACTTTTTGCAGTGAGGGAACCGCCAGTAGGCCCTCGGAGCTGGACCTGTCTGGGCTGAATGATGGGGGTGGAGACGCTCCTTCAGGTATACTGGGCCGAGGCCGTTTAGGGCTTTCTAGGTCAGCACTTTGAATTGTGCTCGGAAACGTACTGGGAGCCAATGTAGGTCTTTCGGGACCCCTGTTATATGGTCTGTTAACCACCTACTGTTGCTGTGTTACTTGCTTTTGGGTATTTTTGCTGTAAGGCGTGCTGCTTTCCACTTTGCGCAGGGTTGTGGACCCAAAGGTTCCTGTGCTTCCATGAAAAGAGCCTTCTTCTCATGGAAGGAGGCCTTCTCTTGAAAAGCATCCTTTGCCAGACCAAGGGAATCTTTGATTCCAACCCTTCATTGCAATCATTCATCCTGTTTACATATACAGTGGTACCTTGGTTGTCGAATGGCTTGGCTCCCGAACAAATCGGCTCCCGAACACCACAAACCCAGAAGTAAGTGTTCCGGTTTGCAAACGTTCTTTGGAAACCGAACTTCCAGCACAGTGTCCAATTGAATGCAGGAAGCTCCTGCAGCCAAATAGAAGCTGCGCCTTAGTTTTTGAACGGTTCTGGGAGTCGAACGGGCTCCTGGAACGGATTAAGTTCGACAGCCAAGGTAACCACTGTAGTTAAACTTGTTAACTTTAGGAAGACAGAGCATATGTCCCTGCAGCTTCTTTAGTAGTGGCAAAAGGATGGAATAATCTCTTTGTTCTCCCTGCTTTTAAACAGCAGAGAGCAGCTAGGCCTGGGCAGTGTCAAACCCCAGATGCTGTAGGAAAATTCATTTGGTTTAGTTTTGTTCTTATAAAACATTTGTGTTTTCCAGGAACCCTCCTCCTACTTTGTTTCAGCCAGAAAATTGGTCTAGAGGATTCAACCACTTCATTTCCCAGTGAGTACAACCCTTTTCAGTTTTAAGCAGCTTACCTTGTGTGCCGTTATTGCAAAATGATATGCAGCAAACCTTTGGCAATGAAATTTCCTTCCTGCAGACAACAGCTCTTTTTAGCTTTTGTTTACATTACATAATTCCTTCTCAACTTTTGTCTTGAGGAAAACTACAGTTTCGCAGAGGATATGGTGTGATCTGCATTTGAAATTAGTGTCCTAATAGGTTTAGGTCTGAACACCCTACTGTCATTTTTCTTATCCTTAATATTCTTATAAGAAAAAAAACTGCTCCTTTTCCCTTATAAGGTACCCAAGAGCCCATATAGAGTCCTTACGTAGGTTCTCTTTTGGTAGGAGAAAATAACAGAGGCCAACCAGAGAATATTGAGAAGCACACAACTTTGTTGTATCACATTACGCTGATTCTCTGAGTTCCCTGAAATGTCTTCAAATGCATGAATTATGTAGGACATGCTTTTGCGCAGCATTTGGGGAGGGTGCCTTCCGGAGTGATTGCCCCAGGCACATTGGTGTGTGGGGTGGTGCACTGCTCATGCTGCCCTCCCCGAGCCAGCCCTACGCCACTTTGTGAGGTGTCGCTCCAGCGGTTGGCGTCGCTTTGGCAGCAAAGGCCGGCTTGGCACAGCGGGCTCTGTTCATCCCCCGGGCCCTGTCTTAGAAACATTCCTTGTAGAGCTGCTCAGTGAGGGTGTGTGAGAAGCAAGCAACATCCATGCACCCTTGATCCTAGCCTTGCCTGGGATTGAAGGGCCCATGGATGTTGTGCCCTTCTCATTCCACACTCCCCGAGCGCTCTGGCGGCAGCTGCAGTGAGAATTGGCCAGGCACAATGGGCTCCTATGCCCTCTGTACCCCACCCCAAGCACAGGCACAATCGCCCTCCCCAGGCGCCGTGGGAACATGCTCTGACGCCACTTTGTACCATTCTGAATTGATGGTTTGTATGGTTAAGGTTGGTTAATAACACCAAGAACCTCTTCCTCGCTTATCACCACTCTTTGCCCCAGTTCTTCAGATTCCCTTCTTGAGAAAGTTAGTTGAAGCACAAACATCTGCCCTACATCTCCTCCAGTAAAGACAGATGGAAAGAATCCATTCAGTTTTGCTTTTCTCTCTCTCCTTTTTCTCCTTTAGCACACCTTTGACTCCCTTGTTGCCCCAAAGTCCCAAAGTAGCTTTTAATATATGGTGACCACTGGCATTTGAGTTATGAGTCATTCCAAATGGGGGGCTTGATTCCCACTTAAAAAGTTATTTTCTTTTCCTTTTTTTTTAGAAATTAAAAGCATCAAGCTGTACAGCATCGAACTGTTTGACCGTTAGTGATAAATGACTCATTTATATGCATTAGTTATGCATTTGTCAGTGCCTGGCTTGTGACAGTTTCATTTTGATAAATTAAAAGAAATGATTGTAGCAAGTCCATTGTGCCTTTTATCCGAATGTTAGGACCATGCCTGATGTTCCCGTCACCCTTGTGATGAGTGGTTGAATTTTCAGTAATTCCATTATCTACCTCCTCCCTGATGTTGACTATAATTTGCATAACAAGCTTATCTGGTTCAAGTTGTGGTCCAGACCTATGTAGCTACATAGAAGGGAGTGTGCGCCTTCAGACATGTGCATTTCTGAATTCAGCTCTAATACAGCCATTCTCCCCCTCTAGCTGTCATCACCAAATCCTTTTAGGGTCTCGTTCAGAGCAAGTGCTCTGCTTCATATGCCAGTTTTCTTTAGCTTGTGCAGAATTGCCTTTTTATTGTTGGCACATTGGTGTTGTTCAGTAGATTCGATATATATTTAGTTAGAGAACACAGTCCTGGTCAGCAATTATTTTAAAATTGTAGCCATGGACCCACTGGGAAAAGAGTGGGAACAGGGGCATGTCTGACATGCCTAATGGGGTGGCAAGAATTTGATTGGGGTGCTACAACAGGGGACAGACAAGAAGTCTTTGGAGGCAAGATTGAGCCAGCTGCCGATCCTTACAATTTTTTTTTACAATAAGAGAAATTTACCCTTTCTCAGTGTGGAGAGGAACGGCACTGAATTACTTTTCATCGCTCAGCTATTAAAGGCTTGGGGGTTGAGTTTCTGAGGCGGGGGGGGGGATTTGCAACCACAGCGTGATACATTTACTTCCAGGTTTTCCTTAGCTTTACATTCATGGTTATGTGTTCATTCTGTCTTGATACGTATTGTATCATATGACATATATACATAAAAGGTAAAGGCGCCCCTCACCATCAGGTCCAGTCGTGTCCGACTCTGGGGTTGCAGTGCTCATCTCACTCTATAGGCGAAGGGAGCCAGCGTTTGTCCGCAGACAGCTTCTGGGTCATGTGGCCAGCATGACAAAGCTGCTTCTGGCGAACCAGAGCAGCGCACGGAAACGCCGTTTACCTTCCCACCGGAGCGGTCCCTATTTATCTACTTGCACTTTGATGTGCTTTCGAACTGCTAGGTGGGTAGGAGCTGGGACCGAACAACAGGAGCTCACCCCGTTGCAGGGATTCGAACCACCGACCTTCTGATCAGCAAGCCCTAGACTATGTGGTTTAACCCACAGCGCCACCTGGGTCCACTATATATACATAAGGAGTGCAGTGAACAGTTCCAGTTTTTATATTGGCCCAGTTCACATAGCATGCTAATCCATGGTTTAGTGAGATATACATGAGCAGAAAGGAATTGCTGTGGGCCGTGGTCCTACATGCGCTCTCCTCTCCCATCGCCACCTTCCAAACAGCTGCAGGGTGGAAAAAAAGAAAGCTTTTATTTGTTTTCCCTTAAACTTTGTTGTCATGTTGTGACAAACTGGGAACTGTGGTTTATAACAAACTCAGGTTAGGTTACCATAGCAGCTTCGGAAATGACAGCTTTAAGCTGACTTGTTTTGAATCTGCCCAGATGTTGTTATAAACCAGGATCTCCCATCTGGATGGCACAATAAAATGAGAGTCAAAGAAAGTAAGGGGGAAGCTGCCAAAATCTTTCACCCAGTGATGCAAGAAGAGAAGAGGAATAATGTGTCCAACTCTTGCCACAGCTTGTTCCTGCTCATGAATATCTTACCAAACCATGGTTTAGTGTGACGTACAAAACAGCTGATTGTGTTACCTTAAGCAAGAAGGTTTTAGAGGCTCCAACTTTATTTATCAAAACTACAAAAAAATATTATCCAGATAATCTTAGACAAGAGCAAGTTCTCACTTATTTCATTTAATTTCATTCCACGGAATGAAAAGGGTTAGCTTGCTTAAGTTACACCTCAAATTCTGTCTTGGTTTCTCTACAAAACAACAAAACGTTAAAGAAAGCCTTTCTGAAGCCTTGCAGAACAGAGCCATGCAATTAGCCATCAATCCCTTTGAAGTTCAAAATTGTTTTAAAAGTTTGCTCCCTTTGAAGAACTGAACAGATAAAAGGCTTAAGTAACTGGAATTGGTCATTTCCTGATCAAGTGTTACTGTGGAGGAGCAGATTAAGAAGGTGTATCCTAATTTATTATTATTCAACCTCTGGAAAGGCTATTTCACATTTACTCAAAACCCTCCTGATTATGACTATGACATACTTCATGGGCAGGTTGAAAAACAAAGGCTGCAACTATTCAGAACATACGTTTGATACATATTTAACCAAAATGTTAAAGACTGCTGCTACTACTACAAGTATTCTTATACAGTTTTTCGGTGTCTGTTCACATCTATCCTTGCAACTGAATTACGAGTGGATTTGATACATTTTTGAGGCCACCCATTGTGGAATATGAACCAAGGGCTTTTCCAAAAGAGTTTATGTAGTACAATACTGTATCATTGTAGGTGTTTTATTCAACAGCTGAGTAGGCATTCTGTCTCAAAGTAGCCCTTCTGCTGTGCATTATTGCATTTTGTCAGCACCCAAAGTCTCATACTTTGTCAGCAAGACATTAAAAGACTTGCCCCCAGCTACTGCTTTTATTGCTATAGTGAAGTGTATGACTGCACCTATTGGGCAATGCCTGTGATGTCACTACTGACAGATACCACATACCATCCACATAATGCAACCTTCTACTTTTGTGCCCAGGGCATTTTGTGAACTTTCTATAATAGTCAGTTTAATTTAAAGTTATTGATTGGTGGGCACATTCTTGTTACGTCTTCGCCGTGTCTTAAAAAGCAGTAAAGCGCCACCTTCCTCTGCTCCTTGCCTGGTCATTTTCTGAACCTTTTTTTTTTTTTTTTTTTTGAGAAACATTTCCTTGCTGGATGGATAGTCTCTGGTTATGAAAAACCAGAGGGCTCATTCAGATCAGTTTGCAGGACAAAACAAAAACCAAAAACAATCCCAGCACTGTGGCCGTTTATCAAGATATGTCCATCTCCTGAGCTGTTATTTGGGGTCAAGATGTTCCACTAGGGGCTAACCCATATATATATTGCCCACAGACTTCCCATGTTCTATTGTGGCTGTGTGGTCTGCTGAGTGCAGACTGAAAAGTGGTTGAAGCAATGAATGGGATTCTTAGCTTTGGACAACGGACTACACCCCAGCCACCCAAAAACCGGAGGCTTCTACCACCCCCCAAATCCTTCCACCCTCCATCCAGACAAGCGAGAGGAATTATCATAGTCCAAGTACACATTTCACCTGGGCAAAAGAACTTGAGGAGGGCTCAGAGGAGAACCAATGTCGCTTGTGGAGAGTGTCACTTGTGGAGAGAGGATGTGGCCTGGGAGTGAGGGGTGACCATGGAAAAGTCCCAGGAATCAGACAGAGAGGACTAGGTGGTTGCATGTGGCCTACGATGCTAAGCTTCCCCGCCCCAATGAAGTTTATTCCCATAAGCTTGGATGACTGGCTAAGAATTTACTCACTTGTAAGCTCTTTATTTTCCTCAGAACTGAACCTGAGTCCTCTTATATTTCTCAGTGCCTTCAGTAAGTTAAAGCTGTTGGGGGGCAGGTGCTCAAATAATTTTGCTGCCAGAGGATTTATTGCAGCTCGGTTTGGTGGCATTCCAGTAGTCGAGTGTTTCTCTTTCCAGCAGGAAGGATTATAAATTTATGATACCTGGTTCTAAGGGGTGGATCGATAGATACATAAATGTGCCTTGTGTACTAGAATGTATATTATGCACTTGATAATTGAATACCTTGCAATACACTGAATCCTGCTTTGTGGAACCTGGGTGTAGCAGTAGGTAGCAAAAAAATAAAAACAAATCAGTTGTTTATCATGCTACTTTGGACACATGTCCTCAAGGCACCTCTGTTATTTGGGGGGGGGGGGAGTGATTTTCCTGAAAGGCGATGCAGCTCGAGAGATAATGCTGCCTGGGTACACGGTGATAGCAGGGATCCTATGGAATTGTGATGAAAGACAAAAGGAAAACAAAAAAATGGCCACAGGCAAAGCTATCCCCGTTTCCCTTCATTTTCTTTTCAACAACAGCAATATAATGCAGCAGTCTGAAGACAGGCAGGTAGCGGGAACAGATGAGCAGATGTGAAAGAGCAGACGCATCACTGGGTCATTATTACAAATGGGTTTCATGATGTGCTTGTTCTCGTCCACCTGTCTGCAGCGTGTGGCTGGCTTAGCGTTGAGTCAGAGCTACACACGGGAGAAGCAAGAGATGAGCCATTCAGGCAGATGGTTGCGTATGAGGGGGAAATGGGAGGGGGAACGAAGCATCATCCCCAAAGAAACTTGCCTTTCAGTGCTGGGTGTAACGAATGCTGTTCTTTCCCCTCATGACTGGCCCTGCCGTTGGGCTGAGAGAGGCAGTTGCCTTAGGCGGCAAATGCTAGGGTGGTGGGGGAAGAGAGAGTCATTCAGGCAGGTGTTTGTTTATAGTAAGGTGAAGGGACTAACCATTTAGATTTGTTTCCCCAAAGGTTTGCTTTTCAATTCTCATAATGTGGCCCTTCTCCCTCAGGGCCAGCCCTGCTATCGGGCAGTGTGTGTTGTCTGCCTCCGGCAGCATATGTTGAGGTGTGTGGAGAGTGAGTTGTGGTGAGGTGTTGGAGAACAGTGCTATATGTGCCGTGTAGCTTGCCCTCAAAAGATTCCATCAACGGTGTCTCTGAAAATTTTTACACATCACTTGGGAAGACACGCGAACTAATGCCAGTGTACTGGAAGAAGCAAAGTGTTGAAACAATGATTCTTCAACATCAACTTGGTTGGACTGGCCATGTTGTTTGGAAGCCTGATTATCATCTTCCAATGCAACTACTCCATTCTGAACTTAAAAATGGAAAGCGTAATGCTGGTGGTTAACAAAAGAGGTTTAAAGACTCTCCCAAGGCAAATATGAAAAAATGTAATATAAACACCGACAATTGGGAAACACTGGCCTGTGAGCGCTCCAGTTGGAGAACAGCCTTTACCAAAGGTGTCATGGGCTTTGAAGACACTCAAACTCAGGACGAAAGGAAGAAAGGTGCTAAGAGGAAGGCATGCTTGGCAAACCTTCACCATGATCAACTCCTGCCTGGAAACCAATGTCCCCACTGTGGAAGGACGTGTGGATCCAGAATTGGCCTCCATAGTCACTTACTGTTAAAACCGTGTTCATGGAAGACAATCTTACTCAGCTAAGAGTGATCGCCAAATAAGAAGAAGCCCTGTGCTCCTATACTAGCCTGCTGCCCTCCGAAGTAACGCAATATGTTGAATCCATATTTAACTGCTGGTCCAGTCAGCTTCTGTACATTAAATGGGAGGGGTAACTTGTTCATTGCCTCAGTCAGCAAAATTCCCCTGTGCCTGTTTACCCTTCCCATCCCCACTGCGACAACCATTAAGCCTTTGAAAAACCTGGCTTAAAATAATAATAATAATAAACGTTTCTGCTGTTGTGTTGCTGGATTGCTTGTTGTTTTGAATTTATCTCGTTCTCTCACTAAAATGGATTCAACATCTCTGATGAGGCTGTGGTGTATGTAGAAGGATATAGCTGTTCCGCCCTGCCATTTCTGTGAGCAACTGGTATAATCTTAGGACCTCCTTTGACTATTAATGTCTCTGTAGTTCCAATTTAAAAGCTGGATGAGATTTTAAAGATTCGGAAAAGAGTTTTGTAAGACTGGAGATGGACATTTGTCATTATTGTTTATATGCGCAGGAGGAAATAATTCCATCCACCTCCCCGTCTGTCATCAGTGTAAGGGGATTTGCCTCAGGGGAGTACAGAGCGGTTCGGCTTTCTTATCAGGAGAATTCTTGGTGGGACTGCTGAAGTGTTTAATGGAGGGGAAAATTAACATCTGAGTTGCAGCTGATTTTGTGACATGCAGCTGCCTGCTACAGATGTGACTTGCTTTGCTATTACGTCTTGTTTAAAGGTAAAGGTACCCCTGACCGTTAGGTCCAGTTACGGACAACTCTGGGGTTGTGCGCTCATCTCACTCTATAGACCGAGGCAGCCGGTGTTTGTCCGCAGACAGCTTCCGGGTCATGTGGCCAGCATGACTAAGCCGCTTCTGGTGAACCAGAACAGCGCACAGAAACGTCGTTTACCTTCCCACCAGAGCACTACCTATTTATCTACTTGCACTTGATGTGCTTTTGAACTGCTAGGTGGGCAGGAGCTGGGACTGAACAACGGTGTCAGGAGTATGGGCAGGAGTCAGGCTCTGGGGCCTGTAGTGCTTTGCAGGACTGGGGCCTGCCTCAGCTTGTGCTGGAGAAGCAAGGAGTGGCCACTCAGGTGAGGCCACTTGATAACTCTCTGCACCTGGTGGCAAGAGCTGGGAGGGATAAAAGCTCAGCATTTTCCTTCAGCTCTTTGCCACAGCAACACTATCGCTGCCTTGCTGCATCTGGCCTTCTGTTCCTTGATCCTTCGCCTTGCTCCTCGACCCTTGGACCTTCACCTTGCCGACACCTTGCTCCTTGACCCTGCGACTGCCTGCTGCTGGACCCTCAGCCCTGCACCTGTTCCTGCTTCTAGACCACCATCTTGCCTCTGGTCCTGATGTCCTCAGCCAGGGCTTCAACCGCCCGCCGACCGGACCATGACAAACGGGAGCTCATCCCATCGTAGGGACTCGAACTGCAAACCTTCTGATTGGCAAACCTTCCAATTGGGTTTAGACTACAGTGCCACCCGCACCCCTACATCTTGTTTTGACTACTGTAAAACATTTTATGTGGACCTGACTTTGAAGGCTGCTTGGAGCTGGGTTGTGGCTCTTGCCTTTAAAGCCCTGAACAGGTTGGGATCAGGGCATAGAAAGGTTCACCTTTTCACTCATGAACCTGCTCCAGGTATTAAGATAATTAGATGCCTGTTTCCCCACCCTCAGAAGTGAGGCCGGTGGTGGCCATTGAGGGGACAGGGCCTTTTCTGCCATGGCCTCCTGGCTCTGGAATGTACTCTCCTCAGAAAAACATGTCTTACGGTATTTCAAATTTGATGTCCTTTTGGCACCAGCTGAGTTCCCCCCCCCCCACACACAAGTCTTTCACAAGATCCAGAACAGTTTGGGTCTGTTTTTATGCTGATTTTGTTAACTTTAGAAATCATGTGATTTGTATTCTGTTGGTTTTAAATCTCTTGAGCCATTCTGGGAAACTTTGGACTGAAGATCGTGTTACCAACTTTTCATAGCAAAACTAGCAATACTGTGTTCCATGTTGACTTCCCAAGAAGCCATCACAGGATTAGGACTACAGCCATTATTGGAAATATCCAGCAGCTTGTTACAAACCATCATCACCTCATAAGAACTTTGTCTTCAACTTTCTGGCTCTCAGGGTTGGAGTAAATTTAATATATGACAGCAAAGCATTAAAGGAGAAAAAGCGAGTGACCCACAGCAAGTACCGTACCTTGTTCTCAATGTCAGCCACTCCAAGTGTCCTTATTTTCCAGGGACAGTCCCAGATTTACAGAAGCTGTCCCAGTTTCTGATTTGATCCTGGAATGTCCCACTTTTCCCTACGATGTCCCTATTTTCATTGGTGAAATATTGGGAGGGGGGGTATGGTAGGACGCCCCTATTTTCATTGGTGAAATTTTGGAGGATATGAAGTTATCAGAGCCATCTGAAGGCAGCCCTGTATAGGGAAGGTCTTTTTTAATGTTTAATGTTTTATTATGTTTTTATATATGTTTGAAGCTGCCCAAAGTGGCTAGGGCAATCCAGTCAGATGGGTGGAGTATTCAGTTTCCTTTAAAGCCCTCTTCATGTATTATATGGGACATGGGTGGTGCTATGGGTTAAACCACAGAGCCTAAGGCTTGCTGATCGGAAGGTCGGCGGTTTGAATCCCCGCGACGGAGTGAGCTCCCGTTGCTCGGTCCCTGCTCCTCCGTGCGCGCTGCTCTGGTTCGCCAGAAGCGGCTTGGTCATGCTGGCCACATGACCTGGAAACTGTACGCCAGCTCCCTCGGCTAATAACACGAGATGAGCACCACAACCCCAGAGCTGCCCACGACTGGACCTCATAGCTGCCAAGTCTCCCCTTTTCCCTGGGAAATCCCCGTTTTTCCAGCTGTTCCTAGCTGAAAAAACGGGGTTTTTTTGTTTCCCCCCGGTTTATTCTGGTGTGGCGGCCATTTTGGAACTGGCCGGAGCATGTTCAGAATCGACTTTTGATGCTGCTCTGCCCAGTTCCAAAATGGCTGCAGTGCGACTTCTGGCGCGGTGGCCATTTTGGAACTGGGCAAAGCAGCATCAAAAGTCACTTCTGAGCATGCTCCGCCCAGTTCCAAAATGGCGGCAGCGCTACTTCCGGTCTACTATTTCCGGCCTGGTCCCTTATTTCTCTGACAGCAACTTGGCAGGGTCCCTTTAACTTTACCTTTATGTATTATATGATTAAGTACCCTTTCTGTATCCTTGATGTCCAAGCACACTACGGGGGAAAGCCTATGTGCCTAGATCTCTACCCAAGCGAGCTGCTCTCTGCAGATGTCCGCATCCGATGAAATGATTACTGGCATGGAGCCCTTTACATTTATTCACTGCATGCAGATACA
The DNA here is from genome assembly GCF_965207765.1 of Zootoca vivipara. Classification (NCBI taxonomy): domain Eukaryota; kingdom Metazoa; phylum Chordata; class Lepidosauria; order Squamata; family Lacertidae; genus Zootoca; species Zootoca vivipara. The sequence continues at coordinate 17,603,765 of NC_142582.1, forward strand.
TACTTTGGGAAGCTTACCAGATTATTCAATGTGGACTCATTGTTCCTGGAAGGTGGAAAGTTTGATAGCTGCTGCCCTTGGTTAATATGTTGCTCCTTTCTCCAGTTTAAGAAATAAATGCAAATACTGGGCTATATCTGTTCTGCCCTTCTTTGGTGAAGGAGATCTGTTTCTGAAAAGATATGCCACCACCTCTGCTTCGGTTGTGAAATCTATTTTCTATCCGTTTGTTCATTCGTAAATATTTGTTCACACCAGCTGGTTCCCCTTTCATTCTTCCGATTTGCTGGCTGCAGAAAAATGGCAGTTTACATTGTGCACATAGCTCTCTCTGCCTCAACAATGTTATCATCCAAATGCAAGCCGCTTGCCTGTGAATTAGGCCTCTGTGTTGCTTGTTCCCGTCTTAACAAATGCTGCCTCTTTGCCTGCCTGTAATTGTGACAGAATGAAATTGGTGTTTAGGAACCTGTAATATTAGATTTTAGTAACCCAGCAGACAACTAATGGCTGCCACCTCTGTTTAACGTAATGACACTAATGAATTCTGAGGATTACTTTTCAGCTTGGGGAAAACATGATGGAAGGTGCTGGAATTTCAAATTAGGTGATGGATTTGCATCCGTTGAGGCCAATATGCGCAGCATTTGTTTGCGTTTCAGTATATTTTACTCATACATTAACAATGGTCGTCCACCATTAGGGCAAAATAGAACCATAATACTAGTCAATAGGAACATTTGTTAAAGTGACTGTTAATGTGCAACTCCTTAAGTCTTCTTCAAGTGCTACTGTTAAACCAGCCGCCTTAGGAGCAGTTAGACGTTATCGCCCTCTTATCATTGTTGAAGAAAGAATCCAAGGCCGACCAATTGGCTTCTCTATGTGGGATGGTAGGGACCATACAGTCCAACTCCCAGTAAGAAGAATCCGGGATCAGCAGCGGCGCGGAAACGAAAGTCGCTTCTACGTATGTCCGGACATGCGTAGAAGCAACTTCTGGTGCCGCTCTGCCCGATTTCCAGTGCCCAGACATGGGCAGAGTGGCACCCGAAATCGGTTCTACGCATGTCCGGACATGCGCAGAAGGAGCCTCCCTGGCAGGTAGGAAATCCGGGGGATTTACAGGATTTTTCTCTGTTTGGGATAACAGCGGGAAACAGGTTTAAATACGGGGGTTTCCCGCGAAAAATGGGAGGCTTGGCAGCTATGGTAGGGACACCTTGTTCCCTTGTAGGCTGGCCTTGTTCCCTTGTAGATGGAACAGAACTTCTCCTTTGTGAGCTGACACACAGTCTATCAGTAGTGGTGCCGGATTTACGTATAAGCTAAACAAGCTGCAGCTTAGGGCCCCACTCTCCCCGCCCCCCAACAAATTAAAGGAAAAAACCAATGGTGTACATTTCCAAAATATAAGATAAAAAACAAATAAAACCTACATACAGCAACAGTGTTTTGTGTTGTGTAGGCTCCTACGATGTAAGTCATGGGCCCTGCCTGCTAGCCTGCTCCCTAAAATATCACTGGTTTGCTCATTTCTGTATATAGGGTGCCTACATTCTGCATAGACTGGTTGCAGGGCTACATGTGCAAATGGCTTTAGATAGCTATTAGGTCCATAAATTACCATATAGCATACATTCAACAACAACAAAAACCAGTGACCATTTGTTGACAAAGGACAACTGGACATTACTTCAGTAGCTTAGGGCTTCATCAAATCTAAATCTGCCCCTGATCAGTAGGTGTAGCTGAGGTTATCTGGGATAGTTCTCTAGAGCTATATATTATTGATTCCATAGGTTACTTTTCATTATAAGGCTAGCAATGCTGTGGGCTTTCAAAATATGATTTGGGGAAAATGGTTTTGGGAAATACGTCATTTTAAGAAATCTAGAATGCTAAACCTTAGCAATCTCCCTGGTCTAGGGCTTCTTCAGTATATTAAAAAATATCCAGCTTATCTTTCAACAAGAGGAAAGTTCCTAATGACTGTGGTTGTGCTGCCCTATATTTAGCAGTGCCATCTCATAAAGTAGCATGCTTTGTAACCTTAACAATTGCTGATGTGATGCTGGCTAGGTTGGCTTGAGAATGGCACATTAAATTAATCTCCTCTGAGTGAACTGGAGACTGGGTGCTAGATTGGTTTAAGGGGGAAGAGTGGCAGCTGCTATGAAGAAATTGCCTTGGATATTGAAAGAGTTCGCCCTTCTGGTTCCATCCCTGAGTTCTAAAGTCTCCTCAGTAGGACACCCTAAAACCACCGTCTGGGCTACAGAACTTATCAAGGGGATCCAGAGCTCAATGCAAGTAGGTTCCCTAAGATATCTACAAACTTTTAACTCATATAGTAGCTATTCTCTTTGCCTCGGGGCTGGCCAAGACATTAGGCGAGGTGAGCCCACTGCCTCAGGTGCCCAAAGCCCAGGGCAAGATTTGGGTTTGATGAGGCCCTAAGCTACTGAAGGTAATGGGGCCCTTTATATGTCCAGCTGTCCTTTGTCAGCAACAACAAATGGTCGCTGTTTTTTGTGTTGAATATATGCTATATGGTAATTTATGCTATATGGTAATTTATGGACGGTGATAGGTTAAGGGACCCAGGTGGCGCTGTGGGATAAACCACAGAGCCTAGGGCTTGCTGATCAGAAGGTCGGCGGTTCGAATCCCTGCAACGGGGTGAGCTCCCGTTGCTCGGTCCCAGCTCCTGCCCACCTAGCAGTTCGAAAGCACATCAAAGTGCAAGTAGATCAATAGGGACCACTCTGGCGGGAAGGTAAACAGCGTTTCCGGGTGCTGCTCTGGTTTGCCAGAAGCAGCTTTGTCATGCTGGCCACATGACCCGGAAGCTGTCTGCGGACAAACGCCGGCTCCCTTGGCCTATAGAGCGAGATGAGCGCTGCAACCCCAGAGTCGGACACGACTGGACCTGATGTTCAGGGGCCCCTTTACCTTTACCTTTAATAGGTAGATACCTAATATGGATGGTAATAGGTAGATACCTAATAGGTATCTGAAGCCATTTGCAGATAACAAAATATGTATTTTATCAAAGTCATTGTTGAACTGAAATACAATTAAGAAGAAGTATGTTTTGGGGGCCCCAAAAACAATGTAGGGCAGCACAACCACAATCATTATGACCTTTCCTCTTGTTCAAAGATAAGCTGGGCATTTTTTAATATACTGAAGAAGCCCTAGACCAGGGAGATTTCTAAGGTTTAGCATTCTAGGTTTCTTAAAATGATGTATTTCCCAAAACCATTTCCCCCAAAACGTATTTTGAAAGCCCACAGCATTGCTAGAGAGAGAGTGGGGCCCTAAGCTATAGCTTGTTTAGCTTATACGTCATTCTGGCACGGCTGAAGCCCCTGAGGCCGTGTCCCCATGGGCACCCGCCACCTCCACCACCATTGGAGAAAAGAGACTGGCGTTGGTTCTGATTTATGGTGAGATCTTGCAGAGTGCACCTGAGATCGCACCTGAAATAGGTGCTGTTGCCAGCACCGCTTCTCCCCTGGCGATACTGTATAGGCAGCGGGGCAGGTGGCAGCAGTAACAGGGAAGCCCTCCCCGTTTCATCTCAAATGGCAAAAGAGGATCCTCTGCCACTGCTTTTAACCCAAGGCGTTCTGGGGGTTGTAGTCTTCTAGGAAGAGGGGCTGCTAATTCTCAGCCTCACTAAACTACAAAACCCAGCATTCTTTGGGGAAAGCCACAATGGTTGCCCTTGGGTCCTGCTGGCAGGCTTCTCATGGGCATCTTGTTAGAGCTGTGTATTCAACTAACCTGGCCCACTAATGGAAGCCAGTGCGAGGGTTTCTGTTAATAGGACTTCCCCCCCCCTTCCCCTGTGCACCCCTGCCTCTCCCAAACCCTCTCTGGAGAGTCAAGAACAGGCATCCCCAAACTGTGGCCCACCAGATGTCTTGGCCGCAGTGGTTGGGGAAGATGGGAATTGTAGTCCAAAACATCTGGAGGGCTGAAGTTTGGGGATGCCTGGTCAAGAAGAACCCACCTGTTGGAGGAGGACAGGGGGAATTGTTCCATCTGACAAGCAGAAATGCTTGCGCTGTCAGCATAACCAGAAGATTTGAATTCCTTCCATGGTAATGGAGTAATCAAGATTTTGCATCACATCATGAAACCATTTATGATCTCAGCTGCTGCAGGTGAAGCTACTTGGATTTCCTCCTTCATGGTTTCCAGTGCTGAGCAAGCTCTGGTATTCTAAACAAAATAATAATAAAAATTCCTTCCAGTAGCACCTTAGAGACCAACTAAGTTTGTCATTGGTATGAGCTTTCGTGTGCATGCACACTTCTTCAGATACTTCTTCTGGTATTCTAGGCAGCTTAGAGAGGAGAGCCATAGCTGAAATGTGTATGCACAGCACTGTTCAAATGGGTTCACTTTTCGTACTGGCCTTTAATTCTAGGAAGTCGCCATAAAGAACCAGTTGTGCCATTAAAAACGGGCCGTTTTCAATTGCCTTGCTGTTTTCTCTTACTGTAGCTGGCAGTTGGTATTTAGTGAGTCTCTCACCTTTTCTACAAAGGAGGATATAAACTTGGAAGAGAGATTGACAAGCATAATATTTTTTAGATGGGGCCACAGTGGCTTTTTTGTTTTTTTTTAAATGATGGGTAAGAAAACAAAAGAAACACAGAACCTATAAAAGCCAAATGACTGATTTCGTTACATGGGAGGGCAGGAGTGGTATTTATAACCTCTGCAGGAGAGGAGGATAGATATAAGGTGGTTTTTGTTGCTTTAGCTTTTATATTAGGAGGCTCCAGTTCACAGGGGATCCTAGAGTCTCTTGCTCGTTTGTAAAATAGAATGTTTTCTAGGCTGCTTTACTTTGAAATATACAGAAGAGCTCTGTGCAACCAAATTATTTTTGAAAGGTATTTCAACAGGCAGGTGTTACTTAAGGATGATTCTTTCAAGTTAACACAGGCTGGGCTTAGTGTCGTGAGTATATTTTGTCCTTTTCTTATTAATGAAATAATACAGATGTTGAGGGGTGTGTGTGTGTGTGTGTGTGTGTGTGTGTGTGTGTGTGTGTGTGTGTAAAACACTACATTGTCACGGATGCTGATCACCTGTTGAACTTATAAAATATGCTGGTTTTTATTGCCCGGCTGTGTAAAATGGCTCTCATTACTTGTCCCAAAGCAGTTTTAAGAGTGTTTATGTGAAAACGATTGCTTCACAGGGCATTGGTAAATCTGAAATATAGAATTGAACATGTGAATCTGAAAATGCGCAGTCAAACAAATTCAGTTCAGGCTGGAACTAATATGAAACTCTTGGAAACTATAGGGTAGATTCAGGAAATAATTATCACGGTACATTAGAGCTTATATTCTCTTGGTTCCCAAATGGTTCTCTAATACGACTGAACCAAATCAAGTTTAACAAACTAACGTGATCAGATATAATAGGGTGTGTTCTGAAAAAGATTTTTTCTGACTCTTCAGTACATTTCTGTATTTAGAACACATTCTTTTTGCTTAATCTGAAGCCATGTTATTCTGAATTTTAGCTTCTTTTATGCCTTGCCAATTGCACAGTGTCAAGTTTTATAGTTAGAATGTGTTCAGACCTTCAAAGCTCTCTACCTTGTACTGCTTTCTGTGAGTCTTTTCTGCCTTAGCAATGAACTATTCTTTTCTGATAGTTTCCTTTATTAAGCCATTTATTTATATTGATAAACTAATTGAGAGCCCTCCAGACTGAGCGAAAGCTAGTCATCCCTGAAGTTAGTTATGACTGACGTGCTAACATTCTTTTCTGTGACACTTTTATCTCAGATAACATTAGCAGGATTAGGACCTCTGACTGCAATTACAGCTAAGCATCACAGTGACTGTGTTTCCTTTAAAATATAATGCCAAATAATTCTGGTCAGTTTTGGCTGGCTTGTTTCATTCGACCAGCACCTACGGTAGTCACCTCACTCAGTTATCATTCAATAATACATGTGGAACAGAGTCCCACAACAGGCGGTGAAATCTTTCCTTGGACATTTTTAAGTAGAGGTTGGATGGCCATCCATCATGTATGACCTAGATGAGTTTTCTGCATTGCAGGGGGTTAGACTCGATGGCCCTCAGAGTCCCTTCTAGCTCTATGATTCTATGACATGAGTTGTAATGTTGCACTCTGAATTTTTAAAGGGTATGGGGTGATGTCAATTTCTGCTCACCTGCGAGTGGAATGGATTTCCACGAGGAGGACGGGACTCCCCCCTCCTTTCCTCCTTGCTGTAGTAGCCTATCCCATACACCCAGAATCTCTTCAAGACACACGTACATGGACTTCTGCTTGGGGAATGTTGGAAATCACCCAATATTTTATTCAGATTTTGTCCTTTTTAAGTATAGTGCTGTATGAAGTTTAGTGACTCTGGTTTTTTTAAAAAAGTATTTTTATTAAAGGTTTCTTGATTTACAAAAGTATGTGCAATGTCTCTCTCTCTCGTATTTTTCCCATTGATCATTTTTACAAATCAGTTTCATTTGTTGAGACATTGGGAAGAAGGGGGGAAGAGAGGTAGACGGGGAGGTTGGTTGGTTGGGGTTGGGTGGCGATGCTTCTATTTTACTTAATATATGTAGTGTTTGATGTCAGCGTTGCTTGTGTAGGTTCTCTTTTGTTTGCTTGTGTTCCTTTGGTGGTGAGAGAGGTTGGAGTTGGCCTAGGGCGTGGTTGTTCATTTGTGATTGGCTGTGGTGGTCTTTGTTTTCATGTGGGTGGGTTTTGGAGTTTAGTGACTCTGTTGAGATACTTGCTCCCACATATAAGACACCCAAGCATTTCACACATTATTAGAGTCTGTATCTAAAAGCAAAATAGCAGAAATAAACAGTGGGTAGTAGAGTAATTGTAATCTGTTTAGGTATTTTAGATTTTGTATGTTTTATATACACACCGTATTTTTCCATGTATAACACGCCCCCGTCTTATACACTATCCGTGTATAAGACGACCCGCAGTCTTAAACTTGAAAAAATAGGGGGGAAATATAGTCTTATACATGGAAAAAATATGGTGTGTGTATGTGTGTGTGTAGTTTATTTATTTGGTTTTTCAGATTAAAATTTTACACATAGCCAACAAACAACATAAAAACAAGATTCCAAAGAATTTCCTGGACTTCCCTCCTCCCCTTTGTGGGTCCTATTGTTAATCATTTCCTCCTGCATCTTTTATGATAATCCAAATCTTTTACCTCTCCATTGTGTCCTAAATTTGCCATTAAACTACAAGTGATATTGCAATCCTACTAACGATCTTAACTGTTTATGATGGTCTTTAAGATAAGTTATAAATTTTCCCCATTCCTTGTTAAAATTTTGGTCTTCCCGATTTCTGATTCTTCCAGTCATTTTAGCCATTTCAGCATAATCCATCCACTTGACCTGCAATTCTTTGCTGATAGGGACTTCTTTCCATCTCTGGGCCTAAATCTTGTATGTTTTAAAGTAGGGTTACAAAAATAAAAATCCCCTTGATTTTTTTTTTTACTGTTTTATCTTTTGTAAATTGCTTTGTGACCTGTTACAATCAAGTGGTGTGTAAATTTTTATGAAATAAGTAAACAGTTTCTAACAGAACTGAATGTTTGTGTCCATCTGTGTATAAGTAACTTAACTGCTGCATTTTTCAGGTGCCTAATCAAGGACTTCGAAAAACGCCCATCTGTCACTCACCTTTTAGAACATCCTTTCATAAGGCAGGTCCATGGCAGAGACATGGCACTCCAAAAACAGCTGGCAGATCTCATTCAAGCACAACAACATTTAGGCTCCGTAGCCAAGACAAGGTACTGTTCAATTTTGCTATAGCCGTATTACAAAGTTCCAGAAATGTATGACTTTTAATTGTGAGGCATACTGTATATTGCATACACAGATATCATATAATGCCTTAAAGATTTTTGCCCTTGTCCAGCAAGAAAGATCAGTGTGCCCCAACCGAAGGAACATCGCAATGGGCATTCCCATCGATGACGCTCATCTGTGCTGCACTTGAATCAGCTAGAAGCATCTTAGTGACCATGGGGCTGCCTTGCCCCATCTGGAGCCCATAGCTGCCAAGTACCCCGTTTTCCCCGGGAAACCCTCGTTTTTACTTACCATCTATGGGCACCAAAAATGGCCGCCGCCGACACTGGAAGTCGCGTTGACGCACTTCCGGTCATGCGTAGAAGCTACTTTTGAAGCCAGCGGCAGCCATTTTTGGTGCCCATAGAAGGGCAAAGCGACACCAGAAGTTACGTCGATGCAACTTCAGGTGTCACACGGCTGCCGGTCCCAGATTCTGGACTTGGAAGGTAAGCTGGAGCCATCAGTTCTTATGTATGACAGGTTTACCCCTAACTAGAGCTGCTATATTGCTCTAATTATTATGGATCCTTACATACAGTAATTACAACATTCCATATAAATGGAGAGCTTCAAGACAGTGGGAAACAACTTTCTCATTCATGTCTTTTAATCGCATTCAGCCATAATGGAAGCGTCACATTCCTATAGTTTCCTAGATTTACTGCTAAGACTAACAATAGCATGCAAGTGTTCATTAATCAATAAATGAACTCTTAGCAGGGAACATGCTCATTTTTGTGATTTTCGGGAGGGGAGGGAGGGCAGAAGATTCAAAATGTGAATAATAAAGTGACAGTGGTGAAACATTCAGGGTCCAAACCTTGATGTTTTGGTTAACCATTGGCCTAATTTTACCACTAGTATTCGTATATAGCTGGGTACTTAATATTCACCAGGAAAACCTTCTTTTCCAGTCCAGTCTAGGGCTAGCTGCAGGAAATATCTCTTGGTTTCATGGTTGTCCAGAGGGTGGCAGGATTTCGCTGTTTTCACAGTGAATTTAAATGCAAATGAAGGCTCTTCCTCTGCTCTGCAATCATTTTGCAATATGAAATTTTTCTGGCTGCTAGATAAGCTGTACACCATTATTGTAAATAAATACCTGCTAATGTTGATGAAGAAAATTAAATGTCATGATTCATAAGTCATAAAAATGTGTGCGCATATCCAGCCAGAGTGAATGTGCTATTTGAAAACCCAAGGCCTTTTAAAAAAAAACAACAACAACAACAACAACTTTAAAAACAAAGTAATAGATGCAGTTTCAAGGTGAGTGTGACTTTCCTAATTTCACTGCAACTGGAATTATTCCACATGCTTCTAAAGCAAGGGTTTAGAAGTCAGACTCGCTTTAGGAGGCTCGTCTTTTATGTTTCTCTTCCATCTCCCCCTCCTTGTTTTTAAGCAAACTGTCTCATGAATTCTCTCCCTGTTGATGGCTGCTGTTTGCAATTTCAAAAGAAAAAAGCCTGCCATAAGGCGCAAACTTGGCTGCTGCGCCAAACACTAATGAAAAACGTAGACACGTGATTCCACACTCAGATAGAGAAAATAAAAGACTCTGAGTGCACTGGCCACATTTCTCATTTCATAATCTGTTTTGAGAGTATACCTAGATGGGTGATAAAAGCCCACTTGTTCGCTGTAGGAGGCCTGGTCTGTGCACCAGCAGAATGTAGAGAACTCTGAGGTGGAACAGGGACCTGTCACTTCAGACTGCAATAGGTGGATATCATTGCTATAATGAAGTATAGTAGTCTGTGGCTACCTAGGTGCTATACTGAATACAATGTCTGGTAGAGATGTCTACCAAATGGATTCCTGGACTTCTGCTCCGACTGTCAGGGGCGGAGGAAGGGGGTGCGGTGGGGGCATACCTGCCAAGTCCTGGATGGAAAAATCTGGGATCGGCAGCTGCGCAACACCGGAGGTTGCGTAGACGCAACTTCCGGCGGCACTTTGACCTTCTATGGGCACCAGAAAATGCCAGCGCCGGAAGTCGCTTCTATGCATGATCGGATACAAGTAAAGGCGACTTCCGGCACTGCCACCACCATTTTCTGGTGCCCATAGAAGGGCATAGCGGCGCCAGAAAAATGGCCGCCGGCAGGAGTGGATTTAAGGGAGAATAACAGGATAATAACCGATACGGGAGACCGCCGGGAAACGGTAGGAAAAAAGGGGGTTTCCCGGTGAAAACGGGATACTTGGCAGCTATGGGTGGGGGCAGACCGCCCCGGGTGTCTTCGCTGAGGGTCGTTGGGGGAAGGGCAGGAGCTGCGCCACTTTGTTAGCGGCATTCCCCCCTTCCCCCTTCATTTTGACAGCTCAGGGGAGGCTTGGGAGTCGCGGGCGGGTGGCGCACCAAATGTCCGCCATCAGCGGCTTGCTCCGCCCCCGGCTGCAGGGCATGTGCACCTCTCCATACACCCGAGCGGCTATCCCGTGCCTGGGAGGGCACCCTCTGCTCCCTGCCACCCTCGGGAGCGTGCTCCGTCCCCCTCAGGAGCGCGCCTGTCCTGGGCAGCGCAGGCATATGCTCCACTCTACCAGAGATTCTGCTCCTGCACAGGATCAGTTTGAGACATTATCATTCATTAGAAATCCAGCAGATGAATTGGAGGCTGAAGACCTATTCCATTCCAAAACCGGGGTTCATTATGGGCCAGGGCTAAGAATGGTTCATCATGTATGCGCTAGCCCAGTGGTTCTCAAACTATTTTCTTTGGATCACACTTTCAGATTAAAAATTTGCTCATGCCACACTGAATTTTTTTTTATCGATAAGAAATACATTGAAAAGCTGAAAGAGGCAACTCTTAGCAGTGCTTGATTTATAACATAGAACACAACTGCTTTGTAATATGATTCTGGCACATCCAGAAGGTATAAAACATTGCAGCTACATAACAACATGCCATTCCCAAAATATAATATTGATTGCCCTTGAATTTCCCCACCACATTTGCCATCCTCTTCTGCCCCACAAGTGTGGTACGCCACACCCTTTGAGAACTGCTGTGCAGCTCTAAGAACACGGGGGCCCATAGTACAGAGCTGCCATGGCTTTAGAATTCAGAGCCAAACTACATTACCATAAACTCCACTTGATGTATTTCTGCTGGACTTATACAATTTCAGACTGTAAACAGAGCACTGAAAGTTGCAGTAATTTCATACAAACACAAAATTGGCATGGTAAGGGGAGATTATGACAGTGTTCAGAGAAAGGAAGGAAGGAAGGAAGATAAAACAAACAAACAAACCACATCCATTTGTGGTCTGAAGTGAGAAGAGGTCAGCGATAGGTACATTACACAATGCTGCTCATTATGATACATGATACATTCAAGTGAATGACAGCTGTTCAGTATTTTATTTATTTTTTATATTGCTCAAGGCAGCTTACATAATTACAAAATAACAAAAACAGTCATAAACAATAAATAAAACACATCAAGAATTTCAACAAAATTGAACAATGTCCACTTTAAATAAAACAAAACCCAAAAAATAAAGATGCAAAAAATAATACCAATTGCAGCAGCAGCAACAAAACTCCTAAACAACACCCCAACCCAAGAGTCTGTTCAGCAGCCTCAGCTTTTGTAGCTGGAGTCAGTCAGGGCACCACCATCCCAGGCCTGGTAGAAAAAAGGCCTGCAAGGCAGGGAGCAGGTCTTCCAGGACTCACAGACAGATGGTCTTTCTTTAAAGCTGTTTCTCCCACAGACAGTAAATGATTCTCTGGCCACATCCACAATATTGTTATTTCTGCCCTGCTTTACAAGATATAACTCTTAGCAAGATGAGTTACAAGTAACATTCAGTCTTAGCCAAACAAAAGTTTGACTCCCTAGAACAACAGCTAACACTACCTGCTGGTCCATGCTGGCTCTCTAGGCTGGCTCTCATCAGACGGCTTTTTAAGAACAGTAGTCTGTCTCTAACAGGGAGGTATTGCAGCTGGAGTCAATTCCATTACCAATCTGAATGCTGTTAGCTGCAAGAAACTAGCTTATGCCCAGCTTGTAATTTTCTTCATACACCCTGTTAGGACTCATAGATAGCACCAGGCAAAGCTAAAAGGAATAGCAATTGGGTTGTAAAATGATGGGTGTGCAGAATTGAATGTGGTTTTAAAATGCAGTTTCCTCCACACATTGTCTGGGCGAATACCAGGGGACAGATTGCAGACCTGTAAAACCTACTGTGGGCAAGGAAGCAACCATTTTGCAGACTGATTACATTGTAAATGCTAATGATTACACAGATTCTTATTGTAGTCGTGGCATGTGTGATGTTGCAATTAAGGTTGTGCCAGTGTTGTCATTATGACTCCTCTGAAATATACTCAAGAGCAGAGCTTTCTGCCGTGATTGTACTGGACTAGTCAGCATTTGAACTGCACTGGAAGTTTGGTATTGCTGCTGTAATTGAGGTCACCAGGTCTATTCTGCTCCCACTGTGCTGAAGATTTCCCTTGCTCAGTGTTGCAATTCCATCTTTTCAGCGAAAGAAAGAGCATGGATCAGAACGTTGCTATTCTTCATTTAAATAGAGGGAATCTTTTGTTAACCTTCATAGGGAAAAGGCAATGTAGGTAGGAGGAAAATGAGGTGTATGCTGGCAATAACTCTAGGGCAAATTGTGTTTGTCTCTGGGAAGTGTGGCTTAGCAAATTTCCTTTCGCCAGAAAATAGAGGACAATACTCCAGTTCTTCCAGCACCAGGGAACTATTCATAAGAGGGTCAGAATTTTACCTTGTTGTCTTCCCAAATCATTAAGTAAAATCATAATTGGTTGGGGGGAAATTAGTCTGAGACCCCATTCCTAAGTGTTGAACTACTCTACCCAGTATTGGGAGTAGTTTGGGCCAGACCAGATGATTAAAGGATGGTTTATAGTGGTAGCAACCAGAGAGAGAAAAAGTGATATCCATGTGTTGACAGTGGTAAAGCTAGCAACATGGTAAAAGTTAGCATGGTAAAGTTGTTGTTTTTTATAAGCAGGAACTTGGGGAAACTGATTTCCCTTACCTTTAAAAAATTCTTCTTTTCTTCTTTTCTTTGGCAATCACTCGTAGCCGAGTAAGATTGTCTTCCATAAACACGGTTTTAACAATGAGTCTGTAAGTGACTGTGGAGGCCAATTCTGGATCCCCACGTCCTTCCACAGTGGGGACATTGGTTTTTGGGCGGGAGTTGATCACGGTGTGGATTTGCCAAGTGCGTCTTCCTCTTAGCATGTTTCTCCCTTGCGTCCTGACTTCAAGCGTCTTCAAAGCCCACAACACCTTTGGTAAAGGCTGTTCTCCAACTGGAGCACTCGCAGGCCAGTGTTTCCCAGTTGTCGGTGTTTATATTACATTTTTTAAAATTTGCCTTGAGAGTGTCTTTAAACATCTTCTGTTGACCACCAGCATTACGCTTTCCATTTTTAAGTTTGGAATAGAGTAGTTGCTTTGGAAGACGATAATCAGGCATCTTCGCAACATGACCAGTTATATGGGGGCACCAAAATCTTTAAAGTGCTTAGGACCTCTTAAGGTCTTAATACAGCCCTGTGTGTATGGTTGTTATCCCACCCAACATGCATGTGTATTACAGCTTCACTTTCACAGAAAACTCTAGCCCTTTTCAAGGATCCTTGATTGCACAGAAATGTCTGTTTCCATTCAAGCAAATGTGAGCGAACCGCCCCTCCCATCAGACCTTCCCTGCTCAATATGTGAAAGTTGAGAACGGAGAGGGCAGAACTGAGGGCAACGTTGGGCCAGAAGCCAGGCTTGGCTCCCCTCCCATTCAAAAAGTGGGTTTGGTGAGGAGCTTAGTAGGTGGTGCTGCTGCCGCTGCCATGACAGTAGTGGCAGAAGAAGAATACAAAGTGTGGCAGCACTATGTGTGTAATGTGTGTATCAGGGGGTGTCATCCCTTTAGTGGGCTGCCAAGCCCATGCCCATTGGTTGTTCTCTTTCTTTAATCTTGTTGTTGTTGTTTAGTCGTTTAGTCGTGTCCGACTCTTTATGACCCCATGGACCAGAGCACACCAGGCACTCCTGTCTTCCACTGCCTCCCGCAGTTTGGTCAAACTCATGTTAGTAGCTTCGAGAACACTGTCCAACCATCTCGTCCTCTGTTGTTCCCTTCTCCTTGTGCCCTCAATCTTTCCCAACATCAGGGTCTTTTCCAGGGAGTCTTCTCTTCTCATGAGGTGGTCAAAATATTGGAGCCTCAGCTTCAGGATCTGTCCTTCCAGTGAGCACTCAGGGCTGATATCCTTAAGAACGGATAGGTTTGATCTTCTCCTCCAGCACCATAATTCAAAAGCATCAGTTCTTCTTCTTTAATCTTATCACCACCTAAGACACCATCCGTGCCATTATGATTCAGCAATAGTGAAGCAGCTTGCACAAAGCTGAAATTTTCCATTATTGTGTTCATCTTCCATTTTGGTCCAACATGGCTTGCTGGAGTTGGTGGTTCTTTGGTTTTAGCAGTCCCTAGACTAGTAAGTGAAAACTTATAAGGCCAGTAGGCGAACGTGAAGCAAATTTGATGTTATACTTCCAGTATCATCCTTCTGAGTACAACACGCACAGAGAAACAAATGCAATAGATACTCCCCCATTTCTCATATTTGACTAAGAAGTTTGCTTAGCAGCATGTGCTTTTAGGTTGGGTTTTGTTTTTTTTAAGTCTTCAGTAATAAAATTGACATTTCCCATTGCCCTGGGGGGGAAACACAGTGGGAGTTTCCTATTTATTCGGAAAAGTAGTTCATTTGCAAGCCAAGTCAGCAATTAGAAATGGCTTAGTATAAAAAGGCTGTGAATATAATGGACCCTCAATCCAAACACAACACTTGCAGCCCATCCACGCACCAAATAAGGATTGCAAAGGCATCTTGGGAGTCCTTCTCAGTGGATACCCCTCAACTCTGAAATGCCTTTCCCCTAGAAACTTCACCAATGCCTAAACAAGTCCCAGAAACAATGCAAGGCTTCTCTATTTCAACTGAGCTGGCATAGGTGAGAGCATATTAGAGTAAACATTCTCAATTTACAAAATATTTCATCTATGGAGAATAGAGCCATTCAGAGACGGGAAACTAAAATGATCAAGAGGACGAAACTGACTCAGGTTGCAAATTTGGAGCTTTTTAGTTTTTAGTGAGAAAGAGGGGGACAAGACAGAGTTGTATAAAATTATGCATGGTGGAGTAAAACTGGCTACTAGTTATGATGGTTATGTTTTAACTTCTATGTTGGATGTGAAGGATCTTCAGTATGTTTCTGAATGCCAATTGCTGGCAATCACCCGTGGAGAGAGTGCTCTTGCGCTGAGGTCCTGCTTGGTGGCTTCCTATAGCCACCTGGTTGGCTACTGTGTGAGCAGAATTATAGAGCTTGAAGGGGCCACAAGGGTCATCTTGTCCAACCCCCTGCAAGGCAGGAATCATCCGCCCTACGTGGGGCTCGAATTCATGACCCTGAGATTAAGGGGGTCTCAAGCTTTTACCAGTTGAGCTATTTTTATGATTAGATGGATCTTCGGCCTGATCCAGCAGGTCTCTAATTTATGTTCTTGTGCTTCCTGCCAAAATAACTGTGGCAGGGACTGGTTGGAATTGGCGTGGGATGAAGGGGTCAGATATTATTACTGTGTTCCCTTTTACACTCATGACCCAGGGAAAAGTTAACCTTGGAAGATCAGTATGGCACCAAGCTGCCTATTTCTATGAGCAAAGAGTCCTGTTGGTTTTTGAAATCGCCTCTCCTGCGACCAAATTGCTCTACCAGTGAGGCTTGAGGAATCCTCTAACCCCACCCCCACCCCCACCCCTGATGGCACCAAGAGGCAGAGATGAAACAAGAAAGTTCTTATGTATGATTTATTCAGTCATCATAGTAAAGACAAAGAATTCCGTCATGCCTCCATAACGGAGTTGCTCGCACTGATCTCCTGCCCCTTCCCCTCTAGCAACAACACCTGCTTCTACGGCGTCCGTTTGTGGACAATTGACTCTGCACTCTTTGTTCTTGCTCCCTTAACAAATACCGTGTTTGGGGGGAAAGGGGGGGGTCGGTTATACTGTCCATAGACATGTCAGCTGGCTGCTCTGTCTCCCCTCCCTCTTCTCCTAACACTGCATAACTCTTATGTTCATCTATCTCTGAACTGTTTTCTTCCTCCAAGCCCTGCTGTAAATCAAGACTGCCTTCCTCCTCTCTGGAAGCTACAAAAGAAGGGGGGAGACCCCTCACCACTTCTCCTCTTCAGCCCAGTCCCTGACACCTAGCCCCTTACCTCTGGCTGGCCTTAGTGCAGAAAAACCTAGCATCCGTGTCTGACTACATACCTCAAAAAATGCAGCTCCTTCCAAGTGCTCTATTTCCGAGCACAATTCAAAGTGTTGGTGCTGACCTTTAAAGCCCTAAATGGTCTCTGTCCTGTATACCTGAAGGAGCGTCTCCACCCCCATCGTTTAGCCCGGACACTGAGATCCAGCGCCGAGGCCTTCTGGCGGTTCCCTCACTGCAAGAAGCAAAGCTACAGGGAACCAGGCAGAGGGCCTTTTCGGTAGTGGCGCCCGCCCTGTGGAACGCCCTCCCATTGGAGGTCAAGGAGATAAACAACTACCTGACATTTAGAAAACACCTAAAGGCAGCCCTGTTTAGGGAAGTTTTTAAATCTGTGATATTTTAATGTATTTTAATCTTTGTTGGAATAATAATAATAATAATAATAATAATAATAATAATTAATTGCCACCTCAGGTTCAGTTTTGTAAATTTTTTGCATTGAACCTAAACACATTACACTGACCTGTGCACAGCCGAGAGCCTGCAGAATGGTAAATGTTCAACACTGATGAGCATCAAAGACAATAGACCACACAATGCCTGGGTTTATTTAAAGATATTGGCAATGAATTCGTATCTTTTTTATTATTATTGTGCTCACCAGTAAGTAGTTGCATCATGCCAATTAGCTAAGCTTCTTACCTTGTTGCTTTGCTTTTCATAGTATCTCTGAGGGAGGTTTAGGGTCCACCAACAAAAAGCTTTTAAATCTTTCTAATTGATTTGTTGTTGTTGTTTTTAAATCTCCCCGACACCTTTTATGCATGTAATCATGCTTCAAATGAGCCCGTTGAAACAAATGGGATGCTAATAGGCACTTAGGTGGTCAAAAATAAACCTTGACTATGACTGAAACAGAACCGCAGAACCGTTAATGCAAAATACGCCCCATCAACTTGCAAAACCACTCTTTCCCCTTTCACTCCTTGTTGAAAGGCAAATTGCAATTTCTGATCAATAAAGCATGGATGCCATACAATTATTGCTCATGGTATAGGAGATGAAGGGGAAATTGTGAAATGCAATTTGGACAACACATGATGTATGTGGAGTTGTTTAGAGTCATATGAGCTGATTTAAGAAGCAGTGGGTGGAATTCAACTCTCCTCACCCTGAGCACTGTTCTGGGTGTAAGAATCATGTAGCAAGTAGACTTAGGCGGCAAAATTTTGGGCTGTACCACTTCAGATTGCAAAGTGGGAGTGAAATATTTGAATAGTCCTCCCTGTAAGATTTTTCTTGCATGTAGCATAGCAATGGTAAAGTTTTAGATAGACTTCTCCCTGGTGTGTGGTTTTACAACGTGCAGATAATTTTTACGTGGGAGCAGGCATTAAAAATATGGCATTACACCTGCTGTCTAGAGTGGTACGACCCACAATTCTACAATCTCATTTGCCCAATGTGTAGAATGGTGACAAGTCGCCCACACCAGGCAAAAAGATTCCTGCATTGCAGGGGGTTGGGCTAGATGACCCTCGTGGACTCTTAAAAAGGTAAAGGTAAAGGGACCCCTGACCATTAGGTCCAGTCATGACCGACTCTGGGGTTGCGGGCTCATCTCGCATTATTGGCCGAGGGAGCCGGCGTATAGCTTCCAGGTCATGTGGCCAGCACGACAAAGCCGCTTCTGGCAAACCAGAGCAGCACATGGAAACGCCGTTTACCTTCCCGCTGTAGCGGTTCCTATTTATCTACTTGCATTTTGACGTGCTTTCGAACTGCTAGGTTGGCAGGAGCTGGGACCAAGCAACGGGAGCTTACCCCGTCACAGGGATTCGAACCGCCGACCTTCAGATCGGCAAGCCCTAGGCTCAGTGGTTTAACCCACAGCGCCAACTCTACAATTCTATGATTCTATGCCCCACTTAAGTTAAATAGGACTTTTCTGTCTAGGATGAATGCATAGGATCACAACCTTCTTGCCCATTTTATCTCATGGATTCAGGATGGACTGCTGCAACATACCGGTATCCTTATCTCATTTTATTTCATTTTACGGAGACTCCAAACGTTTGGATAATCTATCAGGTGGTCACACCATAACGATTTAAAGATTTAATGCATGCTATTAAGAAGACATGAGTGTCCCGATGACAGCAGCAAGGATGCCACAGACACATAGTGAACTCCAGAAATGACTTGTTGGGATGAAAGGACACTTGTTAGTAAACATGTTGTGCACAAGAACTTACTATCATGCGACGGATATTGCATGCGGTCTATAGTTTCATACCTT
Source organism: Zootoca vivipara (assembly GCF_965207765.1). NCBI lineage: Eukaryota > Metazoa > Chordata > Lepidosauria > Squamata > Lacertidae > Zootoca > Zootoca vivipara. Next base: position 17,622,271 of record NC_142582.1, read on the forward strand.
AACTATTCCTTTTTTAAAATTGTTGTTTGATTTGCTTGGGTAAAACACACACGTGTGTGTGTGTATGTGTGTGTGTGTGTGTGTGTGTGTGTGTGTGGTGCAGTTGTTCCCAGTAGATGCATTGATTTTTATAAAACTTTTTCTTGTATAACATGTATTTTTGTGTATTTGCACTACAAATTTATATTTGTACCAATCTAGTTGTTTTATTTTCTTCCAAAAGACCCTAGTAATAGTAGATTGTTGAGTGCTATATATCACCTGTAGGGGGAGAGATCAGTTGTTTCCTTCATTTACAGTATTTGCTGTCATTTACTCCTTCAATTACAGTATTTGCATCCCCTGAAGAGAGGGAATGGCTTTTAAGCATGTTCAGGTCTGTAGTGCTGGTATGTCTTTAGGTTAGGCCAATGATGAACAACCTTTTGAGCCCGGTGTGTCAAGATTCGCCAAAAAACCGAGCATAACTCGGGTGGTGTGTCACTTCAAGAAAAAAAACCCACAATTTCGTGATATTTATAGTTTAAATAACAAAAATGTATAATTGTTTCCCCTTTTAAAAAAGGGAAAGGGGGAGAAAAAAATTATTAAAGTTTTTTTAAGAAAATTAAAAAAAAATTAAAAGGGGAAAAAATAAGGCAAAACCCAGAGGTCTTTCCCAGTGGGACTCTGGGCTCAGGCCTTCCTCCAACAGGTCTGCCGTTGGGGAGGTGGGCTCAGGTTGGGCCTGTGCCGCGGCTTCCTTTTTCCTCTTCCGGCCTCCGGAGTGCCTCGAGGCTGTCCGTTAGGTTCACGGGGTGAGGGTGGGGTCCGGCACCCAGTGTCCGGGCAGTGGCGGTTTCGGTGGCTCAGGAGCCCGTCCAGCAGCTCCTGCAGCGCTGGTCACTTTCAGGAGCTCCGCGGCTCCGTGCCAACCGCCATCTTGCCTCGCCGGAAGTCCACAAGGCCCCCAGAGATGCGTCGCCTGCGGCATTCTGCTGCCGGCCGGAAGTGAGGTCTCGGCATGCGCCCGTGTGTCACCGAAAATGGCTATGCGTGTCAGTGCTGACACGCGTGTCACAGGTTCGCCAACACTGGGTTAGGCCGACCTCAAGTTCAATTATCATAGCCTATGGCCAAATGTCTACTTGGGAACGGCGATTTCACACAGATACTCTTGTTTACAGGCACGAGCGAATACACACTCGAAGACCATATCGTGTTGATGCGTCTGACAAATATTCTCCAGATGATGATCTGGTAAACCTTGAAGTCCTGGATGAGGTAAGGTATGACAAGTTAATGAATTCTCAGTACTGGGTCTTACCGCTTGCTCTTGCCTTCAAGGCATTATTCATATTTCTAACAATATCGCCATGTCACCAAGTTAATTGTTCATAGTCCTGACATAATGAGAAAACTGTGGCATATGATTATGATCTCCTATCACGGGTTCATTTATATTCTGAGCATTTAGATTGTTCTGTTATGCAGGAGAAGCAGATGATGGATGGCAGGAGGGTACATTATTATTTGTGCTTGCTGCTATGAGAAGCTCAGCTCGAAACATCAAGATTAGAGAGGGTGTATATTTCAGAACTACTTTTCCATTGGAAAAGTATTATGCATTAAAAGTATATCACTATTATAAACATAGCAACTTTAGTCAAACCATGCACATCGCTTTCCACTTACATAAACTTGCTTCTTGTACCTCCGGTGATCTTTCACGTATGCAAATGCATGGCATTTTATTGGACAGGGAAAGAGGCAGAGAGATCTAACCACCACTCCTTGAATGATCCATTTTCTTCCATCTTTCTCCGCCCTGAAATATTCCAACTTCCTGTTGCCCTTTCGGCCTGTTTACTTTGTCTCATAAAACTGAGCAAAAGCTGTTGAAAAAGGAGCTGGCTTTTGTTTGCATAGACCCAGTACTGGTGCAGTTTATTGGTGATGCTGGAGTGTGATAGACGGAACCCACTAACTGGCTTTGAACTGTGTGATTTGTTGGGCCCAAGCGAAATGGCCAAGGAGTGCTTGAGCTACAGCACTGCTAAGCATTTCAACCCTTTCCAAGGAAGACCACAAGGTGGGGCGCTGGGGCAGTGTAGCATAAACAGGCAGCTAGATCTTAATTTATGTGCACATTCGTCTTGCCCGAAGTAGCGGATCACAATGAAGCAAGCAATCACCAGTTTGCTTGTATGTATGTATGGTAAAGGACCCCTGGAAGGTTAAATCCAGTCAAAGGCGATTATGGGGTTGCAGCGCTCATCTCACTTTCAGGCTGAGGGAGCCGGCGTTTGTCCACAGACAGCTTTCCAGATCACGTGGCCAGCATGACTAAACCACTTCTGGTGCAATGGAACACTGTGACTGAAATGTATTCGGAGTCGAGAGTGAATTTCATGCTCTTTATTCAGCTCATAGTCATCAAGGAGAAGAGGAGAAGAAGAATCCTCTTTTCCCAAAACCATCTGCTTATATACATTATTTACACAATGGGCCTTGCGTGATTGGCTACTTCAGGGCTACACCTGTGGGCCAATTATATTGTGGATTGACTTCTGCCTGCAGCCTGATTGGCTGCTCCTACAGGCCAATCAGGTAGCAGATTCACTTCTGCCAGCCGCCTGATTGGCTGCTCCAGCAGGCCAATCAGGTTGTGGATTCACTTCCACCTGGAGTTGGATTGGGTAGCTCCCGCTGATTCTGAATCCTATTGTTCTAGGATTCAGCTCAGTACATAACACCCCTCCCCTCTAAGTTCCAGTCCTGCCCGGGAAATTGCATTCGTAGTCCCAAAGGTCTGCTGGCCGCCTCCGTGTGCGTTGTGGCCTGGGGTGTTCCTTGGTCAGGGGTTCTGGTTCTGGCTCGTGTTCCGAGGCTGCTGGCTGTGCCGAGGCTGTCTGGTCTGGCGCCACTGAACCACTAGGTTGTGGCTCTGGTTCCGGTGTCCTTCCAGCCTCGGGGCGCCCCTCTGTGCCTACTGCTTCTGCTTCCCCTGCCCACCCCTCTCGCTCTACAGGCCTCACTGCCCTGCTGTCCCCTTGGGACCACTCTGTCCCGCTCTCCTCCCGGGTTCCTCCTGGGAATCGTCGCCGTAGCTGGTCGCAGTGGCGGCGCCAACATTGCCCCCCTTTCGTTAGTACCTCGTACGACACGGGACCGGTCACCTTGGTGACTGTGGCGGGTACCCATGCTGGGCCTGCCCCAAAATTCTTTGCGTACACTGCGTCCTGGGCCACAAATGTCCGGGGGTTCCTGCCTTTCCCCACCTCTACCTCATCCTGAGCTCTGTCGGGGTGAAGTCGGTCCAGTCTAGTTGCAAGGCGCCGGCCCATTAGTAGTTCAGCTGGGCTCCGGCCCGTCGTTGTGCTTGGGGTGCTGTGCTGTGCTAGAAGAAATGCGGCAAGGCGGTATTCCCAGTCCCCTTGTGTCATGCGGCGGAGGCTGTCCTTGGTGGTCCGCACCATGCGCTCCGCTTGGCCATTGGTGGCAGGGTGGAATGGTGCTGAGCGGATGTGGCGGATGGCGTTCTGTGCTGTGAAGGTCTGGAACTCGTCTGACGTGAATGCGGTTCCATTGTCCGAGACGAGGGTGTCAGGGAGCCCGTGGGTTGCAAAAAGCTTACGTAGTACCCGGATGGCTGCCGCCGTAGAAGTGGACGGTACCAGTGCGACCTCCAGCCATTTGGTGTAGGAATCCACCACTATGAAGAATGTTTTTCCCTGGAAGGGGCCAGTGAAGTCCACGTGCAAGCGTGACCATGGATGTCGGGCGGACTCCCAAGGCTGGACTGGGGCCCTTGGGGGATCTGGGCGGGATTCTTGGCAGGTCTGGCAGTGTTGGACCCAGGCCTCTATCTCTCTGTCAATCCCCGGCCACCACACATAACTCCTGGCAAGGGCCTTCATCCTCACTACCCCTGGGTGTGTCTCGTGTAGGGCTGTGAGGACCCTTTTGCGGAGGGGCTGGGGAACAACAACCCTGCTTCCCCATAACAGGCACCCCTTGTGGGCCGACAGTTCATGTTTGCGGTTTGTGTAGCCAGCGAATTCTGGCCCGGGGCTGCTGCTGGGCCATCCTCGCCACACCCAGTCCAGGACCCGGGAGATGACCCTATCTTTTGTGGAATGGTGCGCAACTTCTTGTGCCTGAATGGGTCGGTCGGGAAGCAGCTCCAGGGTCATAACCTCTTGCGCAGGCGCTGGGTCGGGGCCTGTTTCTGGTAGTGGTAGCCTGCTGAGGGCGTCTGCGTGGCCCATCGCCTTCCCAGGGCGGTGGATTAGTGCATACTGGTAGCCGGCAAGGAAAATTGACCACCTGAGGACACGTGGAGACAACACTTGGGGGGTCTGCTTCTCGGGGGCAAACAGGCCAAGCAACGGCTTGTGGTCAGTCACTATGGTAAAGGGCCGCCCGTACAAGAAATCATGGAATTTTTTTACGCCCTTCACGATTGCCAGACCCTCCTTGTCAATCTGTGAGTAGTTTCGTTCGGCTGCAGCAAGCGTCTGGGAGAAGTATGCCACCGGCACCTCTCTTCCATCCGGGAGTTGGTGTCCCAGGACAGCGCCGATGCCATAGGGAGAGGCGTCGCATGCCAGCACCACTGGCAGCCTCTCGTCGAAGTGTGCCAAGACCGAGTTCGAGACGAGCAAGTCCTTGACTGTCTGGAATGCGGCCCTTTGTCGCTGGCCCCACACCCAAGGGGCCCTTTTATCTAGGAGTCTGTGTAGGGGCTCCGCTACCGCTGCCTTATGGGGAAGGAAGGCATGGTAAAAGTTCAATAGTCCCAAGAATGACTGAAGTTCGGGCTTGCTCTTGGGCGCTGGGGCCTCACAAATGGCCCGTACCTTGTCACCGGTTGGATGGACCCCTTCTGCGTCCACCTTAAATCCCAGAAAGTCCACCTGCGGCACTCCCAGTAAACACTTTTCCCGCTTCACCTTGAGGCCCGCCGTCTGGAAACGGTGCAGGACGGAGCGGAGGCGGTCCTCAAATTCCTCTGGTGTGGGCCCGGCGATCAGTACATCATCGAAGAAGGGGGTGACGCCAGGAATCCCTTTAAGGAGAGAGTCCATTAGATTCTGGAATATGCCTGGTGCCACGCTAACGCCAAATTGCAGCCGCTTTACTCTGAATGCCCCTCTGTGCGTCACAATCGTCTGAGCCTCTGCTGTGGCTTCGTCCACAGGCAACTGTTGATACGCTTGGGCCAAGTCCAGTTTGCCAAAGATTTTTGACCCAGCCAGGGTGGCGAGGACATGGCTGACCACTGGCACTGGGTATGCATGGGCCGTGAGAGCCTTGTTTATGGTGCATTTGTAGTCTGCACAGATGCGGACTGAACCGTTAGGCTTGACGGGTGTGACAATTGGAGTTTCCCAGGGGGCGTTGGGCACCGGCTCCAGCACTCCTTGCTCCACGAGCCGGTCCAATTCCTCGTCTATGCGGGGTTTCAGGGCGAACGGGACCCGGCGGGCCTTGTGCCTGATGGGTCGTACAGCGGGGTCTAGCTGTAGGGCAATGGGGGGTCCTGTATATCGTCCCAATGCCCCATCGAAAACCCCTGGAAACTCTTTGCATATGGCGTCCACGTCCACTTGTAAGCTAGTGCGGTTCACCCCGGTAACGGCTAGCCCCAGAGGTCCAAACCATGCCAGTCCCAGTAAGCTAACGTAGGGGCCCTTAACTACCAGCAAGTCCAATTGTTGCTTTCGCCCTCGATATTGCACCCTGAAGGTCCCCACCCCCATTGTAGGGACCTTACGTTTCTGGAAGTCCCGGAGGGTGAATGGGGCCGGCCTTAGTTTGGGACCCCCATTAGGGCACAGTTCCCTTAATGTTCGGGCCGAGATTATGGATAGAGTTGAACCCGTGTCCAGCTCCATGCGGCATGGGGCTCCCTCTATCTGTACCTCTATATAAATTTTCTCTGTGCTGGGATGGGGCAACTGGAATACCTGGTAGTCCGTGATCTCCGTCGAGTTGCCTTGGTGCATGGTGCCGTGTGACCTGGGGCTCCTGGGTCGGTCATCTGATGCTTGTCGACGGGTGAGTCGAGCCCGACACACCCGGGCGATGTGTCCCAATTTTCTGCACTGCCTGCACTCTGCGTTGCGGAAACGACAGGTCCTCCTCTCGTGGTTCTCCCCGCAGCTTGCACAGTTCCCTCCTTCTCGTCGAGGCTGCTGTGATGTGTGTGCTGCTTGAGTGCGCCGCTGTACTCAGTGTACTTCCTCCCTGTCAGATTCGGATTCGTCGATGAGGTCTTCGTGGTAGACCCTCGGTTGGGATGGCGGGGCCGGTCGTGCCTCTTGCGTTGACCTCTCGGCGGCTTCGGTTGCCAGGGCTTCCTCCAGAGCAATCTGGAACGTGAGGTCTTTTTTGGCGTAGAGGCGTCGTTGCAACATCTCGTCCCTCAGGACACCGACGAGGCGGTCACGAAGCATGTTCTCCAACTCTGAGAAGTTGCATAGCCGGGCGGCTTGGCGGAGGGAGGTCACAAACCCAGTTTTGGTTTCCCCCGGGGCTTGCCGCTTTGCGTAGAAGGCATTTCGGCAAGCTACCACCGAGGGCTGTGGTGAGAAGTGCTCCTTCAGCCGTTCCATTATTGTTTTGTAAGAGACGGTAGCGACATCTCTAGGTGCAAGGAGAGCCCGGGCGATTTCAAACGTCTCCTCTCCACAGACGCTGAAGAATGTCGCCCTCTTCATGGCATCGTTGGTGACTTCTTTCGCTTGCAGGAGGAAGTTGAAACGGGCGGCGTACCCTTCCCAGTCTCCTGATGCTGGTTTGAATGGTGAGAAGCTGCTGTCGGTTGCCATTCTGGGTTCCTTGGGTCCTGGAGCTGAAGGCTGGATGCACGGTGCGATGCAGCGGTGCAGCAGGTGGCAGTGCTGCGGTGCAGTGCGTGGTGGCGGTCAGCTCAGCAGGATCCCATCCTCGTCGCCAGTGAAATGTATTCGGAGTCGAGAGTGAATTTCATGCTCTTTATTCAGCTCATAGTCATCAAGGAGAAGAGGAGAAGAAGAATCCTCTTTTCCCAAAACCATCTGCTTATATACATTATTTACACAATGGGCCTTGCGTGATTGGCTACTTCAGGGCTACACCTGTGGGCCAATTATATTGTGGATTGACTTCTGCCTGCAGCCTGATTGGCTGCTCCTACAGGCCAATCAGGTAGCAGATTCACTTCTGCCAGCCGCCTGATTGGCTGCTCCAGCAGGCCAATCAGGTTGTGGATTCACTTCCACCTGGAGTTGGATTGGGTAGCTCCCGCTGATTCTGAATCCTATTGTTCTAGGATTCAGCTCAGTACATAACAGTGACGGAAGCCAGAGCATACAGAAATGCCATTTTCCTTCCTGACGCAGTGGTACCTATTTATCTACTTGCACTGGTGTGCTTTCGAACTGCTAGGTTGGCAGGAGCTGGGACAGAGCAACGGGAGCTCACCCCATCGCGGGGATTCGAACCGCTGACCTTCCGATCGGCAAGCCCAAGAGGCTCAGTGGTTTAGACCACATCACCAGCTGCATCCCACATATGTTTCTTTCTTTCTTTCTTTCTCTTTCTTTCTTTCTTTCTTTCCCTACTACCACTCCAGGGGTGCCAAGTTGAATAAAATAGGCATGGCAGGTAAGCCCCACCCCACATATTTGATCACATGCATATGCACCATTTGAATGGCAATGCCCATAAACGGGGGGGGGGGGAACCCCCTAAATATGCTATTGGTGGAGGATGAGGTCACTTCGTCCCTTAGGAATTGGCTCCTATGCACCACTCCCCTGCTGCCTTTTGCCCCCAGATAAAAATCCTGGCCAGGTTGCACATTTTGATTCCCAATCTGCCTTCCAGAAGCACTAGAGCCTTGCTGTTAAATAAATAAATCTCTGGGGCCCCGTGTAGGCGTGGGCCTTGGCACAATTGCTCCCGTTACGCCAGGGATAATCTGCCCTTGCACATGGGCCCCCAGTGGAAATGATGGATCCAGAAGACTGCCAGACTGTATACCTGCTTTTTAAGAGGCGGTGTAACCCCTTCCAAAATTAGGCGAAATGCCTAATTCCCAGACCATGGACCCACCCACCTATGGGGCCTAAGTCTTGCCAGCGTTCAGCTTCAGTTTGTTGGTCTCTATCCTCCCCACCGCTCCCAGGCAGTGATTCAGAACCTACACAGCCCCACCTGACACACATGTAACAGAAATAGGGCCAGGTGTCGTCAGCATATACAGTTGAACCTCGGTTCTTGAATGTCTCTATTGATGAATGTTTCGGAACCCGAACGCCAAAAACCCAGAAGTAAATGCTTCCGTTTTCAAACACACTTCAGAAGTCGAACGGCTTCTGCTGTGTGTTTTTCAGTTTTCTCAATTTAATTTGCTGAAAGCCCTTTGTCGCTTGGTTTTCAAATGTTTCAGAAGTCAAACGGTCTTCCGGAATGGATTACGTTCGAAAACCAAGGTTCCACCGTATGTGGAACGTGAACCTGTATTTTCATATGAGGGAAGTATTTGTTTGCTTTAATACAATAAAACTTTGTGGGATGACTTTATTCTCATAGTTTGTGATCCTTTTATCGAAGCGTGGTCAAGGGTCCTGCATCTAATAAAAATTGGCACACATGCATAAAGGTAGAAAATTAGATTTGTTAGCTCTGTCTAGTTTTACTATTTTTATTATTTTAGTTGAGAAGAAAACAGGGACTCAGCCGTGCCAGCGCTAAGCACATTTTATGTGGCAATTGATTTCAGTGGGCAATTGAAATTAATTGCACGTAAAAGGGCTTCACTTTGAGCCTTAGGTAAAATGCTGCAATTGTAAGCAAAATCATTGTACATTTTGTGCTTATAGCAAGTAATTTAGCTGAATGTTATGTTATTGTGTAGATTTTTAAAAAAAAATCAGGAAGTTAAATATATTTTTGTTGTCTCTTTCTATTCCCGGTCCAGTACAGTTTATTTCTCTGACCCAAACAATGATTGAAATGTAATAGATCGGTTTATTGCTTTTAATGTGGCCTACAGTTATAGATTTGTCTTGGAGAGAGATATGAGTCTTGGGAAAAATGGTTTGATACGGCAAAGTCAATATTTGACATAAGTGACAAATAACATCCGAGATTTTTGCTTATTGCTTTTTGCAGTTGATGTACTTACGATGAGTTTCCTGCCTGCAAAATACTGCTTAACTGTAAAACTTGCAATGTTTTCAGGAGACAATTATTCATCAGTTGCAGAAGCGCTATGCAGACTTACAAATTTATACTTACGTTGGAGATATCTTAATAGCCTTAAACCCCTTCCAGAATCTCAGCATATATTCTCCACAGGTAAGAGAATTTTGGGAATGTATCCAGGATGGTGGCTTTGTGGAAAGAACTCCTCATGAAAGTTAAGACACACCCCTCTCCCCTGCTGCACCCATCTGTGCCTTGTCCCATTCTCTTTCCAGATGTTCCCTCACTTCTCAAGAGCAGTTTGAAGGGACAGGGTGCAAGGACATGGGAGGCTGCAATGGATAGGAGAGATCTGGACAGGAAGAATTCTTGAACAAGCTATTGAGAAATAATATATATATGATAAGAATAATATTGGAGAAAACTGGATATTGAAACCTGCTTAACCTAAATCATATATCCCAGTTTTACAGCGGCCCTTTAAAGTATGCTTCACGCAGAGGCAGTCAGAAGTTGACCTGGCTAAGAAAACACCACCAAGAGCGTAGGGAAATATAAACAGTTGGGTTTCTTTAACTGAAATACAAACTGACTCTAAAGAGACTTTAAACTAAAGATAAATGCTTTCTCTCTTAGCAACATTCCAACCTTCAACCCATTCCAAACCTCCCACAAACTCCCATATAACTCCCATTAAACTACCCAAGAATTAACAGCAAACTAGCTTTATAACTAAGCAACTCTCATACTAAGATTCAACTAAGGAATCTCTTAAACTGAGAGTCTCTCTTACTAAGATTCAACTTGGAATCTCTTAAACTGAGAACAACAGAGAGTGATCTACTTAGAGATGAATCAAACTGAAAGATCTAACTAAGAGATACAGAAGGCTTCCTGGCAGAGCCTTATATACAAGAAGCAGAGCCCACGCCTGTGAGCAATTAACAGAAACACTGGCACCTGTTTCTCTTAAACAGACAGTATTTACATTAGACCGGCTCTAAAGTAACTTGACTATTCAAAAAATCCAACACAAGCAGAATTGGCTTCCACTACAACTTTTGGCTACCCAACCTGTTGTTTTGGTTTTTGAACGTTTTTGGAAGTCGACCGGACTTCCAGAACGGATTCCGTTCAAGAACCAAGATACGACTGTAATCTGTTGGCCCTCAGGCCCTTTGTTTTCATTATACTGTGAAGTGTTAGGAGTCATGTTAAAACTGAGACACTGTAATTCACTAGAACAGCACATGGGTTGCATGCAGAAGTTTCAATCTTGGCATCTCCACTTTAAAAAGAATCAAGTGATGGGTCACCTGACTAGGCCAGATGGACAAATAACCTGACCTTTATATAGCAGATTCGGTGATCCCATGAAAAATGCAAGCAGCACATGGGAGTGGGGTGGGGAGTTTCTGTTCATTTATTTTTTAACTGGCGGGGGGGGGGCTTCTTATTACATGACACACATGTTGTGCTTTGACACCTCTCTTTCCTCCTTCAGTTCTCCAAGCTTTACCACGGCGTGAAGCGCTCCTCAAACCCACCCCACATATTTGCCTCTGCAGACGCTGCTTATCAAGGCATGATAACTTTCAACAAAGACCAGGTAGGAAAACGTTTTAAATGCATAAATATTTTTTTTATAATGCTGTTGTCTATACCAGTGGTTCCCACCTGCTTTCTCCCACAGACCTCTTGAAAATTGCGAAGGGTCTTAATTATTTTACCCCCGCCTGTTGTAGCAATTGCAATATACTGTCCCCGATTCTGTGTGATTTTTAATTGTATTTTTATTGCTTCTTTTATTCTTTATATTGTATTTTATTGTATTCGGGTGGTAAGTCTTCTTCACAGACACTGCAGCCCACCTGAACAAAGCTCGTGAGCCACAGTTTGGGAACCCTTGGTCTACGCAATGCAAGAGCATGTCGAATTTTTAGTTTATGTCATCCTTTCTGAGTGGAGCTTTCTGAAGTTTCACGCGGCTAAAATAGAACTCTGAAGGTCCCGGCACTACTTCAGACATCATGGCTTTTAAGTGTAAACCTATGATTTTGAATATGAACCCGACAAATACAAAATTGAAAACGTGTATCCTAGAGGCTGCAGTTGGGGAAAAATATGGAATCAAAATCAAGAGATTTTAAATTCAGCTTCATTATCCCTACGAGTAGCATTTTGTAGGTCAGATTATTCATGCACAGCAAGTCATGGGATTATGTTTAATGTTCCTTGTATTGGGGCAAGAAGCTATCTGCTGCTGAATCCCCCCCCCCACCTATGACACAGCTTGTTAAAAACAATTTATAACACTTAAGGGTGTATTGATGCAGACCTGGGTCAGACAGGTAGACTAGGGTGGATGAAAAGAACTATAGTTCCCTGAGTTCTTTCAGGAAAGGGAATGACTTAATTAATTTACCTAGTTTAAGACTGTGTTGTAGGCAGGCTTCTAACCTGACTCAGGGTTTCAATCACCAGGGCATGTAATAATTAATTTGCATGCTGCCAAGGGAGTAATTAATGTCTCCCTTTAGGTCAGATGTGCGTTGCTGGACTTTGGGAGAAGACTAGGAAGTACCAGACTCTTGTGGCTATAAGTCAAAGAAAGTGAGAGTCATTAACTCTGTGATCACTCATTTTCATGGTAAAAACACAATAGGGATACTTCTAATATAACTGTAATGAGGACACAAATCCAATTATATGGCAATGATTTTAATGAAAATGCAGTCGAGTGCTGCAGAAACAGGAGTCTTTATATCCCAAAGATTGCAATCTTGCAAGACTTTTTCACATGAACTATGGCACGCAGAGACGGCTGCTGGCTCTAACAAAAGGCAGCGCTTTTAATTTGACAGTTTTCTCCTTGGCACGGTTTGCCGCAGGATTGTACAATAATCCCAAGTCGGTATATTTTTAGATACAATACGCATCTTAAAGAACCCCGAGAAAATAAATACAGGGATATGGCACTTTAGAAATGGTGGACCCAGTTTGAAAACCTGAATGGAGAAAGAGTTAAAATACACAGTACGGTATGTGAGGATCTCGGAATGCATTGGTTACGGTGATAATTTAGGAGGACCAACTTTTTCAAAAGCAGCACAGCCAAAGAATGGGGATGGTTGTTCTTCTGAGACACTCCAGGAGAGCCAAGTGAGATACTACAGCAAATGTATGGCTGCTGCCAGAAACGACAACCAGCCATTTGGCTCCCTCCTTCCACCACCCTAATACCAAGTTCAAAGTGCTGGTTTTAACCTATAAAGCCTTAAACGGCTCAGGACCGCAATACTTCAAGGACCACCTCTTTCCTTTGAACCTACCCGGACCCTGAGATCATCTTCTGAGCCCCTCCTTCATGTGCCTCCTCCTCGAGAGATTCAGAGGGTGGCAAGATGAGAACGGGTCTTCTCTGCAGTGGTTCCCCGTCTGTGGAATGCTCTCCCCAGGGAAATTCGCCTGGCGCCTTCATTATACAGCTTTAGGCACCAGGCAAAAATGTTCATTTTTAACCAGGCCTTTGGTTGACCTGATTGACATCCTATACCCTTTTAAAATGTGGCTCTTTTTGAGGGGGTGTTATTGGGTTATTGTTTTATTTTAATTTTATATATTGCGATCTTTTCTGTGAACCGCCCTGTGACCTCTGGGTATAGGGCGGTATATAAATTCAAAACAAACGAACAAAACTGAAATATTTATTTGGTTTATACTGTAACCTTCAATGGATTCCCAGGATGTCTTTCAAAAAATTCAAATCTTGAGAGCCTGCTTTCTTTCTTACCTACCCGGTAGGTTCCACCAGAGAACTTCTCCCGCATGTTCCAAAGAGATCAGACCACCACCCCAGTAATTTGGAACAACGTCTTCAGTGGCTGCCCCTGTTCTGTGGAACAGCATTCCTGTCAAGATACAGCATGCACCCCCTAGCTCCACTTAGTGGTTTGATCCTTAAACTTCCATGACTCTGGCCCACCTGGCTCAAGTTGCAGCAAAGGGAACAAGCTGTATAAATATGGTATTCCACAGCAGCTATCTGACAAAGGTTGATTCCAGGGCATCCAGAGGCATTCTGATCCTAGCCTTGTTGACTTGGCACAGCCATGCTTATCAATTTGAATGAGATGACCAGCAACAGAGTCTCATGTGGTCCCTTCCAGCTTCACGATGCTATGTTTGCCTGGCTCACTTGCGTGCCGATTCTTGACCTGGAATGACCAGACCCAGAACCTGAAAGGTTCTGTGGCTGACATTTTGCAGGTAATGTAAAGGGACTTCTCTGTACTCCAACCTGGTTTCTTCCAGGTGTTTTGGACTATAAATCCCAACAGTTCTGGCCAGCAAGGCCAATGGTCATGGATGTTGTTGTTGTTTAGTCGTTTAGTCATGTCCGACTCTTCGTGACCCCATGGACCCTAGCACGCCAGGCACTCCTGTCTTCCACTGCCTCCCGCAGTTTGGTCAAACTCATGTTCGTAGCTTCGAGAACACTGTCCAACCATCTCGTCCTCTGTCGTCCCCTTCTCCTAGTGCCCTCAATCTTTCCCAACATCAGGGTCTTTTCCAGGGAGTCTTCTCTTCTCATGAGGTGGTCAAAGTATTGGAGCCTCAGCTTCACGATCTGTCCTTCCAGTGAGCACTCAGGGCTGATTTCCTTAAGAACTGATAGGTTCGATCTTCTTGCAGTCCATGGGACTCTCAAGAGTCTCCCCCAGCACCATAATGGTCATGGATGATGTAGTGCCAAAGTTTTGGTGGACACCAGGTTAGATTCAAAGACAGAAGGACTGTGCAGGTATGTCAAGAGAGGATGATAGTTCACCTTGAAATTTTCCCAATCCTGATATTTCACACATTAATCACACTAATTGAGAGCATTCTTCTTCGTTGGGGAATATAATGCCATAACATGAGGTTATAACATTACGTGGAGGCGGGTGCATTTGGTATCATATGTGCTTTTAAACTGACTATACTTTTGACTTTTCCCACTGATTTTATTGTTCTTTAACCCAATGCCTATCATTGTGCAAGAAGCAAAAGAGCTTCTTGTTTAAGCAATATTTTAAAATCAAGTTGAGCATGATTTGTTGACCTCTGCAAAGGCCGCCAAATTGAAGAAGATGCTCGGCTGTCTTAATGGTCTGTTAAGGTGCATGTCTGGGGAGATTAACCACTGGAGCTGTAAACGATGCATATTTACCTCTGTTTTATGTGTCAGTGCATTATCATCAGCGGAGAGAGCGGTGCTGGGAAGACCGAAAGTGCCCATCTCATTGTGCAGCATTTGACCTTCTTGGGAAAGGTATCTATTGACTGCCATGTAGCATGAATGTCTGTCAGCAGAGCAAAGGACTGTCTGCGTTTGTCCACAGTGCTAAAATCAAGCTCCCCTTCCCATCTTCTCCTCCAGCATGGCTGCAAGGAGACGATTGGAAATGTCTGCTTCTGTTTTCAATTGGCCACAGTTTGAAGTCGGCTTGTTTTGGTCACTCATCGTCAACATTAACTGCAGTTTGCCTGGGCTTTGATGTAAGACTAAGCTGCAAAGCCATTAGCCAAAAACGGGAGTGAAAGATTCAAAAGTCCTCCTCACCACCATGCTGGGGGGAGCAGGAGGGGAGTGTCCAATCCTGGTGCTCTATTAGACCTGATCTCATAATGCTTAGCCACAGTTTAGCATAAGATGCAAACGTTTGTCTCATGATATCTGCTTATAGATCCTGCCTGGTTGCAAAAGCAGGTGTGGTAGTGGCCCGATTGGGGAAAGCAAGATTTTATAGGGCTGCTAACAACACAGATGACTTGAGGGGTGCATCTTAAGGAATATTGGCAGTGTGATACAAAACCTGTGTATTATAGGATGTCAGGGGGACTCCTTACAGGGAGCCTCCCCCAGTCATCGTGACCAGCACTTCGCCCAGCGATCGCATCAGCAGTGGGTCAGGAGGGAGAGAGGAGGACTGGAGTGGTATGGAGGGAGGGCTCTGAGATGCTGCTGAGCCCTTGCACCGACTCAGATGGCCAGTAGAGGAAGGAAGGCTCAGCGATGCAGTGGAGTCACAGCAACATCCCAGCCAACAGAGGGGAGATGGGACACAGCCCCTTTTGGCGCCCGATTTGAGGCGCACGCCCAGACGTAGGGCCATAGCTGCCAAGTCTCCCGTTTTCCCCGGGAAAACCACTTTTTTTTTTACCTTTTCCCGGTGGTCCCCCGTATCACTTCGTCTCCCGTTTTTCTCCATTACAGTGGAACCTCGGTTTATGAACACCTCGGTTTATGAATTTTCGGTTTATGAACATCGCGGACCCATCTGGAACAGATTAATTCACTTTCCATTACTTTTAATGGGAAAGTTCGCTTCAGTTTATGAACGCTTCAGTTTATGAACAGACTTCCGGAACCAATTACACCCATGTTTCAGTTTATGAATGCTTCAGTTTAAGTACTCCGCGGACCCGTCTGGAACGGATTAATCCACTTTCCATTACTTTCAATGGGAAAGTTCGCTTCAGTTTATGAACGATTACTCCGCGGACCGTCTAGAACGGATTAATCCACTTTCCATTACTTTCAATGGGAAAGTTCGCTTCAGTTTATGAACGCTTCAGTTTATGAACAGACTTCCGGAACCAATTGTGTTCATAAACCGAGGTACCACTGTATTTTCTCCTGCCGGCGGCCATTTTTTTTTTTCGATTTGCCCTTCTATGGGCACCCAAAATGGCCGTCGCCAGCTTCAAAAGTCATGTCTACGCATGTCCGGAAGTGCATAGACGTGACTTCCGGTGTTGGCGGCGGCCATTTTGGTGCCCATAGATGGGCGAAGCGGCACCGGAAGTTGCGTCGGCACACTTCCTGACATGCGTACAAGCGACTTTTGAAGCCGGCGACGGCCATTTTGGGTGCCCATAGAAGGGCAAAGCAACACCGGAAGTAACATCGACGCAACTTCCGTTGTAAAATGGCTGCCGGTCCCGGATTCTGCAGTCCGGAACTTGGAAGGTAAGCGTAGGGCTAGGGGAAGGCGTTTTGGGGTCTCCAAGCGCTTATGTTGGACCAGAAACCAGAAGGCGGCATTGCCAGATTCTGGGAGCGACTAGGCAATCATGTTTTCTGATGACTCTGCACTGTAAATAGTATGCACAATAAAACTCTTAAAGACAGAGCGGACTGGCGCGTCTTTACTCGGGAGTAGGTTTTGGGGGATAAAGAGATCTTCATGTTTTAAGCAAGCTTTCTTCAACTGGGGAATCCCTTGTAACCTGTTCCCATCTGTGAAGGCTAGCAATCGTGCTTTGCGGGAGAAGATTCTCCAGGTGAACCCCCTGGTTGAAGCCTTTGGAAATGCCTGCACTGCCATCAATGACAACTCCAGCCGTTTTGGGAAATACCTGGAAATGATGTTTACACCAACAGGAGCTGTGATGGGAGCAAAGATTTCCGAATATCTACTGGAAAAATCCAGAGTTATAAAACAAGCTGTGTAGGTATAAATTTTGCTCCCGCCCGCCCGCCAGCTAGAAGCAATTTTACCTTCATAGAAAACACACACACACGTGCGGCAATATTTTCAATGCAATTTATTCTAAGCAAGAGGCATTATCAGAGTTCAAGTAAACCAGGGGTAGGCAACCTAAGGCCCGTGGGCCAGATGTGGCCCAAACGCCTTCTCAATCCAGCTCGTGCACAGTCCGGGAATCAGCATGTTTTTACATGAGTAGAATGTGGCCTTTTATTTAAAATGCACCTCTGGGTTATTTGTGGGGCATAGGAATTTGTTCATATTTTTTCCAAAATATAGTCCACATGGTCTGAGGGACGGTGGACCGGCCCATGGCTGAAAAAGGTTGCTGACCTCTGAAGTATACTGTATTTTTCCGTGTATAAGATACCCCCATGTATAAGACACCTCCTACTTTTAGGGACTCCAATTTAAGAAAATATACATATGCACTATCTGTGTATAATATGCCCCCCCCCATTTCTAACCTTATTTTAGAGTTTTAAAAAAACCTAGTCTTATACATGGAAAAGTACGGTATGTGCAGCCAGGTTGCGCACTAGGGCAGGATGGGGCACACCGATCCTGGCCCAACTGCATCAACTACTAATTAGTTTCCAGACTGAATTGAAAGTGCTGGTTTTGGCCTATAACACATTATGCTACTCAGGACCCCGATACCTCAAGGGCCACCTCTTTCTACATAAACCAGCCCAGATACTTTAGTCTGCATCAGTGGCTATTCTCCATGTTCCTCACCTGAGGGAGGTGCAGAGAATAGCAACATGAGAAGAACTTTTCGGCGGTTCGAATCCCTGCGACGGGGTGAGCTCCCGTTGCTCGGTCCCAGCTCCTGCCCACCTAGCAGTTCAAAAGCACATCAAAGTGCAAGTAGATAAATAGGTACCACTCCGGCGGGAAGGTAAACGGAGTTCCCGTGCACTGCTCTGGTTCACCAAAAACGACTTAGTCGTGCTGGCCACATGACCCGGAAGCTGTCTGTGGACAAACGCCGGCTCCCTCAGCCATTAAAGCGAGATGAGTGCCGCAACCCCAGAGTCATCCGCGACTGGACCTAACGGTCAGAGGTCCCTTTACTTTTACCTCCCAAGAGAAACAGTGCGGTTGTGAGAATAGGCATATGCACAATGTACGTAGGTATATGGAATATACATAAGTTTGCACGTGTAATAAAAGTGTTGTGTATAGAGGTATGACGTATTTAATATGTTACTATATAAGCCATCAAAGTAACTTTTTTTTCTTTAACAGAGGGGAGAAAAACTTCCACATATTTTATTATATATATGCTGGCCTTTATCACCAGAAAAAACTCTTTGAATATAACCTGCCTGAGAAAAAGCCTCCCAGGTAACCCATTACTAATTTGATTTTAATGCCAGTTGTAATTAGCTATTGATTAGCTGTTGCTTCCAGCGTGATACTTGAGTTAGAATATCCCTTAGCCCTTCCCCAACCCTTAAGGACCCTTTGTCAGCCTATCATGTGTAAAAGTGGATAGATAAGATGGGAATTTGACTGTGATGCTGTTTTGCCAAGCCATGCCCACCTGCTCTACACCTGACATCACGGGGAATATATTGGGTACAGGACAGGTAAAGGTAGGGCCTTGCAGTTCTGTCCAAGTGCCAGGCATAGACCTTGTAAACAGTGATGTACAAACATGCCTCAGTTCACTTTGTTATTTTCTATTGAACTGCAGTTGGACTTTTTTGCACAAGCTTGTTTTCCATATACTTTTTAAAACCGTAGTTTTTAGCTTTAGTAGACAGTAGGGACGGGACACAGGTGCCGCTGTGGTCTAAACCACAGAGCCGAGGGCTTCCCGATCAGAATAATTTGTTGGAAGCTGCTCAGAGTGGCTGGGGCAACCCAGTCAGATGGATGACATGTATTATTATTATTATTATTATTATTATTATTATTATTATTATTATTATTATTATTCTCAAGTAAGTGGGGTTAGGAATGCAGCCACTCTCGCCTCCTTGATTTCACAGTTCAGTTTTTACCTTGCATCCCATCTCAGTTTAGTTAAAAGTCAATACAATTTCAGCAGGGAGGAGAATTTTAAATTTCATGTTACTTTTAAAACAAGATTTTAGGATGGACAAAAATGGGCAGTCAAATCCGGATGGGGTTCTCCTCAGTTTGAAAAGGGGGCCAGGCCTTTAACCGAAGATCAGATCTACAGGTAGCAAAGATGCAAATTATTTCCATTTGAAAATAATTGGATTGAAAATGCATTTCATTGGGTTTTAAAATTCGCAATAGGAAGCACATTAAGGGAAGGATCCATTGTAGCACTTTAATAATTGTTCTGTCAGTGTCATAGCTGCCAAGTTTTCCCTTTTCTCGCGAGGAAGCCTATTCAGCATAAGGGAAAATCCCTTAAAAAAGGGATAACTTGGCAGCTATGGTCAGTGTGTAAGCATTTTACCTTGCAAGATGAAAAAATCCCCCCCCTTCTTCCCTCCCACATGCACTGTTCTGGGGTCTTGGGTCCATCTGTCCCCGAGCCAATTTGGAGAGGTGCAGGGGAGGAGAGGAAGAAAAGCCCATTGCACTAGAGGAAGTCCTTGTGCAGGCTTCCAGTAGCAGGACTCATTAGTTGAATCTGTCCCCGTGACTGCAATCCTACAGTCTAAGGGTATATTGACCGCCTCAGAAACAATAAAAAGGAAGAGGTACCTGCATCATGAATATAGGTTGTACTGTATGCCTTTGTGCATAATGTGCATGTTTTCAAAAAGTTCTAGAGAACTAAATGGCTTTCGCAACAAGAGTCCACGCTGTAATGGGGGTTGAATGGACAGATGGAAGGAAATCCACTCGGTGGTCCGTTTTTGATGGATTCCCTTGTGCAGTGTTATGTTAGCTCAGTCGATAGAGCAAGAGATTAAATCTCAGGATTGTGAGTTTGAACCCCATGTTAGGCCGGGGGTTAGACTAGATGCGGGTCCTTTCCAATTCCACAATTTTAAGAATATTTTCCCACCTGAATAGACTTCTCCCCCTTAATGATAGTCGCCTGAAGGGATCCTGTTTGCCTAATACTTGGAGAGCATCTTCAAATGAGGTTGTGCTTCAATGTCCTCCTTTGAAATGGGATTGATGTCTTTCTACCTGAAATCGCCGTGACCCCAGCTGATTGACCAAGTGGCTAGTCCTTCCCACCTGTCAAGTTTGCTCACGGCAGGTAGAAGAGGTTGAGATTTGGGCTGCTGGGCTAAATGGATTCCCAACTCCTTTAACTATGTGAATCAAAAATAAAACTAAGCTTTTTTTTCACTCTCTTGAATTGCATCTGTTGTTGTTTTTCAAAATAGTTGGTTTCAGAGTTAATGGTACGTGTTAACATTATGCAAATGAACCCAAATGAATTGTTTTTAAATCTGTACATTATTATTACTTGGGTAATTGGCCTATAAGGACGGAGTTGCACTTACATATTCCATTGTGTCAACTTTCAAGTGTGTGTTGTTGTTGTTTTCTACATTAACTTTATGAACTTGTCTGGTTTTATTGTCTAAGGATACCCATTTCAAAATAACAGCATCATGGCAACCCTTTGGACAACTACATTATAGGATAGGCAGAGAGGGGATAAAATCTCTCTCTCTCAGTTTGCACATAGGGTTATGTTGAATCCCCGTGAGGCGTGGGCTACGCAGTGTCAGAAGAGGAGGATAGGTTTTAATTTCACCCCAGATGCAGTGCTTTTCTCTTCACTGTATTGGAAGAGTCATTCACATATATGGGAGTAAGAAAAGCAGTTTTCAACAATGTTATTAGTGGCTAAAAAATTTCGATCTAGTTTTGTGAGGCGGGGGGGGGGAGAGCGGGTTTCGCCTGTCCCCCAGCTTGCTGTTTGTAGCCTTAAAAAGAGTCGTGGACGCTATTGGGGTCGTTTTATTGGCTGAGGGAGCCGGCGTACAGCTTCCGGGTCATGTGACCAGCATGGCTAAGCCGCTTCTGGCAAAACCTGAGCAGCACACGGAAACGCCGTTTACCCTTCTGCCAGAGTGGTACCTATTTATCTACTTGCACTTTGACGTGCTTTCGAACTGATAGGTTGGCAGGAGCAACGGGAGCTCACCCCGTCGCGGGGATTCAAACCACCGATCTTCTGATTGGCAAACCCTAGAACACTTACTTCTGGGTTTGCAGAAGTAACCCCAACCCCAACCCCAACCCCAACCCCAACCCCGGGTTTGCAGTGTTTGGGTTCCAAGCTCTTTGAGTACCAAGGCGTTTGAGAACCAAGGCACTTGAGAACCAAAGTACCGCTGTATTTAATAAAACCTCAGAAAGGTTTACAGAAAATGAAAATGAAATACTAGCATTATCAACAAAAGACTGGTCAAAATAATACCCAGGGAGTGGCTTTATATGTTTGTAGATATTGCAGTCTAGACTGAAGTCATATATTCCATTTGTAAGATGCTACCATTACCACCAAGCTTATGAATTTGCTTAAAGGTAGATTCTCCTTTCTAAAGAGTGGATCCAGCGCTGGATTTGCACTCTTGCAAGGTTGTGCACATGGCTTTCTCCAGGCCCCCACTACCCACTCCAAATCCCCCTGCCCCCTGAAGGTCTGAGAAACCACCCAGAATAGTTTGAAATATGTTGCCGCTGCAGCTGATGGTGTAGGGGCTCGGGAGGTCAGTGAAAACTGGGTGCCATGCCTTGGACAACCAGAAGTGCAAATATACCATTGGGTACAACCTACTGAGTTCAGTTTAATTGAAATCAAGCTTTCATCAAGGCTTAATCTGAGCACAATGCTCAGCTCCCATACCCCTTTACAATTTTGTGGTTCAGCTCTCCAAGGAGAGCTCTCCAAGGATGAATCTGAGAGTGTCTCTTTGTGCATGCAGAGTGTTTTATTTACTGTGAATTTCCAATGCTCTTACAAATGTAGGGTTCCTAAGACGAACTCCTGTACCTGTTGGGTTTGGGTTCTAGACAGGCTCCAGCATCAGCCACCTTGTGAATGAATCTTATCTCTTTTTATTTAGGTACATTGATAACGACACAGGAAGGGTGATGCATGACATTATAAGTAAAGAATCCTATGGGACACAGTTTGAAGCAATCCAGCATTGTTTTAGGATCATAGGGTTTACAGATGAGGTAAGTAGTGACTTTTCAATATGCTGCCACGAAGATACTTGTCTTGCTCCAGAAGGCGGCAGGAGCTCAGCCATGCTGAGGGAGCCTGTCGGGGTGCCTGGCTGCACCTCTCTCAGCATTTTTCACCCGGGGCCACTGCCCCTCTGGCCCTCCCACACTATGCCACTGGTTACACCCTCCGCCTGCAGCGTGGGTGGGCTCCGAAGTGTTGAGTCTGAAGTCTGCTGGTGCTTCGAGTTCTGACTTCTGAAGAGTTCTCGCTCTTCCTGTTGTTTGCAGGAAGTGCACTCAGTGTATCGAATTCTGGCTGGGATCTTAAATACAGGAAATATTGAGTTTGCTGCCATTTCCTCACAACATCAAACCGATAAAAGCGAAGTGCCCAATGCCGAAGCCTTAGATAATGGTAAATATTTGCGGGGGGGGGGGGGAGAGTCTGTGGATTGTACTTCAGTGGACTTGTAGGGCAGGGATGGGGGGCCTGTGGCCCTCTAGGTGTTGTCAGACTATGACTCCCACCATTCCTGACAGTTAGCCATGCCGGCTGGGGTTGATGGGAGATGGAGTCCAACAACAGCCACAGCTTAGCCAGCCCTGCAGTAGTAGAATATGACTAAGAAAAGACCAGTTTCACGCAAGATGTCTGCCCAAGGCCAACAGCTTCCATCTCATCCCAACATGTCTGTGTGTCATCTTTCAGCCGCGGCCCTGCTGAGCATTGGCTCAGAGGAACTTCAGGAAGCGCTCACCTCTCATTGCGTTGTGACACGAGGCGAGACTATTATCCGGACAAACACGGTAGACAAAGCAGCCGATGTGCGAGATGCCATGTCAAAAGCACTTTACGGCCGACTCTTCAGCTGGATCGTAAATCGCATAAATACCCTGCTGCAGCCTGATAAAAATATATGGCAAGTCCACACATCAACAAGCAGCATGTGTGCTGGGGGAGCCTTCTGTGCCTATATATTTCTTTTTATTTTACGGGAGGAATTTACTGTTAGTTTTAGAATAATGCCTCTAAATGGCCTCCATGCTGTGATTCTGCATTTTTGTTTCCAGGACGTTAACTCCAGTGTTTTCGAAGAGCTGGCTGGGATTTAACCAAGTAGGTCAATGGGATCAGTGTGGGGTTAAAATCCCATCAAACTCTTTGAAAGTACATCACAAAGTGATGTTTTTAAAAAGTTAGTCTGCTTTATGGTGAAAAGCTACTGAAGTCCTTTCAACGATAAGGCTATCGTGTACAAAACGTTTAACGTGATGTGTTCACACTTAAAACTGTCGCTAAAAGCTACCTGAGTTGATTTAGCAACTCATATACAAGTTTAGCTGTGTGGTGGACTGCAAGGAAGGTGGATTGTGCCAATTGCATCAAGATCCCCAAAATAATAAAATGGCATTTAGTGAGCTATTGATAAATGAGGAATTGTGCTGTACAATTATTTCATGGGCATATGGAAATGTTTAATTATATAATCTAGTGGACCAGTTCACACAGGCTTGAATGCAAGGACTTCGTGTGCAGTGAATAACTGTAGTTTTGCACTTTCAGGGAGTCCAAAACACGCATTGCATTTCTGCCAAGGCATTCTTCCTATATCTTTTCAATGCTGCGAGTCTTGCACAACTTATTACATCATTATTTTATTTAGTATCATACCTTTCAGTAGTTTTCAAAGCAATAAATTGAACACGATTAAAATAAAATATAAAACAGATATTAGAGCTGAACTTGCATGTACAAAACTGGTTTCCAATGATGTTTCAGTTATGGATTTTGTATGTTTTTTCTACCCAGCAATGCCGAAAGCGGAATGAATGTTGGTATACTGGATATTTTCGGATTTGAGAACTTCACAAGAAACTCCTTTGAACAGCTGTGCATAAACATTGCAAATGAGCAGATCCAGTTTTATTTCAATCAACACATCTTTGCACTTGAGCAGGCAAAGTTTACTTTATTACCATTGGCTGGCTCTGTATCAATGTCTCTAGGCTAAACTTGGGGCTTGTGAGAGGAGTGAACCATAGGAGATGACTGGAACGTTTTCCTTAATTTATCTCCTCCCTTATATATGGTTAGAGTGATATTGGGTATATCTTGAGAGATAAATATTGCTTGGGGGGATTCCCATATGAAGCTTAAGAGAAAAACAATAAGGTGACTAATGAAATTTATGTTGGTATTTTTGGTTAAAGATAAAAGAGATGGTGTATAATAAAAGGAGAATTCCCTGGATGTCTGGATCCAGGTTTGGGGCAAGTATGGTACTCTTTGGTGAGAGAACCCCAGCAGAGATTTAAAATTACAAAATAATATGCAGCAAAGTAAAGTGTGGATATAAAGACCTTTAAATCATTTCTGTTTAAGTTGCTTCCAAAGTTCCCCTCTTCCCTTAGCATAGAAAGAGACCACACATTTGGAAGTTAAAAATGATTTACTTACAAACTCTTTGAAGGTCAGATTCATGTGCTTTTCCATGCAGCAGTAATAAAAACACAGGCAGGAAAACTCAGATTCCAAAGTGGTAAATGTTTCTAAATTATTTGTATAGAAGCAGAAAGATAGCTTGCTTAAGCCACACGGTCTGAGTTTGGAGCATTCTTCATAGACTTTACTGGTAGGGTTCACATGGTAGAATGGGAAGAACAAAGGTCTGATAACAGCTGCTTATCCTACAACTTGGACCCCAACGATTTGGGCTTGGCACCTTGTAGCGGGTTTCACATGTAGTGTTTGTGAAAACAGAATGCTGTTGCTGGGCACAACACAAGCATGACTGATCTCTGTGATATTTCAACAATATGAATGTTGTATCAGCTTTAATTATATGGAAATTAACCAAGGGGGGAGGATGTCTGCAAGATGTCTGGAAAAGAGTGGATTTACCTTCATTTAACCATCAGATAAAATGTGTGTTGCAGTGGTTTGCCTCGCTCTGTTGCCAGCTTTGTAAATAAATCACACTGGGCAAGAAGAGACAGCTGATAGGGGTGACATTTAAATTTGCTGACTTTCATAAATCTTGCTTTAGATGGAATATCAGAATGAAGGAATTGATGCTCCTATAGTTGACTATGAAGACAACAGGCCACTCCTGGACACATTCCTTCAGAAACCAATGGGGCTACTTTCTCTGCTTGATGAAGAAAGCCGGTTTCCCCAGGCAACAGACCTTACTTTAGTTGGTACGCCATGTCCAGTAATCCTCAACTGTGATTTTATATATATAGAGGGCCATAGATATTTTCATATTGCTTTAACTCATAACCATGTATTAAATCTCTGTTGCTTTGGTCAACCTATTAAGTCCCCGTGTGCTCTTCATGAGCTTTGCCCATTGGAATTTTCTCCATACAGCTCACTGCTTTTCGGTTTCAGTTTTAATTGATTTGTTGTTGTTTAGTTGTTTAGTCGTGTCCGACTCTTCGTGACCCCATGGACCAGAGCACGCCAGGCACTCCTGTCTTCCACTGCCTCCCGCAGTTTGACCAAACTCTTGTTCGTAGCTTCGAGAACACTGTCCAACCATCTCGTCCTCTGTCATCCCCTTCTCCTGGTGCCCTCAATCTTTCCCAGCATCAGGGTCTTTTCCAGGGAGTCTTCTCTTCTCATGAGGTGGCCAAAGTATTGGAGACTCAGCTTCAGGTTCTGTCCTTCCAGTGAGCACTCAGGGCTGATTTCCTTCAGAATGGATAGGTTTGATCTTCTTGCAGTCCATGGGACTCTCAAGAATCTCCTCCAGCACCATAATTCAAAAGCATTTAATTGATAGGGGTCTGTTATCTACTACCGGTAGGAGCGCTGTTAATATTAGCTCACCTTGAAGACCCATAGGAGGTTCTGGTGTCATTGGCTTGGATCCTAGCTTCTGTCCCATGAATGGAGCAGAACTCTTCTGATGCCAACAGAACTTTCCATCCTCTCGCTTCCCTGTCCAGGGCACAGCCTGCTTTCCCTCCTGAAAACCTATTCCTGGGGGTTAGGGGACTTGCATGCTTGTACCAGTTTGCTTCTTTTCATGCTGCAGCTCTCAAAACATTTACACAAATTTTCAAACAACCATCTGTAAAAAAAAAGGCAAAAGAACAAATAAAAAATGTTATCCCTTCCCTGACTATAGCAGGAAAAGAGAATCACGAAAAGGCAGGGGTACCCCACCACCACCAAGGGAACTTCATTCTGCATGTGCAACAGCATCTCTGGATGTGAATGACCTGGCCAGACCATTGCATTGGAAATACAGTAGTGAGTTAAAGAAAAAGCATGGGATGATTCATGTCGCCATTGCCAAAAACGACATGGTCATGTGGAAACATCTCCTTGAGGGCCCAACTGTTGTTTGCCACATCCAGAAAAATGTTAGAAAATCAGCATTTTCCATGAAAATTGAATATACAGAGCTTATTTGAGAGTAGCTCTGAAACTATTTCGCAATGTAAAAAGTGGATCACTTTGCAGTGACTCCTCTGGATCAAAAATGGTTGCGTGATTCAGGAATGGACTCGTGGGAGCAGCACAGAGATTTATTGTTGTTATTATTATTATTGGCTACTTGTTTGCTCTATTGGCTTTGGCTAGCTCCCTACTAATTAAACAAAAACTGTTTGTTGCTACTCATTTTATGCCAGCTGGTCAAACACTGGGAAATTTGTGCAACCCACCCTAGACATCTGCTAATATTGGGACAACAAATTCTGTTTTCTGCTTAGACTTCCCGCTCCAGTGGTGATAGCAGGAAAATAGACACTGGTGCTATTTCTGCTAATGTCGAAGCTGACTTTTTTTTTTTAACCTTACCCTATATATGTTAGTCAACTGTTGTTCTAAACCTACCTGTATATCAAATATGAAATAAATGTCAGGTGAAGAAAATTAATGCAGTTGCACACGACATGGAAAAATTATTCAACAAAGCTGGTAGCATCCAGAAAGTTTGATCTTTGTGAAACATCTGGCCATTTTGAGCTTTAAAGGCCTCTCCCCTTCTATAAACTGCCTTGCCATCCTTAATGAAACTACAGAAGCATAGGTGTTAAGAGGACAGAATTGTGAAACAATTGTTGTTGTTTAGTCGTTTAGTCGTGTCCGACTCTTCGTGACCCCATGGACCATAGCACGCCAGGCACTCCTGTCCTGCACTGCCTCCTGCAGTTTGGTCAAACTCATGTTCGTAGCTTCGAGAACACTGTCCAACCATCTTGTCCTCTGTCGTCCCCTTCTCCTAGTGCCCTCAATCTTTCCCAACATCAGGGTCTTTTCCAAGGATTCTTCTCTTCTCATGAGGTGGCCAAAGTATTGGAGCCTCAGCTTCACGATCTGTCCTTCCAGGGAGCACTCAGGGCTGATTTCCTTAAGAATGGATAGGTTTGATCTTCTAGCAGTCCATGGGACTCTCAAGAGTCTCCTCCAGCACCATAATTCAAAAGCATCAATTCTTCGGCGATCAGCCTTCTTTATGGTCCAGCTCTCACTATTATTTGCACTTTAATTTTAATCTCTGGCATGTATCCAATGAACTGGGCCTTAGAGAAGCCATTCTTCTTCTCTGCCTTAATACCCCCCCACTGCCACTATTAATACAGTGGGGATGATAACACTGACCAACCTGCCACACCACAACACAACACAACACAAAGACAACACACTTTCTCCCTTCAGGCGTCACTCACTACTGACTCTCTGAATTTCCAGAATCTTATACTTGTGGCTTGTTGTAGGGCTGTGAGTAGTTCTCAAGATATATCCTAAATGTTGCAGCTTTGCTTTGTAAAGAAAAAAGTAAGGCAAAATAAGACGGATATTGGCAATCTCTGCTGGCAATCCTCCGGCAGCTTTCCATAAATAGCTGGGAAGTGGTAGGAGGGTGACAGAAATGCGAGGGGAAAGTGACTTACCCGTTGGTTCGCTAGGAGAATTCCTTTTCAAAGCAAACAGAAAGAAAGAACAAAAGAGTCGTGAGAGATGTCAAAGAAAGAAGTGTGGGCTGCCGCCATTGCTGCACAAAGAAAAACACAATAGTTTGTCTATGTGGGCAGGAAGCATCCACACATAATTGCCAAGGCCCGTCTGTGGTTCAGAGAATGGACTAGTAATTATGTTTCCCTCTTCTTTAAACCATTAGATAAATTTGAAGATAATTTACGATGCAAGTACTTCTGGAGACCCAAGCGAGTGGAGCTGTGTTTTGGCATTCAACACTATGCCGGAAAGGTAGACACTATATATAACTTGATACAAGTCCAAATGCAGTACTGTATGTGATCCAGTTTCTCTTAAAGTGCTTTCAGATTCTCTTTAACGTTTTAAATGTGTTCGTATTTCAAAATCTAGAAACTCTTTTTAAAAACAAAACAGAACACCATGATAGCAGTGTTTGAGGATGTTTTAATCTCTACTGTCATGGTCTGGGGGAAGAAACATCTGGTGCCTTGCATCTATTTTGAGCCTACAGCTGGCTCTCTCAGGCCATTGACCTACCTGAACACACATCCACCCACTAGCCTTTGACATTTGATACTTGTGGGGCCACCTCTATTGTTTTATGTACATTCCTTGGTTTGTTTTAAATGGATTTCAGGATTATATGGTTGTAACCCACCCTGGGACCTTGTGATGAAGGGCAGGTGAGAAATTCCTCAAATAAAACAATAAATAACTATAGCTTTTAAATAGATACCGGTAGCAGAATTTTATAACGGCTGGTTTTGCTTTTAACCTCCCATATGGTATAGGTGCAGTACGATGCTTATGGCTTCCTTGAGAAGAACAGAGACACTCTCCCTGCTGACATAGTGGTGGTACTGAGGACCTCAGAGAACAAACTTCTCCAGCAGCTCTTTTCAAGTCCTTTAACCAAAACAGGTACTCCTTATCTTCTTCTTCTATGCCAGTCACTTGAAGCTGAGTAAGATTGTCTTCCATAAACACGGTTTTAACAGTGACTGTGGAGGCCAATTCTGGATCCCCACATCCTTCCACAGTGGGGACATAGGTTTCCGGGCAGGAGTCGATCACGGTGAGGGTTTGCCAAGAGTGCCTTCCTCTTAGCACGTTTCTCCCTTTCGTCCTGAGTTCGAGCGTCTTCAAAGCCCATGACACCTTTGGCAAAGGCTGTTCCCCAAATGGAGCGCTCACAGGTCAGTGTTTCCCAGTTGTCGGTGTTTATACTACATTTTTTTAGATTTACCTTGAGAGTCTTTGAACCTCTTTTGTTGACCACACCAGCATTACGCTTTCCATTTTTAAGTTTAGAGGTCCATTTCAGGTCTATTACCATGTTGATTAGCAGGATGGATTTCTATGAGCTTTCAATGCGCATGCAGAGATCCCATGTGAATAATAATTTGTCAGTTCACTTCTGTGTTCGGAAAAAGCTCAGCATGCGTGTTCCTGATGCATCCATGGAGCTCTTTCGGACATGAAAGTGAATGGGAAGCCCTTCCTTGTGAGTGTGCCAAAAAGAAAAAAGAAAATTCACCTCTCTGTGGATTAGGCAGCACGATTCTGTAACACACACCACATAAAGATAACCTGTACATATGCTCACTGTTGGAAGCAAACAGAATCTGTCAGTAACCACTGCATGGAAGAAAAATAGTTCACTTCACAGTAAAAGCCTATCTGTGGCATAATAGAAATGATATATGGTACTTGTAAAAATACATGATGGCTCGTAGGTCTAACATGACATTGTTTTAATGAGTTGAAAAGACCAAGTAAATCACTTGTGATTAGAGAAGTGTAATGGAGGCAAGTCGTACAAGGAAACTGTGATTATGAGAGAAAGGTATCTCACGTGTTTCTTGTTTAATAGACAATCTCAGGATCACTGTTCAGAAGATGTCACAAGATATTTTGAAACAAGCTGAAGAAAATAGCATGCTAGCGTTTTCCCAGGCCTGCTTAAGAGTATATTTTCCTCCATGTTCTCCTCCTGCACATGTTTGGAGCATGAGATTATGCCTGCACCTCTTCAAACATGCTAGACATCAATGATCTCTGCAGGGGCAATGCACAATGTGCCAGGGTGGCTCGATGCAAAAGAAGAGAGAGCTCTTGTGCCTTTAATAGCTGTGTAGAAAACAGAATTTCAACAGGTGTAGCTTTCACGGCACTATAGAATCACAGAATTGTAGAGCTGGAAGGGACCCCAATGGTCATCCAGTCCAACCCCCTGCAAAGCAGAAATCTCAACTAAAGCATCTATGGCAGATGGTCATTCAACTGCTGCTTAAAAAACTCCAAGAAGGAGAGTCCACACCTCCAAAAGGAGTCCATCGCACTGTCAAACAGCTCTTACTGTCAGAAAGTTCTTCCTGATGTTTAGTCAGAATCTCCTTTCTTCCAACTTGAATCCATTGGTTTGAATCCTACCCTCCAGAGCAGGAGAAAACAAGCTTGCTCCCCCTTGAGATATTTGAATATGGCTATCGTATCTCCTCTCAGTCTCCTCTTTTCCAGGCTAAATATACCAAACTGCCTCAACTGTTCCTCACAAGGCTTGATTTCCAGACCCTTTGGTCACCCACCTCTGCACACATTCCAGCTCATCAATATCCTTCTTAAACTGTGGTCCCCAGAACTGGACACAGTACTCCAGCTGTGGTCTGACCAAGGCAGAATAGAGTTGGACAATTACTTCCCATGATCCACTTGATACTTCTGTTGTTGCAGCCTAGAATAGCGTTAGCCTTTTAAAAAAAAATTTGCTGCTGCATCACACTGTTGACTCATGTTCACCTTGTGCTCTACTAAGACCCCTAGATCCTTTTCACTCGTACTACTTGCAAGCCAAGTGTCCCCCCTCTTAAAGGAGTGAGTGCCACGCCCTCTTTTCTGCACCTGGTCACCCTAGGACATACACAAATGCCTGCACAGGTGAGCTCTAATTGCTTGTTATCTACCATATGATTTGAGCCTACACGTCCTGGATTTCACACATGCACTCCATGTTCAGACATTATGCCTGTCCGTGGGCATCTGGAGGTGCCAAAATTACAGGTGAGGCAGGAAGACACATTTTCACTTTCCTACTACACGTTGGGAGGAGGTAGAGGAGAGTATCATTTGAATGCATCCCTAGATTTCTCAGGGCAATCTTGGAGGCTTCACATTTCTGAAATCCCATTGAGAACAGTTGATGCCAAGGAAGGCTGGGGGATATCAGTTTAGATAGGACAGGTGCCTCTTTTTGTTATGCTGTTTCTTCCATAGAATTTGAGGGCGGTTGCTGCTGCTGTAGCAATGCAGGGCTTACAGAAATCTTCCAAGTATTGCCAGATTTTTCTTAACTGTGCAGTTAACCCGAAGGGCTTGTAGTATTTGCGGTGCAAAGCAGAAAATCGACCATCAATTCCTGTGTGCAAAGCAGATTTATTGTAGAAAGTTTCTAGGGCGGGGGAATGAATCCAAAAAAGCAAACAGGTCTCAACAGTTCCTGTAACATTACACGCACTTCAGAACTCTGAACTACACATAATATAACTGAGACGACCGAGATGTTTCAGATCTCTGAAGTACGTGTGATGTAATTGAAACAAGAGAGGATTCCCCCCCCCAAGAGCTCTGATGTATGTGAAATGTAACTGAGCCTGTTGAGTCTTGCTTCTATCTTTCGATTGAGATCCCCCCCCCCCCGATGAAGATCTTAGATAAGGCTTGAAATGTATTGTGCTTGTTATCATGCCTTTCTGCAATGAATCTACTTTCTTCTTAATGTCAGATCGTTGGTTTTCTATTTTGTGTTGCCAGAGCCTGACCCTCTTGTCAGACTACCACAAATACTTTCATAGGGCTGCAAACCTATTTCGTTTTTAAAAGCTGATTAGCATGCTTTCTTCAGTGCATTGCCTAGCCAATGATTTTGTGAACACTTGTCTGAAATAATTAACTCAGGTACATAATGGAGAATGCAGCAAGGGACTAAGAAATAACCTGCTGGAGAAATTTTGTAGATGGATTTGTCCCCTTCACCTCAAATTGAGGGGCCGACAGCTTCCCGCATAATAATGCCTGCCCCTGCAAAGGGGTATGTGTGAGAGACATGGGTTTCCACTACTGTGGTAAACTTTGCCAGAGGCATAGATGTATGCCCAGCTGAAATTATCAGCAT
This sequence comes from Zootoca vivipara, assembly GCF_965207765.1. NCBI lineage: Eukaryota > Metazoa > Chordata > Lepidosauria > Squamata > Lacertidae > Zootoca > Zootoca vivipara. The sequence continues at coordinate 17,654,240 of NC_142582.1, forward strand.
GCACTAAAAGGTCTGTGAAGTTTTGTGAAGGCTACCCCTTGCATGGTTTTGTCAACTGTAAACTGCTTTGAGGTTTTGTTTTTACAATCAAGCAGCATATAAATTTTATGAAGTAAAATAAAATAGATATGGTGAAGGTTGTGCCAATCTTGAGCCAAGGGCAGTGGGGAATATTCAGTTTCCTCTGCCATTTGCAGTCCGGATGGAAGTTCTGGTTGGTTCAAAGCTCACATGGTGTATGTTGGTTGTTGCTGTCATCTGTCTGTCTCAAGAGACAATGGAGTGCACCTCCAGGGGTGAAGCCAAACTGTTTTAGTTGCACCAAAGTGGCCTCCCCAGGGCACAAGCCTGGGTAGTGTGTATGGAGGTCCTGGGCTGCCTAAACAACAAGACCTACCTCTTGGCTTCACTGAAAGGAAAGCAGAGCAATATGTTTAGCACCATCTTGGCCGCAGGAGACCAAGCCCTTCAGGTTGTTGACTAAGAAAATGTTATGTTGTTCTTGTTAATTAAATTTCTATACTGCTCTTCATCTGAAGATCACAGGGTGGCTTCCAATATAAAATCACAAAAATACATACCATAATAACAGACAAAAACAGTACAAAACAACACCCAACATCTTAAAAGGCCATATATTGTTTAATTAGCCAAAGGTCTAAGAGAAGAGAAATGTTTTTGCCTGGCACATAAAGATGCAATGGCACCAGGTGAGCCTCCCTGAAGAGAGCATTCCACAATCAGGGAGCCACCACCTAAAAGACCCATTCTCAGGTTGCCACCCTCCAGGCCTCTCACACGCACAAAGAAGGGCCTCAGGTAATAATTGCAGGGTTGGGGTCGGTTCATGTGGGGAGAGGCAGTCTTTGAGGTATTGCAGCCCTGAGTTGTTAAAGGCTTTATAGATCAAAACCAGCACTTTGAATTGAGCCCAGAAAATATTTGGCAGTCAGTGAAGTTGGCCCAGGATTAGTGTTATATGCTCAAACCATCATTCCCCAGTGAGCAACCTGGCCACTGAATTCTGCACCAGCGGAAGTTTCCGAAGCATCTTCAGAGGCAGCCCTGTGTTTAATGCATTGCAGGAATCTAACCTAGAGGATACCAAAGCATAATAATAATAATAATTTATTATTTATACCCCGCCCATCTGGCCGGGTCCCCCCGGCCACTCTGAGCAGCTTCCAACACACATTAAAATACATTAAAATATCACAGATTAAAAACTTCCCTAAACAGGGCTGCCTTTAGGTATTTTCTAAACGTCAGGTAGTTGTTTATCTCTCTGACCTCTGATGGGAGGGTGTTCCACAGGGCGGGTGCCACTACCGAGAAGGCCCTCTGCCTGGTTCCCTGTAGCAATGCTTCTTGCAGTGAGGGAACTGCCAGAAGGCCCTCGGCGATGGACCTCAGTGTCCGGGCTGAACAATAGGGGGTAGAGACGCTCCTTCAGGCATACATAGACAACAAAGCTATTCCTCTTCAGATAAGGACACAGCTGGGCCACCAGTCAAAGTTGATGGAAGCCGCCAAGGCCACTTGAACCTCAAGCGACAGCAGTGGATCCAGGAGTACCCCCAGAATGAGAACCCACTCCTTCAGAGGGAGTGTGACCCCCATCAAGAGCAGGTAGCCTCCCAGCCATCCAGTCTGGGGAACCAACTACTAACAGTCCCTTATAGTCTCACCAGAATTGATCTTAAGCCTCTTGGTCTTAACCCAGTCCACTGGATGAGACCTGGCATTCAGCAACAGCAGCCACAGTCCCGAGGGCTGGCTAATAGGACAACCGAAACTCCCCATGTTGGAGGAGGGGCTGGCACAAGGCACAGTCACTAACTGCCTGTACCATGTGCCCCATACCAAGCCTGCCCCGCCTCCCACACCATACCTCCCTGAACTGCTGCGGTCGGGGGCTCCCCTGCTCTCCCCAGCTCCTCTCTCCCCACTTTCCTGCCAGTAAATATACAACAACAATAAGTTGATGTCCCTCCCTTTCATGACACCCCAAATCATCTGCCTGGGGTAGTCACCTCACTCTACCTAATAGTTGGGCCAGCCCTGTGGGACGGAGATTTCATACATAAATAGATAATAAAAACTGATGATGTCATTCAGTTTATTGCGCTGATTTTTGTTGCTGCGCAGCATAGACGGTTTTGAAAATAGAAAAAGGGACTCTTTATATCACTGGTTAAATGCATAAAGGGGGGGGGTTGCATTTTCTAAGCTAAATAAAAAAATTCCTTCAGTAGCACCTTAAAGACCAACTAAGTTTTTATTTTGGTATGAGCTTTCGTGTGCATGCAGAAGTGTGCATGCACACGAAAGCTCATACCAAAATAAAAACTTAGTTGGTCTTTAAGGTGCTACTGAAGGAATTTTTTTATTTTACTTCGACCCAGACCAACACGGCTACCTACCTGTAACCATTTTCTAAGCTGATAGGGACCCAGTAACTCCATTCTGTGTAGGAATGTACCACTAGGTGGTGCTATCACAGAGCAAAGAATTACTTTGAGAAGGATGGCCTCTACAAAATATATTTTCTAAATCAGGGGTGGCCAACTCTCGAGAGACTGCGATCTACTTTCAGAATTAAAAACTGGCAGTGATCTACCCCTGTTTTGGTTGATCTTTTTAGGGAGGAGAAAAGCCACGTTTTTAGGGGTTATAGAAAAAGCTTTGGGGGGGGGTTCTGTTTTGGGGGGGTTAAAGGCAAGGGACAAAGGGGTATAGTCACTCACAGAAAGATCGCTATGGATCAAAACAGCAGCCAGAGAAAGCTCCGTCTTCCCTTCCAGAGATCATACAACAATGGAGGGCGGGGCGAGGGGGCATGGCAGGAATCAGTTTTAGAGATGCTAAGGAAAGAGAGCCAGAGATCGACCGCTATCTACCAAAACCTCACAGGGATCTACCAGTAGATCACGATCAACCTGTTGGACATCCCTGTTCTAAATATTGTTCTGGATAGGTGTTTGGGTTTTTTTAAAGTACTCCCTACCATGTTGACATCATCACAGAAAACATTTTGTTTGATTGTGGGTATATTATTTACAGTGCACGTTTACTCACTCGATTCAGTGAGATTTGCTCCAAGATTAGTGTTTACAGGCCTGCAGTCTTACAATAGCAGAACTGAAGCAGCAATAAACCAAATTAAAAAGGCAAACTCACTCTGTTAATTTAAGATTCTAATGTGACTATCTCTACAATAACATTAAACATGTTAGTTCTAGGAGCCCATCATTCATTTATTTCTGTCAATGTTTTGAAATGTAAGGGAGAAGATGGTGTTTCAATTGTTGCAAAAAAAAAAAATTGCAACACATAGTTCCTCGTGAACAAGAAGCAATTGCCCTGCTTTTGGGTCGGTTGCATCCTTTTCTGGTCCTAAGCTCTAAGGATATGCAGGTGAGTAAAACAGAGTGAACTACAGCAGAGCTACCTCTCCTGGGATTTCCACACTGATTTGAAGATCCTTTCTGGGCTAGGATGCACATTTATTTAAAGCTTCTCCCAGAGAATCTTGGGAACTGTAGTTTCCTGAGGGCCTGGAGAAGTATGGCTCTATCAGGGGGATACTACAATTCCTGAGATTCTTTAGGGGAAAGAAATGTGCTTTCACTATGCATTGGAAGTCCTTTAGTTGTATTGTGTGGATCTGACCCCAGTCTGAAGCAGGGATATTTTTAGCTTGATACACCACAGGCACCACAGGTGCTTGCATTTATCATGACCAGATGAATGTAACAGATGAGCAGGAAAGAAAGCAACAGTAATCACTCTAGGTCTGAACTTGGTTCCCAGGGGAAAGGGATAGGATGTTTCACAGCTGAAAACATACCACTGTGCAGCACAAATTAGAACAGAACTGTGTGCTAATTCATCAGCATGTGAAAAGAGTTCTAATGCATGAGGGTGGGATGCAGGTAGCGCTGTGGTCTAAACCACTGAGCCTCTTGGGCTTGCCAATCAGAAGGTCAGCGGTTCGCATCCCCACGACAGAGTGAGCTCCCGTTGTTCTGTCCCAACTCCTGCCAATCTAGCAGTTCGAAAGCACACCAGTGGCAGTAGATAAATAGGTACCTCTGCGGTGGGAAGGTAAACAGCGTTTCTGTGCGCTCTGGTTTCCGTCACGGTGCCCCATTGCGCCAGAAGTGGTTTAGTCCTGCTGGCCACATGACCCAGAAAGCTGTCTGTGTACAAACGCCGGCTCCCTTGGCCTGAAAGCAAGATGAGCACCACAACCTCATAGTCACCTTTGACCTGAGTCCTTTACCATTTACCTTTTTTAATGCATGAGGGAAAAAGTCTAGTTAGCCCTACATTCTGTTTCCACCAATGGTCAGAGTGATGCCCCTGGGAAGCTTACGGCCTGATGAAAAAGAGGACAGAGCTCCTGCACATTTAACAGTTATGTAATAGAGGGAATTTCAGCAGGTCATGCAAGCTGCAGCTGCCAAAATTCCCTCTTCTGCACAAATATTAAGGGGGCAGGAGTCCTGTCCATCTTTGCATTGGGCCACCCTTGCAGGCTGTAAAGGCAACAGTGTTAAAGTTGTTAGGTTGCAATCAGTGGTGCAGCTAAGTAATTTTAGACCTATGGCTTAAATGGGGGGGGGGAGGTTTTACAACTGTGTCTACGATTTTGATATATTAAAGCAAAAAAAGCAAAGCAAAATGCAGCTTGCCAACCCTGATGTAGAAAAAGAAATACTCTGAGCATGTGCAGTCTTGCCATTTAAACTCACTTAAATCATAACACCATCTGTTTGCAAGTGCCCCTATCACCTGCCATTCTCTGGGTCCCCTTTTGGGCTTCCCCTGGGCTTGCAGGTTCCTGGGCTTCATGTCTGAGTTCCAGCCCTAGAGACCAACCAAGAGACCGCCTCTTAACCCTGCAGGAGACTAAGCCGTAGCAACTTCTCCAGTCCTGCCCACCCAGGGGCGGAGGAAGGGGGTGCGGTGAGGGCGGACTGCCCTGGTTGTCACCACTGAGGGGGGTGACAAAATGTCAGGCGGCACTCACCGTGGGGCCTGCAGCACCCCCAAGCCACGCGTCTCTCCTGGGAGTGACACGGTGGCTTGGGTGCCCGCAGGCTCCACACTGCCCCAAACGGTCCGCCCGCTGCCTCCCCCTAAGCTGTAGGGCAGCTGAGGGGGAGGAGGCAGGCAGACTCCTCGGAGGCTCCCCAGAGCATCCTGCCACAGCTGGCCCCACCCCGCAAGTGGCTGGCCCCGCTCCTGGGCGCAGGCATGCGTGCCACCCCAGGCACCCAATCGGCTTGCTCCACTGCTGTGCCCACCCACCCTTTCACCGCCTATTCTGCAAGCAGGATCTCAGAAGTGCTGTGTTGCTGCAAATGGAAGAGGTATCAATAAGCGGGAGAAGGAAATCTTGAAGGACTGTGGCCTATTCGTAATTATTATTTTTCTGTTAAGGTTTAATGCAGCTTTCCCCAGCCTGGTATCACTCCCATTATGCCTGGCTATGCTGACTGGGACGTGGGTGGTGCTGTGGTCTAAACCAGTGTTTCTCAACCAGTGTGCCTCCAGATGTTTTGGGACTACAACTCCCATCATCCCTAGCTAGCAAGACCAGTGGTCAGGAATGATGGGAGTTGTAGTCCCAAAACATCTGGAGGCACACTGGTTGAGAAACACTGGTCTAAACCACAGAGCCCAGGGCGGTTTGAATCCCCGCGATGGGGTGAGCTCCCGTTGCTCGGTCCCAGCTCCTGCCAACCTAGCAGTTCAAAAGCACATCAAAGTGCAAGTAGATAAATAGGTACCGTTACAGCGGGAAGGTAAATGGTGTTTCCGTGTGCTGCTCTGGTTCACCAGAAGCAGCTTCGTCATGCTGGCCACATGACCTGGAAGCTGTACGCCGGCTCCCATGGCCAATAAAGCAAGATGAGCTCCACAACCCCAGAGTCATCCATGACTGGACCTGATGGTCAGGGGTCCCTTTACCTTTATGCTGACTGGGGCTGATGGAACTTCTTGTCTAAAACATCTGGAGGGCACTGAGTTGGGGAAGGCTGATTTAACAGCATCTTCTTTAGCAAATGGCACTTTCGGAGATATCACAGATTGTTCGGGGTTTTTTTTTTACTGTGCCACTTGAATTCCAATCTCAACGTGATTGATGTATGTACAGAATTTATTCCGTGGCCTGATACGCATCATATACATTCATTTAAACGTAATATGCTTCCACTTAAGTTTATGCTTCTCTCTCTTTTTTTATTTCCATGAATAATCAAAGCGGGGCGGGGGGAAATGACTCCAAAGCTATTTACAGTTTATTAATTCTGCTCATGATAAAATGGAATGGAGGTTTGGAATTGCATGCTTTCTTGGCTGAAAGATAACTGCAGACTCCCCCCCCCCCACTTACCCCCAATATAATGGACCGGTAACAAAGCTATTACAATGATAACGTCTCCATTTATAGATAAATCAAAATGTATATTTTCCAAGAATTGAGTAAAGTTAATTGAAAGTCTATAGTGCCTGCCTTAGAACTTTAAGGGCTTTTCTTGCTTCTACATGTCTGGCCCATATGATAAAAAGCTTGTAAAAATTAATTGTATTTTGCCGTGTTGCCAATGCTTTGTGCACAAAGAGCAGGTCTTAAACCACAGATGGGCAAAGGAACATTTGTGAACTACACTGGTCTACAGATGTGGGACATTAGTGAACTTGATTAAATATAGATTAACTGGGTCTGGGATTATATGAAGTTTTTATTACACTTAGTGGGCTTTCAATGGGCCTCCCTTCAAACTCAAGGTTGAGTTGGATGACCAGTTGTTTTCCATCATGTAGTGCCTTTTTTTAGTGCAGTGCATCACATGTTTGCTCAGAAGAAAATCCCCCTGGCTTTTGGTGGGCTTACTCCCAGGAGAAGTGTGCACAGGGTTGCAGTGATTATCCTTTACCTCACAACTGGCAGGAACTGAGCTGAACTGGAAAACAGCTGATGTTCACAGTTAAAATCTCTCAAGCAATAATTCCTGCAGAGAGAAATTGGGAAAATCCCCTCCATGCGCCAAGAGGCTAGGGGAGAGTATCTAGGGCTACCAGGATGAAACATTGGAGAATGTGGTCCTCCCATTGATTTGTTATCTAGTCCAGTGGTTCCCAACAGGTGGTCCGGGGACCCCCAGGGGTCCGTGAGCTATGCCAGAGGGGTCCGCAAGATGCTATTAGAATAAAAAATATATTAAATATATTTTGTATGATAACTGATTTTTTGTTTTGGCCGCTTCCTGCATGAGCAGAGTCTAGCGCAAAACTAGAATTAGATAGAGGCAGTAGTTCTGCTGTATGCCGTTAGGTGGCGCTTTACAAACACTACTGTTTTGCAAAGAGGCAGCGCACGCATTCTACTAACGCTCACCTCCCCAAGATGCTTTGCGCGTGTTGGCTTCATTTGTGCGCTACTGCGCAGGTACCCTGTCTTCTCCATTCCCCTCCCTGGCGCGCGCTGCCTCTTTGCAAAACAGTAGTGTTTGTAAACAAAGTGTTGTTTTTCGCGGAAGCTACAGTTCGCGTAGTTAAAAATGGACCGTTGGTTAAAAAGTGGTTCGTTAAAACGACAATGGCCTACAGATGAAGAGGAAGATAATGCATTTGATGTTCAAGCAAGTCAGTGACTCTCGAACCGATCTTGTCAGTGTCCATTGAACCTAAATCGTCGGCGTCCCTTGAACCTAACCCTTCCAAGATCAGTGTTAGGCTTACTGGAAAAAATTAGATTAGGAATTAGGAATTAGATTTAGGATTAGGAATTAATGGGGGTCCTTGTCACAATAGCGGCTCGATGAGGGGTCCTCGAGAAAATTTTGTTGGGAAACCCTGATCTAGTCTGTCTGTAAGAAGGTTTGTTGGCACAGGAAAGGTAGCCTTGGACTGTGATTAGTGTTGTTTTTAAGTATGCTATTCAGTTCTTTCCAAAAGATGACATGAGCATGCGTTTCCGTGTCAAGGCCCTGAGCCCTCCCCCATTTGTTGAATAATGAAACACATGGACATCAGTATTTTAGGTTGATGGGCAAATTAAGGCCACAACTTTATCGGTTACAGAATGTGAGTGGTATTGGCTTAGGCATTGGAATTGAACCGGCTTTATCTGACTCCTACGCCGTGCAGGTAGTCTAGTAAGGATCAACCACCCTTTGTGGTTTTAGATTTTGATTTTATTCTGTGAACCACCCTGAGACTTCCGGGTATAGGGCGGTATATAAATTCAATAAATAACAACAATAATAATAAGGCCGCTCCACTTCCCTGTGGGGCGATGTTGTGGGCAGGCCATGCGCTCTCCCCGTGCATAGCGGGGGCGTGGCAATGCCACTGCGTCATAGGGGAGTCCCGGCCGCGCCACGCCCCTGGCTGACCAATCCAGTTGGCTGGGGGCATGGCTTACCGTAATTTAAGCAGCTGCTTAAATTAAATTAAATTAAACCCTGGGGGTGCTCCCAGTTCATGTACATCAGGCTTCCCCAAATTAAGACCCACAGGCCAGATGCAGTCTGCAAGGCTCATTTATGCGGCCCCCGACAACCCCTGCCACTCGTTGCCGCCGTCTGCTCTCACCGGCGCGGCGTGACGCAGCTGCCCACTTCCAGGTCGGAAAGGTGCCGGAAATAGCTTGAGCGAATGCGCAAGCGTCATTTCCGGCGCACTTCCGACGTGGAAGTGGGCAGCCGTGCCGTGCCGTGCCAGTGAGAGCGGGCGGCGGGAGTTGCAGGGGGCCACATAAATGAGCCTCGCAGGCCGCATCTGGCCCACAGGCCTTAGTTTGGGAAAGCCTGAATTAATTTGTGTGTCATAGGCATGTATGGCTGTACAATACTGCTGCTGCTAAGGCTCCGAGAAGCCACCCTCTCTGGTATGGTAGCATATAGAGAAGGAAATAGATATGGTGGGTCAGGCCTAAGCTTTATGGCAAGGGTGACTAACCTGGTGTGATGGCGACAGGTTAGCCACCCTGCTCTAGTCTGAAATCATCCTCTTCTTGAAATGTGTACAGAGGGCAAAGGCAAGACAATGCTTATTGGTGATATCCAGCTATGCACATCAACATAGAATCGTAAAATTAGAAGGGACTCTGAGAATCATCAAGTCCAACCCCTTGTGAGGCAGGAATCTCAGTGAAAGCATCCATGACGGATGGCCATCCAACCAACCCGTGCTTAAGGACCTCCAAGGTAGGAGAGTCCACAAACCTCCCAAGGGAGACCTTTCCACTGTCGAACAGCTCTTACTGTCAAAAAGTTATTCCTGATGTGTAGTCAGAATTTCCTTTCTTGTAACTTGGTTCTAGTCCAGGTATCCCCAAACTTCGGCCCTCCAGATGTTTTGGCCTACAGCTCCCATGATCCCTAGCTAACAGGACCAGTGGTCGGGGAAGATGGGAATTGTAGTCCAAAACATCTGGAGGGCCGAAGTTTGGGGATGCCTGTTCTAGTCCTACCCTCCAGAGCAGGAGAAAACAAGTTTGGTACATCTTCTGTGTGACAGTCCTTAAGATACAGTGGAACCTCGGTTTTCAATCGTCTCGGAAGTCGAACGTTTTGGTTTTCGAACACCGAAAACCTGGAAGTAACTACTTTGGTTTTCAAACATTTCAGAAGTCGAACGGTCTTTCGGAACGGATTACATTCGAAAACCAAGGTTCCACTGTATTTGAAGATGGCGATCATATTTCCTCAGTATAATTGGGTTATACTGACTTTACTGTTTTGTATTGTATTGTGAACTGCTCCTGGAAGCTGTTTGGCTGAAGGGTATTATTATTATTATTATTATTATTATTATTATTATTTTATTCCATGTTTGTATGCTACCTTTCCATTAAAAATCAGAGCTCAAAGCTACTTACAGCCAATTTTTGGAGTGGCCTTACAGTCCCTCTCAGAAGGGAGGCTGACCATTGGATAGTTCAGTTGGTTAGCGCATGGTGCTGATAATGCCAAGGTTGCAGGTTCAATCCCCATATGGGACAGCTGCATATACCAGCATTGCAGGGGGCTGGACTAGATGATCCTCAGGGTCCCTTCCAACTCTACAATTCTATGATTCTAAGGGACTTTCTCACCCAGTGCAGGCAAACAAGGCTCTTCTTGACTGTGGTTTTCCTCCTAGTGGAATAAAAAGAAAGATAGTCATTGTAGGGATAAATAAGTGAATGTCAGGTTTCCCCCATCTCCAACAAGGATGCAAAATAATTATCTCAACAGTCCATTTTACCCTAAATGCATTCAAAATTGCTGTCAGCTTTAAGACTGTGGCAAATGTGTTCAGTAGAAAGACATTCCTTTAGTATTAATTTTTGGACTGACAGAGAGAAACAACTGATTACCGTTCATTTAAATTTAGGAACTTTTAAAAGGGTGCTGCTTGTATCCATTGGCTAGCTTTGAAAGCAAGACAAGAGGAAAACCTGTGTAGTTTGCACAATTCACAAATGTGAGCTGGGCTGCTAGACGTACCATCTAATGCATGCATCTAAATTTGCTACTCTGACATCCGAAGATATACCGTATTTTGTCCATGTATAACACACCCCTGTGTATAAGAGGCCCCCTATTTGGGGGGACTCCAAATTAGGAAAATGGGAGGTGATTGCCCAGAGTTGTTGAGCTTTTTGGGGGGAGGATTGCCCAGAGTTGTTGAGCTTTCCTTATCAGAAGCCGCCAATCACCCGCCCAATTGCCACAGCAACAGTAAATCAACACCAGCCATTGCCGCAGCCACCAATAACACGCCAAATAGCCGCTGACAATATCCAGGTCGCGGCAGCAACCAATCCCATCCCCCCCCCCGATGAACTATCCATGTAGAAGACGACCCCCCCCCCCTTTGTCATAATTTCAGAAGAATAAACCTTGTCTTATACAGGGGAAAGTACAGTATATATATGACAACGGAATTATTAATTCTTCCTCTTGGAACTTGCTCCTTTTTTGTGCTGCCCTATATACTTGATTCCCTAACTAAAGCACTTCGTATAGGAGCCTTGTAATAAATTCAGTTTCAATTCAATAAATGTCTGCGCTATCAAAATATTTCATTGTTTCAGCTGCTGCCTATGTAGTAAAATGTGATTTTTTTCCTGGGAAACCTAGGGGGAAACGCTGGCAGCTTAAACATTTGGTATGTTTGTGATTGTGAGTGTATATGTATGTGCATAGATGTAAAATTTCCTAGTGAAGCATAAAGCAATGATGCCTAGAATATTAATTGCCATGTCTGTCTTGATTTTATTTATATTCTCAATTCGGTGTTTTCTATGAGGATAGTGGTGGTGCTGGCCGTGCTCTGATTTTGTACTTTGCTTTGACAAGGTCCACCTTCAGTGCCCCTTCACCACACAGCAAGCTCCAAAGGTCAGTGGTCTTCTGAATGTGCATGCCTGCTTTCCTGTTAGTGAGTTTGGGATTTTGTTCCCTTTGTTGTTGTTGTTATTTATTCCGTAAAAATTGTATACCGCTTTAAGGAGCGTCTCCAACCTCACCGTTCAGCCCAGACACTGAGGTCCAACTCCGAGGGCCTTCTGGTGGTTCCCTCACTGTTGGAAGCGAAGTTACAGGGAACCAGGCAGAGGGCCTTATCGGTGGTGGCACCTGCCCTGTGAAACACCCTCCCATCAGATGTCAAGGAAATAAACAACTGACTTTTACAAGACATCTGAAGGCAGCCCTGTTTAGGGAAGTTTTTAATGACTGATGTTTTAATGTATTTTTAATCTTTGTTGGAAGCCACCCAGAGTGGCTGGGGAAACCCAGCCAGATGGGAAGGGTTGTTGTTGTTTAGTCGTTTAGTCGTGACCCCATGGACCAGAGCACGCCAGGCACTTCTGTCTTGCACTGCCTCCCGCAGTTTGGTCAAACTCATGTTCGTAGCTTCGAGAACACTGTCCAACCATCTCGTCCTCTGTCGTCCCCTTCTCCTTGTGCCCTCAATCTTTCCCAACATCAGGGTCTTTTCCAGGGAGTCTTCTCTTCTCATGAGGTGGCCAAAGTATTGGAGCCTCAGCTTCACAATCTGTACTTCCAGTGAGCACTCAGGGCTGATTTCCTTCAGAATGGATAGGTTTGATCTTCTTGCAGTCCATGGGACTCTCAAGAGTCTCCTCCAGCACCATAATTCAACACACGCATGCACACACACACACACACACACAAATTTTATTCTTTGGCAAATGCTCAAAACTGAGTAGCCTCAGCAGAGAACTTCATGGTTGGGTACTTTGGGGAGCAACTAATTAAAGGGGTAGTAACCAGACCTTCCAAGTGTCCCTATTTTCCAGGGATGCCCCTGATTTAGAGAAGCTTGTCCCGGTTTCTGATTTGATCCCAGAATGTCCCTTTTACTTAGGACGTCCCTACTTTCCCTGGAGAAATGTTGGAGGGTATGGAGATATCCGATCCCTGAGCCGTCTGAAGGCAATCCTGCATAGGGAAGTTTTTTTTTAATGTTCAATGTATTATTATGTTTTTATACATGTTGGAAGCTGCCCAGAGTGGCTGTGGCAACTCAGTAAGATGTGTGGGATACAAGCAGTAAAATTCTCATTATGGAATGGGCCGTCCATGTTTTCATTGGAGAAATGTTGGAGGGTATTCCCCCTCCAAACTGTACGCTTCTGGAATGGAATCTTTTTGTTTGTCTAGTATCTAATTTAGATTATATAAGGGGAAAACTGCTCGCCAGCATGAACCTAAAGGCTACTTCAGAAATAAGAATCGATAGCCAACCTCAGTGGTTTCCTGGCTTTAAAACAATGATAGCCTGAAAGATCATATATCTCCTTATATGACCTGCCTGGGTGCTAAGTTCCACTTTCCATCAATATCATTGGTGCATTGGTGGTGATATATATGAGAGAGAGAGAGAGAGAGAGAGAGAGAGAGAGAGAGAGAGAGAGACTTTTCTGTGGCTGCTGCCTTATTTTGGAATTCCCTCCCAGGAGTGGTTAGGCTGGCTGCTTCTTTGTTATCCTTCTGCCAGCTGGCTAAGACCTTCCTATTCAGACAAGCCTTTCAAAACTAAGGTACAGGTGATTCTGATCACAGGGCTGCTGTCAGGCCAATTGTATTTTTAACTGGTTTGTTTTTATTGCTCTGTATTTTACGACATTTTTAAATGTTGTAAACAGCCTTGAATTCCAACTTGGAAGAAATGTGGGCTAGGTAAAGGTAAAGGGACCCCTGCCCATTAGGTCCAGTCGTGACCGACTCTGGAGTTGCGGCGCTCATCTCGCATTATTGGCCGAGGGAGCCGGCGTACAGCTTCCAGGTCATGTGGCTAGCATGACAAAGCCGCTTCTGACAAACCAGAGCAGCACACGGAAACGCCGTTTACCTTCCTGCCAGAGCGGTACCTATTTATCTACTTGCACTTTGACATGCTTTCGAACTGCTAGGTGGGCAGGAGCTGGTACCGAGCAACGGAAGCTCACCCCGTCGCAGGGATTCGAACTGCCGACCTTCTGATCAGCAAGCCCTAGGCTCTGTGGTTTAACCCACAGTGCCACCTGGGTCCCTTAAAGGTAAAGGGACCCCTGACCATTAGGTCCAGTCGTGACTGACTCTGGGGTTGAGGTAAAGGTAAAGGTAAACTTGGGAGAAATGTGGGCTATAAAGATACTCAACAACAACAACAACAACAACAACAACAACAACAACAACAAACTCTGATAAATCAGAGAAATTGTTCTCCCCACCCTGGTTACTTAGGCCACAGTAAAAGCAGTTCTCTTGGATAGAGAAATATTTTTGCAGAGTTCCCAAATGTCTTTAAAATGTATCAACAGCTGTTTCTGGAATTTTTTTTTCCTGGTCTCTGTATCAACTACTGCCAAATTAATTTGGCCTTAGTTATGAAGGAGATTTTGAAAGAGTGGTTGGATCAACAATCTCAGCTATTCATCATAGTTGTTCTGTATCAGGTCTTCTTAAGGATGGGTTGGCAACACGTGTGGACTAAGCAGCAACAGCCTTAATGTGTTTTATTCGTTATCTTTTTGCAAGCTATTCCATTTAGAATCTAAAGTGTTTCCGGTGTATATATAGGCACTTTAGCCTCTATCACGCAACATATATTATGCTAGTGTCTATAAAAGTTAAGCTGTTCTCCTCCTGGGATTTCAGCGGCAAGCTTTGCAGTTAAGTAGCAAAATTAGAATATCTGCTCTTTTGCAAACTCCACTCCTCTCAGAAAAGAGCAGAACACGTAATAATATGTCTTGTTTCTTGAGTAAAAGGTTGAAGAATCTGAACCTTAAATGTAGAAAAAAGCACCAGCTTTTAGCAACTTCCTTTCTGTCTTGTTTTTTGAAAAAAATAATCGTATTGTTCTTGTGTGCTATATGAAAGTACCATTGCAAATACTCCTAGAACAAAATGTGGCGTAGAAGCACTCGTCAACAAACCCACTGAAATAAAGGAGAGTTGCACAACAGCACAGTTGATGGTGGGTACGGTATATTTGTGAAATCTGTGCAAGATTGAGGAATGCACCCAATTATTTGCATAACATGCTCCAGGTATGTTATGGTACCTGGAGTACCTGGCAAATGGGGCAACTGTAAAGGTAAGGTAAAGGTAAAGGAACCCTGGACGGTTAAGTCCAGTCAAAGGCGACTATGGGGGTTGCAACACTCATCTCGCTTTCAGGCCGAGGGAGCCGGCGTTTGTCCACAGACAGCTTTCCGGTTCATGTAGCCAGCATGACTAAGCCACTTCTGGCACAATGGGACGCCATGACGGAAACCAGAGCGCACGGAAACACCGTTTACCTTCCCGCCGCAGCAGTACCTATTTATCTACTTGCACTGGAATGCTTTTGATTTGCTAGGTTGGCAGGAGCTGGGACAGAGCAATGGGAGCTCACTCCGTTGCAGGGATTTGAACCGCCGACCTTCCGATCGGCAAGCCCAAAGAGGCTCAGTGGTTTAGACCACAGGGCCACCCGCGTCCCTGCAATTGTATATGTGTCTTCTTGGGGAAAGGCCCATTGAGTTAAAGTGGCCTAAGTGAAGCCACAAGCACTATAAATGATTTTATACATTAGCAAAATTGTGTGTGAGTGTGTGTGTGTGTGTGTGTGTGTTTTAACTCATGTTATGCACAGTTTGCACCCGATCTTCTACATTTTTGGCATGATACTTCCACAAATTATATAGATTCCTCTATAGATCCCTTCTCTTGCTTACACATTAGCCAAAAAAGGAAGAGTTCTGGCCGCAAACCTTTAAACCAAAGGGGTGAAAAAATAATTTAAAAGTATCTTCTTTAAAACGTGTGCTGACAATAAAAAGCAATAATTCTGTGGAGAGCAGAGGTTGGGGATAGGTATTGGCTATCTAAACCAACTAAGAAATTATTAGTTCCCAGATGTTGGAACAAAAGGAAGCATTTTTTCCCGGTCTACCCAATTGCCTGGTTTTTTTTATATATAAAAAAAACAAGCCAGCAAACAACCGAACATGAATGGTGATCCACTGTTGTCCTTGAAATCTCTATATTTTGAGTTACAAAAGTGCTTACCAGCAATGAAAGTGAGAATATCAAATGTCCTTTCAGTATAACACAGCCACTATGCTAATTGAATTTTCTTTCTGGGTGATTACTTACATTTTAAACATGGACTCTGGTTTTGTTTATTTAATATTTCCTCTTTCCAGTTATATACCATTGGCTGTGATTTTTGGACTAAAGAAGACTGTTCAGAATTAACATGCTTTCTGTAAAGCGGGGTGGGGACAGGAGTTGCTGCAAACAAGGCACTTTTAACATCTGAAAGAAGTGTTAACACTTTATTTACATTTAAATTAAAATGGAAACTTATTTGTGTGTTACGTTTCTGAAAGGTGTGTGGCACATCTGCAGAGGCCTATTGTTTATTCATGCTGTAAATCCTTTGAAATGTGTTAAAATGCTTCCCACTCATTATAAAAATCCTGCCACCCATGGATTAGGACTTTGATGTCACCAATCCTGCTTCAAAGGGTTCTTTTCAATGCTATTAATCACAGTTTAGCCTCTGAAGATATGTAGCCAGAGAAAACATTTGGACATCTTGTGCTCCACTCACTTAAAAACTTTGAAATGTATCTGGAATGGTTTGCACATGCCTGGTCCACATCACTTCCTTTCTTCCTCTCCAAGGTTTTATTTTTTAAAAATCTCCCTCCCAGCCGCCCCACCCAATCCTCCCTCCCTCTCTCTCTCTCTCTCTCTCTCTCTCTCTCTCTCTCTCTCTCTCTCTCTATATATATATATATATATATATATATATAGTTGTCAACCAAAGCTGGCCACTCCACTTTTCAGTCCCCTTCATTTCAAGAAGAAAAACTTACGCACATACTTAATCTTCCTCTTTGAAACCAATGGGATTCTAAAGTGTTTAACTTGGGCTGGATCAGGCCCATTATTGTTAACCGATTAGTCAAGGCGGCCTTTGAAATCATAGCCCCAGAAGGTCATGAAGTTCAAGCTTCTTATCCCACCCCAAGGCGCATTCTCCACAGGTCAACCCCCCCTATGGGTTAATCTACACCATCCAGATTAGATCGTGCTACAATGGGAAAGCCACTTACATATGAAGAGCAAGCAAAGTTTTAATGTCAGAAAATCAATGATGGTTTTATCATGTTCTCATAACCTTTGAGTCAGAGGTGGCGCCTAAGTGCATCAGAGATCTTGAGAATCCATGCGCAGTGGATTCTGAGCAGTGCATGCAAGCAGTGCAGGAGCGATCAGTCATTTATTATCTAGACTTCTGCTCTCCTCCTTAGGTTCAATTTATATTCTCCGATGCTTATCAAGCCAAGATGCAGCAGCTCCCATGGACTGTGTACTTCAGTTTTCACCCATGGTTACAAGAATTATTCCATGTAGGGAGAAAAGAAGCCCAAAATGGTAGCCATATGACTCAAGGTCTTAAAGCAGTCTCAGTATAAGGAGATGTCGAGAATGAAGCTTGCAGCAAGCCCAAAGAGCCAAGGCAGGCTTCCATATAACAAAAACAGCCCTGAGCTAAGCGTTCACCAAACCAGGATCTCTGCAGTTACTTAATGGAGCTGAACGGAAGACATGACCCAGGGTTGGGGTTAGGATTCAGCAGGTATGAGGCACTGCCCTTTTGACAAAGAAAGGACACAGGTTCTGGATCTGCTATTTATACCAGGACTGATGGGTCCAGGCAGGGGTCAGCAAGGTTTACCTTGCCTGGGCCGGTTCACTCCAACAGAGATCCCTCCGTGGGCCAGATCACACACACACACACGATTTCCGGTGTCTGCTTCTGTGCAGAAGCGATTTCTAGCATCTGCACAGATGCGATTTCCGGCGCCGCAGAAGTGATTCCCTGCTCCGCATAGCGCCGGTTTACCACAGCGTGCAGGAACTCGCCAAGAGGGCGGCTCAGTTCGGGAGTTGCTCGTGGGCCGGTTAAACGACCCTCGTGGGCCGCTTATGGCCCATGGGCCTTAGGTTGCCTACACCTGGTCCAGAGGCTAAAAACTTCCTCCAGATTGATCAACTGTGGCCTTAATCCCAGACTCCACTGTAGTGATGGTTCACATCTTTGCCTGAAGAGGACTTTGGCTTCTGAGAAAACACTTCCAACAAGCCTACTTGGTTAGGTCCCAGCCCCAGCTCCTCCTGAACTGCAATATGCCGATTCTAGCAATCCTACAGGTATAATCTTCACACACATACCAATAGATGGGGCTCAGGGCTTAGGATCACACCTGCTTGGCCTGCTTCTGACCGCCATACATTCAAGATGCGTTCTACACCTGCATGCATATGCACAATCCTCATCCCGTGACAATTGAGAGTTAAGCACCAATAACACATAGAGAGTATATGGGTGTTTTGCCTGAACTTGCATAGGCCTTTTGGGGTTGCTGTAGGTCCTCTTTTTCATGATGAGAGTCGTCATAGACATCCAGTGCTGGATTTACGTATAAGCTAAACAAGCTGTAGCTTAGGTCCCCACTCTCTTGGGAGCCCAAAAAAAATTAAAGAAAAAAATAAACTGGGTGTACATTTCCAAAATATAAGATGGGGGGGGGGGAATAAAACCTACATACAGCAACAGTGTTTTGTGTTTTGTAGGCTCCTATGATATACAGTGGTACCTCGGTTTATGAACACAATTGGTTCCGGAAGTCTGTTCATAAACTGAAGCGTTCATAAACTGAAGCGAACTTTCCCATTGAAAGTAATGGAAAGTGGATTAATCTGTTCCAGGCGGTCCACGGAGTACTTAAACTGAAGCGTTCATAAACTGAAGTGAACTTTCCCATTGAAAGTAATGGAAAGTGGATTAATCCGTTCCAGATGGGTCCGCAGCATTCGTAAACCGAAAATTTGTAAACCGAGGTGTTCGTAAACCGAGGTTCCACTGTACATATTTTGTTATGCGCAAATGGCTTTAGATACCTATTAGGTCCATAAATTACCATATAGCATATATTCAACACCAAAAAAGCAACAATTTGTTGTTGACAAAGGACAGCTGGACATATCAAGGGCCCCATGACCTTCGGTAGCTTAGGGCCTCATCAAACCTAAATGCAGCCCTGTAGACATCCATAGTCGGCATATGTGTCCTCTTTTTTGCTCTTCGAAATATGGCAACCCTACTGGGGAAATGGCATGTTGGAGTTTTTGCAGAGAGTGCAATCCTATACCAGCCCCTTAGAGGTGGTATACATACCGTGTTTCTCCTAAAATAAGACAGGCCTTAAAAATAAGCCATGGCAAGCTTTTCATGAGTAGAATGAATATAAGACATACCCCGAAAATAAGCCATACCGGGTAGTGTTGGGAGCAGGCTGCGTGAAGCCCAGGACCCGGCGGTGGGTGGCGCGCGAAGCCGGCAGGAGCTTCAGCAGCGCCGCATCGCGCGAAGCAGGCAGGACCCAGCAGCAGCCTCAGCCAGCGGCTGCATGAAAGCCGGGACCCGGCGGCGGGCGGCGCGCGAAGCCGCAGCAGCCGGCAGCAGCCTCAGCCAGCGGCTGTGTGAAGCCCGGGACTCGGCGGTGGGCGGCGCGCGAAGCCGGCAGGAGCTTCAGCAGCGCCGCATCGCGCGAAGCCGGCAGGACCCAGCAGCAGCCTCAGCCAGCGGCTGCATGAAAGCCGGGACCCGGCGGCGGGCGGCGCGCGAAGCCGCAGGAGCCGGCAGCGGCCTCAGCCGCGCCGCGTGAAGCCCTGGGACCCGGCAGCAGGCTCAGCGGGTGGCGCAAGAAAGCCCTGTACCATACTTACCGGTAATAATGCTGTACCCTACTTAGGTAAAAAAAATAAATAAGACATCCCCTGAAAATAAGCCGTGTTGTGTTTTTTGGGAGGAAAAATTAATATAAGACGTGTCTTATTTTAGGAGAAACACGGTAGAGCTGAATGTGCAAAGCTCATTGCTACGTAATACAATAAGTTCTGCGATAACCTTTCTCTTCTTGCCCTGTTCCAGCTATCAGGTAGCATTCATATGTGTTTTCCAGATATTACTTTTCTTAGGCTTTTTGCCCGTTGTCTAAATTTTTGCTTTCCTTCCTTCCTCCCTCTCTCTTTTTAACAGGCAACTTGGCTCAGGCGAGAGCTAGAGTGACAGCGGCGTCCAGGTCTTTGCCTCCGCAGCTCAGTGCTGGTCGTATCAAGGTCAGTACACACCTAATGCCTTTGCCTGCATATTTGAAAAAGTGATCTGCAATGCACTGCGGTTATACCGAATGCCAGATCCTTTACTGTTTCACATCTACTTGGTTTACATTAGCAGGGGATTGGGTGTTTGTTTGTTTGTTTACAACACAGTGGTCGGACAAAGATAATTATATTTTATTCAGATTATATGTTTTCTCACTGTTCACTGAATTCTTCACGGAAACTGATCACTTGTAAAATCCAAATCATCTCTCCCCCCCTCCAAATAAACTTTATAAAATTAGGGGGGTTCATTAAAAACAACAACAGGTTTTGCTAAATCCCCCTCCCCATTTAATAGGGGAATCTCTCTTTTGATCATCATAATCTTTTCCCGCCGTACTTTTGCCTAAGCACTTCCCTTTCAGTTGCACACACAGGAGGATTAATTTGTAATCTTCCTCTGGGGAATGATTCATTAGTTTGTCAGCAATCAAACACAGGCCCTTAGGTCCCACCCCCACCCCACCTACGCACCCCACCCCCGATCCTGGTCCACATCAAACATAGGGGTTTGAACATGCCTGTCTGGATCAGGTTTTTGCTTATGAGTCAGACCAGCAGTTTGGCAGAAACCAGGGACAACGCTAAGCTTTTTTAAAGCTTCTTCACAAGATCCTCTCCTCTTACCCATGTATCTAGTTCTCTTGGCTTTCGGAGGGAGTACCCAAACATTAACTCCTTGTCTGGAGCATGCAAACACTCACTCAATAGCCTTGCTGAACTAGCCATTACAGATACTGTATATATACCCGTGTTTTCCCTTTTTTAAGACACCGTCTTATAACTTTTTTCCCTCAAAAAAACACGGGGTGGCTTACTTTCAGTGGGATGTCTTATTTTTTTTATTCCCAGTACTGTTTTTACGGCTCAGGGCGCTGGCTCAGGGCGCTGCTGGGCTCTCTTGAGTGCTCGGCGCTGCAGCAGCCACCGGTTCCGGGTGGCAGGCGTCCTTGGCCGGGCCAGGCGGAGGCCGCTGGCTCAGGCGCTCCGCCCGCTGCTGCAGGGTGCTCCAAGCTCCTTGGCCGGGCCAGGAAAGGAAGAAGCAGTGAGCCCAGCGGTGGCGGCAAGCATGGAAGCAGCAGGGATGGCGGTGAACGAGTAGGCAGAGTGCGGGGATGTAGCCAGCAAGGCGGGAGCACGATCAACTGTTCAGCGGAGCGCTTGGAGCGCCACTTCACAGCTGATCGCGCTTCTACAATGCCAGCTGCATGGAGTGACTCTGAGTGGAGGTGCCTGTGGGGGTTGGTTTCCGCAGTGCGGAAGTATGGCTTATTTTCGGGGTATGTCTTATATTTCTCAAATGCTTAAAAACCCTGCCATGGCTTACATTATGACTACATATTAAACAAGGGGAAACAGGGTATGCTCTCCCCTCTCTCCTATCACTGATCTGGTGAAACTTAGCAGATCACGCAAAACTGTCTTCGTGCTCAGAATTTCTCCGCCTTGCTGCTTGCTGCAGTTTTGTTTTACTTAATTTATTTATTTAGCAAGATTTATATGTCACTTAATTTTTTTAAAAAAGAAATCTGAATGGTTTGCATAATAGTAAGTAAACAGACTTTATAAACAGCAGACAGTAAAATGATCAAACTATGGATCAAAACAAGCAGTTTTTAAAACATAATATGCATACTAAAACGTGTTTTATTCCCTAGCAGGGGAGAAATGTGGGACATAAGTAAAATTATTATTATTACCAGTGCTTTTTTCTGGGGGACACACAGGGGTACACATACCCCTAAACATTTTGTGAATCTATGTACTTTTGTCCATTTACTGTATTTATTTTTCCCAATTTGAACTATAAAATGGTGATTATCTTGAGTCAAAATGAGAGTACCCCTAAACATTTTTAAGGGGAAAAAGCACTGGTTACTACTACTACTACTACTACATGTTTGGAGAGGGCTGCCTAAACAAAAAAAGCTTTTGGAAGATGTCAAAAACAGCACAATGAAGGTATCTGCCTAATATCAATAAGCAGGGAGTTCCAGAGAATATGTAGGTCCCACCACATTAAAAAATTGATTTCCCACAAGTAGGGAATGAACATCATGTGGCGCTTGTAAGAGTGCCAGTTCAACAGCTTGAAGCAGTCATGTGGACACATTTGGAGCAAGGCAGAAGGAAGAAAGGAAGGAAGGAAGGAAGGAAGGAAGGAAGGAAGGAAGGAAGGAAGGAAGGAAGGAAGGAAGGAAGGAAGGAAGGAAGGAAGGAAGGAAGGAAGATCAGCTTCTCCTTTCTGTCTCCCAGATCCCATCAAGCATGATTCAGCCCTGGAATCCTTCCCCATCTCTTCTCTGGAAATTAGCCAGAAAGGCTGAAAATCTCAGCCTAATAGGAAGAGTTCTGAAATACCTCCTTTGCATCATTCCCTGTGGACATTCCCTGCAATGCTAAGCAGAAGGATTGATATTTGATTGGTCATGTGACCTTCTGAAATGTTTGATGTGATCTCTGCTGATGCATGCATTTCCCTTCCTTGTGCTACATTATAGGGCTTCCCTTTACAATCTCCCCCCTCCCCCACCTTTGAAAGAGCCCCATACATTTTCTTTGTCACCTAGTCATTCAAAGGGCATTTTAACACTTGCGGGGCAAGAAACTGCAGCTGCTATGGATTACGAAAGAGTGGCTCTCTGTTTTAACTCTCTCACCTTGTGCATTCCATCCAAGTCTGATCTTCAAGCCTGTTTTCCCTCCCACCCTGTTCTGCCTGTATATCTGCTGTGATGCTGTTTAGCAGTTCTTTCTTCTCCTTTCTGTTTTGCATGCACATGCAGTCTCCTAAGTATCTTCTCAAGGTAAGGCCACACGATTGCTATCTTGGGAGCAGCAGTCTTTTTCCTGCCCCTGCCCCTTTGAAAATATCAGCCTTGATCAGGAGTAGGAAATACACTGCATGATCTGAAGGCCACTGCTTATAACGCAGGTGCCGAAGCTGCTGTTCTCTGGTTCAAATGTTCTTCGTTGAATACACCAATGCCACCTGTTCACAGCAGATGGTGAACTGCCACAGAGCGTGTGTGTGTGTGTGTGTGTGTGTGTGTGTGTGTGTGTACGTGCTAAAATGTTTCTATTGCACCATGCGAACAGAGGGCAGATTGTTTTCTCTAATTTTTGTTGAACTGTGTGATGCAACAGCACAAAGCTGCTTTTGATTTCTAACTAGGGGGTGTGTGTGATATTTTTAATTCACAAAGTCAGCTTTGATTCTTTTTTTGTAAAATAAAAAATAAAGAACAGCTTTAGTGACAGCGTAATTAAGGTGCGTAATGAACAGTATACTTGTTACACACACCAAAAAAAATGTTTTTGATTTGTTTTAATGGAGAGCGTTCGCAATTTGCCGGCATGAACCAACTAGAGACATGGAGTAATGAAGAAGAAAGTAAATTAAAAAGGGAAATGCTGTTTTGTGTTCGGTGACAAGGGTGATGTGGTGACTGTAGTGATAGCTGACTTCATGCTTATCATGGCTGCCTGCCACGCGTCAATCACTGCTGAGATCTACGTTCATTTTTGTGTTGCTTCTGGAAGTGCATAGTTTTAAACTGGGCTAATGCACTGTGGACTGTTGAGTGTGGGCGTCAGCTGACTTCTCTGCGGCCTATAGGCTTCCTCCCTTGTCTTCACCTAAAAATGCAGAGGGAGGTGTGATCCCATTGCAATCCCTTCTCTCCTTCCCGCTGCCTAACTGGTGGGTGCTGGGAAGAGCTGAGGAATGACCGGAGAGGGAAAGGTTAGGGGTGTTTGGGAGTGAGGGGGGTGCCTTGTGACTCACAGTTTGTGAGGTTGTCTGTGGGAGACTGTGTCAGGTTGTGTGTGTCTGTGTGAGAGGTTGTTATGGGTAGGTAGCCGTGTTGGTCTGACGTAGTCGAAACAAAAAATAATAAAAAAATTCCTTCCAGTAGCACCTTAGAGATCAACTAAGTTTGTCATAGGTATGAGCTTTCGTGTGCATGCACACTTCTTCAGATAGAAGTGTGCATGCACATGAAAGCTCATACCAATGACAAACTTAGTTGGTCTCTAGGTGCTGCTGGAAGGAATTTTTTTATTTTGTGTGAGAGGTTGTGGGGGATCTGATGAGTTAGCCCCCCCAACATCTAAATGCAGCCCCCAATCTACCACCCATCATCTCAGGTGGCCCTTGAGTACAAAACGGTTGCCCACCTGTAGGTTAGAATAGTTGTGAAGTGACACGTTTTAGATTTGTTCACCATCATCCTAGACCATGTCTGTGGACAAACATCGGCTCCCTCGGCCTGAAAGCGAGATGAGTGCCACAACCCCATAGTCACCTTTGACTGGGCTTAACCATCCAGGAGTCCTTTACCTTTACCAAACCATGGTGTTGTGCCACAGGCAACAACAACAACAACAACAACAACAACAACAACAACAACAACAACAACATATTATTTATACCCTGCCCATTTGGCTGAGTTTCTCCAGCCACCCTGGGCAGCTCCCAACAGAATATTAAAAACACGATCAAACATTAAAAACTTCCCTAAACAGTATTGCCTTCAGATGCCTTCTAAAAGCCAGGTGGTTGCTTATTTCCTTGACATCTGATGGGAGGGCGTTCCACAGGGCAGGTGCCACTACCAAGAAGGCCCTCTGCCTGGTTCCCTGTAACCTCTTGCAGCAGGGGAACCGCCAGAAGGCCCTCGGAGCTGGACCTCAGAGTCCAGGGCTGAACGATGGAGGAGGGGTGCATTCTTTCTCTCTTGTGGCTGAGAGAAATGCTTTTAATAGGTCTTCAGGCTGTAACTTTAGTGAGTCTCCAGAGATGAATTATTACATAGCTAGGAAAAGGGAGGCAGGCACTGAGAACACCTCTCTGCAATGTTGTCATCTCTCTGTGATACGCACCCATGAAGTGTCACTAAGAGGCATGTTTATCTCAGAGTCCATTAACAGGAGACATGGACCTGAGATATGCGGCAAGAAGTTTTGACCACATCCTGGCTGTTGCCCAGTAGACAATTCCTCTTGGAGTCAGAAGCCACCCTCCATACCTAGGGACTTAGGGTGGGCGCAGAACCTTTGCTGATGCAGTAAAGAGATGAAACAATCTTAGGAAACATATACTGAGGATTAGATTATAAACGACTCTACACATTGTGTGTCTGTCTCTGACTTGTGCTTTCAGGTGGACACCATGGAGATTATGAGGCACCCTGAGGAAACAACTAACATGAAGAGGCAAACTGTGGCTTCCTATTTCAGGGTATGCAATCTGCATTGTAAAAGTGCAATATAACTTTTATTGACAGCCCCCACTTTGTCCTTTATAGTGCTGGCAGTGTGCCAGGGACCCTGAAAAGCAGATAAGTATCCCAGCCTGAAGGGATTCCTGTAGATGCACAAGGCAGCTCAGGAAATGATCTCATCGTTTTTTAAGGAAAGTTGAAGAGAGTTAGGTGGCCATCGGGAAAGAGCTAGGCTGAGCTTAGTGCAGGGGCGAGAATGGTTCAGGGGGTTCTTTGCCAAATCAGTGGTCTTCAGTGGCAATGCAATCATATACCTACAGTATCTACTCAGTAGTAAGCCCCACTGACTTCAGGGAGACTTACCTCCAGGTGAGTGTGTATAGTATTACAGTACAGCCTTAAAAGAAGAGATTTTAAAAAGAGAACATTTTCCTGCAGCTTTTGCTTTACTCGGTGATGAAAATGGGAGAGAATGAGGCTGATTTCAAAAGGAATACTTTAATTCACCTTGGACATCTGATCTGCAATGTTATGCATCTTTTCCCCTCCCAACTCTTTCAAGTTTGTTAATACTGCTTTTTAGATGTGACGTGACTGGAATGAGCAGACTACTAGAATTTCATTCCTTTAAAAGGAAGGGTGGCATCGTCGAGCCTCATTTTTTTAAATTTTTTGCTTGCATTTCCCCAGTATTCTCTGATGGATCTGTTGTCCAAAATGGTGATTGGGCAGCCTCATTTTGTTCGCTGCATTAAACCCAACGATGACCGAGAGGCACTGAGATTTTCTCAAGAAAGAGTTTTAGTGCAGCTGCGGTACACTGGCATCCTAGAGACGATCAACATACGCCGGCAAGGGTATTCCCACCGCATTCTCTTTGATGAGTTTGTAAAAAGGTGAGCGGCATAGTGTTGGGTAATGTAAGAATGAATGAACCTCTGGAACTTCCATTCTAATCTATACATTGGGAGGGAGAGAATCACATGGCTCCTGTGACAGCCGTATTCAGAATTGTGGGAATGTTCAGGGAGGCAGGAGAGGATATATTGTTTATTAATATCCTTCCTAACTTGCGCTAGCAATTTCCTTTACTTAGCAGAGTTTTACATTCTCCTTTGAAATGCACAGCGGATAGCTGGTTGCAGGCTTGTTTAAGCCTCTCACTATTGGGTTCCTGGTAAGTTCCTGTATATCTCTCTTAAAACAATAAACACGCCACAATCTTGTTTAAAGTATACAAAATAAGGTTACTCACGTCCTCAGCTCACAGTTGGATCCCTGAAGGCAGACTTAGTTACAAAGTATATACATGTGGATCTGCCCCATATTGGGGGGGGGGGTGTTAATCCCAGTGACTGCAGGCTAGCAGTCACTGCAGTCCACATGACGAAAGGAAGATGGAAAAAGAGAGAGAGTGGCAGCATGCCTTGTCTTTTTGTTACCTGGACAGGTAAGTTCACACTCACCTCTAGTCACATGCAAAAGGAAGGATGTTCCAACCCAGGAGGAACAAGGAAGTTTTGACTGGCTGGACCAAACATCCCCTTGCATGTCCACTTGAGGAAAACAAGGAATGTTGTACTTGAATGTTATATATCACATCCCACAAGAATGCCCCAGGCCTTCCCACCTCCCAACATGGCCAACATGAGCGGCAGGACTTTTTTATTGTTTCACTAAGCCATATTTCAGCTTAGAAATTTATCAGCTTTGGACCATTGAGGCTGGTCAGCTCCACCCTGTTTCAGGGCCTTCCGGTGGCTACTACTGGGAGCCCCACAGTTGGTTGTGCATGTTGTGCCACATTTTCTGCGGTAGTGGAACTCCCTGCTCTGCCAGTAGACCTTGGTAGTGTGGGAATGTTTAGGAATGTGGATGAGGAGATATTGTTTAATATATCCTATCCCAGCTTGTGTTAGCAAGCTCCAAACTTATCAGAGTTTATATTCCCTTTTAATGCACAGCAAAAACGGTTGCTCAGGCTTGGTGAAGCCTATAGAATAATATATATGTTTCCTGGTATTTTCTCCTTTATCCCTCTTAAAAGAAAATACACAACACAATGCTCTTTAAAAGTATGCAAATAGTTTACTTACAGACTTCCTGAGATACAGCACAACTCAAGAGGCAGACTAGCTTAGATAAAAGTATTTACATGCTGAATCTGCTCCATAGGGGAAAGCAGATTCATTGTTCTCTTGGCTGGAAGCCAAGAGATCTATTCCTTAGATGTTGCTTGCTTGAAGTCCAAATCGAAAGAGAGTGACTTTACCTGGCCAGGTAATGCCCACTTCAATTACAAACAGAGGAAATCCCTCCCAGATCAGTGGCAGGAAGTTTTGCTACTGACCTGGTCAGGTGTCCTTCCATGTGGTCACTCTAGGAACTGTTGTGACTTGACTGCACCTACGGTAGCTTTACATCCCACAGGTAGAACCTAGCAAAGGAACGCCTTCACCTCATCCTAACCTCCGTTACTTGACAGTAAATTCAATTGACATCAATAGGGATTAGTAACTAAAAGAGTGCATATAGTGTCCCGATAACGGGTAGCAATCGTACTGGACTGTTCTGCCTTGTTAAGACCACACCTGGAGTATTGCGTCCAGTTCTTGGTGCACAGTTTAAGAATGATATTGACAAACTAGAGAGCATGTGCTATGGAAGGAGACCAAGATGATCAAGGGCCTGGAAACCTAGCCTTAAAAGGAACTGTGGAGGGAGCTTGGTATGTTTAGCTTGGAGAAGAGCAGATTGAGATGACCTGAAAGCCATGTTCAAATATTTAAAGGGCTGTCACATGGAAGATGGAGCAAGCTTGTTTTCTCTTGCTCTGGAGGGTAAGACCCAAACCAACGTTACAAGAAAGGAGATTCTGCCTAAACACCAGGAAGAACTTTCTGGCCTTTAGAGCTGTTTGACAGTGGAGCAGACTCCCTTGGGTCGTTGACTCTCCTTCCTTGGAGGTTTCTAAGCAGAGGTTGGGTGGCCATCTGCCATGGATGCTTTAGTTGACATTCCTGCATAGCAAGGGGTTTACCCTCTGAGTCCCTTCCAACTCTTCAATTCTATAATTCTATGATTTTTTAAGTAAAGCCCACCTTCTTAATTTAATGATGCTAAGGTTGTATTATATTTTTAGGGTGTTGTGGTTGTTGCTGTTGTTTTAACTGACCATACATGCCAATTCTACACTGGATGCAGAAAGCAGAAGATGCCATTTTTAAAATTTTGATTAATCTGATATCACCCTTCTGGGCCAAGTCCACCTTCAGTCAGATTTCTCAATCTGCATTGTCTGCTTTTATGTAGGTCAGCCTTGCAGTTTACCAGGAGAGTTGGCAGGCATGGTACCCACAATTCTTCTCAGTGTGATGTATCCGATGATACACAGTTGAAGAGGTTCTGGGGTAGTCCTTCACTGAAGAATAATTAATATGCTGACATCAACCAAAATGGTCAAAGGCCTGGAAACGATGCCTTATGAGGAACAGCTTAGGGAGCTGGGTATGTTTAGCCTGGAGAAGAGAAGGTTAAGGGGTGATATGATAGCCATGTTCAAATATATGAAAGGATGTCATATGGAGGAGGGAGAAAGATTGTTTTTTGCTGCTCCAGAGAAGCGGACACGGAACAATGGATTCAAACTTCAAGAAAGAAGATTCCACCTAAACATTAGGAAGAACTTCCTGACAGTAAGAGCTGTTCGGCAGTGGAATTTGTTAGCAAGGAGTGTGGTGGAGTCTCCTTCTTTGGAGGTCTTTAAGCAGAGGCTTGACAGGCATATGTCAAGAATGCTTTGATGGTGTTTCCTGCTTGGCAGGGGGTTGGACTGGATGGCCCTTGTGGTCTCTTCCAACTCTATGATTCTATGAATGTGAATGAGAAGTACTAGAAAATAACTGCAGACAGTTTGAAGCCAATGGCTCTATTTTCATTTTAGCCAGTTTTGCATTTAGTACTTTCATTTTCATTGTAAGCCGCCTTGCAAAATATAAATAAAATTATAAAACTTTGGAAGCATTTGCCCATGGCACAGGAATCTGATTTTTAGCCCTGACTAAGTTAAGTGCTTTAGACACCACTAAGTAGTTGAGTACATAAAAACATTTGAGAAAAACAGGTCAAATGCTAAACAGATTGACGCTTCTTTGTTCCTAATTTTAAAAAAGCCATTAGGCAAGTATGAACAAGAGTTTTGAAATGTCAGTAAATCTGAGGATATCAAAGATTTTTCTAAGCCAGCCAGTTAATTGGTATTTTGATCCTTTTGAGCAACTTAACAACAAAATGTATGAACCAGCAGTTTTTTGCTCCTTGATGTTATTAAACAAATAGGTACACTTCTTATCTTCCTGTTCACTAGCTGCTGTTTTGTAAACTCTTAGCAGGAAAGATGAGAACAAAGCAATCAAAGGCAGGAAACAGAGACGATCAAGGTTTATCAGGTTGAGGTAAACAAAAGCTACAATCTTGTCTAATGCTCTGGCTGTCTTTGGTTTCCATATGGCATGGAAAGTACTTCATACAGCAGACCTGCAAGTTTGTTTATTGCATTAGAACGGAAGGCTTAACTGTCACCAGTTCCTCTACCACTGCTTCCCCCAGCTTGTTAGCCTCAAAAGTTTAAGATTTAGGATCAAACATGACTTTGGGTTTAGAACCTGATTTGTGTGCCAGTTTTCAGTTTTGGAAGCTGACATGCAGTTTTTAAAGAAAATGACAGATTGCCTCTGAGCATGATGAAAGAATATTTTATTTACCTCTGAGTGTCCATGAATTTGAGATCGTGATACAGGACTTTGCTGGCAGGCAATCTGACGTCCAGGCCTTTGGGGTTTGTTTGTTAGTTTACAGCGTTTACATTGCCCATTAACAAATGCTGCGTGGATAGTGCCTAATTGTTTGTGTCTATCTGTGTCAAGTATTAGCAACATAGAATAAAGTCTAAAAGACCTGATACACAAACCTGTAATGCAAATATACCATATGTACATCAAACGGGGTGTGTGTATTTTAGTGACATTTTTCTGATTTAAAACAAGATTTTTCTAACTCATTCATACAGTTAGAATATGATGTTGTATAATATATTTGCACCAGTCAGTCATTGTGCGGCCCCCATCGGAGGTTAGCACTGTTTAAAATATAGTGTTCCATATAGATTCAGCACCATTTCTACAATTTTGCCTGGTTGCATAGGAGAAATTCAGCTGAGCACAGCTTGTATACAAATGCAATAGCCTCCCTTCCTTCCACTCAATCTAGATGATAAGCTTATGAATATAAGTTTTTTAAGAGGAAACCGCAAATGCAGAACATGGAGGAAAAACAATTCTGTTTGCTGCGGCATTCTATTATCAGAAGCAGTCAGTTTGTTACTGATTAGGGTCCTTATTCCCTATTTCATTTTGGTGAAAGTGGTGGCGCTCACATTTGCATTTCTGCCTTTTATTTGCTAATGCTAATGGGGACTCATACAAGTGCATCAAGACAAGGCCCATGGCTTTGATCTTGGCTTAAATTTACCCGGCTTGTGAAATCTCTCAGAAGGGCCATTTATTACAGAGCAGAGTGCTGCTTGCGCTATTCATATGCAAGCAAGTATGTTAAGAGAACATTTAAATGATGAGTTCATGCAACTCTTGGGCCCCAGGGAAGCAAGCAATGCAGCTACTGGCAGCTGGGGCAGCCTCAGAATTTGGGCTGGAGAAGACCCATAGTGTGGCATTCTTAGCTGTGGGACTGCACGCACCCTCTCCCCCCACCTCAGAATATTGTTGAGTTAGTAACACCTGTTCTCATGGTCTCTGGAATTGTGGTGGCAGCAAATTAGAAGCATTGCTGACATTCTATGTAACTGTGGTGTGCTTTCAAAAGAAAGGGCATAAGGCAGGAGCCCCCAAACTAAGGCCCGGGGGCCAGATGCGCCCAATCGCCTTCTAAATCCGGCCCGCGGACGGTCTGGGAATCAGCATGTTTTTACATGAGTAGAAACTGTCTTTTTATTTAAAATGCATCTCTGGGTTATTTGTGGGGCATAGGAATTCGTTCATTTTTTCCCCAAAAATATAGTCCGGCCCCCCACAAGGTCTGAGGGACAGTGGACCGGCCCCCTGCTGAAAATGTTTGCTGACCCCTGGCATAAGGCATCACCAATGCTGAACGCTAAATAACTATACAGTACATCCAGCTTTCTTTCAGTTTTTTCTCAGAGCGCACACACGTCAATCTCTGTAATCCTTACAACAAGCCTGTCTAGAAAAATGGAATCATGGAGTTGGAAGAGGGCCCAAGGACCATCTAGTCCATGGGTAGGCAAACTAAGGCCTGGGGGCCGGATCCGGCCCAATCGCCTTCTAAATCCGGCCCAATCGCCTTCTAAATCCGGCCCGTGGACAGTCCGGGAATCAGCGTGTTTTTACATGAGTAGAATGTGTCCTTTTCTTTAAAATGCATCTCTGGGTTATTTGTGGGGCATAGGAATTTGTTCCCCCCAAAAAATATATATATATATATAATCCGGCACCCCACAAGGTCTGAGGGACAGTGAATCGGCCCCCTGCTGAAAAAGCTTGCTGACCCCTGATTCTAGTCCAATTCCCTGCAATGTAGGAATCTTTTGCCCAATGTAGGGCTTGAACCCATGACCCCGAGATTTAAGAGTCTCATGCTGTACTGACTGAGCTATCCAGCTGTGGGAAATCCCTGTTATTATCCCTGCCTTTCAGGTGACGGGGTGAAGGCTGAGAGACAGTGGTCTGCCTCAGACATCTGGCAGGTTTATGGATGAAGTGAGGTTTCAACTGGGAGCGGATAAGCCCATTGGTCAAACTGTTAGCCATTACTATAAGAGCACAGCAATTCTCTACACTGATAGGCATTCAGAGCCTGTCCTCTATGCCTCCACTCAGGGGAGTCCTTAGGGGTTGGCTAGGTTGGCCCCTGCCAAGGGTACAGACCCAGAGGGGTGCAAACATCGCGAAGAAAGGCAGAGACATAGGAATGTGTGTGGTTTTCTTTTAAAAAAAAACATTTCATTTCCTTAAGACCTATAATTCTAGTTACAGGTAGGTAGCCGTGTTGGTCTGCCATCGAAACAAAATAAAAATAAAATAGAAAAATTCCTTCCAGTAGCACCTTAGAGACCAACTAGGTTTGTCATTGGTATGAGCTTTCGGGTGCATTTGGTATCTGAAGAAGTGTGCATGCACATGAAAGCTCATACCAATGACAAACGTAGTTGGTCTCTAAGGTGCTACTGGAAGGCATTTTTCTATTTTATTTTTATTTTGTTCACACCTGTAGTTTGCAAAGCTCCCTTTGTCACACACCCCTGCTCCAGGGCATGTTAATCTAGCATTGGAGGGTGGTGGTGGAATTTGGCTTCTGGGTAACTACTTAGGTCATACTCCTAAGCACAGTGTTTATTTATGAATTTTGTAATCGTAGCCTTCAGCTGCATGCAAGCATCAAGGGAGCAGAACAAAATAGAAGTTGGCTGATGTTTTAAAAGGCCTGGGGGAAATGAATCTTGCTATGATAAAGACTTAGTACGTAGTTACCAAGCAAGATTCTCCAGAGATGGCCTTACAGTCAAGAGAGGATCTTCTGAATGGTCACTGCTGGCCTAACATCAGAGGGTCAAAAGGCACCACCCAGAGAAGGGCTTCTAACAAGAATATTAATGTATAGCCAGGAAGATTTGATTGATTGTTTAGGTGACAATTATTATGGTGACCACTGCAACATTTATATGATACATCATTTATTATTATTAGAAGTATTATTATTAATAATAATAATTTGAATGGCTGTTTTTTTAAAAAAAGATTCACCTTTATGATTATAAACTATAATTTTACCATTTTAATATGTTTTAAGCAATAGATTAATCTGGGAACTTAGTTCAGGAAGGCTGGCTTACAGATGGAATGAATAAACAACTAAATAAATGTGGGGAGGGAGAAAGAGTCACATTGTGGCCCTTCAGGACCGCAAACATGGTCACAATTGCCAAACATATTTTAGTAAATTAAATACGCTTTGGATAAGCATGTAAGAGGCAATCCACCATCAGATGTCAGGTGGACTTCATCTATTATCATTGGTGAAGGAAGGAGTGACTTTCAAACACAATGGAGAGCAAGAGATGGATTTGATGCTGCTTGTAGGACTTGAACTGTGATGAAAGCCAGGAGTCCCCCGCAATGCCTGAGGAGAGGGTGATGCTGGTGGCAAACCTGCTTCTTCTCCACCTGACTAGAGAATAAATCTGTGTCTAGTGATGGAAGATAGACAAACCTGGCTAAGTGGTGGCTTATTTCAGGGGAAGGTGGTTTTGTTTTTGAGGCAGGGCAGAGGGAGGCTTGCAATTGCTGCTTTGCTTTGATCCATGATGAGTGTTACTCCATCCTGTTGACAAATCAGGTTGCAATTCCATGCACCCATACTTGTAACAACGTTCCACTGGAACTGGTAGAAGTTACTTTCAAATAAACATGCACGGGACCAGGTTTTAAGTGTTGCAAGCTTACTCTTGAAAAGTAACTATCATGACGTTACTGTTTCTTGAAAAATAAACCCATTTGCATTCACAATGGGAATTTCCAGTTTTCCCCTTTCGTCATTGCTTGCACAAAAACATGCTCATCCTATGTCTGTTTAGAATAAGCCTCGTGCTATCCAGTCCGTTCTGCATAGTTGGTGAGCCATGCTAAGTTGGGTTGTTCCTCTACCAAACAAAGTTCCTTGAGGACTATAGCCTGGTGTACAGAGAGAACTGTAGCTTTAAAGGGAGGGAGAGAGTAAGAAAGAGACAGCTGGTGATTGCAAGACAGTGTTCCAGAATTAAATGCTGCATAATTACTACGATGACGACGACGACTACTACTACTACTACTAATAATAATAAGCCATGTGTTATTTTCATAAAATCATCGAATCATAGAATGGGAAGGCACTTCTAATATAAGCTTTTGTGGAAAGCTGAAAGGCTGCAGTGCTCAGAGTTCTTACTTGCCCTCTCTGCTTTATGTGGTGCTCAGAATGGGACCTGGCAATAGGAACATTGCTCTGGCCACTGTAGCCTTTCTGCAGAGGAGAAAATGGTCGTGCTGCCTGGCCTTCAATCACCCTTCTGGCTCAGAGGAAGACATGGAATACACTTGGGGAGCCATCACCCCCATTCCATAGTGACCACTCCAACAGTGAAGGAGCCAGTGACTGCTGAATTGAGCAGTAGCCCTTGAGAGGTTGCAGCCAACAGCAAGTTCAGACCAGTCAGCCTTCAGAAGGCCTCTTGCTGGTGAAAACCACACCTTTCCTTGGCTGAGTTCCAGTACCTGCCTCAGTGACCTGTCCAAGGTCCTGAAAGGCCTGGCCAGTTATGATTCTGCATAGCCAACCTTGACTTGATTATTGGTCTATATGTGACTCTGCCCTTTTCCTGTAAGTGCCACAACTTCAACCCAACCTCCCTTGGAAGTCCCAAGCAAAGCTAAGACAGGTCAGAAGTCCTTAATATGTGTCTCCTAGCCTTGGGAAGTTGACAGGGCAAGCCAATATATGTTTACTCAGAAGTAAGTCCCACTGAAATAGGGACTTCAAGGCCAAGGGGAGGAAGAATCTTCATCTCTCTTTGGGGATTTTCAAAAACCTTCCTAGAACCTAGAGAACACTTCAGCAGTTTGATGAACAATGTCATTTACCTTTAACTTTCCAATTATTCTTAATTTCTAGAGCCACAATCAAGATGCACTGGGAATATGTGGTTCTTTCTTTCTTTCTTTCTTTCTTTTAATAAAGATGGATATGGAAGTCATTTTTATTATAAACTAATTGTAGCCCTGACACACACTAACAGAATCTCAAGCTTAGCCATATTTCAGTGTCGGTGTGCTAAAAGAATGGCTAGCAATTATCTGCTGGATATTAAAAAGGAATTTGGAGAGGGGGGTGAACCTGAAAAAAATTATCCCCACTTGAAAGTAACACACAAGTGCCACTGATCTTGGAATGGGTAAAAAAAGGGGGGCTCTGGGACATTGCTTTATTAAATTTCAATAAGTTATTTAAACAATTATCAACTAGTTGAAAGGTTAGATACAAATTTAACAAAATTTATGAAGAGCCTCCAATCAAACAGCAGTCCTAAGATAATTACGGTATATTTGACATTAAACATAGTCAACATATTGTCCTCCAGAGGTTTTGAGGACTCCAGCTCCTATTCGCCCTAGCTAACACGGCCAATGGTCTGTAGTCATGGGAGTTGTAGTACAGCAACCTTTGAAAAACATCATGCAGGCTGCTCCTGCCTTGTCCTACTCATGATGACAGGACCTAAGGTGGGGAAATACTTGAAAATCACAAGCGGGCCATCTCATGCCTGCATCCAGCTGGCCATTTGTACTGGCTGCCAAACACTGAGTACCTATTTCAGTTTGCTCAGAACCAAGCTCTGCACTTGAGCGGCACAAAACGCCAAGTGGCTGGGATCTGGCAGGCCCAGGAAGTGAGTGGATTTATGTTGCCATCTCCAACTCCTGCTCCTAGTTGCTCACAGTAACACCTATTACATTTATTGAGACTTAAGACTAGCAAAGCAAAGAGGGGAGGGGGGTTGCTTATAATACTAATTATCTTCATTTTGTCCTTTTTTATATTATTGTTATTGTTTTCTCTCCTTTCGGACGGACGGACACACACACACACACACACACACACACTGCTTTGTGTAACATCTAGTTTGGAAAAGTGTTCTGAGGAACTTGAAAGCTAACTCACGGTTTTGTGACATTTTGTTTGGTGCTAATAAAGGTATCACCCAGCTCTGGATTTGGGGGGCTTCTCTCTCTCTCTCTCTCTCTCTCTCTCTCTCTCTCTCTCTCTCTCTCTCTCTCTCACACACACACACACACACACACACACACTCATCGACCAGCACAACAGCCTTTGCTTTCTTTGTATTTTCTGTTTCTGTAGGTATTATTACATTGCTTTCAAAGCACATGAGACTCCTCTGCCCAGCAAAGAAAGCTGTGTTGCTATTCTGCAGAAAGCCAAGCTGGAGAAATGGGCTCTCGGGAAAACAAAGGTAGGATGAGTTCTGTTCCACTTTGTTGAGAGCAAAAGATACATTCAGTGTGGCAGCCTACTTGTAAAGGGGATGGGAGGAGGAATCCGCTTCTCTTTTCTGTGTTTGAAAGCGGACTGTCCTTCTCACAACAGATTCCCACATATTGTGAAATTGTTTTTCTTCCCAGCACTTTCTTTTGAGGAGAAGGGATGTACACACACACACACACACACACACACACACACACACACACACACTTTCTCAGACATACATATGCACACAGATGACATTGTGGCCCCTCAGTGTTCTTTGGAGATGCGCCAACTTAATAATAATAATAATAATAATAATAATATTTATACCCCACCCTCTCCGGCCAAGACCGGGCTCAGGGCGCCCAACACTGAATATAAATACAGTTAAAACATTAAAAACAAAACAAAAACAAAAAACAAAAAAAAGTTGATTAAAATACTGTATAAGTTAGAATACAGTTTAAAATGCAGCCTCATTTTAGTGGTAGCCCATAGATCAAAGCCATAGGGGGAGAAAACATCAAATATTCACCGGGGCCAACTATCCATGCTGGTCCACATGGGCCAGCAAAAAGAGCCGAGGGAAAATTTATATACAAATTCCCATATAAGAGGTTCCATCAAAAAAATGAGAGGGGGTGGTTAGACTGAGTCCAGCCCAAGGCCAGGTGGAACACCTCCTTCTTGCAGGCCCTGCGTAAAGATGTCGAATACTGCAGGGCCCTGATCTCCTGCGGTAGGGCGTTCCACTAGGCCGGGGCCAGAGCTGAAAAGGCCCTGGCCCTGGTTGAGGCCAATCTAACCTTGAGGAATGCTGCTTCCTACTCCTTTTCTTATAAGATTTGGGGAAACAAGGGACCTTCTGGGGCAGTACTTTTGCAATCAGGGATGTTCCATTGGCAATGCAAAATAGGACCAATGCTTAAAATAGTATGTGGTGCTCCTATTATGTTCTCAGCAGAGCTTAATGGTGCAACTTAAGGGCTGATTCAGATGTCATAATGCATTGGGGGGGGGTGGAGAGAGACAAGCACTGCATGTGCACATCAGGAATAAGATGTATAAACTGGAAGGTGTTGATAGGTGCTTTCAGGCAAGGTACAGTGGTACCTACTTACAAATTTAATGCATTCCGAACGCACATTCATAAGTAGAAAAATTTTGTAAGTCGAATCCCATAGGAATGCATTGGGAGAAAAAATTCGTAAGTCGAAGCAACCCTATCTAAAAATTCGTAAGTAGAAAAAATCCTATCTAAACCGCATTCAAGATGGCGGACGGAGCTCCATTCGTAAGTAGAAACATTCATAAGTAGAGTTACCTGAAGGAGCGTCTCCTCCCCCATCGTTCTGCCTGGACACTGAGGTCCAGTGCCGAGGGCCTTCTGGCAGTTCCCTCGCTACGAGAAGCCAAGTTACAGGGAACCAGGCAGAGGGCCTTCTCGGTAGTGGCGCCCGTCCTGTGGAATGCCCTCCCACCAGAGGTCAAAGAGAATAACAATTACCAGACCTTTAGAAGGCATCTCAAGGCAGCCCTGTTTAGGGAAACTTTTAATGTTTGATGGATTTCTGTATTTTAATATTTTGTTGGAAGCCGCCCAGAGTGGCTGGGGGAACCCGGGCCAGATGGGTGGGGTATAAATAACTTATTATTATTATTATTATTTATTATTTATTATTATTATTATTATTAGTTATTCGTAAGTAGAGGTACCACTGTACAGTATTGTCCTCCACATACATATCTAATAAGGTGGAGCAGTGTTTACCCTGTACCCTGCTTAACGCCAGCATTGTTTCTGCAAATCGGAATAGTGGTGATGCACAGCCCTTCTTGGGAACTATTTCACTGCAGAATGCAGGCTGAGAAATGGCCAGTTTGGTGGCTCCACCATGTAAAAAATACTGCCCACACATTTTAAAAGTAAGAAAAGCCTTGCTGGATCAACACAAAGGTCCACCTAGGCCCATCCTATTTTGCAAAGGTCCCTCTTACGTTGTTCCATTGTTCCATCGTTATTTATTGCATGTCTATCCCATCTCTCCTGCGAGGAGCTTAAGGTGGCATACACTCTTTCTGCCTCCGTATTTCCCCCTTTCGACAACCCTGTGAAGTAGGTCATGCTGAGAGTGAGGGATTGATCCAAAGTCACCCAGTGAGCTTCATGTCCGAGGGGGGATTTGAACCCTGGTCTCCCAGGTCCTGCTCTGACACTGTAGCCACAACACCTGCCTCTGGGAAGCAGGACAAATGTGACATGCTCATAACGCCACCTGCCATGATTTGAACCTGGTCCCCTTCCACGGTTGGTTTTTCTCCAGCTGAAGCTGCAGCTTCCCCTCGCATCCCCACCTTAACTGGGTGCTGTTGCAGCAAGCAGGGGTTGGAAGATGGTCTCTTTCTGCCCACTTCCCGGCACCTGGAGTGTTGTTGCTGCACCCCCAACAAATATAATTTCCCCAGGGTGCCTGGAATTCATTCCGAGGAGATCAGATGCACCAGAAGCATTGTAAATCCTGAGAGAGAGAAATAATATACAGGTACTAACTGTGGGAAGATTAGGTTGCCTTTCATTCTACACCCCAACCCCCCAACCCACATTTCAAGTAACTCACTGCAGGTATTGTTGCTTTACTCCCAAAAGTAATAAGGTTTGGGGGTACTCACAGATCAGGGATTTGTCATTCTGCCAGTTCTGCCATCAGGAGCGCAATGGGGTCTGAGGTGCCAGGCTCAGAACTGAGCTCAATAAAAATAAGCTGTTTTTCATGGTGGGTGGGTGGAGGAGAACCTGTTTGCTGTAGGGGTGGATGGACCAATCCATTTTGATCTCTCAGTTTCTCCTTTTGCCAATCATAAATTCGATTAACAAATTGCTGCCTAAATGTGGGAGGTTAATATTATTTTTAATCCTCATGAAGCATCAGGATTTTAGTGTGCATTTCTCCTAATAAACACATGTTTGTATGCAGTTTTTTCCTACCGTACACATATCTCCATACATCATGCATTATTTTCACTAATACACGCATTTCTGCCCAGCACTTTAACATATGCGTTTTTGTACACATTGATTGGCTGGGTAGCTGCGCTGCAAAATTTAAAGGAGTTTGAAGGGTAGCCGTGTTTTGGTTCTCGCATCGTTTCGCAAAGTGTGAATTTGGTAGGTTCGCCTTTAAATGCAAACTTAATCCGTTTCCTTTCCCATCCCATGCTTGCCAAAACCCAGCCTAAGAAATAATGCAGCCATCACCATAAAGAAATCCTATGCTACACATTCATTTACTGTGCGTGCAATGTGGCAAGGTACTTTACAATGCAAGTGCAAATTTCAACAGCCAGCATC
This sequence comes from Zootoca vivipara, assembly GCF_965207765.1. NCBI lineage: Eukaryota > Metazoa > Chordata > Lepidosauria > Squamata > Lacertidae > Zootoca > Zootoca vivipara. The sequence continues at coordinate 17,693,668 of NC_142582.1, forward strand.
ACTGTTCCTTTTCCTATCACCCTCCAGAGTCCAGAACACCCTCCTTAATTATTTTCTCATACTTACGTGTCACGTCACGTTTGACCTTGTTGGTTTCATTGCAGGTTTTCTTGAAGTATTACCATGTTGAACAACTGAACTTGTTTCTGCGTGAAGTTATAGGCAGGGTGGTGACCATGCAGGCTTATACCAAAGGGTGGCTTGGAGCTAGGAGGTACAAGAAACTCAAAGAGAAAAGAACAAACAGTGCCATTGCCATTCAGTCAGGTAAATGTTCCCGAGTTCCCCTATATCATAGATGATCCCAGAGTTTCAAGCTGTTAAATTGCACACAAATTGCCTATTCGTTTTCTTAATGGCTGGATGTTAAACCCCAAATAACATGTGGTGGGTTCTTCCTCTCCAGTTAACTGATGCCAGCATTACGCAGATTCATTGCTAACTTATCAACTTTGTAATCGCTAATGTCTTTGCTTAAACACATTTATAGGCTTTGCCTGTAAACAAAAGAAGAGCAGTGCTGTTAATTGTCTCTTCTGGGCTATGAAGCACACATGAGAAATGAGGGGCTGCCTGGTGTGATGTTGATTTTTTTTAAAGAAAAGAGTACGCACATCTACATTCCAAATGATTGCTGTGTCTGCTGGGCCTATTTCTGGAATGCCATATATTCCTTCAGTTTGAATGCAGAACCTGTTTGGTCTTGAGGCTATGTTAGACTTCTTAGGATGCTCAGCATAGTAGGGTTGTGTTTAAGGACACAAAAGAACCCCCAACAAACTGCCTGCCGTTTCTGCATTTTTTTTCCAGTGGCCTACTGAGTGCTCTGCATATATTATAGAGTTGGCAGGGACCACAAGGTTCATCTAGTCCAAGCAGTGGCATAGCGTGGGTTGTCAGCTCCCGGGGCCACACAGAGGGAAACGTACCCATCTACATTCAACTGCCCAATGGCACCTGCATCACCTGGGAGATCACAGCTGCAGAGATAAGAGTCATTCCGTTGTCTGGAGAGGTCACTTCTTGGTTTTCATTAAGAAGCCGTTTTCAGTGGAGCCCAAGGAGGGAAACACTCAGCTGGATTGAGGCAGCCCCAGGTGCTGAAATTTTGCACCCCTAACAATTTTGCACCTGAGGCACCCGCCCCTTTGCCACACCCCCACTACACCACTCTGCCCACTACGTCACTCTGCCCAGGACTCTTTTACCCAACCCACAATCTGAGATTAAGAGTCCCACGCTCTGCTGAATGAGCTATCCAGGATGGGTTAACTCCATATACCCTGCCCTTGAAAATGTTACCTTTCAGGTGTTTTTAAAGGCTACAGTCAACAAGAAGATAGATAGTCTCTTGGCAAATGAAAGAGAGGAATTTTACCATTTGTATTTTACACTGGGGGGAGATGTTCGAGATGTATGCTGTGTTTTTGCCTGCTGGTGAGCAGTGCAAGGCGGAAAGCAGCTTCTGATCTGGCAGGTGCCTTCCCTCAGAGCCAAAAAAAGCAAGGACATTGTTCCTTATAGGCCTCTGCCTCCAGGGTTGACTCCTTTCACATTGAGAGAGGGTGCTTTGCTGGGATGAAAGCAAGTGTGAGTCACTTCTAACCTGATGCGGGGAAGGGTTCAGTGAGACTTGTGGGCCATCTGTTACTCAGCCCTGCCTCCGCCTCTCTCTGCCCTGTCCATTTTTTTCGCTAAGATGGGAGGAAAGGTTCCTATTTAAACAGGAACACAGTGGCATCCCATAGTCTGCAGCTGATGGTGCTCCTAAATGCTTTCCATTACGTCAGCGACACAGCTGACCTCCAGTGCAGGCAGACGGATGTTGCTGGAGATTGTAGTCTAGTGAGATCCCAAAAGCTGGAAATTAATATTAGAGAGCATCTTGTGGTGGCAAAGACACGAGGGGTGGCATTGGTCTGCTGCGTACTTCATCGCATCAAGATGCAACGGAAGCGCTTCTTGTATTAAAGCGGCTTGTTCTGTGTAGGAACCTGGGGGCTAAAAGGTTGCTGCTACCTTGACCTTTAAAAAACGACAATGGTTCACCCTTAGTTGCTAAAGCGCTCTGCGCTGTGTTCTGAATTTGCCTATATTCAAACGACTCAACACATGCAAACAAGCATTCGGCCACTGTTTTTTCTTCCCACTGGGGGAGGTGGCAAACCTAATCAAAGAGCCCACACTGTGACAGAAAGGCTGAAGGAACTGTTTGAAGCCGCAGGGAGCTGCTTAAACCTACTTCAGTCATGAGCCCAGCATTCAACAGGCCACTTAACCGGGAGAGCGCTTTGGTGGGGTGAGGAAGAAGGCTGAGGGCAGGAGGGATCAAAACGGTGGCCCGTTTTTTCTGACTCTGCGGCAGCCTTTCCTTTAAAGCGAGTGTAATTCACAACACATGGCTTTGTATTTTTAGCCTGGAGAGGATATGATGCACGCAGGAAGTTCAAGGATATAAAGAACAGAAGAACTGATGCTGCTATTCATATTCAAGCAGGTAATTAAAACAATATTTTCACAGCTGACACCTATTTTACTGCGGGTAACTTCCCATGTCAGTGTTTGTGTCTGGCAGAAATCACGCGCAGCCAAAACAAAAGGAACTTAAACACGCTTCTCCTGACTGCTGGCTTCCCTGTGCCTGAAGTTCGGATGCGCCATTCAGGAACCTGGTGGAAGAGCTGGCTCCGACCAGGGTGCAGATTCAATGCATAATACAGCAACCCCATTGTCAGTCTTACAGGCACCCCAGCATTCTGTATTATATCATTACTACCCTTGGGGTGGTTTTTTTTAAAACAAGCAAACTTTTTTTCCCCACAAAAAGCAAACAAGGTGGTAAGGCGCCAATTATCCAATGGTGCGGTACATCTTTAGAGCAGGCAGACCATATAGATTCATATCTTTTTTTTATATAAGAGGTAGTCAAGGTATGTTCAATTAGCAACTCTGAAATAAACAGGACCAGCATGAGAAAAGCCTTGGTATGCTTTAGAGGCAAGTGTGCATAACTTCCCCACCTGCCTTTTCCTCACAGCACAATCCCCCCCAACCAGTTTTTTTGACGCAAAAATAAAAAAAGTTCCTGCTGGGGGGGGGGAAACAACCCTGCCCACAACTCCCTGAAATTCTCTGCTGAGGGGTGCTTAATAGGCTGGGCTGTGACACAGGAAGCTTGAAGGGAACCCCCCAAAATTGGACAAAGGCAACAACTGTGAGGTGGTGCTTTGTCAGCATATACAATACCTACGTCTTTCCATTCCAATGGGATGCGGGTGGCGTTGTGGTCTAAACCACTGAGCCTCTTGGGCTTGCTGATCATAAGGTTGGCGGCTTAATTCCCTGCGATGGGGTGTCCCAGCTCCTGCCAACCTAGCAGTTCGAAAGCACGCCAGTGCAAGTAGATAAATAGGTACCGCTGTGGCAGGAAGATAAACGGCGTTTCCGTGCGCTCTGGCTTCCGTCACGGTGTCCTGTTGTGCCAGAAGCGGTTTAGTCATGCTGGCCACACGACCCGGAGAGCTGTCTGTGGACAAACGGCGGCTCTCTCGGCTTGAAAGTGAGATGAGTGCCGCACCCCATAGTCACCTTTGTCCAGGGGTCCTTTACCTTTCCATTCCAGTCCTGTCCCTCTTGCATTATTACTGCTATGAGGACGCAGGTTGTCTGGTACCGTAGTATTCATCAGGAAATGCTTTCCCCAGGATCATACACCATGCACTCTGGGAGAGCTTTGTTTATACTGCAGTGCTGAGGGCCTTCTCTCTCGGGTTGCCTCTGAGCACAGACATTCCCATTGCTCAGCTGAGTTCATCACCCCTCTCCCATGGTTGTGGGGCGGGGGCACTCAGTCCACACCTGCCATAGGTGTGTGAGGCCTTAGAAGGCACTCCCCACCATGTGCACGAGGAGGGCCACTGCTTCTAGAAAGACATTCAATAACAAAAGGGTTTTTTGATGCTCAAATGGACCAGTTCACATCTGATCCTCTTTAGCCGGCACTTGGAAAACGACTCCACATTTCTGCCAGGCTCAGAAGGAATGGCATATTTATCACTCGCTGTGCTCTGCGATGATGCGCAGGCAGCGCCGCTCCCAGAGGGAGGCACAGCTGTTTTCGAAGTTTGATGCTGTGGTTGCCAGGCAGTTGCCTCAGGACGGGTTTTGATGGTTGGCCACCAGCTGTTCCTCCTCATAGCACTTGAGAAGGCAGGCCATAACTAAACCAGCAGGGACAGCACCAGAATTTAAAAGGGGGACGACGACAGAGGAGGCAAAGTATATTTCTAGGTGGGCCTGCTCTGGTCTATGGAGTCACAAAGAGTCGGTCACAATAACAACAACAACGGTGGGCGAGTTGTGTCCCGTATGCTACGGTCTCTGAAATAAAAATAGCAGGGGATGTTAATGACCAAAGTTCAGCAATGAAGGGCAGGTGGAAGGAGATGTGCCTTGCTTGAGGGGAGGCTTACGTACCCTTCCCAGGGCTGCCCGTGAAACCAGGCCCTGTGGCTGCGAGCCTTTCCTGTTCTGCTGGGGGCTAGTGAAGCATGCGCCACCTCAAGAGACAAATGCGTGCATTCCCTGTTAGGCATGACAGCCCACAGCTGCTGCAGCATAGCAATGACAACAAACATTTCTAAATCAAATTCTAGCTCTCAGAAAAGTGGCTTGTCGTGCTATCGGATTGGATGCGTTAACATGGATATTTATTCCTGCGAATGGAGCAAGTTATATGAAGTGTAGGTGGGTTCCCACGAGGCAAGACACGGTTATAGCAGCAAGAACGTTTATTAAACTAACAGAACTGGACAACAGGGGCAAAGCAACTGCTTTTATACGTTTCTGAAGGCCTGGGCCACACCCAATCCCAACGTGATTGGCTGTCTAAACTTCTAAGCTGCGAGTCATGACTCAGAGTTTAAGGGCCAATGGCAGAGGCCCAAATCCTGAAATGTTCTGTGATTGGATATCATGTATCGAATCAGAACACAGGGGCTCAGAATCCTTAGTCCAGACTCAAGATCATGCAAACACAGACCACAGAATACATAGCATTAACGTGGATATTTATTCCTGCAAGTGGAGCAAGTTACAGTGGTACCTCGGGTTAAGAACTTGATTCGTTCTGGAGGTCCGTTCTTAACCTGAAACTGTTCTTAACCTGAGGTACCACTTTAGCTAATGGGGCCTCCTGCTGCTGCTGTGCCGCAGCCACACGATTTCTGTTCTCATCCTGAGGTAAAGTTCTCAACCCGAGGTACTGCTTCCAGGTTAGCGGAGTCTGTAACCTGAAGCGTTTGTAACCCGAGGTACCAGTGTATACAGTATATTATCTTAACCATTTTATTTATCAGGCACTCATGGGCACTTTTGCCCCAAACAAATCACACCACTGATATTGCAGACTGGCTTCTCTTTTCAGCAGCCATTTCGTTTTGGCACACGCAATCGATAGACGCGTACCAGCGCCACATATATATTTCTGAACCAAGAAAGGTAGCAATGATAGCAATAGGATAGTGTCATTTCCCCCATCCTTGAGGAGAGCAGCTTTGTTATTGGAGGGGGGTGAATGTGTTTCCTGGACATGGGGTGCCGCACGAACGTTGGGGGTGCGGAATGGAAAACCAGGAAGGGAGAGGAACCAAGAGCAGCAGCACTCTTTGCGGCAACAGTTTAATGCAAGTCCCACTTGTTTATCTCTGCATCCATATTTCCAAAATATAAGCAGCAATTACTATGTGTAGCCATTTCCCCCCTGATTTTGCTAGACTACAGATGTGTGATGCTTAGAGTATGGTGCCTTTTCTATGGACTTTTGTTATTTATCCAGGTTTCTAAATAACATTTTGAATCTACTGTGGACTGCTGTGGCTTAGTGTGGTTTCAATACAAACCGTAAACTAGTTATACTGTCTTTGTTATGAGTAAAGCTTCTCTTTTGGTTTTTTTTGCTGTCTTTTATCGCTTACTGTTGATTTTAACTATTGCATTCTGTGTTTTCAGTATTCCCTTCACAAGCCACTCGGTGAATGTTTATTGATGGGTAGTCAAATAATATTATTTTAAAAACACATCAATGCTTGTGTTGGATCAACACTGCTTGGTGTTGTGAAGACCCCACACCCCAGCGCTCACAATGGGGTTGTAATTAAGGGACAGTGTTTCATTCACAAGAAATATGAGCACGAGGAGTTTTGATTCTACGAAGTGCATCGGTTGCATTTGTTACCTGGGCGTTCAAAGAACCATCTAATTAAAATATATGTCTCTGGGAAAAAAGAAAAGAAAAGAAAGAAGGAGAATGTTACAGGGGTGGGGAGGAAGAAAGGTGGCCTTGAAATTTAGGAAGCACTTGGCTTGCTTGTTTCTACAGCTCCGCTCATATTGAGATTTGTTTCCCTTTCATCTCCTTCCCAGTAAAAGCAGCAATGAGGCTTATCCCTTTAGCTTCCTCAGAACTTCCTTTCAGAATTCCCGATCTATTACCAGCACATTCACATACCAGAAACAAGATGCCTTTTCATGCTGTCAACCTTTTTCATCTGAAATGTAAATTAATTCTTGCCTTGACAGAGATCAAAGTGGGGGTATTAACCTTATTGGACCCTTCCCTCATCAGAATCTGTTCCAAAGACTATGAGGCTGGTGTTGTTGGGATGTGGGGGAAGTGGGTGGGTGGGTGGGGGGGGGACGACGCACAGTCTTTAGTGTTATCTATGGCCCTCCTCCAGGCAGGTCCCCCTGTCTACAAGTTGCCATTTCAAAGGCAGTGGTTTCTTTTGTAAATGACCTTATCATTGCTTCATACTGTGTGAAAAAAATGATTTGCCTGAATAATTCTTCCAGGATTAGCCTGCTCATTTTAATTGTTGCAAGGGGGGACGGGGGCGGCCTTCATTCAGATTTCAGGATATCCTCTGAGTGGTTTTGACAGCAAGAGATCTTGGCCGGATAGAAAAATGTACATATGGCTTCTGATCGGGGGGGGGGGGGCTGAACCCCCTCTTGAATTGTTTAGGTTGCTCATTTCCTTGCAGTGCAGTCTTTTGAGGTGTAGGCTGCATTTGCATTTTGAAAATAAACAGATGCCTTTCGCATACCCGAGCGGCTGGGCTAGGCGTTCTCAGTGGAACCAAGGAGAACAGCAGCAGACATCAGATGAAATGTTGGAATGGGTGGGTGGGTGGGGAGAAAATGTTTGTTTCTATCCTCCAATGGGGGTAGAAATTTTATCTATTAAAAAAAACACCTAAATGCACTTGAGAATCCATTCCCTAAGAGGAAGTATAGTGCTGCCGCAAAACAAGTCACTGTAGAATAATTGAGGAAAGGAGAAAGCTGATCCTAGAATTTGTAGTAGAGAGGTGGCTGCAGGATTAATAATTTCCGCTCACTGTTTCTTAGTCTCTCTCTGCTTTTATATAATTGTTATTGAATTTCCTTTTTTATATATATAAAAATGACTTCAAATTAAACAGTCACATTGTTTCATTAGGTTAGAGCATGGTGCTGATAACCCCAAGGTTGCAGGTTTGATCCCTGTACAGTGGTACCTCTACTTACAAATTTAATGCGTTCCAAACACACATTTGTAAGTCGAAAAAAATTGTAAGTCGAATCCCATAGGAATGCATTGGGAGAAAAAATTCGTAAGTAGAAGCAACCCTATCTAAAAATTCGTAAGTAGAAAAAAAATCCTATCTAAACCGCATCCAAGATGGCGGACCAAGCTCCATTCGTAAGTAGAAACATTCATAAGTAGAGTTATTCATAAGTAGAGGTACCACTGTATAGGACAACTGCATATCCCTGGACTAGATGATCCTCAGGGTCCCTTCCAACAATACAGTTCTAGGATTCTATATATTGACTTCCCACCCCCACTTCCCCAGTGTTTTTGTTCAAACCCTTTTCTCCTGCGTTATATACCAAACTCTTATCTATTCCAGAAATCCCTCTGATACTATTACTTTTATCATTTTTCATCCTCTGCTCGTATCTTGAATCCTGCCCGCAGTTTCATTTGATTGTGGTACTTTTTCAAACAGTCCCCCAAAAGGCCTCCATTCTTCTATTAAAAAGTTCATCATTTTGATCTCTTAATATTGCTGTTGGCTTTGCCATTTCTGCATAGTCCATTACTTTTAAAAGCCATTCCTTCTTCATTGGTACCTTCTTTCCATTTCAGTGCATATACCGGTAGCATTCTAGCTACTCTTGCCACATCCATAAGTAGTTTGATCATTTACTTCAGAATTTCCGTCCCAGTTATCCCTATAAGAAAAGCTTTGGGTCTTTTGGGAATAGCCCATTTCAACATCTTCATTTCATTATATATCATTTTCCAAAAGCCTTTAGCTTTTTTTTTTACATGTCCACCATATATGAAAAAATGACCCTTGCTCAGTCTTAAGAAATCTCGGCAGATGGGTGAAGCCTCTCTCACTCCCAATCCTCACTGCCCCCGTACCCTAGCCAGTGATAAGAAATCAGCTAGCTTTTTTATGATTATACCTCACCTTTCCCCCCTGACAAAGACTCAAGGTGGCTTACAGATAAAAAAAGAACGACTTAAAAACATGGGAGGAATCATGTAAAACAATTAAACATTGATAGAATCAAAACTCTCTCTATCTTTCTCTCTCTTTCCACATAAAAAAATCTAAAATGGCAAACAATTAAGAAAACTATCAGTCTAAGCAACATAGTTACATTAAACAGAAGTGCAAGCAAACAAATCTACTGTTACCTGGCATCTAAAAAGATGTTAGTTTTAATATATGTTTTGATTGCAACTTGCATCATCCCTAGCTACCATGACTCTGCTGCCTTAGGGATCATGGGAGTTGTAGTCTAAACCATCTAGAGCAGTGATGGCCAAACTTGGCCCTCCAGCTGTTTTGGGACTACAATTCCCATCATCCCTGACCACTGGTCCTGTTAGCTAGGGATGATGGGACTTGTAGTCACAAAACATCTGGAGGGCCAAGTTTGGCCATCACGGATCTAGAGGGTACCATTTGGGGTAGGCTGGCCTAAATCAGGTCCCCAAATCAGGCATTCGTTTCTCCTGGAGATAATTGGGGAGTGGGTTCAGAGGCACCCTCTTTTTTCATTTTAACAAAATTGAACCACACCATGAATGACTGATACACCTCAGCACGTTTTATAGGAATAATAAAAGGACAGCAATATTCATTTCAAGTCTTACTCCGTTGGCCCTGAGTCTTAATAGTCCCATCATTAGCAATGCGAAGATTGGGATCTAATTCATTATGGCGGTGCAACGGAGAATATTATTAAATGCATAAGGTGAGAATAAAGTGGCAGCTGGTAATCATTCTTCTTCATTGATGTGGGGATTGTTCCTGGGGCACTAGCTGTGTGTGCCTGCTAATTTCACACTCCTTGAGCCAAGTGCTTAGTGTCAAAACCAGGGATAGTCAGCGATGCAAATAGCTGTGATGGCTCATCCACCTGACGTCAGCTTTCCCCCCCCACACACACCCCTCTCTCCTGCCCACCCACCCCTGCCTTCTTACGCTAACAGGATATTCTGTAAACATCTTTGCTGGGAAATGATTTGCATCTATCTAAATGCTACAGCGAGTGAGCTGTCCCTGGTATTCCTGCACCGCGGCATATTTCAAAACCCATTCATATTTGCATTGATTTGCTGCTGGCATTATTTGTTCAGCAAAGCGGGAAGCAGGGAAGATCATAGGACTCTTTCATCAGCAGCTAGTTCTGCCAGTGGGCCGCTTTGGGAAAGGAATTGAAGCTTCTGCCACTATCCCTGGCAAGTCCCATCACTGTAGCAATTCTCTTAACGCTCCTGCGTTCACAATTGGGGCTGGGAGCAAGCCTCACCCCCCTCGAGCTGTCAGATTTGGACCAGATCCACTAGTCATCTGATCTATATAGTGCCTGCTTTGCAAGACCTTGAGTCTTTTGTTTCATAGCATCAGATCTTGCCATCACATCCATTCCCCGACAGCTGGAATAAATGCTTCTTTTTTCTCTGCATGATTGTTGTTGTTGTTTAGTCGTTTAGTCGTGTCGGACTCTTCGTGACCCCATGGACCAGAGCACGCCAGGCACTCCTGTCTTGCACTGCCTCCCGCAGTTTGGTCAGACTCATGTTGGAAGCTTCGAGAACACTGTCCAGCCATCTCGTCCTCTGTCGTCCCCTTCTCCTAGTGCCCTCAATCTTTCCCAACATCAGGGTCTTTTCCAGGGAGTCTTCTCTTCTCATGAGGTGGCCAAAGTATTGGAGCCTCAGCTTCACAACCTGTCCTTCCAGTGAGCACTCAGGGCTGATTTCCTTAAGAATGGATAGGTTTGATCTTCTTGCAGTCCATGGGACTCTCAAGAGTCTCCTCCAGCACCATAATTCAAACGCATCAATTCTTCGGCGATCAGCCTTCTTTATGCTCCAGCTCTCACTTCCATACATCACTACTGGGAAAACCATAGCTTTAACTATACAGACCTTTGTCGGCAAGGTGATGTCTCTGCTTTTTTTTTTTAAGATGCTGTCTAGGTTTGTCATTGCTTTTCTCCCAAGAAGCAGGCGTCTTTTTAATTTTGTGACTGCTGTCACCATCTGCAGTGATCAAGGAGCCCAAGAAAGTAAAATCTCTCACTGCCTCCATTTCTTCCCCTTCTATTTGCCAGGAGGTGATGGGACCAGTGGTTGACAGAAGGACCGATGGAGGGGTTGGTGGGAAGTCCAGAGATTCGGAGAAATCTCTAAATATGGATATGTATTTTGTATTGTTATAACTTTACACTTGTAAAATCAAATAAAAATTATTTCAAAAAGAGGTAAGTTGCCGATCAGATAGATAGATGTTTTTATTTTAGACTCTGCTCATTTGTAACATAACAATCTTTCCTGTACCACTATTTGCTTCAGCCTGAGTCTACTGCATTTTAGATTGCAAGCATAACCATGTTTGCTCAGAAGAAGTCCTGTTGAATTCAGTGGGACGAACTCTCTGGAAAGTGGGGTTGCATGGCAGCGTTACACTCAATAAAAGTGGAATCCACGCCGAGGTGTTTCTCCCACCCCAGGGCCCTTGACATATAGAGGCCCTCCCTCCATACAGATACCACCCATCACAATGGCAAGCATTTTGTTAGCGCTATGAACATTTTAATTTTGTTTCTCAGGCCTTGGACAAATATTTTTGTCCTCCTTCTGCCGCAACAGTTCAGGGGCTCTTGCCCCATGTTTTAACCTTCCCTTTCTTGCTGTCTGCTTAGCTTTCAGGGGATACTTAGCTCGCAAAAAATACATCAGAATGAAGAAGAACAGTGGCTGCCCATCGAATACACAGCCCATGAGCGTTGCTTCTGGTCTGAGTTGTGAAGAATACTGGTGAGTTTTGGTTATTCTGTCCAAAGAGAGGTGAGAGGGGAAGTGTGTGGAAACAAAAATGCTTGTTCTCTGAATCACTGGACTGCTTTGCACATTAAATGGAAACCAACCCAAAGATGTCGTCATCATCATCATCATCATCATCATTTCATCATTTATCATTTATACCCTGCCCATCTGGCTGGGTTTCCCCAGGCACTCTGGGCAGCACTCAACAGAATAATAATAATAATAATAATAGTGATAAAACATCAAACATTAAAAACTTCCCTAAACAGGACTGCTTTTAGATGTCTTCTAAAAGTCAGATATTTGCTTATTTCCTTGACATCTGCTGGGAGGGCGTTCCACAGGGTGGGCGCCACTACCAAGAAGGCCCTCTGCCTGGTTTCCTGTAACCTCACTTCTCACAGTGAGGGAACCGCCAGAAGGCCCTCGGTGCTGGACTTCAGTGTCCGGGCAGAACGATGGGGGTGGAGACGCTCCTTCAGGTATGGCCACTCGGGAGAGCCGTAACCAGTCACAGCTTCTGAGAGTTGTACCTGTTTGATACACTTCTGCAGACAAGCATTTGTTGCATTCCCCCATGATGTGTGAAGCAGCCTCTCACAAGCTTCTCATTCTGTGAACCATGGAAGCTGTTGGGGGGAAGAAAACCTTCGCCACTTCGTCTATCAATTTATGTTTTCCTTTCATCGTGAACTTTATGCATCTGAGAAAAAGCACTTTAACCTGCTGCAACTTCAGGCAGAGTCCTAAGAACTGCAAGCAGATTACTGTGTGGATCAGTCTAATGTCACGGAGAGTCTTTGTGGCCGGGACTGGACGCTGCTATTGTGGAAAATCTCCCTAGCACACACTTGGCCCAATCCACATGGCAAGCAGCTTACAAAAGTTGTGAACGCCACCTGGAGCTGCTGCCTTGTCTCCATTTCCACACATTGAATCACTACTCACATCATGTGTTTTCTCCAGCAGCTGGGAGCTTTTGCCTCTTAAGCCATCATGCAAAACAGTTCCAGTGACCTCTTCCTAGATACGCCACTATACTTTAATTTGTGCACGTGTCTCACGTACTCTACTAGTCTTCTGTGATACTTGTTCTCCTCCATACACTAGTAGAAAAATCTCCTTTTCAGAGCTTCTAAGAAATGAATATTGGACTTCTGGACTTCTGGACTTACTGTATTATTCTGGACTTACTGTATTTTTCCGTGTATTAGACCAGTGTTTCTCAACCTTTTTTGGGCAAAGGCACACTTGTTTCATGAAAAAAATCACGAGGCACACCACCATTAGAAAATGTTAAAAAAATTAACTCTGTGCCTATATTGACTATATATAAAGTAATTCTCCCACGGCACACCAGGCAACATCTCGCGGCACACTAGTGTGCCGCGGAACAGTGGTTGAGAAACACTGTATTAGACAAGCTTTTTTAAATTGTAAAATAAAGTTAAAGAGGGGCGTCTTATACATGGGTAGTGTTGGGGGGGGGGGATATTGGATTTTTTGCTGCCATGAATCAGAGATTGTCAGCAGCTATTGTTTGTGTTTTTGGTGGCTGCGGAAAGGCTGTAGTTGATTGGTTGTCGCTGCTGTATGTGTGCTGGCGATTGGCTGATTCTGCCGGTGAGGGATAGGTGGCTTGTTAGATGCACGCAGCTGGCAGTGTTGGTCCTGCGGGTGAGCGATTTCCGTCGACAATTCTCCCTAAAAGAAAGTGTCGTCCCCCCCCCCTTAAGGAAATGCTCAACAACTCTGGGCAATCCTCCCAAAAAAAGCTCCACAAGTAAGGGCAATCTCCCCGGATTTGGAGTCTCCAAAAATAGGGGGCGTCTTATAAATGGGGGCATCCAATACACGGGAAAATACGGTATTCTGTTTCGTCATGTTTGAAAAACACAAAATTGCATGCTTATCACATGTATTTGTGGGCTTTTAAGCTGCAGCTTGATCCTATGCATGTATATTCATTTGCAAGTATATTCATCATGAATCGACACCTTTCTGGGGGGTCATCCCAATCAATCTTGTATGCAGCTGTATCGTGCAGTATGTATCATGTTAAGATGCCAATTGTGGCTTATAATGCTCACCTTCAGCTTGTGTTCAATGAATTTTGAAAGATTGGTTCTGTAGAGTGCTGGACACATGCCTTAATGACCATTGGATTCAGATAAGAACCGCAACATTTTTTCACAGAAGAAGAGCCTTAGTTCCATGGGAAATTAAGATCTACGCCCATTTTCTAGTTTTGTTCGGCCCAATAAAAGTCCCACCCCTCCACATGTGGCTGCTGCTGCTAACCATATGGCTGTTGAGTCACAAAGGAAACAGGAAGGATGATGAAAAATAATATTTCAGTGTTTAATTTAGTTGCTTTTGGTATGTCCCATGGATGCAGGGTTGCTGTAGTGTTAGTCCAAAATTCAATTCTGTGTGTCGTTCAGGATACATCCAGGACTAGGAAGTAAATGCTCAAGGTGAGGTTCAGCAATCAGTGGGCTGATAGCCCATCGCAACCTGTAGCTGGACAGTGGGGCTTCAAAAAGCCTGTGGTCATTGCTAATGCACATTCAGTCCTTTGCCTTGACACTTTGGGACAGGGGTAGGCAACCTAAGGCCCGTGGGCCGGATGCGGCCCAATCGCCTTCTCAATCCGGCCCACGGACAGTCCAGGAATCAGCGTGTTTTTACATGAGTAGAATGTGTACTTTTATTTAAAATGCATCTTTGGGTTATTTGTGGGGTCTGCCTGGTGTTTTTAGATGAGTAGAATGTGTGCTTTTATTTGAAATGCATCTCTGGATTATTTGTGGGGAATTTGTTGATTTTTTTCAACAAAATATAGTCTGGCCCACCAAATGGCCTGAGGGACGGTGCACCGGCCCATGACTGAAAAAGGTTGCTGACCCCTGCTTTATTATTATTATTAATTATTAATTATTATTTATACCCCACCCATCTGGCTGGGTTTCCCCGGCCACTCTGGGTGGCTTCCAACAAATACAAAAATACATTAAAATATCACAGATTAAAAACTTCCCTAAACAGGGCAGCCTTTAGGATAATGTAAACTGGTCTTGGCTATAATCAATGGCAAAACTGAGAAATCAATTGTGTGTGTGTGTGTGTGTGTGTGTGTGTGTGTGTGTGTGTGTGTATGAAAGAGAGAGAGAGAGAGAGAATTTATATCCCACCCTTCTAGTGCATTACTGAGGGTGACTTCCAATGATTAAAACCAACTATACAATACAATACTCTTAATTTTAAAAACCAATATACAGCACTATTTTTCTAGAAAAAGACGTGCCAGAGCCCACAACGAACGCCTCTCTTGTTCTCTTAGAATGGCAACGGCATCCACCTTGGAGGTGCCGGAACTCAGTTTTGGTAAGTTCTGGCATAAAAAAGCTCTGCCAATATAACATAAAAGAGAGATAAACACAGCAGATAATATAAAGTCAGGCAGAAACATTTGGTGGTATTACGAAGTGCTGGAGGGAACTGATGTTTTAAAGATGATATCAATGTCTGGGCTATCCAATTTTCACAGGAATCCCTGAAACAGATAATCAATCATTCAAAGATTATTTTTCTGAAAGCTCACAACCTATATAATATTTTGGTTTTTTATGTTTTGCTAAATGCTTCTTATATTGAGGAATGAGTTGCTTGATTATCCAAGCACATCTGAAAGCTGCCAGCAGGCTACCAAGAGGAATGTCAAAATATGGTTATGTTTTTGTGAAAACCATATTTAAGACTTGTAGTGAAATGAGAGGAAGAATAAACTGCTGGCACTGTGCAATGGAAAACTGTCGTGGGGGAGAGAGATGTGTTCTAGGAAGCTCCACTGTCACAAACACTTGTAATGACCAATATTTGCAAAGGAAATATGGAGAGCTCAAATTGGGCAAAGCCTCACACAGCTTTGCTTTGCAGAACACAAAGTGAGCTCTGTGTATCTGTAAACACAGGCAAAATCTTTGGCTCAATTCCACTGTACACAGAGTATGTTGCTTTTGTTTAGCCTTTTTAAAGAAAAAAGAAAAAATCTTAATGGGAAACAACTCAAAACTACATTACTTGGGAGTGCTTTTTGCTCTTTTCAGATGTAGCATTAAAGCTATTAAGAAAGATATTTCCATTTATTTGTGGCTATCTCCATGGATCTGTTTATAAGTGCGTATTTCTCAAATCTTGAGCAACATGTATGATTAAATTTAGCCAACTCAATGCACTTCCTTCTTTAACACATTAACTGAATCTTGAAATTCCCTCTCTTTGTTGCAACCATTTCTCTAGGTTGTGTGAGTAGTTCAGGGTAGCCAATCAGGCATTCCCAAAAACAAAACAAAAAAGTATTACCCCCAAAGAAGACAAGGTTTACATATGCTACTTTACATGTAAGATGCAAATTTAGAAATGATTACTATAATTTAAATAGAAGTACATCTCATCCTAGCGGGGAAGACTGTCCGGTGTTAAATGTTGATAGGTAACGTCAAGGCCCCTACTCTCCCTTCTTAGGATTCCTTATCTTTAAATCAGATTTGATCCAGACACCACAACCTTTCAAACAGAGGAGTCAATCACCAGCTCTTCAAACAGAATACCATCTTCTATAAAGTAGGCCATTACCTAGAATAGTTGAAGTCACCTATCACTACCAAAAAAAAAAATCTGCTTCAGTTGCCTTCCAGATTTCTCTTTCCCTTACGATTACCCTCAGAGTTTTGGTCAGGGGTATGAAGTGTCGCCCATACTAAAAAATTTGGGGTTGGGGGGGAGAGGCTTGGTATCTCCTCCTGCAGTGACTCTGAGGAGAAATCCTCACTTTTTAGCTGAATTTGCCTGTTGCTGAATCGCTCACTTGATATGCAGTCTGGAGTCACAAGAGAAGACTCTCTTCTGTGGTTCAGTTTTTGTCTGAGTGGCATTTTGAAAAGGGAAGCAGATGATTTACATTCACGTGATGGCACCATTTATCATTTCGCCTCATCCGACAATATCTCTAAACAGAGTCTGACAATACAACTCACTGTACCTGTCAAGATCTAATGGGTGCCTCAAAAGAACATGATACATTCAACACATGGAAAACCTTTCCCACACCAGATCAAAGGGAGCAACGGCACTTGCATTTTATTTTTGCATTGACAAAGTTGAAAGGATTGATGGAGTTTGTTTGTTTTATATTTAAAAAAAATATCAAATGTAGATTGTACAATGTTTCTGGTAGCAACACAGTAACGCCAATTAAAATGATTCATTGGTTGATTTTTTTTGTATTTATATTAGCAAATATGTCCACAGAAACTAGATGCTGGTGAGAATTATAAAAATTGTGCACCCCAAACCTATGGGTGTTTACTTAGTTCCACAGACTTTACTGGGGATTGCTTCTAAGAAAGCACACACAGGAGTGCAGTCCTTGACTCTAGATTTTGGACATTGTTTTATAAACCCAAGGTCAAGAACCAACACGAACCGCTATGGAAATTGGATAGATTGTTTGATTCATATTTCATATTTCAGGGAGGAGAGACTTCTAGGTGCACAAGTAAAGTTTTCCTGGCCCAGTGCATTTTGGAACAAACCCTTCTTCAGCAGCAGTGACTCCTAATATAGTGCTGTGATGTTCCTTTCCGTATCAGAGGCAGTATCTCCCTGAATACCAGTTGAATGGGAAAGGGCTGTTGTGCTCCTGGCCTGCTTGGAGGCTTCGCAATAGGCATCTAGTTGTGACATTAGGTTACTGGACTAGTTGAGCTCTTGGTTCAACTCATTAGGATTCTTCTCGTGTTCTTTCGGAGTTTCCATAAAAGCTTCACATAATCACTGGTAGAGAATTGATTGAGATTATTATTATTATTATTATTATTATTATTATTCATTTCATTTGTATAGAGTTTTATATTTTTAAGAAGAATCACAAAGTGCATCTCACCACATTAAAACACCAATAAAACAATCCTGGGGTTCCGGTTTCCGCCTGCAGGAATGGCGGACCTGTTTTCCATCTCTCTGACCTTCGTAAGGAATTTGGCGGTTGCTAGGGGAGTAAATGGCAACCCCCTACCCTCTCCGGGGGTTACGGAGAGGGGCCGCTGGCCCGCGATGCCCCCAGACCCACTCCGACTGTTTTTGGAGTGGGGGGAGCTTGGGCTGAGCACTTACGACGGCCAGGACTCCCGGACGCTAATCTGCATGGCGGGGATTTCCATGGTTAAAGAAGATAATTAGGCTTAAATTTATGGACATACTTCAGAAGGAGGGGAAGAAGCGCTGTTTACTGCTGAGAATTTTATGCTGCTGAGTGAGAGGAGTCAAAGAATGTACGGCATCTGGAAGAAGGATTGATGGGGACGGAGCGATAAGGGAAGCAAGTTTTTATTTTTTCTTCATATTGTTGCCTCGTACCTTCCCGGACGCGATGTCCTGGCTTGTTTGGAGTGAAAGAGAAGCAAAAGACTGTGTGAGTTGAACTTTATAGCTGTTGTTACTGAGCATATTTCTTAAAGATGTGAAGTTGCCGATGAGAAAAGCCCCCCCCTAGTCAGACGGAAGGAGTTCTGGACGCGTTCGGAGGATTTATGAGCTGTGACGCACTTTAAATTGGAGCAGCGACCTGAAGCTAAGTTCAGCTATAGGGCAAGGAGATCCATTAATTTACCAAGAGTTCATGGTTGGATGTTTGGGTCTCCTGCCTGAAAAAGCTGTAAATTCTATAAAGATAAATCGTAAATCTTCATGGCTATGAGAGAAAATGAAAGTGATTTGAGCCTTTTAAGATGGCGCTGCTACTTCGTCGCAACAGGGAGCTCCACTAAGAAGATTTATGGGGAGGCTGGACTGATTAACTCACACAGGAGAAAGAACATCTGTGAAACTTTGATATTTATCTCAGCAGCTGGAACAATCGGATGAAAGTGGAAAACATCTATGTGACTGTAAGGGGAAGATTTGGAATATTATGAGCTTGGAGGACGATTTGAACTTTAGAAATAAGACGGCAGTGGACAGTTGCGAGGAATTCCCAATTTCTTGAAGCATGGGAACCCAAAAATAAATTATTTAGATGATTTGGTATAATATTCGGTTTGATTGATATATATATGTGTATAATTTGAAATATTGAATGTGATATAATTGGTTTTAATTGGAAAAATTAATAAAAAATTTTTTTAAAAAAAAAAAAAACACCAATAAAACAATCCAGAGTAAAACATTACTGAAGAAAGTCAGATATAAAGTATACAGTCAAAGCAACATAATTAACAGGAAAACATTCCCTTAAAGATTTCAAAATAAAT
The DNA here is from genome assembly GCF_965207765.1 of Zootoca vivipara. Lineage (NCBI taxonomy): Eukaryota > Metazoa > Chordata > Lepidosauria > Squamata > Lacertidae > Zootoca > Zootoca vivipara. The sequence continues at coordinate 17,712,379 of NC_142582.1, forward strand.
CATGACAAAGGAGGTGAACTACAGAATACATATTTAACACAAACAAATTTAACAAAAAAAATCTTAAACTTTTTTTGTTATCAGGAGTGTCACAGGTGGTGGAAGGCTGTTATCTTTACATTTATTGTAGTTGTGTCCATCATGCTGGGAGTTGGCCCATTTAAATCAATGGAACATACATTTAAAGTACACACCCACCCCAAGAATCCTGTGAACTTTAGTTTGTTAAGGGTGCCAGGAATTGTAGTTGTATGTGGGACAGAGTGCAGTCCCCAGTATTCTAGGGGTGGAAGTGAAATGGGCTTTAAATGTACTTTAAACGTATGGCGTGTAGACCTGGGCGATGTATCGATTACATTGTCCAGAACCAGTTTGAGGGCCAGAGTGAGATGGAGGCTTCATCCTGCTGCCTCCTTCCTCCCTACACTGGTTGCTGGGAGCGGCAGGAGCCGTGGTGGTTTGGTTTCACTTCGCGAGGCTGGGGCCAAATGATGCTCCTTTCTTTCAACATCAAAATGTATCACTATATTGCAATGTTTAGCTGGTAATGTTGAAATGCTGATATCGCCCAGCCCTAATGGTATGTATACACCCCAAGTCAGATGCGACTTTTGGTATATCTACTTTTAAATTCTCCTGCCAAGCTAGCAGTTCGAAAGCACGTCAAAGTGCAAGTAGATAAATAGGTACCACTCCGACGGGAAGGTAAACGGCGTTTCCGTGCGCTGCTCTGGTTTGCCAGAAGCGACTTAGTCATGCTGGCCACATGACCCGGAAGCTGTACGCCAGCTCCCTCAGCCAGTAAAGCGAGAAGCGCGCCGCAGCCCCAGAGTCGTCCGTGACTGGACTTAATGGTCAGGGGTCCCTTTACCTTTTACTATTAAATTACTGTTGTTCGGAATAAAACTATCATACACAACAGTAGCAAAAGGTAAAAGTTAAAGGACTCCTGGACATTTAAGTCCACTCAAAGGTGGCTATGCAGTGCTCATCTCGCTTCAGGCTGAGGGTGCCGGCGTTTGTCCCATAGCTGCCAAGTTATCCCCTTTTTTCAGGGAAATTCCCTTATGCTGAATAGGCTTCCTCGTGAGAAAAGGGAAAACTTGGCAGCTATGGTTTGTCCACAGGCAGCTTTCCAGGTCATGTTGCCATCAGGACTAAACCACTTTGTGACAGAAACCAGAGTGCACGGAAACGCTGTTTATCTTCCCGCCACAACGGTACCTATTTATCTACTTGCACTGGCGTGCTTTCAAACTGCTAGGTTGGCAGGAGCTGGGACAGAGCAACGGGAGCTCACCCCATTGCAGGGATTTGAACCGCGGACCTTCTGATCAGCAAGCCCAAGAGACTCAGTGGTTTAGACCACAGCATCACCTGCGTCCCTTCACAACAGTAGCATATCAACACTGCCAGTGCAGTACACAATTCAGATGATCGAACCACATTCAGAAGGATATAATACAGCTGAAGACAGTCAAAGAAATAATAAGTCCACATATCAAATATGGATGGTGGAATATTTTTCTCAATAAAAAAAGAAGCTGCAATGTTTTGGAGGAAAGGACAGGCATAGGTGTGATCTATGTGAGCAGCTAACTCCTGTCACAGTCAAGTGGCCCATTCATTTCAAGAATCTGTCCTGCATGGTACATTTGTAGGTGATGAATGTTCCCATTGACTTCAGCAGCCACAGGATGAGGCCTTAATGAATTAAGTGGCCAAACAGAGGTGCAGTGAAATCCTTTTAGCCACAAGCCACAAATTATGTAAGCCAACACACTGGGAAATAGGTACTTAAGAGGAACTACTGCCTCTTTGTGGTTTGTGGCTCTTTCCATCGTTGTCCTTAATTAAACCAGGCTTCTAGGAAAGCATAACTTGTGTTCTTGTTACACAACAAGTTTTGTTTCATTTCTCCCAGGACTAAATATGTGATCGGGTTCAGCTCCCACCGTCTGTTTTCAAGACCAGGACTTAACCCTGGGATATGTGATGGGGGGCTGGGGGAGCACCCAAAAAAAATGTCCCTGGAAAAAGTTCAGACTTACTTCCCGCTCCATGTTTTCCCTACACCATTGCATGTTATCATTCTCATGGGGCAAGGCTGGTCCAAGACATTTTGGAACCTGAGGCAGGTCTCAAAATGTGCTCCCCTCCCCTCCAGGGAAGAAGGGGTGAGGGAAGATCTACATTAGGCACAGGGGGTGGGGGTGGGGGAGAAAGATTGACATTGGGCTCTGCTGCCAGAGGCAGTCGCCTCACATTTGCTTCATGGGTGGGCCGGCCCTGTCATGGGGCGTTCCAGTCACATTTCCAAGTTGTTGCTTGCAACAGTGCCAGCATGTTTTCCCTTGTCTTTAATTTTTACTATTTATTACTTGGTTTTATTTGTGTTTACGAGATGCCAAATTCCGTAGGTATTGCTCGCAGAAAAAGTAACAATGTAACAATGGAGAAAAAAGATAAATTAATGAAAAGCCCTCATTCACCTCCGTCTCCTGAAAGTGCTGCAGGGTCCACCTACCCACCCAGCTGAAAGTCACCACTATGCCCCATGGCACTGGGAGGGGAATTCACCCAGACACGGGGACGCCGCAGGGGTGCGTTTTGAGCCCGCTTTTATATACGCTCTATACAGCTGACTGTGCCCCAAATACCCCAGTAATAAGACCATTAAGTTTGCAGATGATACAACGGTGGTTGGTTTAATCACGGCTGAAGAGGGGGAAGTGGCCTATAGGAAGGAAGTTGAGCAGTTGGGGGAGTGTTGCATGAAAAACAACTTACTCCTTAACTTAAAGAAAACAAAAGAGATTACAGTGGAACCTCGGTTTATGAACACCTCGGTTTGCGAATTTTCAGTTTGTGAACACCGCGGGCCCATCTGGAACGGATTGATTCACTTTCCATTACTTTCAATGGGAAAGTTCGCTTCAGTTTATGAACAGACTTCCAGAACCAATTACACCCATGCTTCGGGTTAAGTACGCTTCAGGTTGAGTACTCCGCGGACCCGTCTGGAACGGATTAATCCACTTTCCATTACTTTCAATGGGAAAGTTCACTTCAGTTTATGAACGCTTCGGTTTAAGTACTCCGCGGACCGTCTGAAACAGATTAATCCACTTTCCATTACTTTCAATGGAAAAGTTCGCTTCAGTTTATGAACGCTTCAGTTTATGAACAGACTTCCGGAACCAATTGTGTTCATAAACCGAGGTTCCACTGTATTGTGGACTTTAGGAAGTGTAAGTTGAATATTCAGCCACTTATTATCGAGGGGGAGTGTGTGGAACAGGTCTCGGTGTTTCGATTTCTGGGAATGGAATTGAGACCTGGGGAGAAAACAGCAAAGACCTGATGAAGAGAGCACAACAGAGGTTATACTTTTCTGAGAATTCTCCGGAAAAATAATCTCTCAAAGGACCTGTTGATGGCATTTACCATTGTACTGTTGAGAGTGTATTAACTTATGGTCTGTGTGTGTGGTTCGGGAGCTGCACGGCCAGGGGAAAAACAATGCTGTCCAGGGTTGTAAAGACTGTGGAGAGAATCTATCTATCTATACAGTGGTACCTCGGTTTATGAACACAATTGGTTCCGGAAGTCTGTTCATAAACTGAAGCGTTCATAAACTGAAGCGAACTTTCCCATTGAAAGTAATGGAAAGTGAATTAATCCGTTCCAGGTGGGTCCGCGGCATTTGTAAACCGAAATTTCGTAAACCAAGGTGTTCATAAACCAAGGTTCCACTGTACTGATGTAAGTTTGGCTGCCAGATTCCTGTGAATGGATCTGTGGTCCTTACCATTTTGCCTAGAGTTGCTTGACAAAAAATAATAATTTGATTTAAAAACCAAAACAAACTCGCATATTAATGTTCCTTTAATGGCTTTGGGTGTTTCCTAAATGGACAACACACTGCAGTGTTGGGAATCAGACACTAATGCGATCTAGGGAGATGATTTTTTTGGGGGGGTGAGGATTTTTGAGCTGAGAGACAGAAATAGATGAGAGCTGAGAGTTACTAGTTTGAAATGCCTGGAAAAGGGAGCTAAGGGGGCTCTACGAATACCTGTTTGTCTTGTATATACCCTGCTTGTATATTCATGAATGAAAAAAAGATGGCAAGGATGCCATAAGTCTCCAGGAATTTTCCAGCCAACTCCCTGGAATTTCCCACCTCCTCAGTGAAGTTGCCAGCATGTGAGAATGTTTACACAGTAAAATTTCAAGTTGAGGGTAACAAAAGAGGTGATAAGCATGTGGAGGAGAGAATGCCATACCTAGTTAAAGCTTTGTTTCTTGTTTTCTTGTTTGGGAGCTAGCAGTTGTCTACTGAAGAGAGAAGCTACATAGTGCATTGAATTTAAAAAGTGGCTTGCCTCTTCTACAGGCAGCAGAGACATGCAAATAAACAAACAAAGTTTTGGCTGCATGTGCAATTCCCCTGCCTATCACGGCTATTGATCCTAACCAATGTTTTTACTGAAGGAGACCTGTTGTTTTATTAATTTTAAAGCTATTATTATTATTATTATTATTATTATTATTATTATTATTATTATTATTTATACCCCACCCATCTGGCTGGGTTTCCCCAGCCACTCTGGGCGGCTTCCAACAAGACATTAAAATACAATGATCTATTAAACATTAAAAGCTTCCCTAAACAATGTGTTCCATGCACAATCATGATATATACATTAAGCTTTTAATATTTTAAAACAGTAAATCCAGAAGTGTGTGTGTGTGTACACACATACATACACACCCTGATAATTAAACAGTGGAACCTTGGTTCTCGAATGGCTTAGTTGAGTGCTGGAAGCTCCTGCAGCCAATCGGAAGCCGCACCTTGGTTTGGAAGTTGAATGGACTTCTGGAATGGATTACGTTCTAGAACCAAGGTGCCACTGTACTAGGTTTTATTTATAATGCAATTGTTGTATTGTGAGTTTGATTTCGTGTATCCCATCCTGGTGTCATTTGTTTGATGAACAGTAGGTGAGCCATGAAATGAAATAAAGTAAAATAAAACAGTAATTTGCTTACCTAATGAGGAAGCATGATTGATGGGCTAGGCACATGTGGATAACGTTTGCAAAAAAATTATTAAGATACAAATAGTAGTAGTAGTATTAAAATGATGAAAATGATTATAACTTCTTGTTGTGTTTTAGGCAGCAAAGCAACAGCGTAAGTTCTCCTACAGAGCTGGATTTTCTCAACAAACAAACAAGCAAGGTACTATGAAGCTCAGACTCTAAAATGGCATGAAACCCCTGCATCTACAATTCTGAAGTGTGTTCACGGTTGCTTGGCATAACCATCAGAACATGAAACCGTTAGTGGTGTTTTGAAGTCTTTGAGACAAAAGGCTGCTTGCTAAGAACTTTAGTTCTGTAGAAAGACAGGGAGGTACAGTGAATAAGGGAATCAAAAGGCTGGAAATCTGCTGCTGAGAATAAATGCTAGCTGCTCCCTGAGGTGATTTGTCTGTGCACTTCACTTTCTACAGATGTTAGAGCCTCTTTTTTAGTAAGGACCTGAGGTTCTTTGGTAGCACTTTGATATCCTGCTTGAATTCAATATGTGAAATGGAGGAGTCGCTCTGTGACTGGGAGCACAGCACAGTCTTTGAAGTCTGATCCAATTTTTGCTGCTTACCATTTGATGTTGAAAGGATGAAATGAAGAAAATGTACCGTTTTTGCCAGTAACTCTGCTGAGCATATGTAAGATTAAAAAAACAAAATCCCTTGGATGATGTACTTAGAAATGTTAAGCAGATTAATACCTTCCTATAGCTTTCTCCCCCCCTCTTCTTCTAAAGATACAAATTAACTTTGAGAGGAAAATCAGCATACACTATACGCCATTATTAGTTGCCTCTGTGCCGGGGTACAGGAGTGAACCGGTGGCAGGAAAGAAATAAACATTCGGAGATGCAGGTGTAAAAACACTGTTGGCCAGGAAACACACAGGGCTCAATCCAGTCAAATACAGGTGCTGTGTGCTCATGTATAAATCCAGAGGGTGGTGAGGGGGCAGGATCCCACCACATGAGACAAGATTTTCTCCATGGTGGTATCCCAGCTATGGAACTCCTTCCCTACCGAGACCCACCTCACATTGTAACTATTCAAATGGCAACTCGAAATCTGTTTGTTCTGAGTCTGACAGGACTTTGGAGCACAATCCGAATGATTTACAATTCGAACCCCCTGTGCATTTGTGAAATGTAATTTGAATGTAATTTAAGGCTGACTTTGTACTGTGATTTAGTTTTGTTTTCTCCACCCTGCAGCTTTGTTGTTTTTTACTATCACGGGTTCTCGTGAGGGGAAGGGCAAGATAAAAGAAAATAGTAAATAAATAATAATGATAACAACATATTGTGGAATGCCAGAGGCCACGGCAGAACTGAAACTGGGCAGATCAGATCCTAAGTGGTTCTCATCTATAACCATGGGCATTTGCACAAAGCTGTCCAGACGTTTAGGCTGTATTCTTACAAATCCATTCACACACTTTGTTTTCTTGCTTGAATGGAACTCAAATATTGATTTGTGGTTGGGTATTTTTTTCTAAAAGCAATCTTTCCCATTCCCTTCCTCCCCCCCAAAAAAAATATAGGGTTCAGCTGACACTTCGGCACCAGTGATTGTCCTAAGACATTCAGACCAAATGAAGACTTTGCAGCCCACCAGCCAGTCCAACTCAGTGACAGATCACAAGTTGTCTTGTCCACTGAGGTCGCATGAAACACAAGGTAAGACATATTCAAACACACCAATAAAACCCAACACCCTTTATTGTTGTGAATACCTGTTCTTTGTGAAAGATCCTCAGTCGCAGCAGTGGTGGGCAATGTCCATCAAATTCAACAGAGGGTCAGTTACCTTTTAATCTTTCCCCTTGCTTTTCACCCAAGGAATGGAAACCCACCATGACGGTGGATCTACTCTATCTCTGTCTATCATCTCTACATTGTTAGTGTTGCTGTGCATTTTAGGCATGCTTTGATCATATCAGTTGTAGCCGTGTCTTACGGATGTAGCCTTAGGATACTTTATATCCAGTGTCTTGAATGTCATGGATTCTGTTGAGATCCTTCTTAGGGAAGATGTGTGATGACCAGGGAAAGGACCCTTTCAGTGGTGGCTATGTTTGCGGAGCCCTTTCCCCAGCAGACATACCAAATATTGCAACTTCTCAGCAAAATGCCTTCTCATTTACAAAGTCTGTTTAGTTTTTTTTCATCTGATGTATGGCTGCTATATATTTTTCCCCTTTTCACTCCGTTGTTTACTGTATTCCCATTGCTTCTTTTGATGCTTTTATCATGAACCAGTTGGAGCTAAAGGGTGGGATATCACATGTTATAAATAAATGCACAAACAAACAAAAGCCCTTTGGACTTCATGTATCCTGTAAACACACAACCCCAGGCCCAGGTATCCTACAGTTCAGTAAGCTTATTGATTTAACTTTTAAAAACAACGATCTCGTATAGTATCCAAGAAAACTCTCAAAAGAAAATCATTAACTGGGTGTCAATCCGTTTGTTCATTTCTTGAAGTCTCCCTACCCCTGCAGTATACCATGCTGGTTCTCAGTGTGTGTCTGCTACCTACAGGTTTGTGTGTTTTCTGGATCAGGGCTTCGAGCCCAGGTGGGTAAGGTAAAAGGTAAAGAACCCCTGGATGGTTAAGTCCAGTCAAAGGCGACTATGGGGTTGCGGCGCTCATCTCGCTTTCAGGCCGAGGGAACCGCTGTTTGTAAACACACAGCTTTCCGGGTCATGTGGCCAGCATGACTAAACCGCTTCTGGCGCAACGGGACACCGTGACGGAAGCCAGAGCACAAGGAAACGCCATTTACCTTCCCGCTGCAGTGATACCTATTTCTCTACTTGCACTGGTGTGCTTTTGAAGAGGTGGAATAAGATCTGGGACAATGCAGAGGGGAAGATGGGCAGCCAAGACAGAAATGGCAGAAAACCAGCTGGGGGATGGAGTTAACTGTTACAAGTGAGCTGAGGTCAGAATAACGGTGTGGGAGCAAGAGGATGCAGCCATGGTCAAACCAAACGCCTGCAGTTGAAGATGTAGTCCTGTTGCAATGTGGGTAGAAATCAGAAACAGGAGGGCCTTGCATGTAGGGGGGCAGAATCAGGATACTGCATCTGGTTCAGAGAGGGAGGGGCACAGGGGCGTACCCGGGATCAAAACTAGGGGGCAAGGGGCGGGGCCAAGGCACGGGAGGGGAGGGGCCACAAAGTGGGATCGTGGGCAGGGCTACAGAGCCCAGGTGAAACTGACTCCGGTCTCACCTAGGCACCGCGAAGCTTTTTGCAGTCGGAGGCGCTGGTGCTCGCTCTGGCCCGCCAGGCTGCCCCCAGTGCACTATGGCCAGGACCCCGGCGGAGCGTGCAGCCATGGGCGAGAGTGGTGCTGCCGGCGGGGCTGGTGGGCGGAGGCGGAGCACAGCCCAGCAGAGCGTGAGTTAGGCATTCCTGCCTGCTGCGCCGTGCCCTCCAGCTTCCTGTCGCACTCTCTGGTTCCCCGCCATGCTTGGCCTTGCCGGAGGGCGTGACGGGGAGTTGGAGGGAGGGCGTGGCGCAGTGGGCGGGAACGCCGAACTCCGCCAGGCTGTCCTCCGCCTCTGCCCACCAGCCCCGCCGGCAGCACCGCTCTTGCCCATGGCTGCGCCGACCCTGCTTCTAGGGGGGGCAGCTCCCCCCCGCCCCGCGCTGGGTACGCCCATGGAGGGGCATGCAGAGAAGCAGAAGACCAAGCCAAGAGAAACTGCTGCTCAGGCAAACAGCTCTAGGCTGCCTTGGCACTTAGCATTTATACCCAGCAGGTTAGCAGTGATCTAAATGACAGCAGCACCAGATACGTCCGAGATCAAATCTGCAGCAAGACGGGAACAAACACGACTTGCAGCAATGAGCCAAAGTCCAGAGTTCACAGATTAAGATCTGATGCCTCCTCCTGACATCTTGCTACATATATTTAAATGTTTTCAACCCACCAAAACAGCCCCACAAAGTTTCAAGTTATATGCAGTGTGTTGCATGTAACAAGTAAGTAAAACAATGAGTCACCGTGCCGGTTTTTTAATAATTTGGCAGAATTTCCCTCTTCTACACAGGAACAGCTTCCCTCTTTTTCTTTTCCATTTGGCTGCCATTTTTATATTCCACCTTTTTATCAAAATAGGTTCCAGGGCTGTTCTTGCTGATGCAAATGCAAACCAGATAAAGCTATCTGCCAAGACCAGAGCACTAGATAACCCACACAAATTTAGGCAGACCTATTTTTGGGGGGGACGGGGACTGTTGTGGTAGTATAGCGGCTAGAGTGTCAAACTAGTACCTTGAAGACCAAGTTATTTAGCCGTGAAGCCCAATGGGTAATCTTGGACCAGTTACCGTCTCTCACCTACCTCACAGGGTTGTTGTGAAGAGAAAATGGGGAAGGTGTACCACCTTGACCTCCATGGGGGAAAGGTAGGAAATAAATGTAATAAAACAAAACATACAGTATTATGTTACATTAATTATGTTATCTAATATTAATGAGAAGGGATGGAGAAGGAGACAGAAGAACAAAGGTTGCTGTGGAAGATTTTGACAACATTCAAGATATTGGTTGCACCATAGGCAGAATGTAAATCCCACTGTGTTCAGTGAGGTTTAATCCCAGGGAAGTGTGTATACGACCTCAGTCCCCCATATATTGAGTAAATAGTGGGACGCAGATGGCGCTGTGGTCTAAACCACCAAGCCTCTTGGGCTTGCCGATCAGAAGGTCGGTGGTTTGAATCCCCGCGACAGGGTGAGCGCCCATTGCTCTGCTAACCTAGCAGTTTGAAAGCATGCCAATGCAAGTAAATAAATAGGTACCACTGCGGCGGGAAGGTAAACGGTGTTTCCGTGTGCTGCTCTGGCTTCCGTCACGGTGTCCCGTTCGACCAGAAGCAGTTTAGTCATGCCGGCCACATGACCCGGAAAGTTGTCTGTGGACAAACAGCAGCTCCCTTTGCTTTGAAAGCGAGATGAGCGCCACAACCCCATAGTTGCCTTTGACTGGACTTAACTGTCCAGGCGTCCTTTAACTTTTACCTTATTAAGTCCCCACTTCAAGAATAGAATTTTCCACCTCCTGGCAAATAGAAGGGGAAGAAATGGAGGCAGTGAGAGATTTTACTTTCTTGGGCTCCATGATCACTGCAGATGGTGACAGCAGTCACAAAATTAAAAGACGCCTGCTTCTTGGGAGAAAAGCAATGACAAACCTAGACAGCATCTTAAAAAGCAGAGACATCACCTTGCCGACAAAGGTCCGTATAGTTAAAGCTATGGTTTCCCCAGTAGTGATGTATGGAAGTGAGAGCTGGACCATGAAGATGGCTGGTCGCTGAAGAACTGATGCTTTTGAATTATGGTGCTGGAGGAGACTCTTGAGAGTCCCATGGACTGCAAGAAGATCAAACCTATCCATTCTTAAGGAAATCAGCCCTGAGTGCTCACTGGAAGGACAGATCGTGAAGCTGAGGCTCCAATACTTTGGCCACCTCATGAGAAGAGAAGAATCCCTGGAAAAGACCCTGATGTTGGGAAAGATTGAGGGCACTAGGAGAAGGGGACGACAGAGGACAAGATGGTTGGACAGTGTCTTGAAGCTACTAACATGAGTTTGACCAAACTGTGGGAGGCAGTGGAAGACAGGAGGGCCTGGCGTGCTCTGGTTCATGGGGTCACAAAGAGTCGGAGATGACTAAACCACTAAACAACAATGACAACAACATATTCATGGAACAGGACTTTTGAGGATGTGTGCATTGCACTGGAACACTATAAAAGAATTCCATATTAAACAATAAATCTGCTAAATGAAACCATTTCCACCCCCGCCCCCCAACAAAGCCTGTGTAAGAGATGTCACTTTTACACTCCCGGCTTTCTCTTTAACGCTGAATAATACCTTTCTCTCTGGGTAGCCCAACAAGATGGCAGATGCATTACCAGAGCAAACTATTGCCCATGCTGAGTGAAAGTGGCAGAATTCTGCAAATGGGGCAATAGAGAGTCCATTGTAAGCAAATACAAGCTAGCTTTGTGACAGCTCCTGTCTCAAAGGAGCACCAGTTACATAGCTGCCAAGTTTTCCCTTTTCTCGCGAGGAAGCCTATTCAGCATAAGGGAAAATCCCTTAAAAAAGGGGATAACTTGGCAGCTATGCCAGTTATTATTATTTTTGTTTTTGAGGAAGAAACCGTTACACTATTGACTTGATCTATCAATGAAATAAGTAGGTGGCGGGAACAAGCATGCGACCACAGCCTTTCTTGGTAATGTGTTTAAAGCACTTAAAGGAAGCAGTGATTATCAATCACTCTTAAATGAGTAAGTGTTAAAGATATGAACCTGTTGAAGACTAATAGCCTATTCCAGTGCTTTTGAAAGCGCAGCTCTTCAGCTGAAAATTCAAATGCTTTCACACCCCAATGAGCCTGAATTGCTCCAAGTGCCTGATGTGTACAGTGCTTGAGCTAAAATGAAATGGCAAATGCAATGCAGTTTATTCTTGGAATAAATTTAGAACATAAGGGTATACAATGGGCAGCCATTTCAATGGGCCATACAAGTAGCCCGGTCCTGCACAAGTAAGTAAGGTGACTAGATGGGATAGCTCAGTTGGTAGAGCACGAGACCCTTTATCTCAGAGTCGTGGGTTCGAGCCCCACGTTGGGCAAATGTTTCCTGCATTGCAGGGGGTTGGACTAGATCAGGGGTCAGCAAACTTCTTCAGCAGGGGGCCGGTCCACTGTTCCTCAGACCTTGTGGGGGGCCAGACTATATTTTTTTGGGGGGGGGGAGAAATAAACGAATTCCTATGCCCCACAAATAACCCAGAGATGCATTTTAAGTAAAAGGACACATTTTACTCATGTAAAAACACACTGATTCCCGGACCACCCACGGGCCGGATTTAGAAGGCGATTTGACCGGATCCGGCCTTGGGGCCTTAGTTTGCCTACTCATAGAGATGACCCTTGTGACCCCTTCCAACTCTACAATTCAGTGATTCTATGAAAAGAGGACAAGGCTCATGTACCTTTTAATAGTTGTGTAGAAGAGGGGATTTCAGCAGATGGAACTTGTCATGCAAACCACACGTCCTGGAATTCCCTCTTCTGCATATCTGTTAAAGATACAGGAGTCGCACCCTCTGTTTCATCTGGTCATCTTACAAGAAAGTACATGGGATTGCGGACTCAATTTCACATTTACTCACAGAAAATTATAATAATAATAAAATGATAATAATAATAATTTATTATTTATACCCCACCCATCTGGCTGGGTTTCCCCAGCCACTCTGGGCGGCTCCCAACAGATTATTAAAAACACGATAAAACATCGAACATTGAAAACTTCCCTAAACAGGGCTGCCTTCAGATGTCTTCTAAAAATCAGATAGTTGTTTATTTCCTTGGCATCTGGTGGGAGGGCGTTCTACAAGGTGGGCACCACTACCAAGAAGGCCCTCTGCCTGTAACCTCACTCCCCGCAGTGAGGGAACCACCAGAATGCCCTCGGAGCTGGACCTCAATGTCTGGGCTGAACGATGGGTGTGGAGACGCTCCTTCAGGTATTAAGGCAAAGCCACCCTGATAGCTCCTTTTCCACAAACAGCAGCTCTAGGAAAGGGCTGTATGACTAAGTGACTAGGCGGCCCATTTCATAACTGCCTCTTGTCCACTCCAAATTGCTTCCTCTCCCTCGCTGCTTCCCCTTATTGTAATGTTCCAAATACATTGCTGTGAGGGATCCAGGCCTCGCCTCTGAAAGAGCAGTGCTGAAAGTTTCTCTCTGTGCAGTATGCATGCTTACTTTGGAGTAAGTCACATTGGTTCCGCTGTAAATCTCTTCCAGCTCTTTCCCACACATTCCCTGAAACTTTAAAATGATCCATGCAAATCAGGATGTCGATGAATTTGATCTTACACATGAGTCTCATCTGTTTTCAGCATTACTTTCTATATTACGTTTCAGAAGTGATGCATTAAAGACAAAATAAGCCATCATGGTGTCACTCGTGAAACATGCTGCTAACTGGGTTATTTTTAACAAATCTCCAACAAATCTTGTAACATGCCTCTCATGGCTTTAAGAACAATATATTTAGCTTTTAAAATTGGCAGTCAGTCTGGGGAAAAAAATATTGCTAAACTATTGTATCACCTGCAGAAGTTTCCCCTTCTCCCCAACAGTGCTGGGAACCCTGTTCTCTTTTGCATCTGTCCACCATGGTGAAAGGAAATGTGTCATTCATGTCCAATGATTAATTGGGACTCAGGACACACACAAAACCTCCAAATACCGTTTGCAATAAACCTGCATCTCCATCAGTGATGAAATATTGGAGTTTGAATAGTGCAACACCACCAAGGAAAAAACCTGTGGCTTGTGTACAACAAATGAGAAGATTTGCTTTTTTGCAGAAATTGTTGTGTGAAAAGGCCCCCTTTCATTTGAGAAGAAAGCAAAACAGTTTTCATTTGTATATTCATATTTCATTTGTAAAAGAGAAGCTTCATAAAGGCTTGGTTTTCTTGACTTTTGCTATGATCCTATGGCCACTTACCTGGGAATAAGCCAGATTGAACTCAGTGGGGCTTATTTCTGAGTAAACAAATACAGTATAGGATTTCACTGTTAGTATTCTTTGCAAAGACTTTGTTCAACTGATGCTCCAGTTGTCTTCTTCAGTCCATGGGAGGAGTTCATATTACTCTGAATGTGATCAGGCATCAACACTTTTATTGCTTCAGGGATTCCTATGCATGCCTACTCTCAGAAGTAAGTCCAGAGTAAAACTTTAATCTCTCTCACCTTCCCATTACATATTATGATCCCTTCTTAAATCTTAAAACACACACACATGAATTGCTGGAAGTCTGTGCACTCCTGTGGTCCACAATGTCTTCATGAAGTTAAACCAAGAAATTCTCAAGGCAAACACAAATCAATGGAAACAAAAAACCACTTTAAGCTTCCTGGGTAAAAACAGACGAAGTCTGGAGAGAAGCCTCTTGTCCATTTCATCTCAGCATCAAGTCTAGCGGAAGCCTCAAGGCAAAGTCCCAAGGTTTATTGTTATTATCATTTACTTTAGCTCTTTTGTGACCGAAGGATTAGCAGCTGTGACACACCAAAAACAGAAATACTTTTCTTGGAGCATTCAATAAAAGTGCTGCTGAACGCACAGCCCTCTCCACTTTGTGGATAAGTTGTCTTTTGCACTGCATATATCATATCCCTTCGTTCAGTTTGGGTGAGGGTCAAGCATAGTCTTAATAATAATAATGCGCAAGTAAAACAACAACATTCTATCCGTCTTAGCTACACGACTTGCCCAAAAAAGGGGGAGGAATCAATTTTCATATGATTCGCCTAGCTAATCAACAAAGGATTGTTGCCCATCACCAAACATTCACATTCCAACTACAGGAACAAGAACACAGCTCTGTTTCCAAAAACTATTCGGCTGGCAGGCTAAACCAAGTGAGGGTAGCTGATGAGTCTCAAAGCCTTGGTGAGCTGGGAATTTCCCTTGCATGCTACCGGTAAGACAGGTTCCAATAGATTGAGCATACAAAACCAATAGTGGATCCAATGGTCAAGAAGGTAGTTTCTGCACGTGATGTAGAAAGAAGGGAGGGTCAGATGGGGCTCCTCAACCAAAGAAAGTAGACCATCTAGGACAGGCATCCCCAAACTTCGGCCCTCCAGATGTTTTGGACTACAATTCCCATCTTCCCTGACCACTGGTCCTGTTAGCTAGGGATCATGGGAGTTGTAGGCCAAAACATCTGGAGGGCCGCAGTTTGGGGATGCCTGATCTAGGAGGAAAATTCTGATCCTAAACCTCTGCTGCCTTGTGGGATATCTTCAGGGGAAGAAAAGGCTAGGGAGTCAATGACACAAATCCAGAGTGGAGTCCCTAAGACGGTTGGATGGTGCCTTTTACGCCTCCCTCCAGCAACTCCTGCAGCCAAGCTGGTGTCAAACATATTCTCTGCTTTCCTTTGAACCACATCAGCAAGGCTAAGAGTCTTGTCATCTGGGCAGCCCAGGGCCTCTATATACACCGTCGAAGTTTGTGACCCAGGGAGGTCACTTAGGTGCTGCTTAACACAGCGGTTTGACTTCACTGTCAGAGGTGCACGCCACTGTCTGTTAAGAGACAATGCCAACAACATCATGTGCATAACCGATTTTTAGGTCTAAGCTGTGGGTTTCATTTCAGACTGGTAATGTGTACTACTTCTCAGGGGAAATGTCCAGTTGTCAGTATTGATAAGAACTGGTTAATGGCCGAATCCTTTGGTGAGGATTCGAAGATGGGAAATCAGAAAGAGGTGTACAGTCTATGCAGAACTACGTGAATTAGACTGAACTGTTTCTACTGAAAATCCACATCTTTCCCCATAGCTACAGAAGTCGCAGTGCAATCTCCTTCTCACCTCCCCCTGCTTTTCACATTTCGTGGTTATCACTCTCTGTCGCAGATATTTAACTTTATATCAGGGTGCTTTGGGAAACCTAAGCAGCTATTTGTGCCTTTCATCTCTAGTCACCTGGATTCCCAAATTCATGTCAAAACAAGGGAGGAGAGGTTGGGTATTGTGAGGATCCAGCTAATAACTTGACAGATAAGTTGATTCCCTCAGGCGTAACTGATTATGATCCATTAGCGTCAGAGTGGATTTTTTCCCCCAAAGTCAAATTTGAGCCACTTAACCCCCAACATAATTGGATGGCTTTAAATGTTTTTGAAAGGCAAGATATAAATAAATGAAGGACAAAGAAAGAACTATCTTGAATGGCAGCTTTGTCATTGTTAAGTTACATAATGTTGCATACATACACTACACAACACTATTTGTGTACTATTTGCATATCATCATTGCCTACTTCACACACACACAAAATCCCTTTTGGTCTTCTAGTGATGGTAAAACATGCAGAACTATAATTGAACCTTGGGGTTTGGGGTGGAGAGTGGGGGAAAGCATTGTGCTTTTTAATATTAGATTTAATTATCGTGGAGTTAAAAAGAAAGACTAAAAGGTTCGGAAAGACTTGCGCAGCAATTATGCATAAAATATTGTAGCAAAGAAATGCTTTTTCACATTTGAAATCAAAGTAGCTAGCAATTTGTTTCTAACCAGTTTCCAGTCTATGTGGGGTTCCCTCCCCCCCCCCACTACTCTCTCTCATTTTCTATCCCTGACATGGAGCCTTTGACTAAGTACTTCTTTTTCTTTACCACGTCTTTGTTGATGGGCTAAGCTTTTTATCGTACTGTACCTCGCTGTGCTGTTATTATTGCTCAAAGTTTTCCTAAATATCCTCTGTGAATCCCTCTGACAGCTTTTCTGCCAGTGCTTAGCTACTGCTGTGAGTACTCCAGAACAGCTGCATATGTCTCTGACGGTCCCCTCACGGAAATATTGTACCTCCCCAATTAATTTCTCTTCACTTCTCTCCTAAGCTTGTGTATCGCTGCAGAAATTATTAAAATTGCAGGATGGTTTTTATCTGTGCTCTCTTTGTCTGCCAAGTCACCTTAGATCTGAGCTTCCTTTAATCATGCTCCTTTATGATTAGAGATAAGAGACTGGCGTTTTCATATTTGTCTCCCAATCTTCCATTTGTAGAATATTTTCTCTTTATGTTCTCTTAAAGCCAACAAATGCAACAACTTGGTTCAAATCACTGTACAGTATTTATAAATTTGGAGGATGCCTACGATATACATGATTGACTTTTGTGGCAAACGAAAAGCACAGGTAGAAGTCCCTAGAACAAAGTGGAGAGTCATAATAAAAGGCAGATTTCGGCTAGCCAAAGACCACTCCTCAAAACATTTAGCCAAACTAGATCAGCTACCTAAACATTTAGCCAAACTAGATCAGCTACCTAAACACACAAATGTACACAGCTGTTTCCTGTTGATACTGCCAGAGGCTATGGGCAAGGTGTGGGGAAAAAACCCTTATAGAGCTGTTGTTTGGGGTTATGAATATATTTAGTTATAATATGACATAATGGAAAATGATGCTTATTATCTGTCAATGGTACTTTTACCTCTGGGAACCAATACAAACCTCTAGTTTGTGAAGCAAAAATCTAGCATAAATTTCAGAGGTCACCCAGGTAGCCAGAGCAGGCAGGCTGGTGAGTCAATAATAGTTAGGGTTACTATTACAGCTGAGGGAAATTTGCCAGCGTAATCAATATTAGAAAAGCCTTTGCTAAGTTTAAGGATCACCAGAGGAGGCTCGTTTTAAAACATGTGGGTGGCACCATAACCTCCCCTTTTTTCCATTTGCCGTCACCCTGTAAGTGCAACTATTTATTTGGGTACAAACAGCAAACTAAACTAAAAATTTTTTTCAAGTTTAGAAATCTCATGACCAAATGAACTGCCATAGGGATTATATTAAAGTTTTATTAGAATCAATATCAAACATGATTCCCTGATCTTTTAACTCGGCCACCTTCTCTGTACACTGCCTGCTAAATACCTTTTTCTTAAGACAAGCCTACCCAGATATGTAGAGTGTGTATCTACAGATATATGAGGCATTCACATGTACAGTGGTACCTCGCAAGACGGAATTAATTCGTTCCGTGAGTCGTTTCGTATTGCGAAAATTTCGTCTTGCGAAGCGCGGTTTCCCATAGGAATGCATTGAAATTTAATTACTGTAATGTGTTCCTATGGGCAAAAATAAGCCGCTTCCCTCTGGGGTTCCTGCAGGTCCATCCCCGCGGCGCGCTCACTTCCCCTCCCCCAGCTCGCCTTGGGAGCCGGAGCTCTTTCCCGCCGACTCACCCGCCGAGCCAGGAGCAGCCACAGCAGCCACATTGCCCCCAAGCGCCACGGCCGCTTTAAGGCTCTTCCGCTCCATGGCCATTTTAAGGCACCCAAGAGAGGAAGAGAAGCCCACCTGCCTCCCTCACAGCCCCGGCGCTCACCGGAATTATTTCCGCCGCCGCTAAGGCCCGAGCCAGCCAAGCCGAGACTCCGCTCTGAGGGAAAGGGGTGAAGCGGGCGCACAACGGTGGGGAGGCGTTTCCGTTGCGCGAGGCGTTCGTCTTGCGAGGTACCACTGTATTTTATTCTGTTTTCAGCTTATTGCTGATTTTAATTATCACTTGAATGTTTTAAATAGCTGTTTTTAACTGTTTTTATAGATAGTGTTGTTCATTTATTCTTTTTTTAAACTTCTTTGATGATTTTTTTACAAAGTGCTATACAAATTTTACAGAATAAATAACTAAAATAAACGCAGAAATTTAGTCCCAAATACACTTCCTGTAGCCTGAAGGCCACAAGTTTGTAAAACTCATGTTCATCCTTTTGTTTCGATTTATTCATTTATTTATCAAATTTTGCATACCGCCTAACTGTAAATAAAACCTCCAAGGTGTTTCCACTAATACGTAAGGAAGTTTTTGCAAGTACTGTGTTCACAAAGCAAATTTGTGGCATATTCTGAACTATTAGACACCCTTTATTCCGAGCTATTATGCATGTTGCCAACCTTACTCTCAGCTGTCCTGAATTAATTGCTATATATAGAATTTCACTCATCGGTGAATCTATAATCACACACAGCTGTGAAAAAGAATGATAATAGCCCATTGATAGCCTGGCCTATGTTGAGAGTTGTGCATTGCTAGAAGACGGCACCTGTATAGATAATATATTAAATGTATTCTGAAAGGTAATTAATCTTTATAAAATTATAATGCAGTAAAGATTCTGCAAACCCAGTCCTGAATTATCTGCTTCACAATTACTAACAATATTTCATAAATCAATGCAAAGGGCATGATCATTCCTTGAGCCAAACTTTTTTTAAAAGCCGGAGGGAAAGGGCAGTCAAACTAGTGTACACTGCAGCGGAGCAGTATAAAGATCGCATGAGAATGGAGCTAACAGGTTGTCTAGCTTGGCCCTAAGAGCTCACATGTGACAGCTGAGTGGCTTATTGCACCTGTGTTTATGATATATGTCTTATCCCACCATCTGAGTGGAAGCTTGGTTGAACATTGAGAAAGAGAGGGAAGGGCAAACAAGGTGTGTTTCAGATCACCCCCTCCCTTGATTTTATTCATTCAGGTGCTTGGTGAAGAAGTGGTTTTATAGAAAGACTTTCAACGGATTGAAATGCCATTTTTGTACTGACACAGGTTGTGTTTCACAGGATTTGTTGATTTCTGGTGTTCTGTTGTATTCAGGGCCAGATTTAGGTTTGATGAGGCCCTAAGCTACTGGGGCCCTTTATATGCCCAGCTGTCCTTTGTCAACAACAAAATTCTCGCTGTTTTTTCTGTTGAATATATGCTATATGGTAATTTATGGACCTAATAGGTATCTGAAATACAATTAAGAAGAAGTATATTAATAATGAAATATAATTAAGAAGAAGTATATTACTTTTACTATTGGGAATTTACTATTTCCCAACCCTACTTTACTGTTCCCAACCCTGATCCTGCGAAAAGCCATCTAATTAGATTTTAATTTGATCCTGACTTGTTTTTAGGAGGTAATTTAATTATTGTTTGATTTTATACCAATGTTATATATTTGATGTTAGCCACCCTCAGCCCAGTCTCGGCTGGGGAGGGCAGGATACAAATACAGTCATACCTTGAGTTGTGTTTGCTTCATGTTGCGTTTCTTCAGGTTACAAACGCGGCAAACCCGGAAGTGTTTACTTCCGGGTTCACCACTTCGCGCATGCGCAGGAGTCATCTGCGCGCTTCGCGCATGTGGTAAGTGGCACCTGTCATTTTGTCACCCCCCTCAGTGGTGACACCTGGGGCAGACTGCTCCCACCACACACCCTTTCCTCTGCCCCTGCCCCCGTAACCTAGGAAGCCTCTGTCAATTGGCAAGGGGTCTTCTGACCTGGCACCGGAGTAGCAACCCCTACTGGCACCTGGGGCAGAGAGATCGCCCGAAGTTCTTTTGGGAACAGCTTTTCTTGGGAGATAGCACTATCAAAGAAGGGCATCTGTGAGGGACAGTGGCTCCTACACCCTGCAGCCCCCATGACGCCCGTGTGCCCATCCTTCCTATGATACTGTGCCCAGGTGATGGTTTCCATTTATGGACCATTTACTGTATTCAGTTTTATTCCTTAGTGGCTTGCACTCAGCTGGCCCTGCCAAGCTAGCCAGGTTCAATTGTGTAAGCTAAATCCAGGAATTTCCGTGTTTGACACAATGCAATCAAACCCTGAGAGCGGGTGGCGCTGTGGTCTAAACCACTGAGCCTCTTGGGCTTGCCGATCAGAAGATCAGCGGTTCGAATCCCCGCGATGGGGTGAGCTCCCATTGCACTGTCCCAGCTCCTGCCAACCTAGCAGTTCGGAAGCACAACAGTGCAAGTAGATAAACAGGTACCACTGCGGCAGGAAGGTAAATGGTGTTTCCGTGTGCTTTGGTTTCCATCACGGTGTCCCGTTGCACCAGAAGCGGTTTAGTCCTGCTGGCCACATGACTCGGAAAGCTGCCTGTGGACAAACGCTGGCACCCTTGCCCTGAAAGCAAGATGAGTGCCGCAACCCCATAGTCACCTTTAACTTAACCGCCCAAGGGTCCTTTACCTTTTACCTTAATCAAAACCTACTTAATTCTTCACTTTTACTAAATCCAAGAATTATGGGGAGGAGCTGTCACAAACTCATAACACATTTAGGGGGATTTGGCCCCCGCCTCCATACTCATAACAATACCCTGCTAGTTGTTTGTGTAGATGAGTCGTATGAGTGCTTGTCTATCTGGGTTTTCTGTGAAACTCTGGAATTTTAGAATTCAAATATTTTACTGTAGCCCAAGGCAATAATGGATGGGGTAAGCAAATATTGCTTTTAAAGAGGATGCCTCCTGATTTACATATTTTAAAAGTACTAAGATCAAAAGTAATGAGAATTTAATCCATATGGCATATAAAAGATAAATAGGAATATTAATACTGTATCAAATACTAATTAAAGGAAATACACGTTCCATTTTTTTAAAAAAAGTCTTGCACAGATAATACAAATAAGTTGATTAAAATCTTAACATCTGGGTGTTTTTTGTTTTTTTTTACAAAAATGCATGCTACTTGTTGAGAGTTCCACAAAATTAACAAATTTAATCCAAAACAGAAGTTTGGATCTCAAACAGTGCCCAAACCACAGTACATTATAAAGTATCAATAATATAAGTTAAACTGATGTAAATAATTAAGTCGGTTGCTGTACCCTTGCTAGGATACTTATTTTCCTCCCTCCCTCCACTTTAGGTTGATTCTTCCACCCCACCCACCACCCACTTCAAGCTCCCTCTTAACCTCTTCCCATTCAACTTTCATTTAAGACCTTTTTGTGAATCGTGGCATGCGCATTGCATATCACAGTTAACATAGTCCTGATCTGTGCATGCAGCAGAAGGAGGTGCCAGGAAAACGAAGCAGTAGAGTGGACTGTGCCATTGAAAGTGCAAGCACAGATTCCCAGCAGATACTCTCAGGAGAAGAGACAGTGACTCATTTTCAAGCATAGATGCTCGTGTCCTAGCAGATTCAAGCAAATCTGCCAGAAACAAGCTTTTGGGAGTTAAGGGCAGTCCTAGTGCCAGGCATGGAGAGTCCTCACCTCTCTTCGGTGACTTTACAGACAAGAGTTAATGGGCAGTTTATAATTTATAGTTGTTTTTTATTTAATCTGGTTGCAAGCAAAAATCCACATCTCTCCACAAGGAGAGCAGTTGGCTACCCTTCCATCCCTCGCAACATCCTGGGCACCAACGGGAAGTTCCTCCTCCTCTCTGCATTGTTTGTTCTCTAATACAGACCGACCTCCTAGTTCGTAGGGAGGGAGGGTCCCCCACACTCTCTAATGACGTCTCTGCTGGCTGTTCCCTCCCTTCTGTTTCTGTTTCCATTATCTCATAGCTAGGTAACTCCTGCCAAAGCTGCTCGGTGTCTGTGTCTCTCCCTGCTTCTGAAACCGCTGGAGACAAGGGGGGAGAATCTTTCCCTTACAGCTTCTCTTCAGAGAAGAGGTGATCTGCATGAGAATGCCTTGCCCAATCCTCTGATTCAGATCGTTCCCTGACACCTAGGTTTCACTCTTTCTCTAAGAAGCATGAGCTGAAATGAAGGAGAAACATGCATGGGAGAGGACAAAAGTCCAAACACAAATGTTAGGGTTTGCCATATGTCCTCTTTTTCCAGGATATGTCCTCTTTTTCATGGGTAGAGTCGTCATAGCGATCTATATTTAAAAGTAAATGTAAAGGGACCCCTGACCATTAGGTCCAGTCGCAGACGACTCTGGAGTTGCGGCACTCATCTCGTGTTACTGGCCGTGGGAGCCAGCGTACAGCTTCTGGGTCATGTGGTCAGCATGACTAAGCCACTTCTGGCGAACCAGAGCAGCGCACGAAAACGCTGTTTACCTTCCCGCCAGAGCGGTACCTATTTATCTACTTGCACTTTGATGTGCTTTCGAACTGCTAGGTTGGCAGGAGCTGGGACCGAACAACGGGAGCTCACCCCGTCACAGGGATTCGAACCGCTGACCTTCTGATCGGCAAGCCCTATGCTCTGTGGTTTAGACCACAGCACCACCTGCGTCTCTATTTAAAAGTAGAAATAGAAATTGGCAAATGTGTCCTCTTTTTTCCTCTTCAAAACATGGCAACCCTACAAATGTAAAAGGACCTAAAGCTCCCAGTCTTCCAAGAGGTCTTCTCCTACCCTCCCCAGAAGCTGGTCTCCTCTTCTAGAGAGTGTACCCATATCCTGTTCCCTGTTATCCCTGAGGTATCAAAGCCTGGTCTAGGAGTTAGGGCAGCCCCAACTGCTGGAGGAGCATTTAGAATATCCCTGCCTACATTCTCCAGGAATGTCCTCTGGAAACAAATTTCTGTTCTCATATTCTTCCAGAGGGCATGCCCAAACCTGAAATTTCCTCAGTAATACTTATAACAATAGAAATCAATGATAAGAAAAAATTCCTTGGGGTTTTTCCTGCCTTTCGGTCGGTACAGACAGGGTGATGCTTAATATCGCTATGTTCATTTTTCTCTTTTCTTTTCGTATGAAACTCTTTTGCATATATATATATATATATATATATATATATATATATATATATATATATTCATATTCTCCAGCTGGAAAAAATTAAAACAGAGACACTTCATCAAATCTTTGCTGCAGTCCTGAAGCAATTCTGAAATGTTGACTGAAGCAATCTAACTGCCCTGGAGCACTTTTACAACATCAAACATTTTAATGAAAATGTTTTCCTCAAACCCTAGAGCATTTCCAAATATTAAATGTAGAAAAGGGATGATTTTCTCTCCAGCCCCAAAGCTATTCTAAAATATCCAGTGCTAAGTTGAGGGATAGAAGTGTGAGTGTGTGTGTGTGTGTGTGTGTGTGTGTGTAATAGATGTAGACATACACACATATGCGTATTAGTGTGCGTAAGCAATATGACTACAAACTACAGTAGAACTGTAGTAAGCATGGGTTATTCAATGTCTCAAGAAAAACAAATGTTTCAATGTAAGGTACTGAAAGTCTGCTGGGAATTCAACTGGAAATACTTTTCTCCACCCTGACAGACTGTGGAGAAAGTCTGGCTGTTGTGATGACAGATCTCCTTGCACTGGCAAGCGACAAGTTGTCTGAGAGGAGCAGTTTCCATAGCTGCCAAGTCTCCTGTATTCCCCGGGAAACCCCTGTTTTTCCAGCTGTCCCCAGCCGGAAAAAACAGATTTTTTTGTTTTTCCCCGGTTTATTCTGGCGCGACGGCCATTTTGGAACTGGGCGGAGCATGCTCAGAAGCGACTTTTGATGCTGCTCTGCCCAGTTCCAAAATGGCTGCAGCGCGACTTCTGGTGTGGCGGCCATTTTGGAACTGGGCACAGCAGCATCAAAAGTCACTTCTGAGCATGCTCCGCCCAGTTCCAAAATGGCGGCAGCGCTACTTCCGGTATGCTACTTCCGGTCCTGTCCCTTATTTTTCAGAGAGGAACTTGGCAGGCATGAGCAGTTTCACAACATCTCATCCACCCCCACCCCCACCCCCATGCTTGCTATATATTCAGAAATGCACAACCACCAACATGTGAGAAGGCCAAGCCTTTTCTCCCGTCACATTTCTGCTTACATCAGCAAAACAGCAGTCTCTCTGCCTTCCTTCGGTATTCCAGCAAGAAACTCAACGTAAAACAAAACAAAAAATGGAGGGAAGCATTATTTACCATGCTTTGTGCATCCCCCTTTCTGCATGGTTGGAAACACCATACCTAGCACAACGGGTCAAAACACAGAATATGGAAATCCACCAGGAGTGAATACAATCATGGCAGTTTGGCCCCGACCACACACCCGAGACCTGTAGTAGCCATATTTGCTGTCTGGCCCTCTCTGCTTATTGGATTTTAGGGATCGCATGGGTCTCCATTAAGGTCTTGGCTTGGGACCTGGGGACTCTGAGTCAAAGTAGGCTTGTAACATGGGATTACCTCACCCCCTGGTAAAAGATAAAAAGGTAAAGGACCCTTGGACAGTAGTCCAGTCAAAGGCGACTATGGGGTTGTGGTGCTCATCTCGCTTTCAGGCTGAGGGAGCTGGCGTTTGTCCGCAGACATCTTTCTGGGTCATGTGGCCAGCAGGACTAAACCGCTTCTGGCGCAACAGGACACCATGACAGGAACCAGAGCACACGGAAATGCTGTTTACCTTCCTGCTGCGATGGTACCTATTTATCTACTTGCACTGGCATGCTTTTGAACTGCTAGGTTGGCAGGAGCTGGGACAGAGCAATGGGAGCTCACCCCATCGCGGGGATTCGAACCGCTGATCTTCTGATCGGCAAGCCCAAGAGGCTCAGTGGTTTAGACCAGTGGTCCTCAACCTTGGGCCTCCAGATGTTTTTGGCCTACAACTCCCATGATCCCTAGCTAGCAGGACCAGTGGTCAGGGATGATGGGAATTGTAGTCTCAAAACATCTGGAGGCCCAAGGTTGAGGACCACTGGTTTAGACCACAGCGCCACCCGCGTCCTAGTCCCCACCCCCTGTAACCCCTGCCCTCTCATGCAGGTAACTTTATCTGGTTGGGGTTATTTCTCCCTCTCTCCAAAGAGAAGGACAGGAAATTAGCTTTCTGGGACCTTCCTCCCACAGTTCACAGGAGCCAAGCCATTGTATATTGAATTATATTAGGATAGTTACCTTCCAGAAATGTCTATGCTACATTATATATACACAATATATTGAGGGTATTGTGCAACATTCTCTATTCTCCTTGGAGAGGAGTCTAGTTCGAGTGGCTGGGGTCGGCCTCAACATGCAGCAACATGAAGCAGAGGCTTAGGGCAACAGATTCCGTTGAGGACACCCTTTCCCAGCATCTTATCTCAATTTTTTGTGCCATTAAAAATGCAGGATTTTATGCTTTGGTGTCTAATAGTGGCACTTCAGTCTGCTTGGTTTGCTTGTTTGTTTGTTTGTTTGTTTGTTTGTTTGTTTGAAGGTGCTGTATAAAAGAGTAGTGATAAACATTTAAAATAATAATAATAATATAAAGTATGCAATTTAAAAACAACAAAACTAAAAGATGTAAGCATAGTTGTAGCTCAGCAATTTTCCAGACCAGGAAGAGGGAGGATAAATGTTTATTCTCACAAGAGCCCTGCTAGGTAGTTTTAGGCTGAGATATAGGCTCAAGTTTATCCAATGAGTTTTGTGGCTGAGTAGGGATTTGAATCCCGATTCTTTGCACACTGGCTCTACTAAGTTGCTCATCTGTTCCTTGTTTCCATATTTTTGAAGAAAGAGTAAATAGGAAGGAAGGAAGGAAGGAAGGAAGGAAGGAAGGAAGGAAGGAAGGAAGGAAGGAAGGAAGGAAGGAAAGCTGAGGACTTGCAAGCTAGTAGCCACAGGCAATTGAAATGTGAACAATAAAGTTGTGACTCCAACCTTCTTAACTGAGGACACAGCATTCTGGCCTGACAAGAGAGTCATTTTCTTCACTGAGAACTTTCCAAAGTTAGTTATACAATTGGTAGTTTCTTAACTACAGCTTCCTTGACAACTTTCATCATCTTCATCTTCTCACCTGCTGGCTCTCAGTTTCCAGAGTTGCTGCCTTTAAAAAACAAACATTATTATCCTTTCTTTCAGAAGCTTTCTTTCCCAGGTCATCTTTCCGCCTGCCATTTCTGGCTTAATCTACCTGTGATTTATACTTTTTAAGGGTACCCCTCGAGATTGTGAAACAGTTTTTGAAAATAAAGCAGCGTGCCTTCCCTGCTTCCAGGGCAGCCAGAACAGATCTCAATAACTGGTTCTCTTTCTACATGGCTGGCCGCACGAGAAAACCAACCTCTGAGGAACTGGGTGTAGCACTCAAAGGAGAAACTAAATCCTCGAGCGTTCTTAAATCTTCAAGTCAGCACATACATGGGCTACGTTTTTTTTATGTGCTGTGTGCATTTGGCAATTATTTAACAGTGTGAGCAAGTGGATTTAATGATCTCCCTGTGATTTATGCATAACTTTTATTAATTACGCCAGTGGGAATGAATGATGGTGAGAAATAAAGCCAGATGTCTATTCCATATTATTCTCAACAAATAAACTCTTGAATGCTATGAAATTTTGCTGCTTCTTTTTTTTAACAAGAAACTTTACACGTGATATTTAACCCTTCATTCCTTCCCAAGCCATGTATAGCAGTGTTCCCCAACCTTGGGCCTCCAGCTGATGTTGGACTACAACTCCCATCATCCCTAGCTAGCAAGACCAGTGGTCAGGGATGATGGGAACTGTAGTCCAAAAACAGCTGGAGGCCCAAGGTTGGGGAACACTGATGTATAAGATGAAATAGTTTTATCCCCCATGCGCCCTGCTTGTTAGCCAGATATGCAGAGTACAGCGGCGGAGGAAGCCGCTCGGGCACCTGGGGTGGCGTGCCCAGGGGCGGGGTGCACCACAGGGCCTCCAGAGTCTGCCTGCCTCATCCCACTCAGCCGCCCTACAGCTGTGGGGGAGGTGGCGGGCAGACTGTTTCGGCAGCGTGGAGCCTGCGCGCGCCCAAGCCACTGCGTCTCTCCCAGGAGAGACATGTGGTTCGGGTGCACTGCATGCCCCGCGGTTAGTGTCACCCGACATTTTGTCACCCCCCTCAGTGGTGACACCCGGGGCAGCCCGCACCCACCACACACCCTTCCTCCGCCCCTGGCAGAGGATGCAGGGTCAGGCCATCATGTTGCACTGAGGGCATTTACAACTGGTCGTTGGAAAGTGAGTCTGTCTTTTATGAAGGCAGCCCTGTTTAGGGAAGTTTTTAATGACTGGTGTTTTAATGTATTTTTTTATCTTTGTTGGAAGCCACCCAGAGTGGCTGGGGAAATCCAGCCAGATGAGCAGGGTATAAATAAATTATTATTATTATTATTATTATTATTATTATTATTATTACAACTACTACTACTACTACTACTAGCTGTCCCGGCCACGCGTTGCTGTGGATCATCCCTGTGACTGCCCCACCCTGTCCCCACCCATGACCTATTCTGTTCCCTTCCCCCCCCCCTGCGGCTCATTCCTGTGACTCCCCCAACTCTGTCCCGACCTATGACCTATTATGCCCCCTCCTCCCCCACCCCCAGGTCATCCCTGTGATTCCCCCCACTCTGTCTCGACCCATGACCTATCCCACCCCCTCCACCCCCGGCTCATTCCTGTGACTGGCCACACCCTGTCCCCCTCACAAACCCCTGCAGCCTGGCCGGTTCCCCCGCATGGTGTTGTTTTCTGTTAAAGGCCCATATTCAGTTGGTGGGAATGTTCTGTTGTGATGTCACTGATAGTATGCAGCCAATGGCAGCAGGTGAGGTGTATGTTCCTTTGACGTCCAGTGGAGGGCGCTTTGTTTTTTGAGAAAATTCCATTTTTACCTGCCAAAGGTTTGCCACGTGTGGAATCTAAGGTTATGTTGGCACTCACATATTGGTACAGGACGCTGTGTCCAAATTTGAACACAATCGGTCAAGCGATTTCTGAGAAAAGTGGAAAGTCCCAAACAATGGACCCTTTACGTTTTTATATATATAGATTATTATTAGAATTAACTTTTTGTACCTTTGAGTGAACAATAACAGTGCATCTGTAGACTTACAAAGGTAGGGTTGCCGTATTTCTTGGATTTTTAAAGCATTTATTTTATTTTTAAAATTGCCCTACTTGCCATACGTCTGGGTTTTCCCAGACATTTTGCCCATTCAGCAAAAATCTGCCCAGACGCCATTTTTGGAGCCCAATTCCCAGATGTGTCCAGGAAAACCCAGATGTATGGCAACCCTAACAAAGGCTGTAGCCTTCTACTTCGTTTTTCCACTGCTTGAAAGGACTAGGTTGTCCTTTTAAAGAGATAGGGTTGACTTATTTTCTGCTGCTGCTGTTCTGCTTTCTGTCTTCCATTTGTCACCATCTAACCAAGGATATCAGTTGGTCCCTTCTGCCTCTCTACAATGTAGAATGTAAGCAGATTAAGATAAAAGTAGCCACAGGTTTGGTAACATCTACAATTACATCTATGATGTCATAAGAACTGACTCAGATTTGACATGGGATTGGATATCCAAGTATACATATTTTTATGTCCATTTAGGCATTGTAATAAGTTAGACTCTCTGATTCTAACCCAACCAAAATAAAGCATTTTAAATTCCATTGATTTCAGATTTTTAAATAAATTCTATTAGAGGTTATAGAGAACAATACAAGACTTAATATCAAATATCTTTTTTATCCAACATTAGTCTAATTAGACATCAACATAGTGAGGAAGAAAGAGGAAGAAAAGAAAAGAAGAGAGAGAGAGAGAGAGAGAGAGAGAGAGAGAAGAAGAAGAAGAGTTAGAAAAAAGTTTAAAGAGAAAAGAGAAAATAAACAATACTTACTTAATTCACTCTAATACAATACCCAACTAAACCACTTTCTATAATCCAACATTATCTTCAGTCCCCAGTTCCAAATGTCGTTATTTCATTTCCTTTTTCACACACAAACTCTATGAGAGGTTTCCAATCCTGAGTAAATGTTAACAACTTTTCTCTGAATAAATTAATTTGCATTGATTTCAATGAGAGGGTTAAGCATGAACTTAAGTTGTCTCCTTCTGAAATCAGTGAAACTCTTCTATGTCTGCTTATAACTGAGTCCAACTAAGCTCAATGGGACTTATTCTCCAGTAGATGGGATTGCCATCTTAAGTGATCCCCTTTGGCATGATCATTTCTTTTGTTATCTATAGAGTTTCAAAATCCCAGTGATCTCACAAATGAGTTTATGTGTTCCCAGCTCAAATTCTGATAATTTCTCAGACTTCACATACCAATATATTGATGTGATAGTTGACAGTACCAAACCACATGCCAATATGTTCATCTACCATGATGTCACTGGCCAAGCTCAAACTAATAATTAAATCAAGCAACTATTGTCATCTTTTATTTTGGCCTTTTCTGACAGATATGGTTAGACAATAGAGTGCTGCCGCTGCCAGCATTATGTTCTCAGCCTTTGGTTACTGTCAGATACTGCTGAGAACTAAATTATGCCAAGTTTGGTGGGTGGTTATTAATACAATATGGCATACTAGCAAAGTGTAAGTATAGCATTTTTATGTTATGAATAGCTGTCAAACTGTTCCACTTTGGGCAAAGCCTTTTCTGCACTTCAAGGACTGATATAGTTTGGAATTTAAAAGGGATGGTCAGGAAGGAAGTTGCCAAGAATGTAAGTCAAGGGTGGGATAGAAAGGAGGAGGAGGAGAGTTTGGATTTGATATCCCGCTTTATCACTACCCTAAGGAGTCTCAAAGCGGCTAACATTCTCCTTTCCCTTCCTCCCCCACAACAAACACTCAGTGAGGTGAGTGGGGCTGAGAGACCCAAGGTCACCCAGCAGCTGCATGTGGAGGAGTGGAGACCCGAACCCGGTTCATCAGATTACGAGTCTACCGCTCTTAACCACTACACAACACTGGCTTTCATCAATGGAAATGATGAAATAACTCTCTACTCATATCCTCAGTAAAGGGTTTGTTGTTGTTTAGTCGTTCAGTCGTGTCCGACTCTTCGTGACTCCATGGACCAGAGCACACCAGGCACTCCTGTCTTCCACTGCCTCCTGCAGTTTGGTCAGACTCATGTTGGTGGCTTTGAGAACACTGTTCAACCATCTCGTCCTCTGTCGTCCCCTTCTCCTTGTGCCCTCCATCTTTCCCAACATCAGGGTCTTTTCCAGGGAGTCTTCTCTTCTCATGAGGACCTGAGGGTATATTTCAATGCATACATCCAAAGAAACATAAAGCAAACTTAAATCCAATTGATACCCATTACCATATAATGGTTTATTATTCATATCTAGGGAGCCTGTTATACAAATAATAATAATGAAGGTACAAGCACAGGCCCTCTCTTCCAGGCCTGTAATCTAAACAAGGCAAGGCACTCAGTAAATGGGCCTGGTGGGAAGTGGTCACAGTGTGATATCAGAGACTGAAAGTTTAATCCTGTGTTCAGACAGATAAAGCCAGACCTTCAAGAAGTACCTTCTCCCTCTTGCTTCTGCAGGATTCATGCAATGACAACAGTGGCACTTCCTAAGATCAACTTCTTATTTCAAATTATATTAAGCAGAATCTCTTTAACAGAAATATGTGACAATTCCACCACAATCAATCATATGTGCCAGCTCCTAGGGACCGAGGCAGTTTCGGTGCCCCCCATAGTGTTTTTTTAGGGGACCATTTTGAAATGAATTAAATGCTTGACAATTGACTTCAGCAAGTTGACAGGTGCTGTGCATTTTTCTTCAATAGATTTAGGGAAGGGTGCTTTGGGGATAAAGATTTAGCCATTTGTCTTTTCTGAAACTGTTGTGTTGGGTCAACATCTAGTATGTACATCACCCATGAGTTGTGTGACATGTTTGTCATTTTTTAAATTTATTTAAAAGGTACTTTTGTGACCAGTGTTAGCCAGTGTGATTTATAAGGGTGTTCCCTCAGTAGGAACCCATTGTAAGAGCAGGTTTAGTGGAGTGGGGAGGGATGGAATGAAACATTGGAGGATGGGCAGATGACAGATTGTGGCTGTGTAAGACCCAGAAAATGCCAAGGAAAGAGGGGAGATGAGAAAAATGACATAGTCCCAAACTAGGGTTCTCAGCCTTGAGCATTTTACAGTTCAGGTGGGCCAAGACGTTCAAAGTTGGCTATGAAAGGAGACAAGGTGCAAAAATCACAGATGTGTAAAAATAGTTCGAGGGACGTGGATGTGATAAGGAAAATATCCCTGGACTTCTGACAGACAACTTTTGAAGGCAAAGGGGAAAGGGAGATTTAGGGAGCTTGGTGTGTGCTTCACCTGCTGAATTTCCTCTTTAAAGCAGGGTGGGGAACATTTTTCTGACCAACAGGCCAGATCCTTATCTCCCCAACCCTGGCAGGCCAAATTTGACAGGTAGGCAAGGAAAGGGAAAAGTTGGGAACTTTATTTCTAATGTCTTTCTGTTGTTCTTTTCTTAAAATGAACTGGTTGTTACAGGTAAAAAAGGAGAATGGCCAGTAAAAGTTGTCACCCCGTTAGAGAAAGTATAGGAGCCTTGTAATTGTAACTTGCATGATAGGGTCCGTTACATAGACTCCATGTGTCTTATTCCAGTGAACAGACAACTCTCAGGCTTAGGTCTACCACTCTGCCACTGACAGCCAAGCTTGTAGACTAGAACCCACACCATGAGCTGTATCAAGTCATTAACTGGTAGATTTTGCACATTGTGCCTCCAGATTGTCACTGTTTTGAGGGAGGGGTTGAAATTTAGGTTTGTGCAATTAAGGTGGATTAAACCACTCTTTCACCCCAGCACAATAAATCCACTTTTCATTTTTGGACCTGAAAAGTATGGGATGAACAAATGATTAATGGGAAGCTGTATGATTACCCCACACGCATACCAGGAGGAATTGCTCGTTGTTGTATAACTGCCCTGTAAACAAATCAGAACAAATGCTCAGTACAGACTGAACAGAACAGCCACGAAAGCTTTGTGCAAGCAAATTGGGACGAATGATGAATAAATAGATCATATGGAGATGTGCGTGTATAGGAGAGAATTGTAAACACTGAGGCCAACAGCAAAGCATATTGTGGCACCCTGGCTCCTCATAAACATGTATGAAACAGCCTATAGTCTTTAGAAAGAAAGGACCTTGAAAAATGTGTGATCTTTGTAATTTAAAGCATGTGATTCCACACAGAACTGGTGTCCAAAGTGAAACCATAAGTCATGAAACCACGCAGAGGGAGATGCATGGCTTCTGTTACGAGCGCCTTCTGAGAGCATGTGTGCGAGTGTGTATTCAAATGGTTCTGTTTAGAGGTTATAAACAAAAGGCAGCTCTCCCCGTTGTAGTAGAGTGTGTGCCACAGATTCTGGGATACAAGTGACATCAAAGCAACTGCGCTAATGAATTTCCTTAGCATTCATTGGCTCTATAAATGTGTTCCATCTGAGTAAACAAAGCTGCTGTTGTTGGGAATTTGAAGTGGTTGAAAAGTTGGAATGTTTCAAAGAGAAGTAAAAAGAAAAACATCTCCCCTTGACTGCTTCAGAGTTATCAGATAGGCACATGGGTGTCTGTGGGGAGGGGCAAAGGAGGCACTTAACCACCCCCAATCCTAAATGTATGTATTGATGTACATACACACATCCACACACACACACACATTCAGATTGTCAACAGGATGATTAGAGTGATCTCTGAAACCATTCCAACTGAGTGTGGCTACCAGACTCTGACTCTCTGCGCTTTTTTGATGAAGTCTTCCTGGTCCAGCAGGCAGCTCAGATGAATGACGCAGCTTCTGGTTGAATGATGCTGCTTCTGCAAATGTTGTAATATTTGGAAACCCTAGAAACATAATGATTATATAAGGAGTTGTGGTGCTTTGTTACAATCAGTTGAAAAGTTTGGGGGTGCTGCTGGGCCCAGCTCTGCTTTTCGAGGGGCAGGTCAAGGCAGTGGCCAAGAGTAGAAACTAAAAGGGCTAACATGTTGCTCGGGGAATGGGTAGAGAGAAACTCCTTTCCTTGGGAAAAAGAAACTTAGTGCTACTGTTTTGATTGGATCAAGGAGGTGGGAAGGCACAAGGTTTTTCTATACAGTCGTACCTTGGAAGTCGAGCGGAATCCGTTCCAGAAGTCCATTCGACTTCCAAAATGTTCAGAAACCAAAGCATGGCTTCTAATTGGCTGCAGGAAGCTCCTGCAGCCAATCAGAAGCTCCAGAAGCCACATCAGATGTTCGGGTTCCAAAGAACATTAGCAAACTGGAAAACTCACTTCCGGGTTTGCGGTGTTCAGGAGCCAAAATGTCCAAGTACCAAGGCGTTTGGGATTCAAGGTACGACTGTACAAGGTTGCTAGAGAAGGAAAGCAGAGAAGCGGAGCTATTTCACTTTTTTAAGCTATGGATTTTGGCAACTAAGATTGAACTAAGTGATATGGTGTTTTTTACCTTGTAATTGCAATTTATAATATTTATAGGGATAGGATTTATATGAAGGGAACTGATTTGATTTATTTTGTCTTCTTTTATTCTGTTTTGTTCTGCTGTATGATGTATATTGTTTTGTGTTGATATCTTAATATGGGCCTATGGCCGTAATAAAGTATTGATTGATTGAAGCAACTAAGAAGACAGCTTAGCTTGAGAGCCCTAGCCACGTCCTGAAGATACTGCTTCATGTATGTCATTTTATTGATAGCTCAGTTGGTTAGAGCATGGTGCTGATAATGCAAGTCTGATATTCCAGCATTGCAGGGGGTTGGACTAGATCAGGCATCCCCATACTGCAGCCCTCCAGATGTTTTCGCCTACAACTCCCATGATCCCTAGCTAACAGGACCAGTCTGTTATTGTAAGGGGGCACTTTGATCCAGCGACGGTTCCCGTCTTAGGATCAGGTTGCCTCTTTTCTGCCGGGGAAGGTTTCATGGACCCTCCACAGCTGGCCAGATGACGGGCGAAGTGTTTCTCGTCGCAGCACCACTAGGCTGAGCCAAGACTGTACCTCTCGAATGCCTGCCTGCCTGCCGCACAGTTGCCCAGAGCACGGAAGCCCTCACCGGGGTGGGGGTGGTGGTGATATGCGTACTTGAACATATAGAAATCCTTAGGTGATAACATGTGCTTTTGGGGGGGGGGTGTTGCGGCCGCCGCTTCGCGGCGCCTAAGTGACACCAGAGTCAGTTTCACCTGGGTTCTGTAGCCCCACCCACGTTCCCACTTTGTGGCCCCTCCCCTCCCGTGCCTTGCCCCCCCCCCCGCAGTTTTGATCCTGGGTACGCCCCTGGATGGGGGTTCAAACATAGTAGGAAAAGAAGGCGCACAAATCAGGAGCACAAATCAGGGCAATCTATCCTCAAGCAACCTTTGTCCATGGCTTATTCCTCAGCTTGGGAAGGAGCATAAACAACCCTGGCAAAGTGAATTACAGTGGTACCTTGGCTCTTCAACTTAATTCGTTCCAGGAGTCCGTTCAACTCCTGAAATGGTTCAAAAACCAAGGCGCTGCTTCCGATTGGCTGCAGGAGCTTCCTGCACTCAATCGGAAGCCGCAGAAGCCGCATTGGATGTTCGGCTTCCGAAAAACATTCGCAAACCGGAACACTCACTTCCAGGTTTGTGGCGTTCAGGAGCCAATTTGTTCAGGAGCCAAGCCGTTCAAGTACCAAGGTACCACTGTACTTCTCACTCATTCTGGGAACAACATCTACCTTGTAGGTTCATGAGAAACTCACAGAATTATCGCACTTACAGGGCCTTAGTTTGTCTTTGTAAAGACTTTGCAAAGACCTTGATGCTCAAGGAAGCTGCTTCTGTTTCTGTGCCCATAAAAGTGAGGTCCTGCTTTCAGGATTTTGCTAGAAACTTATATGGTGCTGAAGAAATATCCCCCCCCCCCTTTGGAATCAACATCCTAGACTAGCTTCCATTCATTCTTGTAGTTTCAAGACAGAAGAAGTACATTTCCCCCATTTCCCTGAGACTTCAAGGGGGTGAGGGAATGAAATCTTGAAAGAAGAGATGCAATCCAAAGGGAAACTGGAAATTCTCAAAAGCATCAAAATACATATAAATACATATAAATTATCAAAGGAGAACAAAGACATGTTTTATTTTTTCTTCTTCTACAGAAATCTTCTCCCTAGGCTATAACAATGCATTACTCAGGCACAATCAATATATCTGAACTTGAGAACCAAAGTACTTTGAAATAAATTAGACTAGTAGGAGAAGAAACAAAGAACAAATTAACATGATTTTAAACACTACTTAAATTTTTATGAACTTGGACCTTGAAATGTTATGATGAGCTCCCAGGAGCCTGTGCTAATATTTGCCAATAATTAAGAGTTGCACTTTCATGTTCCCTCTGATGTGAAAGGTTGGAAATCAGTGAGTTTGCTATCTTTATGGTCATACTGATATATCTTTAAAATAATTGTTTATTTTCTTAATTATTGATGAAATTCTTTAAACGGCTCTATTAAATTTTATTTGTTGGCTTGTTCCTCCACCTCTTGCTGTTAATACCCTAATGCTTGAATACTCCTACTCCTCGCCCAGCTTTACATTACTTTAGATTATTTAGAAGGAATGGAAAATATACATAAAACCTGAAACATGCAGCTCTGAGGATTTGCAAGTACCATCCTTTGAAGTATCCTGGGGAACAAACAAACTGCAACATTTTACCTGCTTAAGGCAGGCAGCATGCCCTTAAAGCCATTCATGAAAGTGACAAGGGGATATTTCAAGCATTCTGTGAATATACTCCAATGAGGTATATTCAGGACTGAATATACAGTACCACGACTGTTGCTGTTTTAATCATACTATTGGGCTGCAATCCTGTAGCCACTTTCCCAGGTGTAAAACCCCTTGAAATCAATGGGACTTCCTTCTGATCAGGCATATATAGGGTTGTGCAGTTAGTCCATCAAAAAGCCCTATCAAAAGAGGTCAACTTACTTCAAGAACTCAAGGTGGAAACAGCTCTAACTCGCAACCTGCCACCACCCCAGTAATTTGGAAACTGTGCACCAACATTGTCAGTTTCAAGATCCCCTCTTTCAAAGGGGCAGGGAAGGGCTCTCAAGAGCTCACTGCAGTAATTTCAAACATTCCCCGTTGGCTATCTTCGCAGGCTTTTAGCTGTTGGGAGGAGCAGAATTTCTCTAGACAGCAGGGAAATGTAAAATAAGACTCCTGCCCAATTATTAGAATAAAATTCTAATCCCGTTACTTATGGGTATGATTTTTTTAAAAGACATTGTTATCAGGGCCTCACTTTCATCTGAACTTAATATTTCTAAAACAAGTAAAGATGCAAAAGATGCCATGTAAAGAGAGAGGATTTTTGTTCTTCCCACCACCACTCTTTTGAACTGAAGGGCTGTGGTGATTTCTCTCTCTCTCAAACAGAAAGCCTTGGTGTTCTGACTGACTCCGCCAGCCTAAAATTTTAAATGATGTTGCCCGGCATGCAAATGTTCACACCCTCTTCTCTCTTAAGGGTGTATCTGAGCCAGCACTGTCTCAGGTCCATGCAATCCTCTTCGCTCAAGAATGCCTTTAGCACCAATGTATTCTTGCTGAGTTGCTACATTCATATACACCAGGCACATCCAACTCCCAAGAGACTGTGATCTACTCACAGTATAAAAAGACTGGCTGTGATCTACCCATTGTCATTGCCAAGAGTTGTTGAGGTTTTTTTAGGGGAGGGTTGGCCAAAGTTGTTGAGCTTCTTTTTTTGTGGAGAGTAGACCACAAAGTTGTTGAGCTTTTGGGGGGCCAGGGTTGGCGAATGTTGTTGAGTTCTTTTGGGGGGGGGGATCTACAAAAAACGCTAAGGCGGTCAATAAACCGCGATCAACCTGGGACACCCCTGCGATCAACCGGTAGATCGCAATTGACCTGTTGGACATGCCTGAGATAAACCCCTCTCTATTTTCCACATGGTTAGAACAGGGATAGCTCTACCCTTCATCATCAGAGGCACTAGTGAGCAATGAAGAAGCACAGACCCCCATTAAAACGCCACCAGAATCTGTAATCCTTTTACAGCAATGGTACCGTATCTAAACTATTCTTGATCTATCAAAATAAAGCAAATTCAGACAGAAGTTTTAATATAGCTGCATAGGATCTGTGCGTGTCTGGAGCTAGCTAACCAAGAGTAGTAGTCTAAGGGTTCATCTCATGGGGGAGCGGGGAATAGGAGTGGGTCTGCTTGTCTGTGCTCTGTATAAACTGCTTAGCTAGATAGGCATCTTTAGAATGAATGCTTGGCAATAGTTTCTCAATCACAGGCTTTCATGGACAGCCATTGATGTAGAGCCATTCCAGTTTATACCACAGTATATGAACAATTGCTAATTTAATGTGCAAGATCCAGATGTCTCCCCTCAAGAAAGCGTTTCTGTTCAGAGGATATGGCAGTCTTTAAGGTGCCGCAAAATTCTTCATTGTTTTATGTGTTCTTGCATTTCCTGGCGAGTGGTAGACTCGTAATCTCCGCTCCTCCACATGCAGCTGCTGGTTGACCTTGAGCTAGTCACACACTCTCAGCCCCACTCACCTCACAGAGTGTTTGTTGTGGGGGAGGAAGGGAAAGGAGAATGTTAGCCGCTTTGAGACTCCTTGGGGTAGTGATAAAGCGGGATATCAAATCCAAACTACTCCTCCTCCTCCTCCTCCTCTTCTTCTTCTTCTTCTTCTTCTTCTTCTTCTTCTTCTTCTTCTTCCCCCTTTATTTTCAGAATAACAATGTCCCAGATGAAGTTGGCTCTCATCCACAAAAGTTTATGCCATGAATGGGTTATAACCATAGAGTAAGCTGTCCTGCTAGGATTAGCTCACCTAGGGAGGGACTAGGTAATCAAGCCTTTGTTCCCCTCCAGTCTACCAGAGAAGCTTAATGTTCCTATATCAATAATTTAGGAATTTTCACCACTGTAACTAAGCCAAGTTCTACAGCCTGTGCAACTATATCTGAATGCTGTATGGAAAAGCACAGGAACATGACCTTTGGAGAGCTTGTAAGTAAAGCATTTTTAACTTTGCATTTTTAGACCTTTAAACCTCCACCTGTAAATAAATTCAGACAAGACTCAAATGTTGGTTTGGTTTTTGGCAGAATTTATGCCACAACTTTATTGATTACATCTGGTGAGTGGTTGCATAGGCTCTGGTTCGACTAGCTCCCTGCACCATTGCAGGTAGCGCCAACCCAGGGCACCAGCATAGATCAGCCCAGGGTGAACACCTGGAATGGTGGAAAGCTGGGGACATGCTATGTCCACCACCCAGATGTCCCCCTGGACTCAGGCACAGGCACAACCCCTCTCAGGGTTGACCAAACCATTGAGTCCCTGGATTCCTTTAATGGAATACCCTTCACATAGGGATGGCGAGAGTGTTCCCCCATCCCTATCCCCTGAACCAGAGCCTATCCACATCCTTACAAGTTGTGACGATTTGCTACACGGCAGGCGAAACCCAAGTGGCACCAGCCCATCAGCCATGGGGAAAATTCCTGCTGTGCCCCTGTCCCAACCACAGACGACAGATGACGGCATAGTAAGGTCAAGCGCACAAGCCCTAAAAGTAGGGAGAGGTGGGCGGGTGTTCCGATGCACTGACCAAAAGAGGAAGCTCTGAGTCACGTGCATAGGCATATATAGGTCCCTTGATCGGTTTGGCTAGCGTCCCATTGGCCTGATTCAGCCCAGCATCAGTTGACCTACCAATAGGGTGTTGTGGCTATCCAATTGTACCCACCCACAACACAGGGTTTGGTTGCCAGGTGGCACCGCAACACGTGCCCTCTTTGAGGGAGGACCCGATTTCTAAATGTGTAGTCCTTTTCTATGCTAGGGTAAGACGGAAGTTTTGGAAGTCACAATGGCATATTTCAAAGGTCTAACAGTCTGTATTTCCGTGGTTTACTTTGCTGCATATTTTGTGATTTTAAATCTCTACTGGGGTTATCTCACCAAAGAGGACTTGCGCCAAACCTGGATCTTGGCACCCAGGAAGTCTCCATTCTCTGTACCTATTTTTTCCTTGCCACCGACAATTCTTACCTGTTTCTTCTGGGTTCACACCCCTGACTTTTGTCTTGCTCCAGACCTGAAGTTTATCTGAGAGAGGGGGAGGGAGGGAGTGTGTGTGTGTGTCAGGAGTCAGTAAGAGACCAAATGGGAGTGAGCCCACAGGAGATGACCATCAGTGGATAGCTGACATAGCTTGGGTTGTAGAAGCTAGGTCAGCTCAATCTTCAAGGCTACCCAGGCACTCAGGGATTTGGTGTCGGATGGAGAGACATGCTCGCTATAGAGCAGTGTTTCCCAACCTTGTGCCTCCAGATGTTTTGGGACTACAACTCTCATCATTCCTAGCTAGCAAGACCAGTGGTCAGGAATGATGGGAATTGTAGTCCCAAAACATCTGGAGGCACAAGGTTGGGAAACACTGCTATAGAGCACCTGAGGCATTACGCTTTTGCTAATAATTTTTCTCAGTTTGTGTAGTCTTTTATAAATAAACACTAGCCAATAGGTGAATGAGTTGCTTGACCTACCCGTAACTTTAATTTTATGAGTGGATCAAAACGTATGAAAATGATTTGCAAAATCTGTCTAATGACACAGCAGAGAGCACATGTTAATATGGTTTCCTCCATATATGGTTGTCTGTGATAAACGCTACCAGATTTCCCGCCCCCTCCCACCCACCCACCCATCGTATTTTAGGCTACTTACACAAGGAAGACAAATGGGCTCGGCGAAAGGGCATTTCCTTTGGAGGATGCAAGCTACAGACCACCCAGGAGCCATGCAGCAGCGATGGTATCAAGCTGGAAAGCCAGCACAGGGCTTTGCTAAGTCTGAGAATGCAGATAGCTGCAATAGGCACTTTGAATCCATTGTGAAAACAGGCATGAGATAACTTTTTAACATAAATATAAATTTAAAAAATAGCCTGGGATACTAGAGGAGAGTTGCGTGTCCAGCTGAGGGTGAGAAATGGACTGCGTACAATGACAGAGCAATGAAATAAATAAATTAGTTTAGCATTTCAAGAGGTCTTTTGACATCCCTTCTTGCATTAAGAACCTTATAACCTTTTAAAAGATGATGCTGTTAAGGTGCTACACCCAATATGCCAGCAAGTTTGGAAAACTCAGCAATGGCCAGAGGATTGGAAAAGATCAGTCTACATCCCAATTCCAAAGAAGGGCAGTGCCAAAGAATGCTCTAACTACCGCACAATTGCGCTCATTTCACACGCTAGCAAGGTTATGCTTAAAATTCTACAAGGCAGGCTTAGGCAGTATGTGGACCGAGAACTCCCAGAAGTGCAAGCTGGATTTCGAAAGGGCAGAGGAACCAGAGACCAAATAGCAAACATGCGCTGGATTATGGAGAAAGCTAGAGAGTTCCAGAAAAACGTCTACTTCTGCTTCATTGACTATGCAAAAGCCTTTGACTGTGTCGACCACAGCAAACTATGGCAAGTTCTTAAAGAAATGGGAGTGCCTGATCACCTCATCTGTCTCCTGAGAAATCTCTATGTGGGACAAGAAGCTACAGTTAGAACTGGATATGGAACAACTGATTGGTTCAAAATTGGGAAAGGAGTACGACAAGGTTGTATATTGTCTCCCTGCTTATTTAACTTATATGCAGAATTCATCATGCGAAAGGCTGGACTAGATGAATCCCAAGCCGGAATTAAGATTGCCGGAAGAAATATCAACAACCTCAGATATGCAGATGACACAACCTTGATGGCAGAAAGCGAGGAGGAATTAAAGAACCTTTTAATGAGGGTGAAAGAGGAGAGCGCAAAATATGGTCTGAAGCTCAACATCAAAAAAACCAAGATCATGGCCACTGGTCCCATCACCTCCTGGCAAATAGAAGGGGAAGAAATGGAGGCAGTGAGAGATTTTACTTTCTTGGGCTCCTTGATCACTGCAGATGGTGACAGCAGTCACGAAATTAAAAGACGCCTGCTTCTTGGGAGAAAAGCAATGACAAACCTAGACAGCATCTTAAAAAGCAGAGACATCACTTTGCCGACAAAGGTCCGTATAGTTAAAGCTATGGTTTTCCCAGTAGTGATGTATGGAAGTGAGAGCTGGACCATAAAGAAGGCTGATCGTCGAAGAATTGATGCTTTTGAATTATGGTGCTGGAGGAGACTCTTGAGAGTCCCATGGACTGCTAGAAGATCAAACCTATCCATTCTTAAGGAAATCAGCCCTGAGTGCTCCCTGGAAGGACAGATCGTGAAGCTGAGGCTCCAATACTTTGGCCACCTCATGAGAAGAGAAGAATCCTTGGAAAAGACCCTGATGTTGGGAAAGATTGAGGGCACTAGGAGAAGGGGACGACAGAGGACAAGATGGTTGGACAGTGTTCTCGAAGCTACGAACATGAGTTTGACCAAACTGCGGGAGGCAGTGCAAGACAGGAGTGCCTGGCGTGCTATGGTCCATGGGGTCACGAAGAGTCGGACACGACTAAACGACTAAACAACAACAACAAAGCTGGCAGTGGCAGTTGGTTCTATAATTGTGGTACGTAGCCACAAATGACGCTTAACAACAGGGTGTGGGTGTGTCTGTGTGGGTGTGGCTTGTCTGTCTGTCCTCTGTACATTCGAAACAAAATAAAAAAATCCTTCCAGTAGCACCTTAGAGACCAACTAAGTTTGTCATAGGTATGAGCTTCCGTGTGCATGCACACTTCTTCAGATACACCCCTTGAGATATCATCACTGAACTTGGCATAAGGGTTCCTGGGGTGGAAGAGCCCGTTTTCATCTATGACGGTGAAGCAAAATGTTCCAAACCGCACCAATTTGGACGCCTCTTGAGATATCATCACCCAGTTTGGTGTGACGGTTCTAAGACCGTGCCAAGGATCTGCAAAGGGTAGCCCAGGGGCTGTTTGCAAGAGGACTTTCAAACTGCCCTGCCTGTGTGCCTGATAGTCAAACTGAGCAGAATTGAAACCTCCACTCATAAACTGGTGAGCGCTAGGTGCAAGCCTGGTAGCTGCAGGGGTCTGTTCCACCCATGTTTTACCTACATGTGACCTGCTAGGAAAGCAGACCCCTGCAGGATTAAAAAGGGAGTGACCAAGACACTACACAAGTCCAAAGGCAGAAAGAAGAGACCTAATCCCATGACGGGGCGGGTCAGAGAAGAACCAGCTACCGCCCCCAAGTTTGGCCTGTGCTAGAATTTGGTCAGTCTCTTACAATCAGTTATGGCTCCAGTGGCAATAATCACATTTCAACATTAGGGTTATGGCCCCAACGGCAGCAGTTTCTTAGAAGTTACGGGCAGAGCCAGGTACTTTCAGCTAGTATCTTATATTTGGGGTGGTGGGGAATGCAACAGCTACTACTACTACAGTGGTACCTTTGGTTACAAACTTAATTTGTTCTGGGGGTCTGTTCTTAACCTGAGGTACCACTTTAGCTAATGGGGCCTCCTGCTGCCACCGTGCCACCAGCACGCAATTTCTGTTCTCATCCTGAGGTAAAGCTCTTAACCCGGGTTAGCAGAGTCTGTAACCCGAGGTCTTTTTAACCCAAGGTACCACTGTACTAGCAGTTATAGCTTGTCACCACAACACTGAAAGATATGCTTACTATATAGAGGGTTTGTATTTGTTTACTCCATGATTACTACACCCCCCCCCCTGTTCAATTTAGCATCGAACCCAAGGTGGTTTGGGGAGCAGCTTGCCCAGGAGCCCATCCACACCCTTAACATATAGTTGAACCAAGGTGGTGAATCTTGCCTTCAGACCACACTCTGGGATTAGAAAACAAATGCAAAGTTTTTGCTCAGTGATTGTAAAATACGCTAAGAGATTTACAGCACCTGGCGTGGCGGAGATCTAAATTGTGTTATCGTCCTGCAGGTTCCCCAAGCTGCCTCGAACAGAAGCTCAAAACGCCCCGTCGAAGGTGTCAGCAGCCTAAAGTGCTGAATAGCCCCGAGGACAACGTTTATTATAACCAGTTAAATGTGAGTTCAAAGTGGCAATAAAGCAGTTTTACTGGCTTTGTCTCCAGTTAATAATTTTGTTATTGATACCTGTTCCAACCCCTCCAGTTCCCCCACCCCGCCCCCACCCCGTTGCCCCCACCCCACCCTGATGTTCTTCAGCTCTCGTCTTGAACATGTGCTTATGCTCTTTATCTGTTGCTTTCATGTCAGGATGTCTGCCTTCACGGTGAATAATTGATGTGGTTTATCAAAGACGAGCAAGATGCATGCTTCATCAGGCTCGCTTGAGCCCTTTGATCAAAAAAATTATGCTGTGACTTCTGATATTATCAGCATCTGCTTGCATTCAACACAAAATCACTTTGAATTAAAAATTAACGACTTGCTGCCTTGCTTTGACTGTGTGTTCTTGGCCCTCTCCACAGGGAACTCTAGAATATCAAGGGAGCAAGAGGAAGCCAAGAAAACTTGGGTAAATAGCTATCTTCTTAGTTCTAAGCAACTGTAAACAGAAGAAGGTCCTTTGTGATATTAAAGAAAACGCACAAACTTTCTGGAGAGAATTCCAAAAATAAACAGCCAGACTATCTCGATATAGCAACCTTGGGTATTCTGCTACAGAAGCAAACAGAAAACTGCACCTAATCTTGTCTGTTAAAACGTGGCAACCATCTCTTGCAAAGCTGAGGGCAACCGGACAGGTTTTTCTTGACGGGATTTCTGCAAAGTTTTGATTTTTCTTTGTTTGTTTTGTAATGAGTGCACTGGCTCAGAATGAGGGGCAGCAAAATGCAGAAGTCCTTCCTGGTCTATGACATGGACCAGTTGAAGGAAGAAAAGACAGAAAAGGCAACGCATTTGTTCCTCAAAGGAGGCGGTCCATGTTCATTCTTGGCTGTGGTCTGCTTTGTGTGCGACTCTTTTTCCTTAAAGGGAAAATCATGCGCACTCTCAATTATGAAGTGTCCCATTCTTGTTTTCCAGTGAATCCCTAGATCAGATAGCCACTGAGTACATCGGTTATAAAGCATGCTAACAACAACAACAACCTGACCCCTCAAAAGCCATCCCAGATAAAATAACCTTATGATGCTTCTGAACCTCAAATGTGATTCAGACTTATCTGTCACTCTGCGTTTTATATAACTTGCTTGTGTTTTAAAATTGCAAACCAGCTTCGGTGCCTTGGTAGAAAGGCAGTATATAAATCCAAATAAAGCGTGTTGTGGGGGAATGGATGCAGTCAAAGAAAGCTGTGCTTGGTCCCCATTGACATCAATGAAACACAAGTCACAATTAACTTGCTCCCTTGATTTCACTGCAGCCTAGGTTCAACTAAGTCTGAATCCAACCCAATTTGTTTGTGAACATTCATTTAAGATTTCCTTTAGTATGTCATGACCCTTTGTTGTTTTGTGTGTGTGCTTACAAACAATAGTTCGACAAATTACCACTATTATTACTACTTTTTTGCGTATGTTATCTGGGAACGGCATCTTGTCTTATAGAGAATCATGCTAGCAATGCAGTTACCTTCTCCTAGTGCCATATA
Source organism: Zootoca vivipara (assembly GCF_965207765.1). NCBI lineage: Eukaryota > Metazoa > Chordata > Lepidosauria > Squamata > Lacertidae > Zootoca > Zootoca vivipara. Next base: position 17,757,223 of record NC_142582.1, read on the forward strand.
GGAACAGTTTTTTATCTTAGTGTGCAAATTTTAATAACCACTCAGGGCAGGACCAAGGGAGCCCGTTGAGGAAGTGGAAAACACTTCCATTCACACAAGGGAGGAGGCATCCAATTTCTACCAGTGTGTCTCTCACCTAAAGCCCATCACATCCCACACTGTTTCAGAGCATCTCCTGACCTACCAGAACTGCTTGGAGCAGGGAAACAAGGAGCCACAGCAAGGAAGAGGCGCAGGAAACCTTCCTTGTGTGAAATTCCCCTTGCAGTTCTTAGGATCCATCCACAAAGTTTAAGCAACCCATAAGCAGTGGTGCTTGAAGTGCAGGTGGGTTCCCACGAGGCAAGACACAGTGATAACAGCAAGAACGTTTATTGAACTAACAGAACTGGACAACAGAGGCAAAGCAACTTGCTTATATATGTTTCTGAAGGCCTGGGCCCCTCCCACACCCAAAGTGATTGGCTGTCTAAACTTCCAAGTTGCGAATCATGACTCAGAGTTTAAGGACCAATGGCAGAGGCCCAAACCCTGACATGTTCTGTGATTGGATATCATGTATCGAATCAGAACACAGGGGCTCAGAATCCTTAGTCCAGACTCAAGCTCAGGAAAACACAGACCACTGAATATATAACAGTGCTATTCCATTACATGAGCATCCGTTGACTGTGCACAATGCCACAGCATAATTGCTGGGGATTTTTGTCATTGATCCACTGGAAGTGGAATCTTCTCATTGTGTGAAGCTTCTATGAGTTATTCAGGAAGCATCTCAGTTATTTTAGAAGTATGGCTGATCACTTAAAAACAAACCAGGACTGCACTGTCTTCGTGTGGAATGGATTTGTAAGAATCATTTGACAGACACCCATATCATGGCTTTCATCACTATAGAAACTTTGAAACACTGTAAATCCAAACTGTATTATTGACGAATGATTCATACCCGGCTCCTAAGCAGGAAGTGGCATGCTATGTTCCTGGGTTTTAAAGCCTGGAAGAGTCCTAACTCAGAGCCAACACCTTAAATTGATCCCAGTGACTCTAGGGAGCTAGTGCATGTCTACTCTGAAGTAGGCCCCACTGAGTTCAGCCGGACTCACTCCCAGGTTAATGTGCATATGATTGCAGCCGGAGTGTATTATTCTTCGAAGCTCTGCCCAGAAAAGCCATATACTTCACCTAGGGTTGCCATATTTCAAAAAGTGAAAATCAACAAAATCAACAAAATCTAAATGGAAAAATGAGTTTTTGAGCTATTTTTAATGAAATTCGCCAAAATCTACACTTCCGACACAGGCTGCCATATGTCCGGATTTTCCTGGACATGTCAGCGGTTTCCGCCCAGACACTGTTTACGAGGGTTAAATACCGGCTACGTCCAGAAAATTCATGGCAACCCTAACTTCACCAGCCAACAGTCAGTCATGAAGCACAAGATTGTTTTTGTTCTACCACCCATACGAAAGCACATTTTGTACCCAGTAAACATAAACTTCTTTTTAAAAAAATGTGGTGAGCCATTCAGAATGGTTTGTGTTTCCTTCTTTTTCCTTAGGCAAATAAAAGTGCTTGATTGGGAGGATGAGTATTACAAATCATTGTCAGCCGCAGATTCCATCACAGAGGAGGAAAACACATTCCAAGCTTTTCCTTCTTCCAGAGGAGTGTCCTTTCGGAGCTGAACTTTTACCACTTAACTCTTTTGGTGCAATGCTGGTAAGAAACTTAACATACGCTTCTCATTTCTGGTTCACGTGTGTATGTGGCATGCACATATGTACATAATACTTTAAATACATATTTTGGGGGTACTTTAACATATGCTATTTGACAACATAGGCAGAACGGGAAGAGATTCAACAAATGCTTCTGTATCCTGCATATACACCATACGTTTAAAGCACAATTTTATTTTATTAAGTTTTCAAAAGTTTAACATATAATCTTCAATACATCATAAATTTATCTTTTTTTCCACTTCCCACCTCATTTTCCACAGTGTTTTTATTTATCCCCCTCTGCTGCACACTACCTTCGATTTCTTATCCCATAACAACAATACTGTATTCTCTAAATCCTTCAGTTGCTCATAATTCAAATCCTGCTCGCAAGTTCATCATACTGTAATAGTTCCTTAAATAGTCCGAAAAGGGCTTTCATTCTTCCACAAAACAATCATTAGGTTTTCTTATTTTGGCTCTTAACTTTGCAAGTTCAGCATACAGTGGTACCTTGGCTCTCGAAATTTATCCGTTCCGGAAGTCCGTTTGACTCCTGAAACTGTTCGGAAACCAAGGTGCAGCTTCTGATTGGCTGCAGCAGCTTCCTGCACTCAAGAGGAAGCCACATTGGACGTTCAGCTTACGAAAAACATTCACAAACCGGGACACTTTCTTCCGTGTTTGCAGTGTTCAGGGGCCGATTTGTTCGTCAACTAAGCCATTTGGGAACCAAGGCACCACTGCAATCCATTGCCTTGCTTATCTATTCTTCTTTGGTGGGAACTACTTCTTCCTTCCATTTAAAGCACCATTTTACCCCAAAAGAGTCTTGTAAACAGTAGCTTAGGCCTCCACAAAGCTACAACTCCCAACGCACTTAACAAACTACAGTTCCCAGGATTCTAGATGGAGGGGGACGACTTGATTTAAATGTATGGGATGTACGCTGCCCAAGAGAAGGCAAGAAAAGAAGGTAAATCAAAACATACATGTGGCAGCCTTGTCTCAAAATGATGGCTTGTTTCTATAACAGAATAACTTGCTAACCATAATGGAATGGAGGGGTCATAGCCTAGTGGTAGAGGAACTACCTTGCAAGCAGAAGGTGGCAAGTTCAATCCCCAGCATCTTCAGGTGCAGCATGAAGAGACACCTGCCTGAAACCTTGGACAGCCACTGCAAGTCAGTGCAGATAGTAATGAGCTGGATGGGCCAAAGGCCTGACTCTGTATGAAGCAGCTTCCTCTGTTCCTATGCACGGCACAAGTTAGGGTGACTCTTGCAGCTTTTGCCTCGTAAACAAATCATGACACAGCATTGGAGGAGGCATTCTGAGACACAGCCGAACTCTGAAAACTGGAGTAGATTCATAAAGCGAGGAATAATTAGCACAGTGGAGGAAGCTAGTATAGCCTCCGTTCAAAATGCTGAATGCGTGCTTTTGGACGTTATCTTGTCAAACGGTATTTTTTGATAGAACACGTGGGTCTTATTTCCCTAGAGGAGAAACACGCACACATTTCCAAAAAGCCTAAGCGGTAGAACAGTTAAGAGCATATTACTGAACCGCTTGATTTAGCATTTTATAACGCGAAGTTGGAAATAGTTAGATCTGAGCCAAGACTTTGCAGCGCCTCGGGAAAATAAATTATATGGTCTGTTGTTGGATGCCATTCACGTGGACTCTTAGGTCGCTATGTGCCGCGTTTCAGCCAAGCTGTGCAACCTGCAGTGGTGTGCATTGCCTTGTTCTCCTGACCCCTTGGTATGGGGAAAACAGTGGGCAGCTTAAATGGACAGGAGCCCAAGAACACGTCACATCTCAGGGAACAGTAGCCTGTGACTCTTACCACTATGGGCTCCTGATTTTAGCCCTGATAGGCAGTTCCTGATGGTGGGCTTGGAAAATAAGGATGGTATGCCTTCATTGATTTAATGGGAAGGCACCAGCTTTAACGAGTGATGGGAAAATTGAATTGGGGCTGTGTTGAGGGCAGAGGCCTACCAAGGCTCCTTTGTGCCCTTGGCAAGGAGCTGTATCAGGGCCTCCGAAGCCAGGAGAGACCATGGACCAGAAACTCCAAACGTTTGCTTTCCGTCTCCTTTCACACTTCAGCTACTGCCTTCAGGGTCAGGTCTGCTCAGCTCAGTCACCCCTCGTCCTCTTCCTCCTCCTCCAGCATTCTGTCTGTCTGTCTGCCTTCCTGCCTACCTCTCTCTTTCTACATGCTGCCTTCCCTTCCTCCTCCTCCTCCTGCAAGTCTCGCCCTCTCTCTCCATCTTTCCTCTCTCCGAGCCCCAAGCTGCCCAGAGGATCCTGTGCCCCTCACCTGGCCACCCAGAGCAGCTAAGGAGCAGCCCAGAGACACTGCACCCAGGCGGGCAGCAGTGGCAGAGCTAGCTGCATGGTGTGAAGAGTGAAGAGGTACAATCTTTGTGCCCCCTCAACTAGCCTGCACTCTTGCCAAATTAAGAAACCCCTAGGTATGCCCCTGGTTGAAGGTACACCTGTTTATTTATTTATTTTTTAAAAAGGTACTTTGGTTCTCAGATATCACTGCAACTGATATTTCAGGAGAAAACTGATATATAGCCTTTCTTTCTAAGAATGAGGGCTTGTGCATATATTTTCCAGCCCGCTTTTTAACCATTATCAGTGCTTATTGTTGGGGTGTGACTGCATGAAGTCTTGGTGGCATCAAAGAAAAAGACTTTGGCAGCCTGGGCTGCCCTACATCATAATGTGGATGTAGTGTTTTAGCAAGACATTGGATGAGGGCAGGGCTGGTCCTATTATGAGACAGATTGAAGTAGCTGCTTCAGGTGGCAAGCATGGGGCACTGTTTAAAAAACAAAACCAAATTGGCTGCTGTTTATTTAAATTTTTTATTTTTATTGTAGGAGCATTCATCTGGATTTTTTTTTTAATCCATGCCCAAAAATTTCTGGGTGGGCTGAGGAGGGAGGGGCATACGGAACCAATCACCAACGTCTCCTCATATAGCAAATAAAAGGCAAAGTAATATCCTCCAACAAAATCCCGTTTCAGTGATGAAACTTCAATGATTTCAGAGTCAGAAGACCTACAAGCAACCCAGGCCTTACAACACCCTGTACTAATTTGATATATGGGGGATGAGTACTCTGATGATGACAAGTAGTAGCTGAGGAGGGAACTAACCCAGGCACCCCCCAAACTTTGGCCCTCCAGATGTCTTGGATTACAATTCCCATCATCCCTGACCACTGGTCCTCTTAGCTAGGGATCATGGGAGTTGTAGGCCAAAACATCTGGAGGGCTGCAGTTTGGGGGTGCCTGAACTAACCCCTCAGAGAATGACCTGGCGATAGCAGTGGCAAGGGGTGAGGAGGGCCTAAACCAGGGGTGCCATTTGGCCCTCAGGATTGTGGGTGCCCGCCACTGTAACGCAGACATGCGATGTCACAAACCTGCCCCTACAGGCAGGCATGTGTGAGTGACGTCACACGTCCGCATTGCAGCAGCTGGCAGTGGCAGCGGCTCCTCTTCCTCCTCCTCTCTGCAGCCAGTGAGTTACCCTTTTCCACGGGGAGGGGCTTGAACTTTGCGTCTGAGCCCCCCCCCCCCCGAAAAGGGTGCCTTGCTCCCTGGCTGCAGAGGACGGAGCTCAACTGCTTCTCTCTCGGAGGCAGCGCCACAGAGGTTGGCTGGCTGCATCTCACTTGGCTGCTGCTGCCTGCTGGCTTTGCTCATTGATTTTGTGGCTGCCCGGCCCCCATCAATATATTATTGTGGGTGTCCAAGCACCCACTGTCCCCTAGAGTTGGCTCCTATTGCCTATATACAATGTATGCTTTCTGTTTATAGTCACTGGCAGCACCCAATATGGACTAGTGACCTGAATCGCCCTGTACACTAGAGGAATTCCATTTCCATTTGGTTCATAGGTATCAGGGGTGAAACCTGCTTGATGCAATTCAATTCCTGCTTTTGACTGGGAGACTAGATCAAATTTTCCTGAAAGCCACACTTTGTGGAAGTTAAAGGGTAGAGGCACTGAATTTGAGTAATTTTGTACTACTATTAGTTGCTGGCAAACAGCTAGAGAAAGGCAGTCTCAGAGGTGTTTTGATCCCTGTGGTTGGGACTGGCATGCAAATGCTGGCTGCCAATTCCTTATCGTTCCTTCTCAGCCTATCGTTTGCAAATAAATGGATTGTTTTCCCCAAAGACCCTGTGAAAAAGAGCTCCGCTCTGGTCTTCCACCACTCAGGAAAGTGACAGAGAAAAATTTAAGTACAAGGGGTTTTTATTTTATTTCCCACCCCCAAATCTCTTTATTGGATACTTGTCAAACCACGTTTCACAATACATTATATTACTTTGGTTACAGAAGAAAGGAAAAACAAAGGGGGAAAGGCAATGCATTTCTGTCAGTCATGAAAGTAGTTTGTTATAACACAAAAGGTCAACTGGTTAAGAACAAGTTTGCAAGTGAATCTCTCCAAGCACCCAGCTGGTCCTGTTTAGCAGAAATGTCAGAACTGTGCAATGGGTAGCCATTGAGTCAAGGCCAGGGGACAAGTCAAGGATTGGCATCGAGGGAATCAAGCCAGAAATTCAGAACCAGGGAACATGGAGACACTATCATTACCCAGCCAAAGCTCTGAAGTCTTTATAGCCCTTCCTTTCCAGGAGAGCCAATAACCAGCCTGGGTAGACGAAGTCACTCCAATACTGTACTTGGTAGTCAGGACATGGATAAATGCCACCTAGAGCCAAGTCTCTAGACTTCTCCATTTAGATTTCTCTGCTCTAGGAAACGAACCACACGGGGAAAGTGCTGATTGGCAGCACTTTCAGACCCACTTTACCTGCCCCACAGGTGGGGGTGGCATGGGGAGAACAGCCTTACAGGCCAAATTGGGACCATGGAAGCCTGGTTGGGCCTGTGACTGGAGGTTCCCCGTCACTGTTCAATCTACATCAGAAGCAGATTGCAGTAAAGGTCCATTTGCTAAAAGTGAAGCATCCTTAAGCCGATTCCACTACGAGCTCCTTGTAATACAGAAATGCATCAATCTAAAACATTTGAAACCCACTTGCAATTAGTTTTCCTCAAGGAGAGCTAGGAAAACATACTGGGCACCTCCTCAGAGCAGCTGCATTAGGGTCGCCACTGTGGTCACTGGGAAGTGCATCCCCAAAACCTGGTGCAGGAAACTCGCCCTTATTAAAGTAACATTAAGTGCTACTTTTTATCGATCTGATCCTCTGGCTTAATGATTAGAACTTACTGGTGTTTTAATAATAACCTTTGCACACTTTCTCCCATTTTACTTGGTTGCAAATCGTTGCACAGAAGAAGAAGAAGAAGAAGAAGAAGAAGAAGAAGAAGAAGAAGAAGAAGAAGAAGAAGAAGAAGAAGAAGAAGAAGAAGAAGAAGAAGAAGAAGAAGAAGAAGAAGAAAAAGGTGCTGCGGAAACTAACTTAGCATAAACATTTTGCAGAGGACTTTAAAGGCTAGAAGGAAGAGTAGGATTCGGTTGTGCTGCATGCTAACTAAAGGGGGTGGGGGAATCCCACCCTTTCCAGATAAAAGGGAGCCTTGAGTGTGAACATCAAAGAATTGTTAATGACCAGAAATACCATTAGGGTTAGCATCCCTTTTGTTTCAAGCCTCTCACACCTGCAGCGCATCAGACACTGCCTTTGTTGGTCCATCTGAATTACCTCTATTAGCATTTTATAGAAAAGTCATTGGCAAAACCACTAATATCGCTCCTCTGTGCCTCCTCCCCCCCCCCCCATTTTAAGTCTGATATTAGTTCTCTGTGGGTTTCCTTTATGATACAGAATCTGCCAAAGGAAAAGCCAATAGCCCAGGATTCTGTTGATTGCAAATGAGCTCGGCTGTGAAAGGAGAAGGATAGCTTTTGTTACTGAAAAGTAATATCGGCAACTGTACGGAGAAGCACACATAAGAAGCTCACACATTAGTGAGAGCAAAACCAGAGCGTGAAATTCAGATTAGGCTACCACAGGCTATCAGAAGGAGCTGTTGGTGTGGGGAGCGAGGGAAGAGAGAGGCAGGAGCAGTATTGGGGGAACTTGGCACCGGCTGAAGGTGTAACCTGTTCCATTTGGCCCCTGAAAAGCAGTTTAACAGATGGCAGGACCAGCTGTCCTTTTCAGCCATTTAATAAACTCTTTGGTGGTAGCAGTTTGGGAAGCAGGGGGCAGAGAGTCTTTAGGCTAGAGGGGAGAGGGAGGAAAATCAAGAAATCTGTCCCGGTTTTGTCTTTGCCAAGTATTAAAGTCGACCTTTAACAAATAATTTTTTTATTTAAAAAATTGCAAAAGGGGGAAAGAATCTAATGGAGGATGTTGCCCTTCTTATCTAGGTTCCCCACCCCCCAACTCCAAATGCCTATTTTCCTCTGATAAATAAATGCCCAGTATGCCAACATACGAAAACACTTATTACACTGTTATCTTTATATGTCATTTCAATTTCAGCCTTTGCAAAGGAGGTGCCTAATTAGAAATCTTAAATGAACTGTGGAATGAAAAATTGAGCTGGTGGCTAAGGCATGAGCATGTGACAAAATAATAGTCCAAAAAATGACCTATTTTTATCCATAAGACCGAACTTTCTTTAAGGTTCAGGCAACCAACCAAGAAAAATGGATCCTTCAATGAACTCATAGGACTCAATAATTTGAAATGCCCTCTGCCATTGCCTTTCTGAGCATGCGGATGCTACTGAGAGTTTTGATGCATGACCTCTTTACTTCTAGTGATGACACTAGCAAGATGCTTTTTCATCAATAAAATTTCAGGGAGGTTCTGTGTGTCTTTTTTTTTAAATTAATATTCTTAATGCAACAGTTTAAGTGGCAAGTCTCAATTATGTGAGAGATGTTTTATTTAAAAAGCATGTCTGGTGTCTTTGAAGGGAACATTCTTTCTGCACATTTACATGCTCCCCAGCTGAGCGGCCACCCCTTTCATTTGACAAGGGCTTTGTTCTGCCTACAGGCCTATTACAAGCCCTAGATTGTTTGCCCTTAATAAAATGCAGCAGCAAGGCAGCTAAACTCCTTTTCAAGTTAGGGGTGCAATTGCAGGGTTCGTCAACCTAAGGCCCATGAGCCACAAGTGGCCCATGGGGGTCATTTAACCGGCCCACAAGCCGCCCCCGAACCGAGCCACCCACTCAGTGATTCCCCGCGCCCTGTGCTAAACCAGCGCGGCACAGGCACTCGCTTCCACAGTGCCTGAAATCGCGTCTGCGCATGCTCAGATGCCAGAAATCACATCTGCACAGACGCCAGAAATCGTGTCTGTGCAGACACAGTCGCCAGAAATTGCGGCCGCGCGCACACACACACACGATCTGGCCCACGGAGGGATCTCTGCTGGAGTGAACTGGACCAGGCAAGGTAAACCTTGCCGACCCCTGGGTGCAATGCAACACATACTCCTCCCCACTCAACATTTGCCGAGCACCTAACAGTTAAAGTGGCTCCAGGAGCAAACTTGTGAGTCTTGTTGGCTCAGCTTCCCGGCCACTTCTGTAGCAATCCGTGAACTACATTGGTTACTTTGCATTAGTCTAGGCTAGTAAAAGCAACGATTGCTGCAACGGTTTGCATCATGTGTTACAATGTCAAGCTGTATTTTTAAGGCTGGGCGCATGAAATCGTCCATCATCAGACTGTTTTCTTATGGATTAAAACCGAGGGCTGTAATCGGATTGTAAATGGTGCTGTTACCTCGCAGCCAGGAGAATCAGAACATAAAGAAAAGCCTGCTTGATCAGGCTAGTGGCCAGTCTAGTCCTGCAACGTGTTCTCACAATGGCCAGCCACAAATGGGCAGGGTGATGAGTTAATGGTGGCTGCTGTGGCTATCCATTCTTAAGGAAATCAGCCCTGAGTGCTCACTGGAAGGACAGATTGTGAAGCTGAGGCTCCAATACTTTGGCCACCTTATGAGAAGAGAAGAATCCTTGGAAAAGACCCTGATGTTGGGAAAGATTGAGGGCACTAGGAGAAGGGGACGACAGAGGACAAGATGGTTAGACAGTGTTCTCGAAGCTACGAACATGAGTTTGACCAAACTGCGGGAGGCAGTGCAAGACAGGAGTGCCTGGCGTGCTATGGTCCATGGGGTCACGAAGAGTCGGACACGACTAAACAACAACAACAACAAGCTGTGGCTATGTGCCTTTCCAGGGGAAGCCAGAAATCCATTTACTCCTGCAGAACAGAAGCCTAGACATACAAGGATAATAATGTGGATTTTACACCCCTGACAAGTGTTGCATCCACCTTGGTGATAAGCAGTCCTGAATTCTGGCATAGCATTCTGTTTTGGCATATTAACTAGGTCAACCATCATTACCCCAGTATTATCTATCTATGCTGGGTGGCCCTCCAGGTCTTGGGCAGAGGTCTTTCTGGCACTCATTACCCAGTTATTTGATTGTCAGTAGCAAGGATTGAACCCGCAACCTTTGGCATGCAGCACACACGCCTCCCTAGCAAAGTTGTAGTTGTGCTTCCTTTTTGTGGTTATTTGGCTATAACCTTTGATGGAATACAGATAATTGAACAGACTTTGTTGCATTCCATTCTTCATTAAATTATCTTTCCATTGATATATAATTTTATGGTGTTTCTCAGAAACCAAGTGGTGTTATGAGCCATCAAACCTCGGAAATACACTTTCCCCAATAGGTTTCCACAATTTTGGCTACTAGTGTAACACTGTTAAGCATTTAGTTAACCCGTTGAAAGCCGATAAGCAGGCTGATAAAGGTTAAATGTGTAAGAAATAGTAATAGAAAATGGGATATGTAACGGAAAAACCCGAGTGGGGCCTGCAATAATTTGTTGTAGCGCAGAGGGCTCCTGCTCAGCAACTCTACTCGTCCACCATGCCATCTTTCAAAATATTCTGTCCTGTTCCCTGTGCCGGTTATGCTATCAGTGAGATAGCATTCTTTGGGCAATGGACATTCTTAGCCCACATTAGGCTGCTCAGAGAGGATTCTCCCTTTTGCAGATATTTTTAGGACTCCTACAAAGCATGGAGCTTCCCCAAGCCTACTGCTACTTCACTTGTAGCTACTTCCCTCATTTTGGGGTTTCCCCTGTAGTTTCGTGAGAGAGGGTTACTTTAAAGTGAGGGCAAAGGGACGCAGGTGGCACTGTGGTCTAAACCACCGAGCCTCTTTGGCTTGCCAGTCAGAAGGTCGGTGGTTTGAATCCCCACGACGGGGTGAGCTCCCGTTGCTCTGTCCCAGCTCCTGCCAACCTAGCAGTTCGAAAGCACACCAGTGCAAGTAGATAAATAGGTACCACTGCGGCGGGAAGGTAAACAGCGTTTCTATGCACTCTGGTTTCTGTCACGGTGTCCCGTTGTGCCAGAAGCAGTTTAGTCATGCTGGCCATATGACCCGGAAAGCTGTCTGTGGACAAACCCCAGCTCCCTCAGCCTGAATGCGAGATGAGCGTCACAACTCCATAGTCATCTTTGACTGGACTTCACTGTCCAGGGGTCCTATACCTTTACCTTTACCATGGGGAAGGAGGAATAGAAATGCAATAATAACAACAATAATAATCAATCAGATTTTATTCGACCATCAGTCAGAAACAAACATTTATCCATACAGAAATTAAGACATCTAAAGGAACTGAAAACTTAAACCTACAATAAGAAGTAGGCTATACATTTAGACCCATGTCAATGCTGTCAGTTTTAACCTTATGACGCTTAAGGGCCAGAAAAAGAAATTTGGCCACCAAGGAGGCTCTTGTTCCAGTAAACTTCTTCAGCAAAAACAAAACCTGTCTTTCTCTGGCTACAGGGCTAAGTTGGCCTAGGAGTGGAGCTATGAGTTTTTGTCTAAGATCTGCATAGAATGGGCAGATCAAAAGAATATGTTCAGTTGCCTCAACCCCTCCCAGGGCACAATGACAAAATCTCTGGTCATATGGGACTCCCCTGTACCTTCCCAACAATACCGCTGATTCCAGGACATTTAACCTAGCAGCAGTGAGGAGTCTACGGTATTCTACATAGTGGATTTCCGCAAGATAAGGGGCTGGTGTAATCTGAAATATCTGATCCCCCCAAAACATCCCAGGTTTCACAAGGGCAATGTCCTCTTGTCTAGCAATGTCACTCAGTCTTTGAGAAATCACAGCTCTGGCTTGACTGAATGCCATAAGACTCCAGGAAAAGATGTGACAATCCGCAGGCCTGCACTTCGTTTATGATCTTTTAATAATAATAATAATAATAATAATAATAATAATAATTGCTATCCAGCAATTCAATGACAGCTTTTATAAGCCTGTAACAAATTGTTCACAAGTATAAAAAAAAATATATGCCATGCATCTCCACTTTATCCTGTAGAAGATAGCTTCTGCATATATGCTGCACATTTACCGCACATTTATACTTTCTCACATTCTCCTCACCCTGCAAATTTGTTGTTGGTAAATAACTCTAGTTTTCTAGGGTTGGAATTTCTTAAGAGAAGCAAGATAAGTATCCTTCACTAGAGCTCATTCTCCTGTGGCAAACCACAGATCTCAGCTGGGATAAATTACCGTATTTCCCCCATGGGCTTTCCCAGATTGCACAAAGTGGTTTGCATTTTATAACAAATTACCTCTAGATTGAGACACATTTGGATCGCTCTGAAATGTGTTTATAATTTTTCGGCTAGTAAAAAACCCGATAGCGGCATCACTTAATGTGCCGGCTACTGAGATGAAAGAAAGCTGGTGCCACCAGAATTATTTATATTTAGCTCAGCAGCTGCTTATGGGCAGTGGACCTCTGATGCATGCAGTCCTTTGCATGTGTGAATCTGTTTCCTTCTCCACCGAAATGAATGGTGCTAGCTAGGCAGATAAGTGTCCTGGGAGCATCAGAATTACATCAGGGTGATAGCTTTCAGTGTTACAATTTCTCGCAGCATGCTAAGCTTTTCAAACTACAGGTTTCTAACCATTCCTCGGACCACATCAGACATGACAAATTTCCTACCTGGATAAAGAGTACATATATTGTTGCACACGTGACAAACATCCCCTTAGCTATTTGTTGTTGTTGTTTAGTTGTTTAGTCATGTCCGACTCTTCGTGACCCCATGGACCAGAGCACACCAGGCACTCATGTCTTGCACTGCCTCCCGCAGTTTGGTCAGACTCATGTTGGTAGCTTTGAGAACACTGTCCAACCATCTCGTCCTCTGTCGTCCCCTTCTCCTTGTGCCCCCAATCTTTCCCAACATCAGGGTCTTTTCCAGGGAGTCTTCTCTTCTCATGAGGTGGCCAAAGTATTGGAGCCTCGGCTTCACGATCTGTCCTTCCGAAAGCTATTTATCTACGTTTATCTAAAATTACCTAAGTTTAATGGCCAAGAAGTGAAATACTCATGTGTGCTCATTATACATGATGGTATGTACACATCAGGCATATCTTTTGCTATACAGAAGTGATATCCATTGGAAAGAAAAGATATAGCCATTTGAAAGAAAAGATGCTTCAAAATGGTCAACAGCAGGCATCCTCAAACTGCGGCCCTCCAGATGTTTTGGCCTACATCTCCCATGATCCCTAGCTAGCAGGACCAGTGGTCGGGGAAGATGGGGATTGTAGTCCAAAACATCTGGAGGGCCAAAGTTTGGGGATGCCTGGTCAACAGTGTTACGGATTTTAGCAAATTTAACCACAATTCAGGAAGGCTCATTTTAGTCAGTTTCAGTGTCACTTTGGTCTATATATGAATCATGAGCCCCAGGGACCTCTCTTGGAGAGCAATCCAAGGATCATCCGTCCGTCTGTCTGTCTTATTAACAATGTATAATTGTTAATACATAAATGTATAAATGGCTTCAGCCCTGTATACCCGAAGGAGTGTCTCCACCCCCATCATCCAGCCCAGACACTGAGGTCCAGGTCGGAGGGCCTTCTGCAGTCTCCCTTCGTGAGAGTTGAGGTTACAGGGAACCAGGCAGAGGGCCTTCTCAGGAGTCGCATCCGCCCTATGGAATGCCCTCCCAGCTGATGTCAAGCAGATATACAGCTGTGTGCTTTTTAAAAGACATCTGAAGCCAGTGCTGTTCAGGGAAGTTTTTTAGTGTTTGATGTATTGTGTTTTTACTATTTTTGGTTGGGAGCCTTCCAGATTGGCTGGGGTAACCCAGTCATATGGGTGACATAATAATAATAATAATAATAATAATAATAATAATAATAATAGTTGTTGTTGTTGTTGTTGTTGTTGTTATGCCCCATAGTGTCAGTTCTCTGGACTGCCGATAGTCTAGTTGTTTTGCAATTCTGCCCGGTAAATGAATAGGATTTATTTTATTTTATTACTTGTTTTTTTTAAAAAAATAAAACCCTGCCATTCGACATTCTTGACTCCAGGCTGGGCTACAAGCCTATAAAAACAACAAAAGAAAACATATCACAAGAGGAGCAGATGAAACCAATACTCATAAAGCCATCAAAAGCTGTGGATGGCTCCGTAAAATCGCAACACTTAAAAGCCTGGGGAAATAAATATTGAGTTGGTGCTGTGCGGATAGCACTGTATGTGTCTGCTGAACTTCCAGAGGGAGGTTATTCCATATTTGGAATGTCACCCCTGAGAGAGCCAATCCTCATATCAATGCAGAATGTGTTGTACCAGTGTTGAAGAAGGCCTCTCCAGTACTTGACAAGCAGACAGGACCCTACCAGTACGGTGTAGTGGTTAAGAGCGGTAGACTCATAATCTGGGGGACCGGGTTTGCGTCTCCGCTCCTCCATATGCAGCTGCTAGTCACACTTCTCTGAAGTCTCTCAGCCTCACTCACCTCACAGAGTGTCTGTTGTGGGGGAGGAAGGAAAAGGAGATTGTTAGCTGCTTTGAGACTCCTTAGGGTAGTGATAAAGCGGGATATCAAATCCAAACTACTACTACTACTCCCCTTCTTCTTCTTCTTCTTCTTCTTCTTCTTCTTCTTCTTCTTCTTCTTCTTCTTCTTCCAGGAGAGGCACTCCATCAGGTATCTAGGTCCTGAGTCATGCAAAGCTTTATACAGCAAGCCCTGAATTGGCTCCGGAAGCATATCAGGAACGAGCGCAAACCCTGTATGTTTAACATTTATTTCAGTAAAGCAGATGTGCACTGTAAATCTCCTTTGAGATCAACAGAACCTGTTGGTTGCGATCACCTCGTTGATTTCAGTGGAAGTTAAGGACAACCAACTTGCTTTGGATTGATGCCACCGAATTATAATTGTCTTCAGTAAGAGCAAACAGAAGAAGAAACCTACTGGGGAAAAGCGAGAATTCTTTGGTAGGCAGTAGGTTGACAACAAACATAAACAAAGCATATGTCAGAAACATATGAGACTCTTTTCGGCTGAGTTCTCCTGCAAAGAGAGCAGCGGAGGGAAGAGGAGGCTAATTTTTATGAGTGCTGACATCAGAGCCTCTGTGAGGACCATAAAAAAAAATACAGAGCAAGAAGTAAAAAGTGGCCTGCCCAGAATAATGGCTGTAAATTCACAAGACAAAAAGACCCTCATGCAATGTGACAAAAAGGCTGAGGTGGAAAGTTTGCTCATCTCTACCGATTGCAGAGATAAAGAAGCCTTTAAACCTAATGCTTTGTTCTGCTCTTGTTCTGCTCTTGTGCCAAGGCTCTGAACATCTTAAAAATTAGTTTCTCTGCTGAGACAGCTTAAAAGCAGGAGTCTCCTTTGGAGATCTCCTGATTTATGGACGATAGATTACTCTGCCAGTAACAGGTTGGGGTTTTTTCCCCCAGAATAAGAAAGCTCTTGCTCTGAATGCGGAGGTAAGTTTATGACAAGCGACAAAGGAACTTCATTTAATCCGTGTGATAAAGAGAGGAAAATGTAAGGGAAACCGCTTGTTTCTGCACAGGCTTCAAGTTCGGTGCAGAGTCTCTACTGTTATTCAAAGGCTCCCCACTTCCCGCAGACCCTTACTGACACATTTTGGTCAAGGTGGGAAAATATGGTAAATTACAAAGTACCAATTGTTGCTACTTGCAAGGATAGATAGAATGTTTTCTCTATTAATTTATGGGTATAGAATGGTTTCCCAATGGCATTCCCAGCTGTTGAATGCTGTAGCACTGTGAACTAGCTTTCGGAAGTCAGACAAGAGGCAGGTTCTTTCATTTCCACAAGAACAATAGTCTGTGCAATTTATAATTTTATTGTGTACTCTTACATTCCAATGGATTATTGAATATTACTTTATTTGATATGTTGTTTATTTTAGAGTTTTTTATTATTGTATTTTATTTTTGAATGGGATCAGATTGGTAATAAAGGGTGTGGTCTTTGTTGTCTCTTTAGCTTGCAATCCACCTTGTGTGTAGTAACATACAAAGGCGGTACACAAATTAAAAGTGAAATGAAATGAAACCTTCTGCCAATGCAGGAAATCCCAATAGGTGGGGTTATTTGTTCCCAGGGCATAGTCTGAAGGTGCATGAGCCTTCCACCTGGCTGAAACTTAAGTTGGTCCAGATCGGCTCAGTGTCCAGGTGAGAGTCAGCCTGGGAACCACATATGCCTTGGGTTCCACAATAGAAGAAAAATGGGATATAAATGTAAGAAAACTGTCAAAGCTACTGCTTAAAAAAAAACAACTCTGGAGAGTTTGAGCTTTTAGGGAAAGCACTGTGCATGAATTTCCTGGCAGTACTCCAAATTCTCTTTGCTGAGTGACCTGGGAAAATTAACCACGTCTTTGCTCTCCTTCTCTCCAGGTTGCCTTTGTCCCCTTTTCCCTGTGGGGTAGAGAAGAAGAAAGTGGGTGGAGATGCCTCTTCAGGGAAGGGAACACCGCCAAGAAGCCTAAACCCATCACCTTCTTACTACTGCTTTGCCTTGCTACTGTCCTCTTATCTCACCCCAGCTGAGGCCATGACAACATGGGCTTCTAGATAACTTTCTCTTCTTGCCACTCTGTAGCCAAGTTGGAAACCCTCAACCTGCCGCTGGACCAGAGAACAATGAGTTAAGCTTGCTCCCAGTCCTCTCTTGCATTTGCATCACAATCTTATGTGCATGTCTACTTGGAAGTAAGCCCTACTGAGTTCCACTGTCAAGTAAGTATGCAGATGATTGCAAACTCAGACCGCAGTGCTGTGCACACTAAACTGGGACTTCCTTCTCAGTAGACATGCATAGGACTTGCACTGTTACAGTACTTGTCTGGGCTCTTGATGTTCTCTTAATTATTATTTTTTAATTCCTGCAGTGTCTCTTTTCCTGCTTTTGTGTAATATTGAGCAAATATTTGGCCTTGATGTACCTGTGTATCTCCCAAAGACTGAAAACAAATTTGTGAAATAAATATATAGCACTGTGCTCTTCTAAGGCCTTTTTTTTAAAAAAAAGCAATTAATTTTGACCATATTTAAGAGGAGTGGGGTGCAGTTATTTTCCAAAACTAACTGAACAGGCAGCAAATGATTGCCACCCTGAGGTCTTCTGTCTCATTTGATTTTGTCCAAACCCCAGACACCCACTCCACACACACACACACACACACACACACACACACACACACACACACAAACATACACACCAATTCATCCTATTTTACAAGGCTATTCTATACATAGGACCTCAGTGGGTTTTATTTCTGAATAGGCAGATATAGAATTGCACTGTAAGACTGCAAACATCCATACTTCCTTGGGAGTAAATCCCACTGAAACTGGTGTGCTCACTTTGGAGGAAACAGATCATATTTAGCTGTGCTTTTCTACAACATGGAATCCCGGTTTCATCCAAGCAACACCTGCAGCCAGAACTTCTCCAGAAGCCCTTTGAAGGATGCCCATTCATTCCATTATCATTCAAAAACATTGCGTGAGGCTCTTTAATTTCAGGGCTGTGGGTTCGAGCCCCAGGTTGGGCCAAATAGGTTCCTGCATAGCAGAGGGTTGAACTTAGATGACCCTCGTTGTCCCTTCCAACTCTGCAATTCTATAATATAGCAGACCCTCCAAGGACAGTCCTGGATTTACAGAAAGATGCCCCGGTTTATGATTTGATCCTGAATGTCCCACTTTTTCATCGTCCCCATTTTCATCAGAGAAATGGTGGAGGGTATGGAGTTATGTGACACCCCCCCCCCCCAAAAAAAAAAAAAACAAGGAGATCAGTAGCTATAGAACCTTTAGAAGACACCTGAAGGCAACCTTGTATAGGTAAGTTTTTATATGTACAATGGGTGGGGTATACTTATAATTGATTAGGACGTCCCTATTTTCACCAGAGAAAAGTTGGAGTGTATGATATAGTGCATATAACTTTTCACATACTAATACCGTGTTGTCTGGTCGCTGGGATTGAGCAAAAGGCCTTTTTTTTGCAGGAGGGCAGCATCAATCTCTCCTTTTCCTCTTCCCACGTCTGCCCGCATCTCCGGAGTATCGATTCCGATTAAGCAGTTATAAAGTCACTAGGCAAGGATGGGCCTTGGCTGCCCCCGCTATGCGGTGGGTGGCTGGGTGCATGCATTCGTCGTCAGGGAGGCAGGGGCTTCCCCTTCTCCCCGGGACTCCATATGGAGCCGTGGGAGAGAGGGGCTCGGCCTTTTAATCCCTTCAAAGGCACCGATGCGTTCGGAGGCCCTGCAAAACTCTTTGGAAGTCTTTGGAGAGGCCACGGGTTGTTTGTACGGAGAGGCCAGATAAAGATCTCTCTGTGCGGGGCGGTTTAAAAAAAAGGTTTCAGTGGCAACGCGAAGACAATGGCATCCAACTCGCTGCTGGGCGGGATCGGGTTACCTGTGGGGAAGTGGGAGAAAGGCCAGCTCGAGGGGGAGGCGCAGGGCCACGCGGAACCCCCACCGACCCAACCCTCCTTCCCTGGGAAGGCCGCCTTGGCACGTGGCCAAGCATCAAATGGTTCTCCCCCAGTCAAGGGGTATCGCTTGGGATCTCACGAGGCCGGATAGACCCAACAGCTCTCAAGCAGATGCCCAGGAAACTGCATACGACGGCCAAACTTTTGAATGCCCCGCTCCCCGCCCCCCAATAATAATAATAATAATAATTTATTATTTATACCCCGCCCATCATTTGTGTTACCATGATTTTTATCTACTTCTCTCTGTGTGCGCGCCCGATCAGAAGTGTCAGGTTTTAAGGCGATCCAGAATCGAGAAGACAAAAGGCAGCCCAAAATCACCACCAGGCTGCTTGTTCTGGGCTTCGTTTGCAGAGAGAGGCTGAAAAATGCTTTGGCGCGTCACTTCTTCCCTTGGCAAATGAAGACAAGCGCGCTCAGATTCTGAGAAAGTATTTGGAAGAAGAAGGGGCTCCGGACCATTTCGCTGGGAATGGTTCTCAAGCTTATGTGCTGCTGTTTGCAGCCTTAACGTACCAGAGGTGCAAGACCCAGTGGTTCCAACGCAACTTTCATTGCGTTGCATTTCAAGTCGACTCCCCGCCGCTGCCGCAAGTGCCCCCCCCCCAGGGTCCCAGGAGATGGTAAAGAGCAGGAGCTGTAATTGAACGTGTTTCAGATGAGGGTAGTATAAGAAACAGGTCTGTTAAAGTTTGGTCGGATTTCCTACTCTAGGAGCTGTTCAGAACTCACTTATTTTTTTGAGTTCTTGCAGACCACCAGAAACCACATCACCTGCATAGAAAATAGGAATTTCTTCCCCCAAAGGTATTAATTAAACCAAATTCATACCACCGGGGGGGGGGAGAGAGAAAGAAAACCCTTTTGGTATTGCACTCCCAGTTTTTAACAAGGGCAGAGGTCATGCTGTTTGCAGCATAACAAAGCGTTGGCGGCGCAGCCGATTCCAGAAAAGCAATGGAACGGGCGCAAAATGACATATTTGCTGTTTGTTCCTGTTCTCGATTGTATTCTCCAGAAAATCACGCCCCACAAAGTGCAAGAACTTTTCCTGTCGGGCTGGGAGTTGCCAACGTGCTCAAAAGTTATTTACAAATAAGTGAACTTTAAGTCATTTGGTGACAATAAAACTATTGGCAAACGATACCGTAGTCGAACAGGGAAACCCGGGGTTGATATAACTGAAGATTACAAAGAAGTATTGTCCCTTTTAGGGCTCTGCTACAAATCCTTAATCTTAATATACTTTTTCTTTTCTTTTTTAAGGGATGGGAAGCGGGGGGTTGGGCGGGGTTGAGATGCGATGTCTTGCACGTCGAGTGAGAGGGGTCTCCAGGCGGTAAAGGACCCTTTGATCAAGAAAATCCAATTATTTGTGTATATACATTTCCCACATAGTGATTACTTCATTAATTGTCCCGCCTTTATCTCCTCCCTTCCCATCCCCCCTAATAATCAGCTCTTTTATCCAGACCAACAAACACACCATAGGAGCTTTGTGGATTCAAAGGATTTGCTTTCGCTTCTGAAAGAGCCGCTATTCTTTGATGATTGGGTAGCGGCAAACTTCAAAGCCATAAATCTTCCTTCTGACTGGCTGGCGGCCCAGCAAAGTCCTTATCAAATTCTTGGAGGTGATCCTGGCGCAGGCAGACAGTCCGCGGAGATCGCGCTGAGCCGGGGCTGCCTGGCTAGTGGAGGGAGGGGACCAAGGGGGGTGCAAAAGGCGAGGAAATCTGAAAGTGGGTGGGTGGGAGAAGGAAGGAAACTGGGCAGTTTTCCGGCTTCCCCTTGGCGACTCCATGCCGCGGCGTCGCCCCCCTGGCCTCGCCTGGCCCCGGACGCGGTAGCCATGGCCGCAGTGGCCGTCCTTCGGAACGACTCTCTGCAAGCGTTTCTTCAGGTCAGTCGCCCCGTCGAGCCGGGAGGTGGAGGGGAGGAGAACGGGATGCGTTAAAAGAAAGACAAAAAAACCTAGGGGCATCTTTTTGAACATCCAGGCAAGGAGGCAGAGAGGAGGGAGGGGATGCCTTTGCTGGGGGACCCCCAAAAGTTGAAGGATCGCTCGGGAAGTGAGCTGTAAAGTGCTACTACCATGCCTGGTTGGGTGTATGATGCTGATGAAATAGAAATGTTGAGAGGCTTCACTTCTGGGTTGGCGAAGAAACTTCTTGGCTTAGAAATACGCGCCTAGCGCTCGCTCGAGGGACTGGGCTGCCCTGGAATCGGCAGAGAAAAACTTTTCTCTTCCCGGTTACAGCCAAGCCTCGCAAGGAGGGCGAAGCTGGAGTGGACGGGGGAAGGGTGATGTTTGCTTCCAGCGCAGCTCGCTGCTGGAAGCTGCATCCCCGGGGTGGTACCGGTTTAAAAGGAGAGGAAGTGGGGTCGCAGCGTTTGGCCGGGTGGGGGGGGCTGATCGATGCAGACTCCAGCCCACCCCCTCTCTGAAGTTTCCTGGGAAACTTCCCCGCCCACGTGCTAGGCAACCGATGCCGATGCCTGACTCCTAGCAGCGAACTTTTGGGGAGAGGCCGCTTGGGAGCCAGAAGGCAGCCGGTGCCCGCTTGTTGGTGGGCGGGAAGGGAGCTGGGCGACAGGCGACTAACGACGTCTCTCCCGCAGGACCGCACTCCGAGCGCCTCCCCCGACGTGGCCAAACACTCGCCGCTGGCTTTACTGGCCGCCACCTGTAGCCGCATTGGACAGCCCGGCGCGTCGGGCCCGCCGTCGGACTTCCTGCAGGTGTCCTACGAGGCCAGCTTGGGCTCTCCGTCCAGGATCTTCCACCCGTGGAGCAGCGACATGCCGGCGCACTCGCCAGGCGGCCTGCCGCCGCCCAGCCTGGGCCTTACCCCGCAGCCGGCCTTCGGCAGCGCCCACGAGCTCCCGCTGACGCCGCCGGCGGACCCGTC
The DNA here is from genome assembly GCF_965207765.1 of Zootoca vivipara. Taxonomy (NCBI): domain Eukaryota; kingdom Metazoa; phylum Chordata; class Lepidosauria; order Squamata; family Lacertidae; genus Zootoca; species Zootoca vivipara. The sequence goes on from NC_142582.1 coordinate 17,778,784, forward strand.
GTACCCGTACGAGTTCTCGCCCGTCAAGATGCTGCCGCCGCCGTCCATGGGCGCGCTGTCGTCCAGCTGCGCTCCACCGCCGCCTGCTGCCTACGTGCCCTACGCCGCCCAAGCGGCCCTGCCGCCGGGCTACTCCAACCTGCTGGCCCCGCCGCCGGCGCCCCAGCCCTGCCGGCAGCTCTCCCCGGCGCCCGACGACATCCCTTGGTGGAGCATCCAGCAGGCGGCGCCCGGCGCGGGCGGCTGCGCGCACCGCTTCGCGGCGGGAAGCCTGCAGCGCGGCCTGGTGTTAGCGCCGTCGGAGCTGGCGCAGTACCAGACGCAGCTGGCCGCGCTGCTGCACCCCAAGGCGCCCCTGGCGGCCACGGCCAGGAGGTGCCGGCGCTGCCGCTGCCCCAACTGCCAGGCGGCGGCGGCCGGAGGTGGGAGCGGCGGCCCCAACGGGGCGCCATCATCCGAGCCGGGCAAGAAGAAGCAGCACGTGTGCCACATCCCCGGCTGCGGGAAGGTGTACGGCAAGACGTCGCACCTCAAGGCGCACCTGCGCTGGCACACGGGCGAGCGGCCGTTCGTGTGCAACTGGCTCTTCTGCGGAAAGAGCTTCACGCGCTCCGACGAGCTGCAGAGGCACCTGCGGACTCACACGGGCGAGAAGCGCTTCGGCTGCGCCGAGTGCGGCAAGCGCTTCATGCGCAGCGACCACCTGGCCAAGCACGTCAAGACGCACCAGAACAAGCGTCTCAAGGCCGCTGCCGCGCCAGGACACGGACACGCGTGTGCCACCGTCAAAAGAGAGGAGCCCAGGGACATGTGACCTGCGCCTGCCCTGAGCTTGCCCTCCCACGCCCGCTTCCTGGGTTGAGTTGGGCCATGAAGCGCCCAGGCCTGCCCCTGGGGTTGAGCTGCTGCGCTCTGCGGGATCCCCCTCCAGATCCCCCTTGCAGATTTTAGAGGCCTGGGAGAGTCTGGGGAACTCCACTTTGCAGAGATTTCTGGGAGGAGGACTTGCACCCAGGGGTGAGGGGGGACACAAAAACACCTCCTTTGAACATAGCTGCCTGTATTCGGTGAGCTTGTAATGAGTGTTCACGGAGCAGTTGGCGCAGCATCATCCCATATCGGAATCGAGGCCAAGGTGACGCGCCAGGAAAACGCTGCCTCTGGGAGGTGATCCTTGCCTTGGGAGCAGAAGCCTGGCTCTCATCTTTATAAGATTTGGAACTGTGTGCTCTGGGGGTCGGAGATGTCCGTTTAAGTCAACCCACCCTGTGGATTTATTTTATTTCTAGGTTTTTGCTCCTGGTACTCCCAGATACTGCCTCACCTGTGAGGATCAGGACTTACAGTGCCAACTGTTTGCAACAATTACTCGGACTAGAGGGCATAACCTCAGGCACACACACACCCCAAATACCATTTTGGAAACATCTGGTCAAAGGGGGCTGGATTACTGTTTTAAATTAAAAACAACTGCAGCATTAGCCTGGCTATGGAGGGCCTGGCTCCATTCATTATTATAATTTTACGCCTTTCTTTGGGGGGAAAGGCCAACCTTTTCTGTACAGTTTATTTAATAGCTTTGAATAAAAAATAAAAATGTTTTTCCCCCTCCCCCTCCTTGTTCTTGGCTCCATATGGGGGCTATAGCATGAGATGTGTCTGTAAAGCAACCTGCATCTGCAGCTTGATAATAAATACATTAACTCTGGGGTCATATGGAAAAGACCCAACTGAGTTTGTTTCATTTGATCTTGTTTGTTTGTTTGTTTCTGTTTTAAGGGGTTTTTCGGCCCAAACAAACAAATCCTCATTTATTTGGTCAACACTCGCGAGAGCAATTTGTATCTCATTTGATTTCCCCAGCTTTTGCAACTGATCCCTTGCGTTTCCCCATTGTGATTGGGGTGAAGGGTAGGGCTTGACTTCCTTGTGGCTCCATTCATTATTTCTGGAAGCTCTCACTGATCAGAGATTATAACATTCAAATTGAGCATTCGAATATGTAGTTGATTTGAGTACTGTACTTTGGAAAGTTTTACTGATACAAACTTTAAAGTGAATCGTTTTTAGGGTTGAACTGTTGGTAGAAAATTCCACCTGAAGTGGACCTATGTAACTGTAATTTAATATATGTTTTTAAATCTAAATTATGTGGTCACATTTTGAGGGTCAGTATGAAGCTGGATTGATAGTCTACCCCAAGCTATGAACTGGAAGCAGCAGTTGATTCAAACAATTTATCAGGAATACTGTTGTCAAATCGAGTTTCTGGATTTGCATTTATTTGCAACTGCACATCTTAAAAATTGCATTCTATAGATGTAGTTAGTGATCTTTTACAGATCTGCTTCCAGGGATTTATTTATTTATTTATTTATTCATTATTCATTATTAAGTAATTGAACCAAAGTTTATGCATAACATAAGATTTAATAGGAAGTTGAAAATGCAATCTGTTTAAGATTATGGAAGTTAACCTTGAAAAAATGGGTGATCAAATCATGGAATAAGCAACAAAAATGCCTTCAGCTAAGCTGTTTGTTGGTGTTACTCTGCTTAGAACTCGAGATTTCACCCTTCCTAGTATGTACATCAGGATTTCAATTTCAGATTATTTTATAGCATTGCCTTCCAAGGAATTATTGTTATCTCAGGTGCAAGTGTATTTTAGATGAAGCAAGGTTTTGAGTCGGGTTTTTATTCAAACTCTTAAGAAATCCTTTTTCTTTTGTGCAGAGTTTGATCTTTCCTTTTAGAGTGTAAAATACCAGTGAGTCAATCCTAAACAGGCCAGTGAGAGTGATTTTTCGGATTGTGTTATAAATAACAATTGATTTAATTAGAAATCTATCGGGAAAGCACCAAACTGGATTCCTATTCCAATTACAAGTACTTGGATTTTTTTTATTTAAAAAAATAATAGCATGCATAGAAAAGATGATGCATCACTTAAAGAAAGAAGACAGTAATTTTTGTAAGCTAAAAAATAAAAGAGTAGGCAAAATAAATATGTGGACTAGAGGCCTAAATATTTCTGATTCTATAGCAGAAGATTAATTAGATTAGCTGTACTGTTGGACAGTTGCCCTTTTCCATCCAAGTAATTTGATACAATTCTTTTGTGCCAAATCAAACGAAAATAAAATAGGTCAATTAGCTAGTACCATAGCTGTTCCTAATCCGACTGGACAGTAAAGGATGGATTGCAATTGGATTAGAAATTTGGTTCGGTTTGATTTGTGATCTATTAACTGATCAATTTTCAGAACTGATGGGGAACAGAATCATTTATATATATATATAATATACAGTAGTCAAATTGTGATACTCTGTTTCTGTTCACTTGTCATAATAAGTTTATGTGGATCTAAGGCAACAATTCTAAATGCACACACTAGGGATTAGACCCCATTCTTTCTGAGTAAACATGCATTGAATTGTGCAGTGCAGTGCTGGAAATCACTCATTAGTGACATGATCCTGCCCCAAATGAACCACATTTAAAACTTCCCTGTTTTTAATGAGGAAGTTTTAAGAACATACTTAAGCATTTAAGTATGGGCTTGGGTGAGTGAAGATGGATTGTACACCAATTTTTTAAAATATACAGTGCTATGTGAATATAAAATATAAATTCTCCAGTTCTTGTACAAGTGAATTGGGGTTTTTTGGTGACTGGATTACATGCAAATTGTTGTCCTCTAGCTTATGATTAGAAACCAGGGAATGTGGTAAGATCTGTGTGAACACTGGGTTCCTCAAAAGGTATACTGGTGCACTTTAAAAAAATGCAGTTTACAGACTTGAAAACTGAACTAAATGGTACATCTGAAAATGACATATATTTTGTAGTTACTTTCATACTTTATTCAGTCAAGTCTTTAATATAACAAGTGTTGGAATTGTTTTATATGTCCTGATTATAATGAAATCACTGTACAGTCCTGGATTACACATCCACAAAAGTTGTAGATCACTTTCCAGCTAAAGACTTTTAGAAGTTCATTCCTATGCATGTTTATTCAGCTGTAAGTCCAATGAATACAATGGCCAGGTTTATGCATAATGCTAAACCTAGTTTATTAAACCACGGCTTTATAAACCATGGCTTAGTGTTATGCATGAACCCAACCCTGCAATTTAATTATAGTTTTTGATTATAGTTTTATTAAGTATGGTTATAGGTCACACCTATAGTTGCTAGGTTAATGTGTGAACCCAGACCACCTCCTTAATATTAATATTGGGTGAGCCATCATCACCCAAAAGCTACAAAGCTACAAAAGCTACACAGACACAAGTGAAGAGTGATTCTTCCTGGCTTGTGTCTTCTTTAAAGCGGGATGTTGCAATAAACCAAGGTTTATGTAACTATGGTTTGTTAAAAATGACTAATGTTAAAACATGGGCTAGCCTCATGTGCAAACCAGGTGATAGAGACTTATTCCCTAGGAATCAAGCTCGGAACTGCATTCTTTTTGAACCCAGTGTAACAAGTTAGTCACAAGAAACTATATCGTTGGCAATAGGATAATTGCCACTATCTTTTCCAGGATCCAAGCCTGTAGTACTTGAGATGCTTCATATCGCTCCATCCTCCCCTTTTTATATATATACCATGGAAACATTGGTGCTGAACGTGTATACGCTTTGTATACAGTTTACAATAATCACCTTTGAAATGGGCACATTATTCCAAGGAGTTCAATATTTTGGCTCGGCCCCGAAAAAGTTCAAGACACACATTCCAGCAAATGTGGGTGGCTGACTTCTAAGGCCTTCTAAATGTTGACTCTCAACTTCCATCAGGCCCTGCCACCATGGCTGATGGTTGGGGATGATGGAAGTTATACTCAAGCAACATCTGAAGGGCCAAAAGTTACCCACTCCTTTAGTAAATATTTAAGGCTGCAACCCTAAGCGTTCTTAAGTCCCACTTAATGTAATGATACTTATTTCTAAGTAAATATGGATAGGATAAGGCTGCCAAGTGGTATTGATTTCAGTAGTATTGGGGGTTTCTAACTTTGTTGGAACAAAAAGGGCCTATACATATATTTTCTGCTTGGTTTTATGCAATTGAAATTCAGCTCTCCTAGCTGTCTTTTCTTGCTTCAACTTGCTTTAAGGTAGGAAATGCACCTACATCATTGGGTATAGAACTGCTGGCTTCAGGGGAACAATTCCAATTCTCAATTTGGCACATAGCATAAGAAAGATGATAAAGAATTGAACTAAAGAATGAAGCCGGCAGTGAGAACTGCCAATCCATCAATAAGAGCAACATGCATAGATAATATGTAATGTAATGCCATTTATTGAGACCATTCCAAAGGGAATCCTGTTTCTGGTGTGACATTGCCAAAGACAAGCAGGCCACTAAATTCTCTCTATTGCTTTCATACTTTTAGACACTAGTAATCACCACAATGGGACGCGGGTGGCGCTGTAGAATACCCGCGACAGAGTGAGTTCCCGTTGCTCGGTCCCTGCTCCTGCCAACTAGCAGTTCGAAAGCATGTCAAAGTGCAAGTACATAAATAGGTACCGCTCTGGCGGGAAGGTAAACGGCGTTTCTGTGTGCTGCTCTAGTTTCTCCAGAAGTGGCTTTGTCATGAACTGGAAGCTGTCTGCGGACAAACACCGGTTCCCTTGGCCTATAGAGTGAGATGAGCACCACAACCCCAGAGTCATCCGCGACTGGACCTAATGGTCAGGGGTCCCTTTACCTTTACCTTTTAATCACCACAATATCAGCATCAGTAAATCCAATATTAAAATTGAAAGTGAAATCAATGTTTTGAGCCTCAACCCTGACTAAACAAGGCCTTTTGTCTTTGCACCCTATCTTTTTCTCTGCTTGCTAATCCATCTTTTGAGTTGAGTAATATGCCCAAACAAGTAACAAGGATTCAGAATAGTTATTTATAAAACACTTAATAACTGGAGGATAATGTGTGTGCATAAGGGAGGCGGAGAGAGAGAGAAAGAGAATATCTTTGCACAGTAAGTCTTTGATAACTCTTTATTTGTAACTTTTATTATTAGAGGAGAAAAACATTTAAAAGGTAAAGTATATTTTGAAAATTCTATAAAGAGTTAAAGTGATTTACTTAATGTTGAGTGAGCACTGAGGGTGATGTAAATAATCTAAAAGCTTCTTGTATACCAGTAGCACAGGTGATTAAGTGCTTTTACTGAAGGCAGGAGTAGATAATTTCCCCCCATGATATATTCTATAAGGATATAGAGTTCTGTGTTTGTGTTATATGGGATATTTTCAATTTATATGTTCTGCCTCATAAGGATTCACTTGTTGCTATTCCATCATTCCCTTTTGTTAAAGCACAGTTTCCATTAGTCTATTGAAATATTTCATTTTGCACATTTGATATTTCTGCTGTTAACAAGGTATACTTTTATGAAGCAAGATTAGCTTCAGGGGTGGCTCACAATATATTCTCTGCATTGCTTAAAACAAATGATCAACATCATCTGTCATACAGTACTTCCAAGATTTAATTGCAATGTTAGAAGCCTCTACAAATGCATGCATAATCATGGCCAATGCCATATTTCTTGCCTTTGAATTAGCATATTTATATGTGATATTTGAAAGGTTTGTGCTTAAATCAGTCTTTGATGGGGGAACCTGTTATTTATAAAGAATACTATATGGGTTGAATCCAGATGGGTGAGCTAGTTGTATTTTGATCCATATGAATCATTGGGAAAAGTTAGTAATAACTTAAGTTGCATTGATTTCAGTGGGAACTAAATGGAACAAACTTGGTCTGGGTCTAACTCAATTTCTGTTCCATTTGATTTTCTGCATTGACAACATCCATAGATGTGGTGCATATACAGAGATTTGAGAGATGCTAAGATGTGCTTTTAATGTGATGCCTAATAATGCACCTAAGTCCGTTCTGGATTACAATAAAAAAAATTCTAGAAGGCAGCAGTAGATCCCTTAGGGACAGTCTATGTTCTAGTGTTCACTGGAAACTGTGTCCACATGATAAATTCTGCTTCTAATTTCCTATTGTTACCACCAGAGCCGGCCCACGCATGAGGCGAGATGAGGTGACCGCCTCAGGCAGCAGCCCAGGACCAGGCGATCCTCATGTCAATCTTTACTCCTGCCTTGTTCCTGGTGTAGATCTTCCCTCACTCCCCTTCTTCCATGGTGGGAAGAGGGGCACTTTTTTTGGGGGGGGGTCCACCTCAGGTGTCAAAATGTCTTGGGTTGGCCTTGGTTACCACACAAGTGGTAATCCTAAGGAAATGGGAAGCAGAAATCTTACTATACATTATGGCCACCAATATGGCGGTCAGTTGCCATGCCAAGTTGGCTTTTGTCAGTCAGTGTCCAGGTGGTAAACATAATGTGTAGACCAGTCCAGCATATTGTCAGGTAAGAGCTTTTGAACATAAACCCTTGTTGAAACAAACTCATGGAAAAGGGCACCAAGATTATTGTGAGTAAAACCATTAAGTGTAAAAGATGTGGAGGAGCGGACAACTTGGAGCCATCTTGAAGTCCACATTGCCACAATATTGTGGCCTGCATCACACTCTCATGTCCCTTTCCCTCTTGGAAACTCCACGTTGTGGTTTAGCACAGAAGATCCATCTGCTCTTATCAGTATTTTCAAGGTCTTCTCTACATGGAAACCCTGTTCTTGCCTCCTTGAACACAAGGAAGGGGCTGCCATGTTTGGAGCAAGGAGATGAGGGAGAGAAGTGCAGGAAAGTGGCAATTAGAGACTCAAATAAGTTGTTGTTGTTGTTATGCTGTGGGTTAAACCACAGAGCCTAGGGATTGCCGATCAGAAGGTTGGCGGTTCGAATCCCCGCAACGAGGTGAGCTCCTGTTGTTTGGTCCCTGCTCCTGCCTGCCAACCTAGCAGTTCGAAAGCACGTAAAAATGCAAGTAGATAAATAGGTACTGGTCCGGCGGGAAGGTACTGGTATATGGCGTTTCCATGCACTGCTCTGGTTCGCCAGAAGCAGCTTAGTCAAGCTGGCCACATGACCCGGACACCGGCTCCCTCGGCCAGTAAAGCGAGATGAGCACCGCAACTCCAGAGTCGTCCACGACTGGACCTAATGGTCAGGGGTCCCTTTACCTTTACCTTTATCCAATGCTAGTCAAATTGAAGAGCAGGTCCATTGAAATTAAAAGACCTAACTTAGGTTCATTAATTTCAATGGGTCTACTCTTAAGCTGAACTAGCGCTTGATAAGTATTTTGACATGGACACAGTTCACCTTTGGACAACTAGGTAGTTGTGCTATATAGTAGGGACCAGTTTTGCTGTCCCCTTTTCTTATTGCAAAAAGTCCAGTCCTTTGAGGAAGAGGGTTTGTTGTGCAAGACTTCCTAAGCAGCTATAATTGTGCAACGTGAATTTGCCAGTATGTGACTGAATTGTGCCTTAAAATAGCAACAGTCTAGAAGATCCAAACTGCGGGAGGCAGTGGAAGACAGGAGTGCCTGGTGTGCTCTGGTCCATGGAGTCACAAAGAGTCGGACACGACTAAACAACAACAACAAGAAGAAGCTCCTTTACTAGTCTACAGCATTACTTGGCCAGGGAAGGCCTGAAGGGGTGAATCTGCTGTTATTTGTTCCTGTTTTATCACCTTCCCATCAACTAGGCCTATTTGATGTTTAACCTAGTGTGAAACGTGCCATTACAAAGGTGCAGCAGGCAATTTTCTTCACCGATTACTCTGTGTGTGTTCTGAATTTGCTCCTAACTCTTGTAAAATATTACCCAAATTGACCCTTTCTGAATGATCTGAAAGGTGGTAACCTTTCCTGTTATAGTAGTGAATAAAACAAATGCCCTAAAATATAAATTCTGAAAACTATTGTATTTCAGAGTTAGATTTATAGTATGTCAAATACTCAGCTTATAGGAATGCATGTTTTTTGTATTTAAAATCCAAGTAATATTTTGAAGTTTTGATTTCCAAAATTAGTTCATGTTCCTTCATACTTACTGGTCAGTTTGGGGAAGTATTTTATCATTTAATGTTGAAACAGTGTTCCAGTTTTTATCACTTGTCTATACAGTACTAAGTTTGTGTCTTTCAGGAATCCATGCTAATGACAAGATTATGTGTTATTTCAAAGAGAAGCTGATCCCCTACCAATGGCCTAGTATTAAGAATGTGACTACAAATGCATTTCTATTCTATGTGGTGGCTTGCCCTTAATAATGGTTTGATTTCTTCTTCATTCTCACATTGGAAGCATCAGATGCCATTCATACTATTAATTATCAGAAGTTTATTATTGCTATTAATATTTGTTTCTATTCTTAGTTTTACTTAATTGATATAATTTCTTTGTAAAATGAGTGTGTACTGTTAAACATGAGTAGCACACACGTATGTTCACAGCTGAATGTGAAGAGAGAAGAAACGCCATGGTCCATCTGTAGCAGCGCAACTGGGACGCCTTCATCTCCCCAGCTGCAACAAAACATGTCTCTCCTTTTATCGGTCTCTACAGACGTTGCAACCTTCCAGCAATTGGGAAACTGCCACTCAATTCTCCCACGAAGATTAATCCCAAAGTCCAAGCCTGAGAAATTTGTAAAACTCTAGATGCCACCAAATGAGGACCTAAGATTGAATAAACAAGCATTTGAGCCCATCCTAAATCAAAGTGTATGGACATAACAGTCAGCAGAACTGCATTGTAGAGCTCTGCAAGTAAAATTGTCTACATATTTTTATTTTATGTAGTCATAAAGCCAGATGGTAAAAAGGGTTGAAACCTTTATCCCAAGCCCTCTCAGTGCATGTGCATTGATGGGGTCAGGGAATTATCAACGCCACCCTACACCCTAATTTTCAATACAGCCAGAGATCAAGTTGTCAGATTGAGTCTTGTCATTTTCCAAGTATGAAAAAGTTCATTTCATCCTGATCCTGGATCTCTGTTTCCTGGAGTGGACCTCTGGCTGTTTCGACTGAATATTGTTGTTGTGAAAAAAGTTGCCCGCTGCCCTGATCTTGTTTATCAATTGAAGGACATGACCTATCAGACACATGAGAAATCTAGTGAAATTGTCATACATATGAATCATGTTTCAATTATTATTATTGTTATTATTATTATTATTATCCCACACTGCCTGAATCCAAAGCTACCCAACGGACAAGGGACCCATAATCTCCACTGCCATTTAATAACAACAGCAACAAACCCATTTCCATTCCTGCTTTGTTTAGGGGACGCATACCCCTAAACATTTTGTAAATCTTTGTGCCTTTGTCCATTTACTGCATTTATTTTTCCCGACTTGAACTATAAAATGGTGATTTTCCTGAGTCAAAATGAGAGTACACGCCTAAACATTTTTAAAGGAAAAAAGCACTGTTCATAGCCCATGCTGTGAGTTAAGTGACTGCAATAAAAAAAAACCAGACCACCCTGCAGTCAGACAGGAGGAGGCAATCGCCTCAGTCAGCAGATTCTGGGTATCGTGAAAAGGCAGGGCATGGTTGCTTTATATTTAAACTTCTTTCTGTTGCGTTTTTTCTGCTGGGGAGGAAAAGAGGCGCATAGGAGACGATTTGCCTCAAGTCCCCAGGCACCCAGGCGGGCAAGCACCATGTGCAGGTGCAGCAAAACGTCTCGGGCAGTTTACTATGCAGTTTAATCCAGGATGCACGAGTATGACACGTGTATGCCCACCCAGATCGCCGAAAAACGGGGGCATGTGAGCAATGAGAGTTTGCGGCGCAGGCCTTCACAATCGGGCGGGGGGGGGGGTTAGTTTTGTGCTGCTTGTCTCTGTTGGCTCCTTTTGCTGCTGCTTGACAAGGCGCGACTGCGGCGGGCCGCTTCTCCTCGCAGGTGGGAACCATTTCGCCGCGCCCCTCCGTTCCCGCCCGGCCCCCTTTTCCAGGCGGCCCGGAGGCTTGACAAAGCGGCGCTTGCTGCGCGTTGCTATGGTGACGACGCGGCCTGCCTGTGGCCTGTGGGCGCTCTGTCGGCGCTGGGAGTGGAGCGTCCTTTGCGTTGCCCCAGTCAGTTGAATGAGCCCAGGTAGCTCGGCCGCGCCATGAACAGGTAGCCTAGCACCAGCGCTGCTTTATTTATTTTTTTGCGTCGAGGGGGTTTCGAGGATATGGAGCAGCGCAGCTCTAACCCTCTCCTTCTTCTTCTTCCCTCCGCCCCCTATCTAGGTTTAATATTGTCTTGGGCCAGGGGATACCCAGGCCGACAGCCCCCAAGGTAGGAGACCCCACCCCACCCACGTATTTAAAGGTGGCCTTCCTTTTTAACCTGTAGCCCTTAATAAAAACTGCAATAACAATAACAATAATAGCAATAATAATGATTGACAACGATGACAATGCAATTCAGTGGGAAAGCTGGCTGCTGCACCACCGCCGCCAAGGAAAATGCCAGGTTTTTAATTATTGTAGCAACAACATCAACAACAACAACAAATTATTGACAGCAACGACAATGCAATTCAGTGGGGGAAATGGCTGCTGCTGCACCACCACTGCCAATGAAAATGTCGTGTTTTTTAATTATTGTAGCAACAAGCAGAATAAATTCAGCAAGTGCTGCCCTACTCTCTGTTGGCCGCACTGCCATGCTGAGAAGTTCTTCCTGCCGCCTCTTCACATTCTCCCTGTTAAAAGCACAGCAGCCCTGCAAGCGATGAACAAAAGAAACATTGAGATGTTTAGTGCAGCCTTTCTCAACGTTGGGGCCCCTGATATCGTTGGACAACAAATCCCATCATCCATAGCCAGACAGGATAGCAGGCAGGGATGGTGGGGGCAGCGGTCCAACAATGCCTGGGGACCCAGGGTTGAGAAAGGCTGGTCTAGTGGATCTGGTGTATAACTTCCCTGTCCAGGGAAGCTTTTAGTGTGTAATGTTGTATTGTGTTTTTACTATTTTCAATTTTTGGCGGGAGCCGCCCAGAGTGGTTGCAGCAACCCAGTGAAATGGGTGGCATATACATACATTGTTGTTGTTGTTGTTGTTGTTGTTCCAGAATAGGCACCCCTGGGTATGAGCAGCTGCGGCTCTAGCTCCAGTGAAGGCTTGGTACCACTAACACAGTCACTTAGTGTTTGTTTTTTTTAGTTTTCTACACAATTGCTAATAAAATCAATTTATTTGACAGTTGAGGATGGTAATGGGAAATAATCTCTTCGCAATCTCATTCATTTTAATATTTGAGATTGAAAAACAGACCTAATTAGTTGTGTATGCTGAAGGGGGACACATGGAAATTCTGTTAGTGGTTATGGATTTGGAATCCAGGACCTAGGGATAATGGCCAAACCTTCTGCAGTCAAAAGGAAGTGATGTGTTTGTGGTGATATTAAGCATATACACATTTATTGATTTACTAGACTTGTATACTATTCCATAGCAGAATACCCTTAGTGGTGCCTGTTTCGCATTCTCCCCCACCCTATTCAAATGTTGGCTGTGGGGCTGCATGAGTCATTAATCAAATGTTGGTCATGATCTACAAAGCAGTTAAGTTGGCTTGTTCCCATTTGAAATCAAGCCAGGCTTGCTGAATTCAGTTTGCCAACTTAAATGGATTTCAGATTATGTATATGATGATTAGCAGAGGCTCTAGTGTCCTGTAGAAATAACAGCTGTTGCACACATGATTGTGTGCAAATTTAAATCTGAACACTGTACTGAGAGAGGAAGACTTACAGCCAAGAGTTGTGATCTTATGGCTTACCTGTTGATGTGACAATAGAGCTGGGGAAGGTCACATGGCAACTATTAATGAGGTTACTGTACTTCTACTTTGAATGCAAGGTGGAGTCTGACTTCCTGAAGAACATCCTGACCCATCCAGAGCATTGTGACACTAAGTGGATCCTATAATTATCTTTCCCCGAATATATGCTAATTCCCCAGAGAGGTAGCATTCACAAAAGCTATTTTGGCTGTTACTCCAAAAATTATGCCTCTGCAGTTACATGCTATACCTTAATTGAGGTGCTTAGATGAGCGCTGCATAATATACATTCGCAAAGCAGATATATAAGTGGAGCCATACATCTAAAGTAATCCTTTCTTGTTTTTGTTTTCCATTGTTTTAGATGTAAACATTTTACCTTATCACACATAAGTTTTACCCTTTAAAAGTTGTGAGGAATTATTTCCCTATGTTTTTAAAATGAATATTAAGCATTATTGCTGTTTGAGATTTCTAATCTATCTGTTATATAACAGATACACACACAAAAATATGTTGGGATCTGCAGTATGTGATCAGTCATAACTTTTCTTTGCTTAAGCAAACACTTTCACACTAGAAATGGCACAAATTGCATTATTGAAGAAGTGTAACATACATTACAGCCTAGTTGCTGCTATGTTCACCCACATTTTATGTTAGCTATGTTAATTATATGGAAATTAAATATGGAAATTAACCACTGTCTGTCACTTGTGTTTCCATGGCAGCCTAGATAGCTGAACAAGTAGGCCATTTCTGGTTATGATGCTTTCTCTCTCTTAAAAATGATAAAGCTGTTGAAATTTAGGGATTTGAAGGTAAGGACAAGAAACTTGTGCACAATCCTGGAGCATGCAAGGCAGCCAATGTGGGAATTTCAGGAAAGACTTTCCATGGTCTGGTGAACAAAAGTGAATGGTTTTGAAAGCAGAGCGATTGGTAGAAGTAAAGGGCCAAAGTGAGATAAGGAAAGACCAAAGAGGAGAAAACTCTAGTAGTCAAGGCAAAAAAAAAATATTGCCAGCTTGATGTGACTCAGTGTTCTGCCAAGGAGGCAGATAGAAAGGACTATGTTTTTGTAATGCTGTAAAGAGAGAACCGATCTGGTATTGTGATGGCGTAAATAGGTCTGTGTGTCAAGGAAGGAAGGAAGTCAAAGATAAAACCAAGGATTTTAACTGAAATCATTTGACATTAGGATGAAATTATATTCCATATTCTTATGTTTTTTTTCTGTTCAACCAGTAAAGTGAGATATAGTTTTATCTGTATAGAGTAAGTGTAATGTCAGCACTTCCATCAATTACATTTTTTCACAATTCCGTTGATTGTAACCTTATCTTAAAAATTGGTATATATTCTATACTAAAGTTATTTGGTTCCAGCTATCTGTTGAAACTCTTTTAGTATGCTGAGTAAGGCAGCATTAAGGGAGTAAATCTAGCAGACTTTACCAGTTGCAATCACACACAGAGTGATGCTTGTAGGTAAGAAAAATAACAAAGTACTTTATTGTATGAAATACGTACTTGGATAGACAAGTTCCTAATTCTAGTCTAACTAGTCTGTAGTAGAACAAGGCAGCCGTGCTGGCTCCTTTGTTCCCTTGGAGGATGGTTCCAGCATGATGTCTCATTTTGAGGTCTATAAGAGAAGTGAAAGTAACAGGAAGTTGTAAAACAGCACAACCTGAGAATATCAGTCTAAATGTAACATCAAAAGAGATGGAGAGAGCTCAGGAAATTTGGAGTTCCCTAACCCTGTCTGTCTTAAACCATGCCAGACCCCCCCCCTTCTGCATGCTGAGTTGCACCCAAATTTCCAACACTCCCCAATTCACATTTAGAAACAAAAATATAATAGTGTTTCAGATGCAAGGTGTCGTTAACAACCATGTCGCTGGGGATGGGGAGGAGATTAGGAGTCAGGTCTTTTTGATACCTGAAGAACTCACAATTTGCAGAGAAAGGCATTCATCACTACACCAGTGGCCAAAATTGTGGAAACCTTTTGGGAAAAGTGTATTTCTGAGGTTTGATGGCTCATAACAACCCCCCCTTTTTATGCTAATACCATAACATGATATATCAATAGAAAGATAATTTAATGAAGAATGTAATGCCACAACGTTTGTTCAGTTATCTGTATTCTATCAAAAGTTATAGCCAAACAACCAGAAAAATGAAGCACAACTTGCTTAGGTTGATATGCAGTAGCTTTCCTTCATTTGAATGAAGCCAAAGAGCATGAGTGTTTAGAGAGCCAATCAGGTGTTATGAGCCATCAAACCTCAGAAATACACTTTTTTAAAAAAGGTTTCCACAATTTTGGCCACTAGTGTACATTGGGGTGTCTTTTTATATATTTCTCCCTTTTGTGAATGCTCCCTACTTAGTTTCAGTAAAAAGTCAACTAAGAAACAGTGTTTGGAAACTTTCCGTGGCCTCTTTTGCAGGCCATACTGCATTGTATATAATATATTCATCTTATTTGCTCCTACTAAGCTTCTTTAAAATGCCATTTGGAATCTTTCCTTTACATCTTTTTAGGTTTCTGGAATGATGGAAGTCATTGCTCCTGAAGGTATTTGCATTAAACAATGCATTTGAAAGTACTTTCTTATAGCTCCTTATATTCAAAAAAACAAACAAACCCTACCCTCTTTTTTTAAAAAAGGAAAAAGGCTTAAAAGGAAGAGGGTAGGGTTTGTTTGTTTGTTTGTCATAAGAATTCTTCATAGGTTTTTTTGTTCTTAATGCTTTTATCAATATTCCAGAGCTAAGAGTGCAACTCTATATGTGTCCACTTGGAAGTAAGTCCCATTAAGGCTGTGTACAGATTACCAGCTTAAAAAGCAGCTGTGTCATTATTTTTCTCAATTCAGATGAAAGCTGGGTTGGAGGGGGGATGCATCAAAATGCAGTATTTCATAAGAAATGACAGGATAGATATGTGGGGGTAACACCATGTGCACACCACTTTCCAAACTAGTGAAGGGAGTGCTGTGCATGCAGAGCAAATGGGATTGAATACAGAGCTTCTGGAAGGACAGATCCTGAAGCTGAGGCTCCAATACTTTGGCCACCTCATGAGAAGAGAAGACTCCCTGGAAAAGACCCTGATGCTGGGAAAGATTGAGGGCACAAGGAGAAGGGGACGACAGAGGATGAGATGGTTGGACAGTGTTTTCGAAGCTACCAACATGAGTCTGACCAAACTGTGGGAGGCAGTGGAAGACAGGAGTGCCTGGCGTGCTCTGGTCCATGGGTTCACGAAAAGTCGGACACGACTAAACAACAACAACTTACAGAAGTGTGCATAGAACTATAGCAGGCTGCAACTGGATAGCCACTGCCTTGGAAACAAACCTCGTTCAACTCAATGGGACTTACTTTTGAGTACACATGTAAAAGATTGCATTGTTATAGAAGTTATTGGCATGAATGTGCCCATTTTCACCTGTGAATTGTGAAATTGCTATTCCTGTTCTGTGGAGAGTTGTGCTACTCAATGAAAACATGTGGACAGCAAATGTTTCACCGTCCTTCTCTTAAACAAGAGCTACACATCCTGTGTTGTGTTTTAAATTACAGAAATTCCCCTGCATCCAAGTCACTTGCATATATTGAAATGTGATGTAGGCAGGGTTTATATACATAGTTTCCCAAATTAGTTTTTAGCCAGTTGTTAGTCTTATGGCACAAATTGTAATAAATAAAAGATTTATACTTCTATGGTAGGCATGGATATATTAGTCAAGTTGTACCAAGGATGGCAAAGTTTAGAGGAGAAGTGGAGGTAAAAAAATGTGGCTTAATTGTGCATATCCCCCAACCCTAACCAGGAGGCAAACACTTGGAAGAACATAAAACACAGAAGCAGGGCTGTCAGGAACTATACCGTGCCTTTGGAACTTCACAGTTAATTCCAGTTCCTACCCTTGGACATTGATTCTAGGTCAGAGGAACAGGGACATCAGTCATAGGCCTCAGAGAGCACAGAGGTGACTGCAGAAGGTGCAGTGGATAGAAGGACTTCTGCCACTTCCCAAAGGAGGAAGAGAGGTGTGGTGGTCGGTGACTTTCTACTGAAGGGGACAGGGATAGCGATGTGTGGACTTGATAGGATGTCCCAGGAGGTGTGCTTTCTTGTAGGTCAGGGACGTCAAGCTAAAGTTGTTGGGCTTTTTAAGATGGGGCGCCATAAATCACTAAACAAGTAGTAATTACGGCAGCGGTAACTCCTTCTTCTGTTCTTGTATTCGTGTGCGAATGAAGAACAGAGCGAGGGGCTGGGGCTGGATGCTCCTTTCCCCCCGCAGAGGAATATGAGCCTGCAATCGACTGCTATGAACTGGGGATCGACTTTTCGATCGCTGTCGACCGGTTGGACATTCCTGTTCTAGGTGCAAAGATTCAACCTGTGACAGAGAGGTTTCCAACTCTCAAGCCCACTGACCATTACCCCTTTCTTTTGACCCATATGGATACAAAATGATACTAACAAACACAGTCTTCAATGTGTTGCAAGGGACTATGAGACTCTGGGTGGGAAGCTGAAAGGATCCTATGACACAAGTGTTTATTTCATCATGCCTTCCTGTTGAAGGTCATGGCCCAGGAAGAGAAAGAAAAACACGAAGTAAATAACTGACTGCACAGATGGTGTCATTGGGAAAGATTTGGCTTCCTGGACCATGGTCTCCACTTCCATGAAGAAGGACTTCTGGCAAGAGATGGTTGGACCTGACAGCAGTTGGCAAAAATGTGTTAGGAATCTCACAAACTTTATCAGGAGAGCTTTAAACTGAATCCTAAGAGGGAAGAAGACAATATTTCAGAGCACAGGGGGACACCAAGTACTGGGGATAATAACTTTGTTGGTGTACAGGAACCTGCTTATGGGCAGGGGGGGGAAACCAAGAAGGAAGCAGCTTGAGGGAATGACTTTCCCATTTTCTCTATACTAATGCATAGGGCATGGGGAATAAACAAGATGAACTTGAGCTCTGGCATTACTGAAACTTAGTGGGATGAGATACAGGACTGCAATGTGGTAATTGAGGGATATAACTTATTCAAAAGGAATAGACCAAACAGGAAGGAGTAGCGTGGAATGTAAAGGATGTGTGCACCTGTGAGGAGATCCATGACCTGGAGCATGAGAGTATGGGGAGAGCATTTCGATAAAAACATGTAGGGGAGGGAAACAATATGTCTCCTAAGAATTTTTTTTTAAATTAAATGCATCTCAAAAGTTTATCAATTTAATGTTATACTCTGTCATGCTGAATTTATACATTGAAAACATGCAGGTCTGATTTAAGGATATCATGCAAAATACACTCAAACGTTTTGTTTTAGATGGATTTGTCCTAGAAACACGTTTGCCTTTGCCAAGGTAAGGAAAGGAAGATGGGTTCTTGCCATTGTTCAGTTTATCCCTCTGAGAATGTGTGATCAGACCCCAACCTTCCCAGTTTCAGCAAGGTGGTAGCCTTACGTGCCTTCAAGGCATATCCTAGGACTGGCTTCCTCAAACTTGGCCCTCCAGATGTTTTTGGCCTACAACTCCCATGATCTCTAGCTAGCAGGAAGAGTGGCCAGGGATGATGGGAATTGTAGTATCAAAACATCTGGAGGGCCTAGTTGGAGGAAGCCTGTCCTAGGATATTTTGGTCTCTTCTTTCCCTGCATTCTTTTATAAGACACTAGCAGTTCTGTCCTCCTGACCATCTCTACAAGTTGAAAATAAGGCCATGTACACATTGCCAGCTTAAATAAAGTCAGGGGTTTTGTGTTTGTGGGTGCACTATATGAGTAGGTATGTTTTACACACAGGGAGAGATAAAATAAAACTCTTAAAATAAAATAGGGAACAGTTCAGTTAAAGAGGATTTGTCAGAGGAAAGAGACTTCTCTAACTCCCCCTACCCACACTGACATCAGACATGTAGAACCAGCCCCAACTCACAACCTCAAATGTACACACCTCGGTTTCACTACACATTCAGTACTGCTACCATTCTCAAATTGGAATGAAGCTGGCTTGCAATGAATCACATGAAAGTGCAGTATTTTTACAAGAAACTACAGGATAGCTCTAGATTGTTGCTAATTCCATGTGGGCATGGATTCAAAACCCAGTGGAGCAGTGCAGTGGAGATGGTCATGTGCACAGCCTAAATCCAGCTGATTGAATGGAATATACCGGTACGTACGTGGAAGTATTCTTAGGACTACAGCTGAAAGACCGGAGTGCATGTTACATGAAAATACTGTAGCACATGTACAAACTATTTTTAAAGAAAAGCTGTGAAGGTCAGTTGCCTGTTCTGAACAGGGTTGCA
The DNA here is from genome assembly GCF_965207765.1 of Zootoca vivipara. Classification (NCBI taxonomy): domain Eukaryota; kingdom Metazoa; phylum Chordata; class Lepidosauria; order Squamata; family Lacertidae; genus Zootoca; species Zootoca vivipara. Next base: position 17,797,891 of record NC_142582.1, read on the forward strand.
CTCCTTCCTGAAGAACCACATATGTAGCTTACAGGTGATCCAGGATCCATATTTGTCACTAGAGACCCAAGCAGCCTCAGTAGCTCAGAGCAGCTTTAGCTGGTGTGCCAATCATACCCGTCCTTGGACAGGGATAGCTTGGCCACAGAGGTGCATGCAATGATAACCTCAGGGTTGGGTGGTTGCAAAATGCTCTGTGTAGACCCATAATTGGTCCACAAACTACAGGCTGGTGCAGAATGCTGTGACTCAGCTGCTATTAGGAGCAACCTACCTCCAGCATGTAACATGGCTGTTTAGGGATTTGCACTGGCTGTCAGTTAGCTACGGGCCAAGTTTGAGGTATTATTATTATTATTATTATTATTATTATTATTATTATTATTATTATTGTATAAAGCCTTTAACAGCCTTGTGCGTGTTTACCCAAGAGACTTCCTTTTCCCATTATCATCCTGCCTGAATACTTAGGACATCAAGTAAGGCCATTTTATGGGTGATACATGCCCTCGGAGTTCATTTAGGCAGAGGTGGAAATAGTGGGAACCACGGAAGGAAGAGATCACGTCCTCTTGGGGCTCACTATATATAGGAAAAGGAAAGCTGAGTGTAGTGGATACATATTCTGAACTTTAAGAAATATGATTTCAAAAAAAATAATGAACTGCTGGTTGTGATCTCATGGTCAGAAATACTAAAAAAGCAGAAAACAAATAAGGTAGCATAGTGTTCTGCAGTGCAAAGCTTACTGGACTAGTCTACAGTGCTTTGGCTGTGATGAATTCTTATACCGTACTCTATTATGTCAAATATGAGAGGTAGGCTAGGATGCAAGCTGATTTTTAAGCATTATATCATCTTGAATAATCTGTTCCTTATATATGCAACTCATTTTATTGTCTTATATAGGCTTAGTGGCTTAGGAAGGACTGATTTAATGAAGGTAAAAGTTTTTATTTCAAATTTGATATACGTTTATCTTTAAAAGGAATTGATATGTTGGTATTTAATGGTTTCTTGATGTTTTGGTTTTAATCAGTTTGTACTGATCAAGAGTCATATCTGTGTTTCAGTGTTTTATTGCAACTTATGGGAATTCTCAGTAGTCAGAGAAATCACGGTGAAGAATTTTAGGCAAAATTTCCGGTACATGGCAGGTCTTGTGGTTGGTTCTTACTTTTGTCTTTATTGCAGGAACAGAAGACTAGACAAAATGGAAGGTTGCATGTGTTTGGTCCTAAAGGTAAATCTGCTGAGCTTTTCAAAACTGCGCTGATTTTTAACCACTGCTTTCAAACTGCACCGATTTTTGGGGTGGGGTGGGGGGTTCTTAGAATTCTGGATGCTGGTACAAAGGTGCTAGTAGTTTAGAAAAATCATACTGGTAATTAAAACCAGGGACGAAACTAGGCTTTAATTATAACTCAAAACAAATTGCCAGTTAAAGAATAGAAGGCATTCCTTCGTAAGCATTAGTATTTGGTTGATTTACCTAATTTCATTAATCCAGCAGAATCCCCAATGCAACTTACATAAAATAATGCATTGGAGAAGTTTGTGGTTGCTTCTACTCTTTCTGGTACATGGCTTTGCTCTAGAATAGAAGCCTTACTTTCTTCTCTCTGCCTCCTGCTCCACTTTGCAGCACTTTTTAAGGTCTGTGGGCATCGGAGACACAGAAGCCAGCACAGAAACTGGGCCACAGATGAGCAATGGTGGTTGAAACATCTGTTGCTTCCTGACCTGTGTGCCACTTCTGTTGCCTGATCTGTGTACACACCTAGATATTATGTTAGTCGTGTGAACACTGTTACCACATACATTTTGTAAGTAAATAACCATGTGGGGCTGCGATAGCTCTTTCTCCCCACCTTCCTGATTCTATGTTCCTCCCCCCACCAAAAAAATCCCTTCCCCCTAAAATGCCTCCCTTCATTAATTCATTCTTAATTCATTCAATTAAGATCACATCTAATTTCGCCCTTATTCCTTTGCCCTAAATAAATATTAAGTCTAACCTATTCATTCCAACGGTTGTATGTTGGTCAGCCCCAGCAGTGATTGGAAGCCCTTAGCCAATAGTCTTTTAATCGGAATTGGGCTAATGAGCAAGAATCGAGGGTTTTCCGTGTGATTTTTTTGAGGGAAATTTGCCTTGCAGTGGAGGGAACAGGCTAGAACAAAACCACTGGCTCAAAGAGATGTTGTAAATTGTTAATTAATGTTAAGAAAAGCTTGGGAAACTATATTACATTTATTGCTTCATTAAATTTAAAATTACTTTATTTATTTTTGGGGGGGTAGGGGATAATCTGAATGTGTATCAGTTGAACCAAATATTTCAATTTATTTTGTTTTTAGAAGAAGTAGTCCTTGAACCTGTTAAAAGAATTCCACGGTAAGATCTATTGTGCACCTCATATATGATCTGCCTTCTTAACCAGTCAGAGAAAGATAGTGCAATTATTCGTCATAGATTACACAATCCTTTGCATGTTTACTCACGTATGTCAGTGGGGCTTACTTCAAAGTAAGTATGTGTGGGATTGCAACCTCTCTTATATTTAAAGAACTAGAAACACATATCTTTCTACTTTAACCTTTTGATTGTCAACATGAGTGTATATATCACTAGATAAGTACTATCATTACTCTCACTTAAGTTGGGCTTTCTTTCCAAATAAGTATACTTCTGATTGCGACCCAAATATCAACTATGAAGAGGGTATTCCAGATGCTGCAGTCCAATACTGATTATTGTTGGCTAGCTGAATCAAATTCTTTCAGTTTGAGTTTCACTTTTGAAAAAGCTGAGTTTCTGTAATAATATATCCTTGCTCTATAGTGCTGCATGTTTCAAAATAAGTTTTTAGAAGAAGTTGTATTGATTGCTCCCCAGCTTGAATCATGTATTTTATGCACATACTCTTATTTGACTTGTTACTAATTCAAAATCAGCCCTTGATCTTGGATTCTCAAAATGTACTTGAATACAAGAAAAGAATAAATAAATAAAAGCCTGCAGCAGTTGGTTAGAATCTGCATTTTAGTGGAATTATTATTCTGCAGTTGATGTCAATACTTTTTTGTGATGGTTCTTTTCCTTCCTTCCTTCCTTTATTATTTTTTTTAATCCAAGGCAGCATGGGATGTGGAAATGAATCTATAAGCAGACCTTACACTCCATCAAAGCAGATCTTGTTACGTGCAGCTAAATCCGTAGAAAAGCAAGTCTCACTTCATTTGCGTTCTTAATTAATTTCATTATGAGAAGAAATTGCTGACAAAAATTTTCAAACAAGTAACCACTGTCCTATTGTAGATCCCAACAAGTTCTTGAGGCATGTGTGGAAGAAAGTGTGGCTTGGTCTGTGTATTTTGCTCATCATGGGGTGCTGCCAAAACACACACACACACGGTGAATTATTCCTGCTCCAGCTGTGACATTTAGAAGCACAGAACTCAGTTGCCATGTTGAGGGCTTCTGCACCTTGATCGTCTGTAGCTATTGGTGACATACATTGATGGTGGTGTTCTGCATGGGATGTGCTTCCAAATGTTATAGGCAGGAATCTCTTTATCACAAGATTTTGGAGGTCTCTCCATGGCAAATGTAACATGTGCAGCAGCCTTCAATCATCCACTGGGAAATATGAAATCCGTTCTTGTCACTCAAGATTAATTGGCAGCAGATGGGCAAAAGATAAAGTTGAAAGAGAAGGCAGGCTAAGTTGAAAAGTCATAACAAAGAGGTTATGCCATTTATCCGGGAGCTCCATATGGCTGGGTGGCGCTGTAAAGGTTTGCTAGCCTTCAAACTGTCTCAATTTTTTTCTGAATCATTCAGGAATGTTTCAGCGTAGAACAGAATGAGGCGGTCTCTAGCAATTGTGGAACTCCATGTAACTTGAGCTTGTTCTCTTCACATGGAATCATTTGCATGCTTGCACTGGCACAAGAATCAGGCAGCTCAGTACCAAATTAGATACGATGTTAACTTCATTTTTGTATCTAAAGTGCACACTTTTAAAAATGCACATTACTGCTGTGGGAGTTGATAGTTATAAGAAACCACTGCAGGCAAGGAGAAGGAGTTTAACCCTTGCCTCACCACTGCAGTCCCTATTTATTTCAAAAAGCTTCCTTCTGAAGCTGCTATTTGCATTAAGAGGAAATGCAAATAGCTTCAGAAGGGTGGTTTTTTGATCTGAAGATTGCAGTAGGAAGGAAGTCCTTCCCCTATTTCCTGTGATTTCAGTAACTATCCTAATAGTTATTATTTGCATTTTTAAGACATGCATATTAAATGCAAATGATGCCTTTAGCATCAAGTCTAATTTTGTTTTCAGATACCGATAACTATTTTTACTGAATACCACTCCAACTGTGTTGAACCTGGCATATACCTGAAAGCATATTATCTCTGTAGTCTCAAAAATGTGTGTTTGTGGTTTTTTTCGTCTTCCCTTGAATAACACTTGCAATATTTAGGGGGAATACTTTAAAAAGAATTGCAAGAAATAAAAATCCAAAGATGAGTGTAAGATTGCCTGACCGCATAGAAGAAGAGACAGGTGAGATTTATGTTGCATATGTTATATATATATATATACATATAGAACCTATGCAGTTCTGTGTTACTAGACTGCAGACTAGGAGAGTAGAGTTCAAATTATCCCTCAGCCATGTGCAGGCCAGATCCAAGCATTGTTTGAGAAAACTGATTTTCTAGATCCATTTCAGTTGGGGATTAGGCCCAGTTTTGCCATCGAAACTGCTTTGGTCATGATGACTTCTGTCAGAAGAGAGACAAAGGAAATGTGTCCTTGTAAATTCTCCTCGACCTCTCAGTGGCTTTCAGTGTCATCAGCCATGGTATTCTTCAGTAATGCAACAACAATGCATCAGTGGTAGAGTTATACTGGGCTGTCCATAAATCACTCTGCCCTATTAGTTGTTCTGTGATGCCTCCCTAATATCATCACATTACTACCATCTGGATGGGCAGTCTTGCACTGTAATGCAGCTAAAGTGGGGCGAAAAACAGCAACCCAGGAAATATTGTGTTACGTAAAGTTGCAGGGTTTCAGCGGGAAGTTACAGGAGGTGCACGGATTAGTAACAAAAGCAGCATGCCACCCTGTAGCCTTTGTAGGTGCAAACAGTATTAAAAGATAAATTGTGTATAATTGCCCTAAAACCACCATGAGCACAAATGAGTGCATCATAGAAAAGATATCTAGAAGGGGCCCAAGTCAAACCATTGGTTCATCTAGGCCAGTGATTAGTAGCTGCTTCCCAGGGTTTGTCAGGAGTCTTTCCCACCTTTGCTGGATTCGCTTAGTATCAAGCCTGGAATTTTGAGCATGCAGAGCATGTGCTTTATCACTGAGCCATGACCCCTCCACAGTTGAAAGTACCTTTGCTGAACATGATTCATCTTGATAAAGTGGTATCTACGTGAGCAGCAAGCATTCTGTATGCTTTCCATATCAAGAGGGAATCCTCACCAACTGTCTTTTCTTTGTCATCATTTATTTTGTAGTTCCATTTATTTTGTGTTCTCTCTACCTGCATTGATAGGCCATCTCCCAGTGGCAGTGATGCTCCCATGAAGCATTTTTAAGCGTGTCGGTGTCCTAATAATCTCTGCAGAGAGTGTGAGAGCACTATTCTATGTACCCTGGCCTTTACTTAAGCTCTGCACACATCAGAGCAGGAGTAGGATGCAGGTGGCACTGTGGTCTAAACCACGAGCCTCTTGGGCTTGCCGATCGGAAGGTTGGCGGATCGAATCCCCGCGGCGGGGTGAGCTCCCGTTGCTCTGTCCCAGCTCCTGCCAACCTAACAGTTCGAAAGCGCGCCAGTGCAAGTAGATATATGGGTACCACTGTGGCAGGAAGGTAAATGGCGTTTCCGTAAGCTCTGGCTTCCGTTAATGGTGTTCCGTTGTGCCAGAAGTGGCTTAGTCCTGCTGGCCACATGATCCGGATAGCTGTCTGTGGACAAACGCCAGCTCTCTCGGCCTAAAAAGCGAGATGAGCGCCGCAAACCCATGGTCACCTTTGACTGGACTTAACCGTCCAGGGGTCCTTTACCTTTTCCTTACCTTACTTCATAAGAGTTAATTTTCATACCTGCTAAGTATTCAATGATTAATTTGCTTTGAGACACCCATATTACCATATCTAGTATGAATTATTCTATATCTTTATAGATTATATTTTTTACAGACTACAATACGCTAATTGCCTATAGATTGTAGCATGCAGTTCTACAAGTGCTTCTCTCTCTGAAATGAAAGAAGATGAGGATTGCATGTACATTGTGGTTTCTGAGTTGAATTCAGTATCAGCTGACATAATGTGCACTTTTTTCTTGGCAGGAAAAAAATTACCTTTCTGTTACTATATGCTAGCTTCATTAGACTATCAAACATGTTGATATATGAAATAGTATGGATTTCTCTACCCTAAAGACATAAATTTGAGGGGGGAAACATTGTTGCTGTTGATTCGCGCTGCATTTTATCTCTTCTGCTTTCTCTTCTCCCAGAAATTCATAATGATCAACAATTAGAAACTGATTTACAGAGGCTGAATCATGAAACTAAGATAACTGAGGTGAAGACAGAATTGGAAGTCAATGGTTGGTTCAAACAAAATATATTTCTTTTGTTAATCTCTTTCAGCTATAAATTATGTCTAGATTTAGTTGAATGTAATATCAAAAAGGTATTTTATTGACTGATCGAGTGATGCCATTAATTTGTGTGTTTCATCTTAATTCGAACCTCATGGATATAGTGTAAGCTTCAATGAAAGGTACTACAACTAAGGAATACTTTTAACTTTGTCTTTATTGCTGCTGATCACCCTACTAAAGTATGCTTTAGCCCAAAATGTAGTAATGTTATGTTGTTGTTGTTTGTTTGTTTTTAATAAAATTTATACACTGCTGGACCATAAAAAAACTTCAAGCAGTTTACGAAAGGTGAAACAGCAAAATAAAGAAAAATCCACAACTTCACTTTAAAGCATACAAAAGTTAAAATACTAAAGTAGATTAAATTTTCTTTCTAAGCATCTGGGTAGGCTTGTCTAAACAAGAATGTTTTTATTATTGACCACTCTTCACCCAAAATTTCCATGATGGGTTGCAACGTTAAAAACCCAATATTAAAAGCAGTTTAAACAACTTACAATCACAAAAATAAGGTGGGTCCTAAAAATATACACCTCAGGTGTCAAAAGTCAGGTTAAAGAGATGGATCTTCAGCATTTGCCAGAAGCTGTTCAGTGAAGGTGTCAGATGAACCTCTGTGAGGAGGGAGTTCCACAACTTAGGGGCTGCCACAGAGAGTGCCCTCTCCCAGGCTGTCACCCTCCCCACAAGCCTCTGGGAGCTGAGGAACTCCCAAGAAGGCACCCTCTGCCGATCTCAGCGCTCAGTATCGTCTGTAGGGAAGGTTTTTTTTTTCAAATATTATGGTATGGGGGGAGAGATTCTGGTCTCCCCACAGCATCATTGCTATTTTTGGAGCTGTTCTTGTAGCATCACAGATAGATAAAGCAACATAGAGGCATTGCTCACCTTAACTTTCATAGTTCTGGGGTTTTTTTTGTTAATTACAGACATGAACAAAGGGAAGCCTAATACATGTTACAAAGAGCTTTATCTTAAAAGGAGCGGTTTCTTTTGAGTATGTGAGAAAGAAAGCAGATTGCCTTCTCTAAGATGGTGTCTGCCACTTATGGGGATACATGAATTGGGCCACCATCTTTCAGTTTCACTGTACCTTTATTTCTTTTTTATAATGCTTATACAGTGGTGCCTCGCTTAACGAATGCCCTGCTTAACGAAATTTCCGCTTAACGAAATGTTTTTTCTAGTGGAGGTTGCCTCACTAGACGAATTCATTTTACGAAAAATTCATCTAGCGAATCGCGGTTTCCCATAGGAATGCATTGAAATTCAATTAATGCGTTCCTATGGGCATTTTTTTTAAAAAAAATATATCGATGCATTCCTATGGGATTCGCTAGACGAATTTTTCGTTATAAGAAAAGACCCGTGGAACGAATTAAATTCGTCTAGTGAGGCACCACTGTAATAGCTGACAGGTAAACTGTTGCAAGTGGTGTGTTCTTCCTTCCTTTAAGGAAATTCTGACTTGTGCAGTTGCTCAACGCATATAGCCCTTTTTGCTGCTTTTGATTACTTCTTTGTGAGCTAGCTCTCATGTCATAAACTGTATGTGATGTCGTGGCTCATCCAACCCTACTAAATAAAAGTCTAGGCTCATGTGGATTTTAAAATTTGGGAGTGCCATCTGAGGACTGACGAGGCTGGCAGAGGTGTACCAAAGCAATGGAACCAAAGATACTTGGTATGTGAATTTCATGATCAAGACAGGAGGAAGAGATAGTAGTCCACATTTGGCAGAGCTGTCTGGAAAGGAGGGAAGTTGTATTATTATTATTATTATTATTATTAATAATAATAATAATAATATTTGAATTTATATACCACCCTATACCCAGAGGTCTCAGGGCAGTTGTATAGAGATTATGTGGATTATGTCTCTACTAGGCATCTAAAAAGGATTAATGGGGTACACATCCCGGATTTACTGGTAATTTAAATGGTGTTATATATAAAAGTTCTTTTGTCTGTTCTGAATCTACTGCCATTTAATGTTGACAGATGACAAAATATGGTTGGGTGGGGAACGGAGAAGGAAAAAAATCTCTTTATATACTCTTTCCACACAATGAATATATTTATAAACCTCTACCACAGGCACCCCCAAACTTCGGCCCTCCAGATGTTTTGGACTACAATTCCCATCATCCCTGACCACTGGTCCTCTTAGCTAGGGATCATGGGAGTTGTAGGCCAAAACATCTGGAGGGCCGCAGTTTGGGGATGCCTGCTCTATCATATACTCCTCGGTTGTCTTTTTCTAAGCCAAATACCCCCAAACACGCTAGTTTTCCCTCGTAGTGAAGTTGTTTCAACTCCTTAATTATTGTGGTTGTCCTACTGAAAGCAGGTGTGGAACAGTAGGTAGACTGGTGCAACTGAGCTGAAGAAGCATGGATTCAAATCCAAGCATGTGGAGATAAAGTAGCAAAACCCTTAGGGTTGGTGCCTCTTTGGAGAAAGGACAAAATAAAAACAGGATAAAATAAATCAGTGGGATCTAAAAATGCATGGATTTGACTAGATCGTATCCTGGGGGGTTTCATTGTCTGTTCACACTCTCTTTATTCTACTAACAATATCTGTGTTGAAATATTATTTAACACAGGATACAGTGAAATAGCAATAATTCAGAAAGTAGCCTTATGGCTCCTTAAAGACTAACATCTTGTAGAGGGGATGCTAAACCATGAATACTTACGCTATAATGAATGAGTCAGGACCCTCTGGTTTTTTTCCTGCTGCATGGCTAGCCCCTGAAATTTTTGGGAAAGGTAATCTAATTGGTCACAATTTTGCTTACAGAAATGTTTATTAATTCCTCTTCGTCTATAATATAATTTTTTTGTGTAGATGAAAACATGAAAAATTCCACAATTGTTGAAAACCTACCCAGTGGTGAGGTCAGTACTGAGAAGCCAAGGGAAGATGTGGCTAAAGAAAATGCTGACAAGAAGACACCAGAGAGTTCAGAGGACGAAAATAATGAACAAAGTGACTATGAAGTTGAAAAGAGAATTGCACCGCTACAGTTAATGGGAGAGGTACAAATACTCCCGCACCACCACCAATGATTAAGCAAACATATATTCTGGCAAAACTAGCCGTTCCTATAGGAGGAGTAAAGTTTTGAATACTTCTCCGTGTGATAAACATTGATCAAAATATTATTTAAAATCTAGATGATTGTAAAAGAGGTTAGATGCATACAAGACTGATTCTTAACAGAGCATAATAAGCATGACTGCAGTTAATACATCTAAAATGGGGTTTTTTGGTTAAATAAAAGGGAATAAGAAACTACAGTTGTACCTCGGAAGTCGAATGCCTTGCGAGTCGAATGTTTTGGCTCCCGAACACTGCAAACCCGGAAGTGTGTCTTCTGGTTTGCAAAAGTTCTTTGGAACCCGAACGTCTGACGCAGGTTCTGCAGCTCCCGATTGGCTGCAGGAGCTTCCTTGGTTTCTGAATGTTTTGGAAGTCGAACAGACTTCTGGAACGGATTCCATTCAACTACTGAGGTACGACTGTACTTGCCACTCTAGATAAGCAGCCTCTGGAAGAAAACAGCCTAGTACATAAGAGACTCTTCCTTCCTAGTGGTACATTGATGCATGTAGATCATCTGCAATATCCACAGTCTTTATGATGCTTTAGATCACTGCAGATGAGTTGGTAATGACATACGGTGTGTGGAGGAATAGATCTACGTGACAAAGTGCCAAGCATCATGTGTCCTCAGTTTGAAAAAGTTGTCATGCTGAAGCTGTCCAAACTGGACTTTGCATCGCAGGATCAACACCCTTGAGTTGACTTGAGTGCAGGTTGAGTCATATTGGCTCGTATTTGTATTAATCTGCATACTTTTAAATTTTCTTTATAGTTTCTGAAGGCAATAATGGAGCAGAAATACAGCCTTGCAAAAAAGCTTTGTCAGATGAGTAAGTTCTGTAAAAGATTTTTTTCTGACTTGCATTGTTTCCCCAAATCTGTTTCCTAAGTTGTGACATTCCATTTAACACAGGGGTGGGGAACCTTCTCCAACTGGAAGCCCATTTTGACAATCACAGTCAAGAACTCCATAGTGCTGTTCATAAGCCCTGGCAGATTCCTCGCTTCGCAAGGAACAACCAGGAGCACACTTTTAAGGCAGGCATCCCCAAACTTTGGCCCTCCAGATGTTTTGGACTACAATTCCCATCTTCCCCGACCACTGGTCCTGTTAGCTAGGGATGGTGGGAGTTGTAGGACAAAACATCTGGAGGGCCGCAGTTTGGGGATGCCTGCTTTAAGGCATAATTGTTCACTTGTGGCCTCATGATGTTCGATGAGAAGCAGGTGAGTGTGGTATGAAGAGATGGCCTCACGGGCCAAATTTGGACTCATGACAGGCATCATTAAGCCCACCAGATATGATTGTCTTTCTGCACCCACAGGAATTCTTTTTGGGGGGGAGGAGTCTCAAAGTAAACACTCCAAATCAATAAACATACATAACAATAATATTTGGACCGAGCACGGATGAGGCCTCAGTAGACATGGCCTCGGGGTAAGAAGAGTCTGCCCCAGCCTTTTAGTGCTACTTGTTTCAGTATCAGAAGCTTAAATGCTGAATAAGCATTATGCATTAAAAGTGAAAGGCACAGAGGAGAATTTGTTCCTTCTGTTTTCCTGTTTTCAACCACTTCCTGTATCAATTAACAGAATGGTAACTTGCGAAACTAGATAATAGCATGAGGTTCATTAATGTCATTTATATATAAAAAAAGTTAATAGCAGCATGGGGGCTCTGATGAAGATTATGACCATGCCATATGGGGAAGTGGTTTTTAACCCCCCCCCCTCCTCTTCACCACAGACTTGATGCACCTGCAAACTGTTTGCCCTCCCCTGTGGCACAAGAGAGGAAAGAGTTAACCCCCACTTTGCATGCCATATTCATGATTCTGGAAAAGAGTGGAATGCTTTTGTATATTTCATGTTATCATTGGTTTGCCTTGATGAAACATATTGGCAAGTAATTTCTAGGGTGCTTCCAGATCAGAGTTTGTTGTTGAATCGGAGATACCGTATTTTTCGCTCCACAAAACGCACTTTTTTCCTCCTAAAAAGTAAGGGGGAATGTCTGTGCGTCTTATGGAGCGAATGCATGGTCCCTGGAGCTGAATTGCCCAGGGGCGAAAAGCAGATTGTGCTTTTCATTTTTAAGAAAGAGCTAAAGGCTAACAAGAGGGAAAGAGAACCCACTCAGCAGCAGATTGCAAGAGATCGGGAGGGAGATAAGAGAAGCTAGCTCCCTTCCCGGCCCCACCCCCTTGCCCAGGCCTCCATTGTTGTGTTTCCCCAGCGACATGTGACTGGCTGATTAGATTATCTGTCTGGAAACTGTAGAAATGGCTCCCTTTCCTTTCCTAAAGAAGCTGCAGAACTGTGAGTTGAACTCCATAAAAACAGGATTTTCCCCCTTTGCAAGGTAAGCTGCACAACTTTGAGCTGATGCTCAAAAAAATTGGAGCTTTCCCTTTTTGCAAAAAAAGCTGCACAACTGTGAGGTGATCCTCAAAAAATGGAGCTTTCCCCCTTTGCAAACAAAACTGCACAACTGTGAGCTGATACCCCCAAAAAACGGGGCGTTTCCCATTTGCAAAAGAAGCTGCTTTGAGCTGATGCTGAAAAAAATGCTGGAAAAAATGGAGCTTTCCCCCTTTGCAAAAAAACTGCACAACTGTGAGCTGATCAAAAAAAAAAATACCCAGGGCTTTCCCTGTTTTTTGGGACGCATCTTTTGGTCAGGTGCGTCTTATGGAGCGAAAAATACGGTACTTTTATGAGAAATATATTTTCACTTCTATGAAGTAGGTCAAACTATTATTGCAAAGTCCTATTTTCTGTTTCATCCTATAGATATCAATAATATCTCCTCCTTTTATCAAATTCCAGTTCTGATATATGAACCAGAAAACCCTGAGGCCCTGCAGTTTCTTCCACTTATTGAGAAAAAACTAGTATTAGGTAAGTGCTAAAACTGTAAATACTGAATACTATTATACAATTGAGAACTATATTATATTTTATAAGTGTTTTTACAGATCAGTGTACACCCAGCCAAGGAATCTGCCCCTGTGCTCCTTTTGGCACTATTGAAAGAAGACATTCCAAGAGGTCCCTGTCCATTGCTTCTTCCCTTAAGATATAAACACTTCCTGGATTCAAGGGAAGCAGCACCACTAGCAAGTAACATGGGAAGCATGCAGAAGGGCTGTGGCTGATGCCTGTCCCCAAAAAGAGAAGGGAGGAAGGAAGAAGGGAGCCCACGATGCAAGCCAGGAAATGCACAGATTACTTCCTGAAAAGGTAGTTGCAAGAGTGACTTACCTTTGTATCTTTTATATTTCCACGTTAGAAAGCGAACGTGCTGCTAGAGAAGATGAAGAAACCGGTGAAGGGAGCAGTGAAGAGGATAGCAATACAGATAAAAGTGACACTGAAAGTGAATCAAGTTCTGGAGATTCTGATAAAGATGCTTAGAAATTTGAAGAGACCATGAATACGTGTGTTCTTAATCATCTTTTCTTTGAAATGCACATATTAAAATGAGCTGGATTAATTAGAAGAATCCTACCCCCAAAATATGTTTTTTTCATGCTTAACCTTGCTTTCAGTGCTCCCCTGTTGCCATCAAGCTGTTATTGTTACTGCCATAAGCAACTCCTGAAAGTTTTGTCGCTGATCAGCAATTTGTGAGGTGAAAAGCTCCAGGGGCTAACATAAAAAGTGTTCCGTTCTGTTGATTCTAGTAGCCCAAGCTTCAGGGCTAGCCGAGCACACCTCTTCCTGGCACAAGACTAGCACAGTGTGTTGGCATACAGGACCAGGGGTTTATTGGTGTTGAAAGTACTGTATTCATGCAGATCTATTGTACCATCAAATCTAGTGTGCACATCAATTTTCAAAACCTTGAAACCCAAAAAGTATTTGCTTATGTCAGCAGTGTTTTTCAAGCTTGCAATTGAATCTAATGCGCCATCAAATCTAAGGTGTACCCTAATTTCCGTAACATAATTTGGGCAAAAACAGTGCATTACATTCGAGTAAATAGGGTACAATGCAAGAGTTCTGTGGGTGCCAGGTGCAACTTTTTGCTGCAATTTCTACGTCTCTTAACGATTCAGCTCAGCACCTATCCTCTTACTCTCATTTCTGCCCTCTTCTCTCTCTGTCCTACTCTCTTAAAGCACCGGCATTTGTAAAAGCAGTGCTGACAGACAGGTGAATATTTGGGTCTCTGTGGGCATTTGTATGCAACAATTCCAAGAAGTTATGAGAACTCCAGGAGACTGCAGTATCCATTATCACATTATTTTTCAGCAGTTTTCCTGGGGCTTGTCTGTATTTGAGGTTTTATATCAGTGAGGCAATATATTTCCTTGAGTAACAAATGGAGCTGCAACCCCCCCTCCTCTCTCTCTCTCTCTCTCTGTCTCTCTGTCTCTTTCTCTCTCTCTCTCTCTCTGTGTGTGTGTGTTATATAACCCCAATTAATCAAGCAGCAAAATTATACCAATAGAAAGTTGTTATTTTATCTGTGAAGGAGTCTATCAAGATTTTGATCAGAGTATCACCAAAAGCACATTTCCTTCCAGACATTGTCTATTACAGGCTTCCTCAAACTCGGCCCTCCAGATGTTTTGAGACTACAATTCCCATCATCCCTAACCACTGGTCCTGCTAGCTAGGGATCATAGGGGTTGTAGGCCAAAAACATCTGGAGGGCCAAGTTTGAGGAAGCCTAGTCTATTAGCATTAAATGAGTCCTCTTCCCATCTCAGTGTAGCGGTGCTCTGCATACAATGCTGTATAATATAATCTGTTTATGAAGGCACTGATAAACCACAGCGTATTTTTGGTAGATTGGATTTTCTTTTTTTCCTCCCTTCCCTAGATAGGTTGGGTACAATAATTCTGAAGCGGGTCTGTTCTTAGCCCGTTCTTCGATTCCAATTAGACATTGCAGTTCTCGGCCTGTAAGAGCTTTATATGTTGTTGTATAGCAGTAACAGCTGGAAAGCTAGGAGGTAACTCTAGATTATAGGCCTGGTCTTCTGGGACAGTATGATCCCAGTGCACTCATTATTGCCAAATTGCCAATGTAGAAACCTCATCAGGCCACAGATCGGACTTGCCTACAGGAGCAGCACCATGCACAGGTAAGGAACCATCTAATTAACTACAAGTATTTCCACTGCCATCATCTTATAAATGTGTACTTAATTTTAGAAAAAGAATGTTCAGATTTAAAACATAAGGGTACTTAAGATCAGCTCTGAGATTGGCACTTTTAAATTGGCATGGCGTTCTTTGCATTATCATTGTGCCAGAAGTAGTTTTCAAATAAAAATGTCTATTTTTACTTCTTTGACTGTAAGATCAGCATGGGATCTAGAGGCCTGGTGAAGTATCCTGTAATTTTTCTTGAAATACCACAAATCCACCAGTAAAGTTCCTATAGTTCCATAAAACTAAAATTTATCAACCATGCTGTTCTTTTATAATTCTGGAGGTGCTGCTTATACTTGTTAAGGAAATAGATGTCATTGTGCTCAATGTATTTGTACATGGGTAACAAATATTCTTAAGAAATAAGTTATAGCAACTACTAGAGGGAATGCTTGTTCCCTCCATACAAGTGCTGAATATCAAGAGAGCTCAATTGTATGAGGAAATATTAAACGTAAAGGGTAAAGGGACCCCTGACCGTTAGGTCCAGTCACAGACGACTCTGGGGTTGCAGCGCCCATCTCACTTTACTGGCTGAGGGAGCTGGTGTACAGCTTTTGGGTCATGTGGCCAGCATGACTAAGCCGCTTCTGGCGAACCAGAGCAGCACAAGGAAACACCGTTTACCTTCCCGCCAGAGCGGTACCTATTTATCTACTTGCACTTTGACGTGCTTTCGAACTGCTAGGTTGGCAGGAGCAGGGACCAAGCAACGGGAGCTCACCCCATCATGGGGAATCGAACCACCGACTACCTGATCGGCAAGCCCTAGGCTCTGTGGTTTAGACCACAGATTATTAGGCCCAGACTATTACTTTCTTCTTGAGTAAAAAGTAAATTTAAAATATTTAGTCGTCATCGTTGTCCTGTAGGAGCGACTTTGAAACATTTTTCAGGGAAAGGGGGTGGGGTGGGGTGGACTCCAAGTTTCCTTTCCTCACTGCAGTACTTAAGGTAAGCCCCCATACTACTTAAAGGATCCTTGAGGGTTAGAATTGGGATTGTATTGAACTTGAAATGTAGACTTGTCCCTGGAGAGCATGTGTACCAACTCTCAGTTGTGGCATCTTGATAGCCAAGAGAGATACCATGTTAAACAAACAGAAGGGTGAATAAATGCATCGATGGATTAAGCCATTGAGGATTACCAAGAGGGGTGAGGGGCAAGGTGTCAGGGAGCTTGGTGCAGAGTGGGAGCAGAGATTGGCTCCACCACTGTGCACACCCGCTGCTGAGTTCCCTGCGCCTCTCCCATCTTGCAGAAACAGTGATGACACTTGGAATCGGGAAGACAGCTGAGGAATCCTAACATGCTTTGCCAGCCCCTCCTGGATTAACCTACCTCACAGAATTGCTGTGAGGGCAAGGAGGGATGCCAAATGCTCTGTCTTGAGCTTCTTGGAGAAAGGGTGGAATAGAAATCCAACGTAATGAAAAAATAAAATAAAAAAGCAGCAGGAAAGAGGAACCCAAAAGTTGCTACATTTGGTGCAGCTTCAATGATACCCTGTTATTCTGTGGTGTTTCAAGGTCTTACCACTGGATGAGTAAACAGGCGGCATTGGTGAGAGAGGGCTGGGAAGGTTTTTTCAACAGGTGCATGTAGTGGCGGCTGTTGGAACAGATAGTTGCTACTAGAGCATTTTTACCATATGGAGCCCATACGTGCAAGATCCATGTGTTAACTTATTTCAATATGCCAGCAATTGCTATTCTCAACCCTTGCTTCAGTGTAAATAGGCAGGGTCAGAAGGTTATCACTACTCCAATCAGTAATTATTGTGTGCTAAGCCTGATGCCTTTTGCAGCGTGTGACAGTTGAGAGGTCATTATGGATGCATTCATGTTGGGGGAAATGTCAAACTCGACATAACATTTATAGGACCACATAGTCCTGATGCATATTTATATTGACATAATGGGGCCTTGGTGTCTGTACAAGGTGTTCAGGTGATTCAAGTGCCTGAATCTGAGAGGCATCACTCTCTAGCAATAAGAAATGTGATGTTTCAAATTGGTTGAAGACCTTACGTATTGCAAATTTCTGAACAGTAATTAAATATTTACAGTAAGTTCACAATCTGATATTGAGATATAGCGCCACCTGGGGGAAAGCTCATGTCTCAGAAAACACTTTTTAAAAAATGGTATTTCTTATATAATGGGTGTATAATAGTTCTGTTGGTTTTAAGTCCCACTTTTTATTTATTGTGGATTATGCTGAAATCTGTTTCAGCAAGAGTGCTTTGCTTTAAACTGTTGTTTATGAAAAGTGATTTGTAATTACCAATAGCATTTCTGGGTGTTTCATTTTCATAATAATCGTTTGTTTTGGGAGACCCATAATTGAGGATATTATTTGCATAAGCTGCTGTGGCTTTCCCTAGACATTTACTCAGAAGTTCAAAGCTCCTGCAGAATCAAATGCCGCCATTCACATCTAAGAACTGCTTTCTTAATGCTTGCTCCTCCTTAAGTCTGCGAGTACTCTAGCCAAAGTGTCATGTGTTTATCCTGGACAAAAATAAAATTATCATTAATAATTACTTCTTAAAAAAAATACATTGTAACATTGTTTAATGTCCCATTCCTGCCATGGTTAAAAGAGAAATAAATCTGGAAGGGGGCGTCAGCCTTCAGTTGGGAGCAGTTTGGGGATCTTAGATATGTTGTTTAGTATGCTAGTGAGTGAAGACCTTGATAAGAAGGTGTCTCTCAGTGCTCTGAGCACAACCCCTGGTTTCGAAGGACCAGCTGCCACCATGTGGGGCGCTTTCCATCCGCAAATGCATTAGTATTTAACGGGCATTCCTTGTGGCGGTGTCTGCAATGCTTCTCTGGCCGTGGCCTATTTCTTTTTTTTCCTATCCATGAGGTCTGACGTCCAAAGAGGACATCCCTCCCATAATGGACCCTTGTGACAAACTGTGACATTTTACCGCGGGCCTAAGTAATAAATGTCCAGTGAGAGAAGGCCCTTGGGTTGGATCAACACCGCTTTTGCAAAAGGTTAAGCACTCGCTGCCTCCTCCTTCGTCTCAAACCCCCTTTTCCATGGAGTTGCTTTCATTTTTTTTCCTTCGGCAAATCAGCGTCGCTTTGGTTACCCAGACCTCCGTTGCGCTAAGTGCTGCTGTCCGACGTGCTGAATCGATGGCTCACGGTGCACGAGCCCGCCCTGCATCTTTCGGAACAATAGCCTGCTGTGAGCCATACGGTGGCCATTATCTTTGGGTGCCTGCCGCGGAATGAACGTCAGGGGATCGGCTTATTTGCTTTCTTTTTTCCTTATAAGAGAGGAATGTTTGATAAAATAAATCATCGTTTGATTTGTATAAGTACCGTAGGGCTCAGTATTGCGAGAGCACACTTGCTACATGGCATATGCTAGCGAGAACCTGTCGTAACACACATCACGCAGGTGGTAGGATTCTATCTTGGTGTTAAGCTCCAGGTTGGGTGCGAGGGCACCCTGAAATTATGAATACACAGGTTTGTGTAGCGGAAGACTACCTTTGACACACAAAAAAGCATTATATGTAATATGTACAGTACTTGGGATAGGGCTCCAAGTGCTCAGACATTTCTCCTGTACCGCAAAGTGTATTCAGATGGGCAGGCTACAAATCATAAAATTAATATTATTGTTGTTGTTGTCTTGCCTCAGTTCTGCAGACCTCCCAGTGAAGGTGGTAACTTCGTTTTCACGAAGGAGTCTTTCAGAAAGGAGATATGGCTGACACCTTTACACAGTGTTGCTGTTTGGCCTCTGGTAGAAATCTTTCACGCCCATAGCACGCGCGCGCGTGTGTGTGTGTCCCCACAACATTGTGTATTTTCCCTTAGACAGGCGCTTGTTTCTTCATCTGGTTAGTTGCTTTCTAGCGCTCGAGATAAAACGTCCTTCATGTATTGGCAGAAAGTGGAATATTTTAAAACATTTATTAAAGCTCCGGATGCTATTGGGGGACACAGGCTTCTCTTCTCCCCTTCAATTTTATTTTTTAGCGAATGGGTGCAGTAAAGAAACTGAGTTTGATATGCGTGAGTGTGTTGCTAAATCGGAGTCCTCTAACAACAAAGCGGCTTTGTAAACGGACTAGATGCAGAGCAATCCCGTCTTTGATTCCTTGGTGCCCCCCAGT
Organism: Zootoca vivipara; assembly: GCF_965207765.1. Taxonomy (NCBI): domain Eukaryota; kingdom Metazoa; phylum Chordata; class Lepidosauria; order Squamata; family Lacertidae; genus Zootoca; species Zootoca vivipara. The sequence continues at coordinate 17,817,018 of NC_142582.1, forward strand.
GGACAATTCCAAAATAATTATTCAAGCTTTGGATTCCCGCCCCCTTCGTAGACGGCAATAAATGGACGGTGGGCTTTACAAAAATTCTCTAAGCTCCTCCAAATGAATTGAGAAGGGAAGACACCCCCCATCCTTCTTTTTAAGACGATTGTTCAACAGTACGACCAACATGTTCCGAGCGTTAATAAGGTTGCTATCAGAGAGAAGCGACCATCAACCCAAATTAGGATTGAGCAGGTGGCTTTTAAAGAGCGAACTTTTATAAATAAGTCTCGTTGGAGAGAGGATGGCAATACTCCCTGGTGGAATTAGGAATGCAAGGCTCTGTGTGGCGTGGCGTGGTCTGATCTGGACCCGTGAAGATCACGCGAACACCTTGGTCTGAACAGGCAAGCAGCCTCTCTTTGCAGCAATCGGAGTGCGGTAAGTATGCGCACAGAATCCCTTCTCGGGTCAGCCGTGATCTGGATTCAGAATCAAGGTGCAAAACCACACGCGCTCGTTCCCCGCCGCTCTTCCTTGGGGGAACCGCCTGCACACCTGCGAGTGAATCACGCTTGCTTGGGAAGGCGCAACGCTTGGAGGCGCGTGATTCCTCTCCGTCTCTCTCTCTCTTGCACTCCCTCTCTCGCCGCCTTAGTCAACACCCGCACTCCTGCCCTCCCAAACTCCAGCTCTTTGGCTTCCCATCTTGGTGAAAACGAGTTGGAGGAGCTGGAAGAGCAGTGACTCATGCCTGCGTCGCAACAGATCAGATTTTTTTTTTAAGCGAATCTCAAGTATTGGTGGGGCGCTAAGGTCATCTCGAATTAAATGCCAGGGAAGCCATTGATATTCCGACGTCGTTCGTGGCGGAGTTTATAAACGGCGAAGTCCTTCCAAAACGGAAGATTTCTCTATCCTCCGCCGTTTGGGTTCCTGGAGTTGGAGCCTGGGTTGGTAAGTCTCTCTGATTTATTTTATTTATTTTTTCCTAACGAAAAAGAACTCGCCCCTCCGTTCTTGGGTTCCCGGAGGATTTTGGAGGCTTTCTTTCGAGACGGTAGGGCTGTCTCTGTACTTGAGGAAAAGATATTCGGTATTGGAAGGCTGATGTTTACGAGGAATAACCTGTTACTTCACTTTCCACCTTAGCCCAGGACGTATCCCCCACCTCTCTCTCTCTCTCTCTCTCTCTCTCTCTCTCTCTCTCTCTCTCTCTCTCTCTCTCTCTCTCTCTCTCTCTCTCTCTCTCTCTCTCTCTCGTTCTTTCTCTACCTCCTGAGGTTCAGGTTTGTGACTCGAAATTAAACGCGTGTAGACAGGATGCAATCCTTCACCCCGCTGACCCAACCCCCCCCCGGGTGCACTTTATTTACGATAACTTTTTTCGTTTGGCGAAGATGCCACAGTGACAGGTGGCGTTAAATCTTGACCAGACTTAAACCTATTTCCCGTGAGCTTAGATTTTGATTTTTAAAAATCATTATTATTAAATAACGTGGACCAAACAGCTTTGAACTCCAAACTCCCGAATGGGGTTGAGATCATGTATTGATCGATCCGCTGCTACCTGACGACCAATGAACATCCGGAAGAGGGTTACTGGACGCGGAACGAAATGTATTCCCAAAGCAGCGCAAAGAACACGCGTGGAGAGAGATAGCCCCAGGAAGGCCAGCCACTGTACTCCGTAGAACATCTCAGTTTTCTTTCATTCTTTCATTAATTAATTCATTCATTCATTGTATAATTTGAAAACCGAAATGTTGGGCATTTTAACTGCGTGGAGCTTAAGTGCCATTCTGGTTCGTTTGTGCGCATTCAGAGGCGCAAGTTGCCCTATAAGATAGATCGGCTTGGCTGTTCCTTTCCCGCAACATTTGCCCCCAATATTCGCCTCTCCCGACATCGTTTCGTTTGCCTTTCGCAAACCCGGGAAGGGAGAAGGCACCCCGGGGACTACCGCCGGGATCGCTCGGAGATCTTTCTTCCTCATCCATCGCCGGTCTCTTCCACTCCCGACGTGTTTCTCCGCTTCCCCATTCGCCTCGAGCCGTCGCCTCCTTCGCTGCCCATTGAGCAAGAAGGGGCGTCGAGTGAGTGGCCGGCGGCAGCCATCCTCCTCCTCTTCCTCCTCCCACCTGCTCTTCTCCTCCGCCGCTTTGCTTCCAGGGGCGAAGACGAAGGGTGCTCGTCAGCCCCGTCCAGACATTTCCCCCGCTCGCCAGCCAGCCAGCCAGCGAGCGCTGCCTTATAAAAACCAACGAGGTGTCGTCGCCTCCAGCCATTTCTCCAGCCACGTTGCTTTGTCTGAGGAGAAGAGGCGGGCGAGAGATCCGCGCACCTCCGAGAAAGAAAGGGATCCTTCTTCTTCTCCTCTCCCCGCTGGAGGTGCAACAAGGTCCCTTTTGTGTGCATGCCCTGCCCCCTCCCCACCTCCGACGGCCTGCGACTTGGCGCCCAGTTTAATGGCTTATTGTCGCGCCTTGGCCGAAGCGAGAGGAAAGAGAGGGGGCGGGGGGTGACCGAGAGTCACATCCCGAAACACACACACACACACACACACACACACACACACACACACACACACACTCTCTAAACCCGCCTTTCTCTTCCCTTGCAGTAAATCATTCTGCTGGGATCCGAGGAAGGCTAACGCCAAGAAGAAGCAGCAGCCCGGGATCCAAGGGCTTTGCCTCAGCACCTCATGGCGACCTCGGACCCGTCGTCCTCGTCCAACACGGCTCCGGATCCCAATCCGAGCAACTTGCGACCCACAAGTAGGTCTCGCCTTCCCGTTTCGCGCCGCCTTCGTTTGCTGCCTGCTGCTGCCGGGGTTGTGGTGGTGGCACCGGCACGCGTCGCCGTCGTCGTCCTTTTTCGGAGGGGGGTGGTGGCTTCACCGCAAAATTCGACATTCACCACAAAACCACCGCGACGAAGACGACCAACATGGAAGCTCTCCTTCGAACGAGAAACCCCTTTCCCTCCACCACTACCCCACCCAGAAAAAGAAAAGCACGAGTTCAGGCCGAAACCGTGGGGTGGTGGGCGTGGGTTCGGCTTGGGGAAAAACAAAGGAGCCGAGGAATATGGGACCATTGCTACAAAAACGAGAGAAGGGGTGGCAAGGTGGGGAGGAAAGACCCTGTTCGCTGACGAGGACTTTGTACGTGGATGCTGGAGCGGGGCGTGAGGGGCGGGTCGGGGTCTCCGACCGTTTTTCGGGCTGACAGACCCGGCCGGCGCCAAGTTCCACCAGTGGTTTCTGACGCGCGACGCGAGTCTCTTCCCTTCCCGCCGTTTCTTTTTCCCGAGGGAAGCTCTGATCCAGGGAGGCTTTGGGGACCCATGGAAGCTATTCGAGAGGCTCCCCCCATTCCTTGTCCCCAATTGCCCCGTGTTTTGCCTGGAGTTATTAAGGTGTGAGTCGGAAGGGGAGGGCACGAAGGAGCCGGGTTTATAGCTTTCGGCTAGACAGACATTCGGCAACCCTGCGGAGAGGGGGGGGGAGGCGGGAGGAGGGGGCGCGGCGGCTTGAAATACCGGTAAGCCTGGACGACATAATCACCCCAAACGGGGAGGGCGATAAATGGAAAGAGTAAATGGAAGCTTGGAAAGCACCGGGAAAGCAGGGAAGGGGTTTGTGAAGCATGGGCATCCCGTCATTATTGGGCCACATGAGGGGAGGCGAAACCCACTTGCCGAAAAAAGCTTTTTTTGTGGCGGCCTGGCGCCTGTTTGTTTGTGTTTGTGTGGTGTTTTTCTTTCCTCTCGCCTCCGAGCTGTCAAGCGGTCAAAGGCTCGCCTAATTGTTTCAAGGCTCTTCTGCGTTTAAAGGAAACCCGTGGCGGGCTTTTATGGGGGGTGGGGTGGGAGACACGACAAAAGAAGGGGCGAGGCGAGCGCGGTGTTGTGTACGTGATGCGTGTATGTATGCGTGTGTTGTGTATCTTCTCAGGAAGAATCCCCTCTCCCTCCGCGACCATTTCAAGGAATGCGGCCTCCTGTCAGGCTCGCTCAGCAGGGAGCAGCGCGGGCTGCGCGCCGTCTTCCCGCGCTCGCGCGTCCATTGCCCATTGTTTCCCGACGGCGCGCGCGCGCGCGCTCCCTCTCTCTCTCCCGCCTCCTAGTCCGGCCGTGAGCGCGCGCGCGCGTGTGATTGAGGGGAGGGATGGAAGAGGTGGTGTGTGTGGTGTGCGTGTCCCTTCTGGTCCTCTTCTGGTCATGCTCCACCTCGCCTTCCCCTGCCTGAGGCGGCGGGGCAGCGAGCGAGGCCGCCTTAAACTCCTGTCAGAGCTGCTTCCCCTGCCTGCCACTCTTCGGTCCCGCCCTCCCTTTCGGCTCCCCGGCGCCCTGTCCTTCGTCCTCTCTGGCTGTCCTTCTTAGGCAGCCGGGCGGCGGCCTCCTCCCTTTCACCTGAGGCGACCTTCTCCCGCTGCCTCCTCGTCGTCCTTGCGCCTTTCCAGCCCGCTGACCCGCTCGAAGGGCTCTCCACCCGCGCCATTTGTCTTCTTCCCGTTCTCTTTCCCGCCCTCCTCTTGCCTAGCCGCTTTTTGCTCCCCTTCCCTGCGCGTTTTCCTCTCTGCCTCCTTTTCTTCCCCTGCCTGGACGGCTCCAGTTCGATCACCACGCACCACCACCACAACCTCCTTTTTTTTTTTTGCCACCCATTCCCCCGCCCCCTCAGCAAGCATCGCTCCAACTCTTAAGCTTAGAATCTCCCCACCTTCCACCCCTTCAAATGCGCTCTCTACCCCGCCACCATTTCTCTGGGCGCGCCTTCTCGCGCCCGCCTTCCTGCCTCTTCTCGTCCTCCCAGCCAGAGCGCCCCCTACAGGCGCGTTTTTTAAAAAGCGTGGAAGGGGTGGTAGTAAAGGCGCAAGACCCAGCGCGCACTGCGGGCGGAGCCAAAGCCCCGCCTTTTCATTTAGATATTTCTGTCATTTTTTCCCAAGGGGCAGCTCGCGCTGGGGGAGCAGGAGCTGTCCTCTCCGACTTGCCGGTTTCGAGACTGTGGTTGCATCCATGCTCGAAAGGAAATGAGCTCCTCCACGAATGCAACGAACACCTGCTTTCAAGGGGGGTGAATCGCATGGAAAGCCTGGTGATCTTTCTTGAAAGGAAGTTCCGTTGGAACCAGGGAGTCCCGAAAGGAACACGGTTAAGATGCAGCTACTAAGGCCATAAATCTGAACTCCGGAGCAGTTACCCACTTTAGTACTGGGACCTAAAACAATGGTCAAGTAATACACTGCTAGCTAGAACCTTTATTCTCCCTCCTTCTTTCCTGCGTCCCCATAGCTGCCAAGTTATCCCTTTTTTACAGGGATTTTCCCTTATGCTGAATAGGCTTCCTCGCGAGAAAAGGGAAAACTTGGCAGCTATGCGTCCCTCAGTCTAGCACTGGCTTTACTACAGGCCCAGCTTTTGGTCCCTTGGAGAAATGGGGTGTGTTTGTTTCCACAATTCTATGATGCAGGGTTTTAACTCCACCCACCACCTTTTGCTTATTTATATATTTATTGGCAATCGAAATTTTCTGTTTCCTCCCCCCACCCCACGCCATTAATTGCTTCGGATGGGTTCCTCCATTTCCCCTTCTTGCTAATATCTTCCAGGAGTAGTGGGGGTGGGGTGGGGAGAAGCACACTGGAAATCCACTTATGAATTTCGAGTTGAATTTCACACAAATACACGGCAGGCAGGCAAGCTAGTGGTCTTCTTCAGGCATTGCCAGTATCCGTGCTTTGGGACAGGCAGCTTAGGTTTCATTTAGGCCGCCTCCTGAATAATGCACGCATACCCTTTAAACTTGAAAACATGTTTTATAATGCCGCTAGCGCTTTAGAGTTCAAAGAGTCAGAATAAAATACGCTTTTCCTTCTGGGTTACATTCACACGGTGTCCTTTCTTAGGATCCGGTTTGGTCATTGGCAGAGCCGCAATTATTGGGCATTAGAAGCCATCACCCCCCTGAGTTCAGTGGGGCTTACTACTGTAATCCTTAACACCACGGCAAAGCTGTTTCCAATTCTCCCGGCCTCTTGAAGTCTCTCGGCCCGCGGGGGCTTTGATGGTTGACAATCAGTTAGCTTTCTGCTTCCTTCCTCCTGCGATTTGTTTGTGGGGTGTGTGTTGTTGTTGTTTGTTTGTGTTTGTTTGTTTTATCTCTTCCCTACTTTACCCCTTTCTATTTGCCTTCTCTCGTTTCAGTTAGCGCCCCCAAACTAACTCACACTTGGTAAACCTGACTGAAGGTCGTTGCCGCCTCTCGCACTTTCAGCACCGCCTGAGATGGACAGCGCAATGCGTGTTCCAACTGCCTGATAGGGGTTGCTGGCAGTATGAATGGGGTTGTCTCGGAAAATGGGGAGCAGGAGGACGTGAGGGGCCTTTCAATTTGTCTCCCTGACTCGTCATTCCGGCTGCAACCTAGTCATGCAAGTCTGATCATCTAGTCAAATACTATTTTTCACCCAATTAATTCCTGAACTCTTCCGTGACCCCATTTCATGCCAGTTTATTTTAAGCTGCCACTTTCTTGGAGCCGTGCCAATAAATTATTAGGAGATAGTCAGGTCTCTCCTCCAGCTGCTTTGTCTCTTCCCTTCTTCCGGGTGGTACCTACCGTATACTGCCAGCGACTCGCCTGCGCGCTCAACCTGCTATTCCCTCCCACCCACCACCCCACCTCGTAATTCCTTCATTGGCCCCAAAGGCTCCCTTAAAAGGAGAGCGTGCTCGACTTTGTTATAAGACCACGGAAATCACAAACTGGAGGCTTGATGGGGAACCTGGAATAGCAGGAAGCTGGGGGAGGTGGGGCGGCGGCTGCATGAGGTTTCTTTCCGTTGTCTATCGGGGCTGCGACTAGACAACAAAGATTTTGTTGTGCTCGTACCAGATATCACAGGGGAGGTGAAACTATGTCTTTCTTTGGACCAACGACTGCAAGTCTCCCAATCCTTGCGTTGACCTGGAGACTTTAACGTAAAGCACACACCTGTGCGAAAAGATGCAGGTAGCCACGCTGAGAATGGAGGCCTGCCATTTTCTTCCACCAGCACTCACATTCTTACCGGAGGCATTCTTAATGATCCCAAAGACGTTTCGTTTTAGAGTTAAGCCTTCTAGCTGTCATGAGGTTAGAAAACAGAAAGATAAAATGCGTTCAGCTTAGAGCAGTCCCTGTCCTGGGTAAGTCTTCGCTCCCACGAGCGACGCCTCTCCAATAACCCCTTCTAGGACAGTGGAGGAGGCAAAGCGCACCCTGCTTATGGCCGGCTAAAACTCTTTGCCCATTCACCTTTAGAGTGAGATCTGCTGCAATAAGGTAAATTAAGATTGAGATGCCAGTGTAATTGCCGTCCCCCATTACCCCCAAATCGCCAGTGCGATCAGTCAGTCACCTTTTGTGGCCCGCTCTATCTTTTGTCTAGCAGAACATTATGGTCCGCTAGTGGGGCTGTTAAATATTTCGTTTGCGTTCTGAGAGCTGCAGGTCGGCCGCTCCTTCGAAGCACAGGTAGCAGCTGGGGATTGCAAAGTAGGCTGTGCCGCTCATTTCCACGGCCATAAAAACCTCTTGTCTCTGTTCCTTTCAGCTTATGACACCTGGTGTGGTGTGGCTCATGGCTGCACGAAGAAAATCGGGCTGAAGATATGTGGTAAGTGAAAAGATGCGCGCGCAAAAAAATCGTGTAGCTCTGGTCATTTTCTCTCTGTGTGTGCCTGTGCCTGCCTCTCTTTCTCTTTCCTTCTCTCTCTCTCTCTCACCTCCTTCCCTCCCTCAGGCTTTGTCTTGAATCCATAATCATCACCGAAGCCTTTTTATCACTTGCTTAAACCCATCATCACTCCCTTTCTGAAGCAACTGGGTTGGCCAACCAGAGAAAAAGTAGGCCACAAGTAGGGAACGAACCCGCAAAGAAACGTTTCTCCTCCCCTCTTCCTCCTCCCACGGAGAAGTGTGACGAGGCAACCATCAGCAATACCCCAAATTCGTTTTCAAGGAGGTGGTGGGATGGGCGGGCTGTGTGTCTGTGTAGGAGCGAAATTGGCGCGTCTCTCTAGTCCTGTGCTAAAGGCTCTTGCGCCACCTACTGTCCGACGCAAGCACAGACCATGAGCAGCCTGGGCAAAGCGCAGCTGGAGGTAGAATTTACCGGTTCTCCATTAAATTGACCTACTGGTGCTAGAAAACAACAACTGATCTGGGGCTGCTGGAAATACACCACAGGCTTCCCCCCCCCCCAGGGCGTTTGAAGCGAGATGGGCGTTTAGCAGATGGATAGCGCTACACCTGTGTGCATTTGCAAGAGGTCCCTTGGACTGGAGACCCCCTGCCCAAAAAGGACTGCAGGTCCTTTTGCGCGTGCGATGCAGCTGGTAGATTAAAGAGGGCTAGCTTTAGGAAGAAGGCATCTCCACGATTCTGCTCCTCCTGCCAACCTCAAAGGGGGTAACTCCTCCTGAAGCCTCCGAGTATCCAGCTCCGTCCGGCGACCCTGTGAAACGGGGGCCGTCGAGGAAGGCTGGGGAAGGGGGTGTGGTGGCGGCGGCGGCGACGCGCAAGACCGAAGGCGAGAGCGAGCAGCAGGAGGAAGGGAGCGCTGCCAGGCAGCGAGTTGGGGCTGCTTTGCCACATCTCACTGTCTGAAATTTTTCAACCTTATCGGCCCAGAAAATACGGATCTCCTGGGGGAGAAAGATTAACGAGAGCCTTTTTAAAGAGCCATTCGTCAGGCTGCTGCGTCCGGGAGATAGGAGGCTGGCAGCCAGTCAGCGCTCGGGTGTCTTGAAGTGAAGGGAGGAGGAAGGCGAGCAAATAATATGCCGTCAGATTGCACCCGCTACAGCAAGAGATTCATTTGCGGATAACGAGACTGTCTGCCTCTCTTTAGATTTCTTTATAACGCCTAGGAAAGGGGGGGAAGGGACGCCTAAACGCAGACAAATCTTGGTCCACGTTTTGCTTTTGGAGGTTTTAAATGCATTTAACAATAGCCCGGTCCCGGTCTTGTGTGCGCTTGCTCGTTAGAAAACCCCACTGAGCTCCATGGGGTTTACTCCCAGGAAAACACGCGCAAACACCCGGCCTTTCAACGGAAGCCCTTTGCGCGCTTATTTTGGAGTAAGGCTCGGGTTAGGGACTTGCTTCTTGGGTAAACACACATAGGATCAGGCTGAGAAAGAAGCGCTTTCATCAGATCACGTGGGGGGGTGCTCTTAAGCATGCACGCGCATGCACCACGCAAGCACTCAGTCACACGTTTTTCACTAATATTTCAGCATGTCAGAGGGTGGTGGTGTATTTTAAATACGAAGGAAACACACGGGAGTTTGGAGTCCGAATTAAGGCTCGTCTGAAAAGCACCAGCGCCAAGCTTGCTTTAACGCTTCCAGACCCGGCAGAGGTTGCCTTGGAGCCGAAGCAAGGACTGCTATTAACTCCTTCCTCTTCTATAAATAGCTCCTGATCTGGGCTTAATGGGCCGCTTCCTTGCTGGTCCCTTCAGTGACTGGAGCAGCGAGGGGTTTTTTTCATCATCATTTTAATTTAGCCCGGCAAGCAGAACTGATAAAGTAACGCGCCGCTGCCTCTGGTTGCTAGACTACCGGGGTTTATGAAGGGGCAACCCTTCTGCTGCCAGTAAACAAATACAGACCGCTGGAAATACTGCTTGCTCTCCCAACGACCGTTCTCAGTGCTGCACGGTGGGCAACAGCGCGATCCCCCAAACCGGTCGAGCTGTTAAAGGCTAAATGGCTTTAAATCCAGACCTGCAGCGTATACAGTAGAACGTTTTGGACTGAGCCGCAAAGTCCAGCTGGTGGTTTAGAGCAGTTAGTCTTTAAGGTGTCCCAAGACTCGTTTGGTGGTAGTGTTTTGTAGCCTGCGTTTCTTTATTATTTTTGCTTGGGGGTGGGTTGAGCGCGCCTGCATTTCTAAGCTGCTTTAGAAATTTTAAACAACGGGACCTCCTTATGCTGCAGCCATTTGATCGCTATTAGATTTGTTCGTTGGTTTCAGGCTTCCCTATGAGGAAAGGGCAGGTTGGGGTGTGCGCAGATTAGTTAGATCCACTTTAATTCTTTCCATATTAAACTCAAAAGAGTCTTTTTCTCACAGTTGGGAATCAAATTTTCATCGTGTGTGTGTGTATGTAAATACCTTCGTTGCGTCTGGCGTTTCCAAACGTCGCCGGTTGCCGGGCCATTAAGGACTTTCAAGTCGATTACCCTGCGCGATTGATCAGTTAATTAGCCAGCCCATCAAAGCTAGTATTATGGTCTCTCAAGGCAGGCGCTGGCTGGCGGATGCTTCCTGGAGCAAAAACGTGCTGACTTATAGGGGACCAATCACCCGTTTTGTCCAGAGGAGAGACAACCCACTTTCGTTAAAGGCAGACCTAACTAAAAAGCGTACTGAATATTTTTATTTATTTTTTAAAGCCAGCCGTGAATAAATTATTATGGAGGTGATCTTGGTCTAACCGGAAAGGGAGAAGATGTGAGAAAATTATTTAAACCCAGGAATATTCGCATTTCTTTTTCCGGCGCCCACACCACCCGTGGATACAAGATTTTCCATTTGAGATATTATACCTATAAACCAGGCCTGGGAAACTTGCTGTACTGCTCCCTGTTGCTGGACCCTAACATCCACCCATCATCCCTTGACCGTACTGCCTGATGGGCTTTTGAGTCCATCAGCTTCCGGAGGGCTGCCGGTTCCTCACCTCGCTCTGCGGTAAATTATAATCTCCTCCCTGAGAACTAGCAGCTTTGTTTGAGGATCCCGGTTCCTCAAGCTCCTGTGGTGTCTGCAAAAAGAGGGAGGGGCCAGAGATCCCAGGGTCCCACCAGGAGGACGGAGGCACATTCAGCAGAGATCTGAATTGAGATCAAATCCTACAGAATTCAATTTACTTCTGAGAAAGCACGTGTTGTCAGACAGCGCTGCTCCCTTTTGCCTTGCCTTGAAGCAAGGATTGTCTTTTAGCGCCCACAAACCCTGGCGGGGGCGATCGAACCCTGAAAATATTTATTCACATAAGTAAGTAAATGCAAAGCGGCCTCGCCTCAACTTCGAAGCAAGCTCTTTTGTTTTCAGAGGACTTTCCGGTTTCTCCCCGTGGTGTTTCTAGGGACACGAAGTCTGGATAAAGGGGCGTCTCACCAAGACTGCGACCGCCAACTCAGTGTGACTTAGGTGGCTGCAATCCTTTACCTGGAACTGTGACTCAATGGAACTTGCTTCTTGAGCAGAGAGACATGTTTAGAATTGCGCTGTTAAAGTAAGAGTGCAAAGGATTGCCGCACAATTGGAAAGAAAAGGCCACCGAAATCCAGCAGGATATACTTCCCCCAAATATAACAGGTTTAGGATTTGTGCTGCTTGATCGATGCTGACCACACCTACGCATGTTTATTCAGAGAAATAAGTCGCCGCCGCGCTGCGTCCCATGGTGGAAATCACTCCTAAGTAAATGCGCGCAGGATGAAGAATTGCCCAACCGCGATGGTGCCAAAGAACAGAACAGAACAGGGAACATGAGGCTATATTGTATTATATATCTCACCTGTCCCCTAAAGACGTCGAGGAGATTTGAACAGACCCTCCCCTCACTCTGGCACCTAGTTTGGGAAGTTCTCGAAGGACACAAGCGTTCTTATTCGGAAGTGTCCAAAGCAAGAAAAATAAAAGAAACACACAACACATATCCCGTCTATTCAGCCCAGTAGAAACCATAGCGATCTTAAAACTACCGCAAAAGTTACCACAGTGTATCCCAGAAGCTGTACACTACTGTAATAGAAAGCGGTTTAGGGGAGCGATTAGGTTTGAAAACCCACTAGGGACGAAGCAGAGAACATTTCCAGCGGGACGCAGCATAGAGGCCACACACTACTTCCCGTGAGGTGGTGGATACATTGGTTGAATAAATAAATCCGTTAACTTGCAAACCAGTTAAATTGCAGTCGTTCGACCTGAACAGTATTTATGAAAGCAGGACCCACAAAACTGTTTCCTTTTATACAAGTTTAGATTCTTAAAACTTTCCAGTACTATCCAAGCTTGTGTCCTTGGGTCGGTTTCAATGTTGCGCATTCATTCACAATCCGCAATGGAAATAAATGCCTGGTTCAATTTCTGTTCAAATGTACAGAAAAACTAGGGAAACATCTCTATTCTGAGGCGAATCAGAGTGGCCAGTAATTTATTCTCTGCTGCCCCTAGTGCTTGTTTTCCCGGTATAATTATTTAATTCAAGTATTCAAATTGTTTTATTGTCATTCTTCTGTTTTGGTATTTTGTTGTGTTGTGTGTGTGTGGCTCTGACTTAGACCCAACTCGCAGCCGAAAGGAATACGCTCCTCGTTTTAGAAATAAGCGAACCCAACGCCCTTCCCCATCAGCCAACCAGAGTGAAGTAGGACTCCTTTCCTAATTGGCTATGCTCTCATTTATGTAATGTCATCCGCGCTCGGATTTATCCAATGAGACTTCAGTAGAACATTCATTAAAATTCTGCGGTGGTTCTTGGGTGGGCGGACTGTAGAATGCAGTCACTCTTGTTTCTAGTCCTCAAGGCCGCTGCAATAGAGCAAAGTCGAAAACGAAACGGCTGCGGAAGGTTGTGTCGCTTGCTCTCAAAGGTGGTCCATGGCGACCTTAAGCTGAGGTGCGGTCTGTCACAGAGCGCTGCAATGGAGTTGGGATTTTGCTATTCCTTCCTGCTTCCGCTCTTTTTTATGAACACAACCCAGTCCTGTGATCCCAATGGAAACAGACAGGTCTAGTAGTCAAAATTCAAATCCCTCCCTTTGACTATAGAGCAGTACTATTATTTAAATAAACACCTTATAGTTTTCGATAGTCGAATCCAGAATGGGATGAGCTGTGTTTAAAGAGTCTCTCTCTCTCTCTCTCTCTCTCTCTCTCTCTCACACACACACACACACACACAAATTGTCATTTTTCTATAACTATGCCCCTCAGTAGTTTAATACTATTTTCTCTAGGGCCTTTAAATCTTGCCCTGGAAATAATTGGCTTCCTTTTATATGCCCAGTAGCGTCAGATCAAGTCGAATTACCTTCTAGGAGAGTGGGGAAGGGAAGGGAGAGACAATCTACTGTAAAATAATTGCCCAATTTGTACCTATTACTTCAACGTCGCGTGGATGCAGCAACCTGGTTAACTTTATTAGCTGAAGATTTCCTGATACACCATCCTCGCAGAAGTTCAATTTGGTTTGGTTTTTAAAACAAGAATAACTGATTAAATCTTTAAATGGGAGGAGGAAAGGGGAGGGCCAGCCCTGGCTGGCTCTAGACAGGCCCCGCCAGATCTCGTTTTAATTAAGTTTTCTGGAAATGAGCAGCGTTGGACTCCCGCCCTCCTTTCTGGATGCACAGAAGGACGGAAAGAATACTACAACTAGAACAGTTGATGGTTATCAAGTAAGCCTCGCCAAGGAGAAGTAGAAGAAATCCAAGACGGCAAACAGGGACGCTCCTGTTAGCTGTGCCACTTGTTCAAGGAGACCGACGGGTCTACTAATTTCTTGGGGCCACGATCTAACGAAGTGGAGTTTTCTGACTAAACCGCTTCTGGCACAAAAGAACACCGTGACGGAAGCCAAAGCGCACAGAAACGCCTTTTATCTTCCTGCTGCAACGGTATCTATTTATCTACTTGCACTGGCGTGCTTTCCAACTGCTAGGTTGGCAGGAGCTGGGACAGAGCCACGGGAGCTCACCACCTTGTGGGGATCCAAACCGTCAACCTTCTGATCGGCAAGCCATTGAGGCTCATTTAGACCACAGCGCCACCGGCGTCCCTCTTTATAGCCACCACTACGCGATGCCATTGCTCACGCGTTGCTCGACATTTTAATCCTCTGCTGAAAGTTCAAACCCCATTTGTGGGGGCTTCAGCTCAAGGGACCCCCGTTATCATTCTTTCAGTTGTTGGCAAGCTAGTGCCTTTTGGAATTGAAGAAGGCTGATGTCCTCTCCAGTGTAACAAGCGCGCGCCCACAAAGGCGCACAGCACACGCGCACTCATCGAACCGTATTCTCTGGAGAACAGCGACCCCTTCCTGTCTCTTCACTCTCTTTACACACACAAAAATATCTAAACTGAACTTGGAGAGACACAAATAATAGGGGGAGGCTTAGGTTCAATTTCCCCACTCACGGGGTGATCTTGAGCCTCTCTTTGCCAGGGCTTTATTAGCATTATTTTATCCATACTCTGCTTATCTGTCTGGGTTTCCCCAGCCACTTTGTGGGGATAATTCCTCCCTGACCACTTTTAGAGCAAGAGGGAGGGAGCTGTGGCTCCTCCAGAAATTTATGGGACTCCACCTCCCATCGGTTCCAGCCAGCATGCCAAATGGGTCGTGGTTGATGGGAGTTGTAGTCCAGAAACATTGGGAGGACCAGTAGCTTCCCGATCGCTGCTAAATACGACGCATTCGTTCCTCCCGCTTTTTGAGCAGAAATCTAAACTTAAGATTGCGGTAGTTTGCCTGTCACAAGCAGGGACCTCTGGTGGATGAGATCCACTCCGAAGTCAGTGGAGACACATTTTGCAGCCTTCCTCGGCTGAAAACTTAATTTTTTAAAAAACGCAACCTTCCCCCTCTTTTCGTCCCGATGCGCGCGCGCTCTAGCGAAGACGCAACGCCTCCCAAGTTTTATTCTTGGCGCCGCGTGCTTTCGCCTTGAAAGGGAGCCCCTGCTGTGACACGTGCCTTTCTGTAAACCCCACCCCACCCGCCCCCCCTCCTTCCTCCCACTGAAGTCAGCGGGACGTTTTGCCTTGGGCTACTCCTTGCAATGGGGGGGGGAGGGGAAGCCTGGCTGTCATCACGAGGGAAGAACCGCGAGGGCGTGAGTGAGCCGGAAGAGAAGGAAGCGCGTCCCAAAATCGTGAGCCTGAGTCAAAGTGACAGGAGAAGACAGAAATAGCGACTGCCTTGGGGGGCTTCCCACCCCACCCCCCACCGGCACTTGCACGCACGTCTTCCTCTTCGACTGACGACGCAGTTCTTCTAAGGAAGCCATGGGATCCGTGCAACGGGCTCCCCACTGAAGGCAACAGCTGAGATCACCCCACTTGGTTCCAATCAGGCCAGAGGGTTGCTAGCTATGCTCAGAGCAGACCCTCCAGTCTACTAGCCCATCATTTTCAATAGATCTTCTCTGTTTGGGCAGGAGCATACAATGCTACGTAGTGTGTATTGCGTGTTACAGCATCGGTACATCTAACCTCCTCTGTCTTGTCTACACGAACTGGCTGCGGTATTTTCTGGGACTTCAGGCAAGGCTCTTTCCCATCCCCTTCATGGAGATGCTGGGAGTTGAACCCAAGACCTTCTGCATGCACAGCAAGGGCTCTGCCACCGAGCTACAGGCTCAGGGTCACCCATTCTACACTCACGAGTGGGACTTGCTTCGGATTAAGCGTTTCCCAGGGACGGGGTGTCCCAACTCCTCCATCGGATTTCTTTGCACCTAAAACGTTTCTGAATAGGAGCTAACTTTCGTTATGGCTCAATTTATAATCTCAGAGGAGTTTTCCCCACCCCTTTTACAGTGCCAGCCTATGCATGTTTACTCAGAAGTAAATCGCACTATGCTGAAAGTGGCTTCATCCTAGGTAGACGTGTGCATAGCTTGGAAACCTTTATTATTATTATTATTATTATTATTATTATTAGTAGTAGTAGTAGTAGTAGTAGTAGTAGTAATCATCATAAATAAGAATAAAAATGTGCACCCAACCGCGAGACCATTCCATTGGAGCTATCCAACCTCCCAAAATTTCAACACCTCTTGCGATGGTTTGACCCCTTTCCGTTTTAACAGTACAAATTCTACAAACACCCTCCACAACTCCTCAAAATCATTTCTCCTGCATATTCCCCGTCTTACCTTAATGGCACGTGTTAACTTATCATTAATAGCTATATCCCACACCTCTTTATACCATTATTCCGTTCTGGAAGGAACCAAACTGAAGAGAGAATCCTGTTAGGAAAGTCTCTCTCTTTTTTTTAAAGGTTATATAAAAACAGGACGTTCTCCTTTTATTTTGAATTCGTTTGTGTTGAAATCTATCGCAGTGATGCGCGTTGCGAGCTTAATACTGACGAACTGATGCGGAGGGGAAACGCATTCATTCACGCCCCACGCCCCTTCCCACGAAGGGAATAATTCTCTTTTGGAGGATGTGAAGCGAGCGCAGCCTTCCAACATATACAGTAGATTAGCCTCCGAGGTGGTCCCATTGAAGCCAGGCATAATAGGGCATCTGTTCCCATGGCAACGAGAAGCAAACCCGGAAAGCTGGGGTAGAGTCTGACTGAAGCCGGGAAGCCTTGACCGATTAATCAGCAGCCGCCGGGGGACGACTGACGCGCATTCGCCGCGGATTGCAGAGCGCGAGCGCCGAGCTAGATTTTCTGAAGGGGAGCCGTCCTTCCCCACATCCTAAAGTCTGGTCCTATGCGCCTGTTAGCTTAGAAATGAGTCCAATTTCAGAGGGACTCGCTCCCTGACTAAGCGCCGCACTCATGTCAGTTTCAGAGCACATTTGATGAGGATGGAGCTCCCCCCCCACACACACACATTCATTTTCCTCCGGTTTGGGGGTCACGGACCTTTCCCCTAAATAGATGTCTCCAGCCACAAGGAAGAAGAAATCTCAATGAGGCTGCGCTCCTTTGTTCTGCTAAGGCTGCGATCCTAACCGTGTCTGCCCTGAAGGAAGAAGTGCTACAGTATTCAGAGGGGCTTTACTCTCGAGTAAATGGGGTTAGGTTTGCAGCTGAACATGGAAGTAAAGCTTCATTCAGAAAAGTGGGTCTAGAGACACTTGGAGAATGAGGCTGTCCTTTACTGTTAAACCGTCCGATAGTCACCTCCGCAATATCTCTCCTGTAGGTTGAATGCTATCGATTTGAACAGCGCTGCTGATCGGCCTTTGAAATCAATGCAACTGGCTTCTAAATAAGAGCAACCGTTGCCAGCGGTGTCCCTGAACCTTTCGCAGTTCTGCGCTTTCGGGTTTGGAAAATGAGCACTGCCACACACTCCACCTTCCGGGAGCAGTTGTTGTTGTTGTTATTTATTAAATTTGTATACGGCACGCCCTTCATCCCAAGGTCAACAAGGCGGTTCACCACATAAAATTAGGAAACAAGAACACAAAATGCATAACAATAAGACCAAACAAAAGCAAACCAATCACACACACCCTCCCACAAACACATAAAGGTGCATAATGAAGGCGCCAGGTGAGCATCCTTGGGGAGAGCATTCCACAAACGGGGAGCCACTGCAGAAAAGGCCCTGTTGCCATCCTCCCTGCCTCTACTGGAGGAACCACACAAAGAAAAGCCTCAGATGAGGATCACAGGGTCCGGAGGTGGTTCATATGGGGTCGGTTTTACTGGTGGCGTTTTACCCTGGATAAGTAAAAGCCAAACTGCAGGCCATACCTTCCAAGGGAGGTCGGGGATTCTGTGCATACCGGTAGTGCGTACAAAACCCTGTATGACTGCAGTGGGAATCACTTCCGAAAATTGTGGAGGACATGTCCTGCTCTGTGTTCCAGGGCTGGCTACGAAACCAGAGAGGCTTAAAAGCAGCGGCGGTTTCCCAGATTTTGCTGTTTTTGAGATGTTACTTTTTTGGTATTCAAAAAAACAAACCCTCTCTTCGTTTGCTTGGCTTCGATGGCCGCCCATGGCTCCTATCACAGTCCAGGCAGTCCCTTTCTCCTGAAGTCCACAAAACTTCCACCTCTGGGGAAGGAAAGTTGGGACGAGGTGGGGGCCTCTTGCCAGGATGCCGTTGACTTCGTCCTGATCTTTCCCCTCCTGCCTCTCTTTTGGAGGAGTAGAATCTGTCTGATCGATTTAACAAGGATTTGCCATTGCACTAAATGACGAAAAATTGCGAGCGCTGTCTCCCCCCTCCCCGCCTCTCCCGCACCCTGTCCTTTTTTCTTGCCTGACTGGCTTTTTGCAGCTGATGTCCTTTGAGCGCTTCTTCCTCGGGGCGAGTTGTCTCTCCCCATAAATACTCTCCCTCTCCGACCTCGGTAGGGGAGAACCTCTGGAACCAGCCCCACTGCGGGAACGGGCGGTGGGGTCTGGCAAAGCAGGAACCAGTTTGGGGAGGGGGGGGAAGCAGGTGTGGCTGGGTGCTTTGCTGGGTAGGGTTATCAGCAGCACGGAGGGTCTCCTTCGTTCTCCCCCTCCCTGCTAACTCTCCTGAGCGGCTCGGTGGTTCTTTTGCTAAGCCAAGATGCTGGGAAGCGAGATCAAGCCTCCTCTGACCTGTCCGCCTTGTAATAACGATGTAGGGTTCTTGCAAAGGAACAACAGCCTGGAAGACAAGAGCCGGCTGGTGAGCGCGCTCAAGGAAAGGCAATCTTCCAAGAACCTGGTGGCCTGCGAGAACAGCGAGAAGGAAACCCGGTTCCGGAGGACCGAGACGGACTTCTCCAACCTCTACGCCAGGGGTAAATAAATCCTTGCTGCTGCTGCTAATTCTTCTTCTTTCCCAGGTAGGGCACATTCCCACTAACAGGGGCTCCTTTCCCAAAAGGAAAGGCGAAGATTTGAGTTGTCTGATCTTGAGTCATACTATCCGTCCATCTAGTTCAGTACTACAGTACTTGCACTGAACTAGCAGCGGCTCTTCAGAGTTCCAGCCTGAAGATGCTGAGGCCTGAACATGGGACTTTCTTAACAGAAAACAGTTCTCGACCTATAGCCCTTCTCCTAAAGATACAGGCACATTGCTTCATTGGTAGCTCAGTGATTGCCATGGCTGTCCTTGATCTCAGAAAGGGGACATTTCCCACCCTACCTACAGAATGCTGGGCTGGGTGAATTTGAGACCTTCTGCATACAAGGTAGATGCCCCACCACTGAGTTATGGCCCTTCCCTAATATTTTGGGGGGCGGGTGGGAGGAGGGAGAGGGAGGTGAGAGATGGTCCATAGCATAGCTGCCAAGTTTTCCCTTTTCTCGCGAGGAAGCCTATTCAGCATAAGGGAAAATCCCTTAAAATAAGGGATAACTTGGCAGCTATGGTCCATAGAGGTTTAAAGGCTGCAATCCTAACTCCACTTTCCGGGGAGTAAACCCCGTTGATTTCAGTAGCACTTCCTTCTGAGTAGACCTGGTTGGGATTGCGCTGATGGGAAATTATGCACAGAGTGAAGAAAGAGAAGTGCCCTCTCACCCAACACACACACACACACTTTCTCACACAACTTAAAATGGCAGTCATCCACTGAAGCTGATTGACAGGAGAATCACCAATACAGGCAAAAGGAAGTCTTTATTTATCCCAAGTATATTAATGTATGGGAGTCACTGAGGCAAGATCTGGTGATGGCCACTGGCTTAACCATCACCACTCAAGAAGTGAGTTGCATTGAATTCAAGGGGGCTTACTCCCAGGTAAGTGGGGTTAGAGTAGCAGCTTTAGATGGAGTTATAATAGTGGGGATTTGGACAAAATTCATGGTTTATCAGCCACCATAGCTATATGAAGCTTCTGTGTGCAGAGACATTAACAGCAGTTGCTGGGGGAGGGTACACAGTGTGTGGGAATTGCTGCCTTCATGACTTGCTTCTATGGGCTTCCAGGGGCACTTGCCTGGTCAGGCTACTGCTGGTAACAGGACACTGGGCTAGACAGGCTTTAATCCTGGTGCAGCAGGGCTCTTAGCTAGCAGCCCCCACCAAGCTGAGATGTGACGGTAGTGCTGTGATGACTCCATAAAAGTGACAGGAAACACACTCTGTATGAAAGCAGAGGCATTTCTGTATTTTTCAGGCGTTTCAGACTTTGAGCCATGCAGATTGTGTAGCTCAGGGTTTGACGAAGCTTAATTCAAATTCAGCACCAAGGAGAGCTCCTACAGAGCAACTTATGTAAAATCAAGGGCTGGAGGTGACCTTTTGAGCCTCTCTACCTCCAACCCACTTCTCCTGTACTCCTCTCCCTTTATTGGGGCCCTGGGGACTTAAAAAAAGGGCAAACTCAGCCAGTCATACTGTAGCCTCTGACTCCAGCAGGCAATGTGCTTTCGGTGTCCAAGAAGCTGCTGCCCACAATAACTACCATTTAGGTAGGTCAGATGATGCTGAAGGACCACAATTGTGATTCTACATGTACACTGAAAAGGTGTAGACATTAATTATTCAAGACTGTTTCAGATCGCTTGCCATGTGGAGTTAAATTTATGAATTTCAGAAACACACACACACGGCAATCAACAGATCTGAATCCACACAGTAGGAGCCTTCAACTACTATATATAAGAAAAGATGCACTAAAGCTAGTTATATTCATGCTTGTGGGTGGTTTCCATAGTTATAAAACATATAGCAAGTTGTTAATGCACCCCAAATGTAAGATAAATGTAGTTGAATGAGTGGGGGATTTGGGGGGGGGATATTGTGATAAAAAATGCTCATTAATTTCTAACATTGAGAGGCACGGACCTTCCTGGAATTCAGCCTTGCCCCTCAAACCACCAACACACAAGGGGATAGTTTATAGTTACCCAGTGATGCAGGAAAGGCACTCTGTACATGCTCGAAGACACTTGCTCTTCAGAGAGACAATTGTGTTAGTTTGTTGTCGCAAAACAAAAAGAAGCCTTGAAGCACCTCGAAGACCAATAGATTTGTCACAGCACAAGGCTTTGTGGGCTTCAACCTCTACCATCAGACACATATCTTTGTTCTGTTCTTGAGTATGGAAGGAAATATTGAAAACAGTGGGGCCAGAGTTCAACAGGAGGAACATCCTGTGTAACTATTCTGACTGGGTCCCTGTATTTTTTAATAGCTTGCTTAGAAGCAGAAATTCAGCAAGTGGCCTCATCATCCTCCGTCGCCACCTCCCCAACAGATAATATAATATATAATATAAACTGACAGACTGAAGATAACACTTCATGCCTCAGACCAAGCAGGCTCTGGTTTGTTCATGAAATTTTATGCCATAGTAAATCTGTTAGTTTTTAAGATGCCACACAATGTTGCTTTGCATAGTTCTTCATAGTCCCAGGTCATATAAAGCAGGCAGAGTTGTATGTGTTTTGGTTCACACCACCCTTTATTTTGTTGTTAAAAAAAAATTAAATCAGGGTTCACCAACCTTTCTGAGAATTGAGATGGAATCCTTTTCTTCCCTACACTTCTTGCATTTCTCCAGTTAAAGGGCTACCTTCCTGGGTAAGGGGGCCTTGAGACAGGTGTCCCAACTGCTTTTCAACTAGGGATCTAGTGCCTTTTATAGTTGTGTGGCAGGAAAGATCCAGCAAGTTACTTTTTCTCTTTCTTTTGCAAAACCACTGCCAGTCAGTGCCCACAATACTGGTGTTAGCTGGACAAATGGTCCGACTTATTATAGTGCATCTTCCTAGAATTCCAGACTTGTAGAGTTGGAAGGGACCATGACGGTGACCTATTCCAACTCTCTGCAATGCAGAAAGATTTCACTGTACGTGGGGGCTTGAACCTACAACCCTGGGATTAAGTGGGCCCTGGCTCTAAATAGGTTGAAGATACCATCCCTAGATGCAGTGATGAGGAGAGTGAGTATGGGGACAAGGGGGGAAATAATCCAGAGCACCACGTCCTGTTTTTACATGTGTATGTACTAACACGGACCAGACTATCCACATCTCCCCAAAGCATGCATTGAAAGAATGCAGAAATTCCATCCAATTTCCTGTTTAGTTACCCTGTTCTTGAGCACAGAGAGGGCAAAGGGTTTTAGTGGTCTTAAATTTGCATATTGGTATGCTAGTGGTAGCTATTCTGGATTAACCAATGTGTAGCGAAAGGTAGTGTGGTGTAGCATTTAAGAGGGTTGATCAGCAACATGTTGCGCTGTTTCTTGTTAGCTGTGTCATTTTGCTGATCCAAAAATAAACAAAAACATGACGAAAAGTGTGTTGGCCACCAGGAGACCCAGGTTCAAAGTCACACTTGGTCAAAAAGCTTGAGGTGCAACATGGGTCCACTCATTCCGTCTCTCTGTCTAACCTTTCTCACTGGGTTATTTTGAAGATAGTGCGGGTGACTGGTTAAGAGTCTGTGTACTTCCTTGAGCTCCCTGAAGGAAAACCAGGATTACAATTGTACTCAGTCAATAAACATGCACTTGGGAGTAGCTTGGCAAAAGAGGATGACATTGGGGGGGGGAGGTATCACACACCCTCTTGTTGGCCTGCCTTAACAGGGCTGTTGCTGTTGTTGTTTTTTATCGGTCCCTTCCTCAGATTTGCTTCCAGCTAAGAATGGTGAGGAGCAGACCGTGCAGTTCCTCCTGGAGGTGGTGGACATTCTCCTGACATACGTGAGGAAGACCTTCGACAGGTCCACCAAAGTCCTGGACTTCCACCACCCGCACCAGCTCCTGGAGGGCATGGAAGGCTTCAACCTTGAGCTCTCTGACAACCCAGAGTCACTCGAGCAGATCCTGGTGGACTGCAGGGACACATTGAAATATGGAGTCAGGACAGGTGAGAGAATGCCCTGGAGCTCTGTCCAGAAGAGAGGGGTATGTGGGCAAGGCTTCTGCCAGGCCAGAGTCTGAAGGCACACAGGTTGTGGCATCTTGGCTGAAGCCAAGCGCATTTGGGTCTGCTAGTGCCCTGATGAGAGACCACTGGGGAGCCAAATATATACCACCTTTAGTTCCATCATGGAAGAAATGCCAAATATAAGCGTCAAAAAAGAAAAGAAAAAGAAAAACACTTTTCATATCCCACATACTTCCAAAAAGGAAAGAAAGAGAGTCTTATGCTCTCATACTGAGTGAACTTAATTTTGATGCCTTTCTTCCTGGTTTCCATGAGGCCTATTCCCCAGAAAAGTGTTAAAGATTGGGGTGTGAGTGAGCTGGAGAGAGGTGGTCTGGACCAAGCAGTTGTTTCTGAACACATGTGGACTTTGATAAGCGTGCAATGGCTGTGATCAGGGTCAGCCCAAGACGTTTTGGTCCCTGGGGTAAACCACAAGGGAGAAATAAAGATCTACATTGGCTGGATCTGCTGCCCCTGTAGATCTTGCCACCCGAGACGGTCACTTCACCTTGCCTCATAGGTTGGCTGGGCCTGGTTGTGATTCTAGCTGGCACACTTTCCTGGGAACAATTCCTTCTGAACTCAGAGGGACTGGCTTCTGACAGGAGCACTACAGAGAGAGGAGGAGGAGGAGGAGGAGGATATAAGCCCCCCCTTATATCTCTGACTATGTTATTTTCCAGGAATGTCTATATATCTGGGGATATTATGAAGCATCTCAAAAGCAGCAGTGGCAAATGCTTTTAAAATGCACTGCTTCCCCCCTGCAGCTTAACTTGAATATATGCAAGAAGCAGGCTTTCAAATTTGCCTGTGAATTTGGCACCACACCCCACTGCCCTAGCTGTCAGACTAAGGAAACCTGTCCACCATGGCAATACGGCTTCCCTATAGGATCAGACTACAAGCCTCTGCTTTCCTGTGCATGGGGCCTGGATTTCTCTCTCCCTCTCTCCCTCCCTTCCCCCCTCCCACATATAGAGTCCTCCCTTTCGAAGTGACTCTTGCCTTGTTGCCTACAGTAGGCAGACTGTTGGCAGTTCGGTTTGTCACTCAGGTGGGCATTTTTGTAGCGTTGGGTGTAGACAGTGCGGACAAGCACATTTGGAAAGTCGTAATCCCTTTCACTTGATGAAATGCAAGCGGCGTGTATCTCGGGGGAACGATATCATTAGGTAAATGAGGGCATAAATGACACTGAATTTGCAGTTTTTCTTCTTTATGTTCCCAAGGCATTTAATGCCAAAAAGCAAAGAAAGGAAAGGGAGAGAATTTGGTTTCTTGGGATCATTAATACCTGGCCGCCCTTCTGATAACTCATCGGGCAAGGGGAGTCTCCGGTTTCCAGGTCTTTTCCAATAAAGGTATCAAATGTAATCTTCCCCCATTCATTTGTGAGTATGAGGTTTAATAATAATAATAATAATAATAATAATAATAATAATAATAATATATTTATACCCCAGCCACTCTGGGCGGCTTCCAACAGAAAAATGAAATAAAATAATCTATTAAACATTAAAAAGCCTCCCTAAACAGGGCTGCCTTAAGATGTCTTCTAAAAATCTGGTAGCTGTTTTTCTCTTTCACATCTGATGGGAGGGCATTCCACAGGGCGGGTGGCACTACCGAGAAGGCCCTCTGCCTGGTTCCCTGCAACTTGGCTTCTTGTAGCGAGGGAACCGCTAGAAGGCCCTCGGCGCTGGACCTCAGTGTCCGGGCAGAACGATGGGGGTGGAGACTCTCCTTCAGGTATACTGGACTGACGCCATTTAGGGCTTTAAAGTTCAGCACCAACACTTTGAATTGTGCTCTGAAATGTACTGGGAGCCAATGTAGATCTTTCAAGACCGGTGTTATGTGGTCTCGGCAGCCACTCCCAGTCACCAGTCTAGCTGCCGCATTCTGGATTAGTTGTAGTTTCTCAAGCCAATTTACATGTAATTTTCAAGAAGGGGTGTGTGAGTGTGCCTGAAATGTTTTAAATCTCGCAGGGGAGCTGTCCAGCAGAGTCAGCAAAGTTTCACAAAGAAGTTCTGGTGCTGAATAGCAGGTGAGCTGTCCAGGAGACCAGTGGGGGGGGGCATGAAGCAGTTACACCAGCAGCTTCCAGGAAGCAGCTGAGGGTTTGTGTAGTGAGCCAGGCTACCCCATGCTTCTTGGTAAAGCCTTGATCTTAATCATACTTAAGGTGATGCACCCAGAAGAGGGCTGTGCCATTAGATATGAGCTACTGTTGGACTCATTGTTGTTTTTGTTTCTGATATCCCAGTGATAAGCACAAAGAAGCTAGAGCTGGGGGAGGGAGTCCTGTTGGGGTGCAGTATGAAGGAACTCTGGCTGGAGCGAAATCTCAGGGGCTCCCTTGGGGTGCCCTGACCCCTTTACAGTCTGGCTCAGGTAGAGGCTTGCAGTTAGCCTGGGCATCAACTTTTAATTTATTTTTAAAAGCCGGTTGTTCAAAGTTCTTCCTTGGGAATCTTGTTCAGGAAAGAATGGGGCAAAATGATGTTTTTATGCCCTGCACTTAGCATGAGTAGATTGTCCTAAGCACTTATAACTCTTTATTAAGAGCAGTGGAGCAAGGAAGCAAAAGTCATTTTTGAGCTGGAAACTACTTTTTATCACAGAATAGGTGTCAGAAAAGGGGCAACAGCCACCATACTCTGCTCCAGTATTTATTACTTTTTCATTTATAACCTGCTTTCTTCCATCATGGAACCCACGGTGGTATATTCTTGGTTCTCGAGAGGTCTGTTCAAGTAATAACCAGACCCAGACCTGGTCTGGTGAGATGGCAGTAGTCTCATGTGCCTTATCCTGGATATTATGACATATGGGGACACAGTGCAATGACAGCAGAGTGTGCCAGAATCCCTAGGCTGAAATCAGCCACTGTCAACACATATGATGCTACTCAGCACTGAAACAGAACATCACACGAGGCAGCTCATTCACCTCTCATTTTGAAGGATGTACCAGCTCCCATTGGATCAAATAATATTTGATAGTTGGGTGCTAAAATGGGTAGGTGCAGCATATCATGGTAGTCCTATCCATTGCCTTACATAGAATGCTGCTATGGCTAGATTGGCATTTCACACTCTCCATGCTGTTACTCCTTTAAGACCTGGGTATTTGCAGCTGAGCAGCTACCAGATGTAATATAGCTTCATACTGCATTCTGTATAAATACACATAAATCCCAGAAAGATGGTTATCCAAACGTTACTTGACTTACCTTCATGAAAGAACATCTCACAGTCTCCCTCCATGGCTTGTCCCCATTGCAGATGGAAACTATTTCCTAATATTTAAGTCAAAATCAATACTTCCATAATTTAAAATCATTAGTCTTTTCTGTCACGGGAGAGATCAAGGAGAGATCAT
Source organism: Zootoca vivipara (assembly GCF_965207765.1). Lineage (NCBI taxonomy): Eukaryota > Metazoa > Chordata > Lepidosauria > Squamata > Lacertidae > Zootoca > Zootoca vivipara. The sequence continues at coordinate 17,843,035 of NC_142582.1, forward strand.
GGACCTTTAAAAACAATACTACGTGGTCCACTGCTTTCACTAACACATGTTTACTCGGAATTAATCCACACTGTATTCAATAGGGCTTAACTCCTAGGGAAGAGTGTGTAAAGCTAACTTGTGTGGCCTTTCATATGCTGTTGAGCAACAGGCAGGGATTATGGGAGTTGTCCAAGAACATAGGGAGGGCCACATGTTCAAATGGAAAAGTTGTTTTGTCACAGATACTGAAACGAGTTTTCCATCACACACAACAGTTCTGTTCAGCAAGGTTCCTAGAATACTTTAACTCACAGCCAGGGGCGTACCCAGGATCAAAACTGGGGGGGGGCAAGACATGGTCAACTAAAATACTGATCAACTAGCGGCTCAGTACAGTGACGCAGAACTTGGTTTTTACACCATTTCAGTGTGGTAAACAACTGATTATTCCCCATTGCCCTACCTAATTTTGTTTCTTTCATCACTTTATAACCATTTTTTTAAAAAATTGCTTCTGGGGGGCAGCTGCCCCCCCTGCCCTATGCTGGGTACGCCCATGCTCACAGCAAGCACTTGGGCCTGTAGGATAGATTAGTTGTGACTAACTGAGTCCAGTTGGTTGCAGTGGAAGTGATGTGCAGTGCTATTTTTCTAGAAAAAGAGGTGCCAGAACTCACCACGAACACTTCCCTTGTTCTCTTATAATGGCAATGGCGCACACCTGAGAGGTGCTGGAACTGAGTTCCGGTAAGTTCTGGCTGAAAAATGCCCTGGTTATTTGTGACTAACTTTAGTTGAATTGGGACCTTGTGCTTTGCTTTCATAACAGGTTGTTGAAAAGACAACTGTTGTGTTTCTATAAGTGCCGGTCAGACATCTCTGCCACCCTCAGTTCAAAGGTCATATTTAAAGTCAAGTGACTCAGGCGATCAGATTTGTGGGGAGGAGAGTGCTGGGTTCAGGGCATGCCTGCTGCTAGTTTTCTACTTTCATATTTTCTTTTCTGCCGTCATGGTGTGACACCATTTGGATTTCCAACCTTGGGCATCAAATCATCCTGGACTACCTCCAGATGTGGATTTCCTTGGAGCAGACATTATGTCTTGCTAGTTAAATCCAGTTGTTCATATATATATATTAAATCACAGTTTTAATCACAGGATTTAATTTTGCAATACTTACAGAATGAACAGGTTTGGGTCAAGTCTTGCTAGTAGGGAGGGGATAATGTAGCCGCCGAATACCTGTTTTCACTGAAGCCATGAAAAATAGTTCAGTGATTAGATTTAGATTTTTCTAGGGCCTTTTGAGTGTGTGCATCAAACCTTAATGTGAGTCCTAATATGATCTGACAGTGTTCTCTCTGCTACTGGGCACCAGGCAGCTTTATGAACTTGTGTCAGAACAAGCCATTAGGTTGTCAGCATGGTTTTGCATGAAGTACGTTTTCTGAATTACCTTCTGTCTCTCACTCTCAAAAAAACGATACTTTTTAAAAACTAATTTTCTTTCTGAAGGTCACTTGAATAAAGCTCGTTGGTTGAAAATAGGAAACAAAAGATACTCCTTAAATTGTGGGTCAGGATCACAGGCTTCTTTGCTTCCATGATCTGGCTATAACAAAGGGGTTGGCAGTCTTTTAACCAGCTGCTAAATAAATATGCAATCAGCCATCCAGAATGGAAGGTCTTGAAATTATGTTTTCCTAATAGGACACTCACAGACACAGGGACCCAGGTGGCGTTGTGGGTTAAACCACTGAGCCTAGGGCTTGCTGATCAGAAGGTCGGCGGTTTGAATCCCTGTGACGGGGTGAGCTCCCGTTGCTTGGTCCCAGCTCCTGCCAACCTAGCAGTTCGAAAGCATGTCAAAATGCAAGTAGATAAAACCGCTACAGCGGGAAGGTAAACAGCGTTTCCATGTGCTGCTCTGGTTTGCCAGAAGCAGCTTTGTCATGCTGGCCACATGACCTGGAAGCTGTACACCAGCTCCCACGGCCAATAATGCGAGATGAGCGCGCAACCCCAGAGTCGGTCACGACTGGACCTAATGGTCAGGGGTCCCTTTACCTTTAATAGGACGCTAGAGGGAAGGGGTGCTATAACAGGTACCTGATATATTTTTGAATTTGTTAGTAATAGAAGATATACAATAATTAAACTATTTATAGAACTGCAGTCAATATATAAAATGAGTTGCTTCTACCTCTTTGTGATTCATTGCCTGTAGGGCTACAAATGCAACCCTATGCATGTCTACTTGGAAGTAAGTTTCATTGAATATATGAGGCCAGCCCGAACTACCAGGAGTCGCATTGGGATCCGGGGGGGGGCTGCACACAACCACACAAAAGCCCCCCCCCCATTTGATGTGGGGAGTGGTCATTCCAAGATTAGTGGGTATGGGATTTCAGTCTTAAAGAAGAGCAGAGGTAAAGAAATAATTACTATACAATAAGCAACCTGATTCACAGATCCATCCCTATTTATTGAGACTTCATTTTAATGCATATAAATCAAATTCTGATGCATTCTAGATTAACACACTTCTCTGAAAAGGAGTAGATGAATGCATGGAGTTAATTATTGGCATTTCCCATTTCCCACCTACCTAAATTACAAACATGTTTCCTTATTGTAAATAGTAATAACAAAAAGTAGCATTTCTGGTTTGAAAGCATAACTTTATGCAACACATTTTGCAAAATCATTTGGGGGGGGGGGCTACTGATAAAAGTATATGAAACCTCAGAGAACCAGAAGCAATGCAGATGCATAGATAATATGCATGTTTCCTTTAGATGGTGTCATTTGTTTTTCTAGGTCACCCACGCTTTTTCAACCAGCTTTCTACAGGGCTTGATATCATTGGCTTGGCTGGAGAGTGGCTGACGTCTACTGCTAATACAAACATGTAAGTACCTTAGGACTTTTCTCTCTGCTGTATGGTGAGAAGGCAAAGTCCTGTAGATGTTGGTCTGCAGATTCCATAAGCCCTGACCATGTTCTGTGGGCTGGGGGCTGATAGGAATTGAAATCCAACAAATATAGAGCATCACTTCAGTGTGCTAAAAACAAAAACAGATGAAATGGTTAGACCAGGCATCCCCAAACTGCGGCCCGCCAGATGTTTTGGCCTACAACTCTCATGATCCCTAGCTAACAGGACCAGTGGTCAGGGATGATGGGAATTGTAGTCCAAAACATCTGGAGGGCCGAAGTTTGGGGGTGCCTGGGTTAGACTGTCTCTGCTTATTTTTTTTCTCCTCTTGGGTTTGGACTCTGTAGACAAAAGGATATTTAAGGGTGTGTGTATGGATATGTAGATAGATTAATTAGGGGTTCAACTTCTGTGATACTGTGGCACCTAGATCATATCAATAAAATTAAGGGACTTGCGGGGTCATGCTGTTCTATGACATGGGTGTAGCCAGGATTTTTGTTACAGGAGCAGGACTTTGGGGGGGGGCAGAACCGACGTGATTGGTCAGTTAGTTAAATATTTGTATTGTTTTACTTGATCTAGGGGGGAGGGTACACCCATGTTCTATGGTGTGGATAAATCTATGGGAGGTTGGCAGGTGGAGGGTTGGGAAACAGGCAGCAGAGTTAAATATCCACAATAAATAGTTCTAGAAATTCATTGGGTGCATCATCTATTTATCTTCACACAGGGCAGTCTCGAGCAGGTCGCGTGCCCTGGCGCTGAGGGGCGGAGATCGCTCCGGCGCCCAGCAGGGCACAGCATGGCTTCCGCGCAGCTTTGCCGCGCAGCGCCCTGCCTACCGGCCCGGCACCCTGGCGCCCCGCGCCACCGGGATTCTACCTAGAGCCGGCCCTGTCTTCACAACAAATGGATAGGAGGTTGAAACTGCTTGCTGTGCACGCATTAGGAAAGGTAGCATAAGCACTCCAGCTGCTGCTGCTGCTAACCCCCATCTTGGGAGATAATCAGGGAAAAGCTGATCCATCTTCTCCACTTTTAGAAATTTCTCCTGGTTCCTTTGATAGGTTCATTTCACATATTCTGAATGAGAAATCAAACTAATACAGAACGTAGGCATATTAACATTTATCTGAACCTGGCTCAAGGTTTACTGCTGTCTGTCTTTGAAGTTGTCCTGAGTATATTCAATGTTATTGGGAGTGGTAAAGATTTTTTTTAAAAAAATTCGCCTGTTTGAAGTCTTGGAATTAGAAGGCGTGCTGGCTACAAACCTGAAGCTAGTTGTTTGTTTTGTTTGTTTTGTTTGTTTCTTTTGTTTTGTTTGTTTGTTTTGTTTCTTTTGTTTCTTTTGTTTCTTTTGTTTCTTTTGTTTCTTTTGTTTCTTTTGTTTCTTTTGTTTCTTTTGTTTCTTTTGTTTCTTTTGTTTTAAAGATAATCAGAAAATCTGGAGGAGTCACACTTTCATATTTTCTGTATTAAAAGGAGGGCTAAAGTTGAGTTACAATCAAAACCTTCCACTGGAATTGATGTAAAAAAAAAATGTGTTCAGAAGGTGAGGAGAGACCAGAACTAGATTTTAAGGTTATGTTTTAATCACCTGTAGAAGCAGTTGGTAAGATGCTCTTCAATGATGCAGAATGGATTAAGAACCAGAAAGTGGAGTGATAACATACTCAGCTGAATTATTAGTCTTTGTGTTATGCTTTAACATAGTGCAAAGAAGGACTTTCCGTAGCAGAGGAGGAAATTGCAACTGTAGCTAGCGTTAGATTCCATCATTTTATGAAATGCAATTATCTTTATTGATACAGAGGTTGTGGGAAAGAAAGTTAAAATGAAGTTCAAGGTGATTGTTGGTATCAGTCCCCGAGACCAAAATGTCTACTCTTTCCTTCCCTACTGAAAGGGATGGAAAGCGGGTGTGAGACACGCCTGGAGGCAGTTTGAAATTGTGTATTGATTTGCATGGGCTTTAGAAAGTGTGACATGAGAGGACTCCAAATACTCATCAGCGATCAAAAGGCAGGTTTCTATTTCAGAACGCCGTTAGATGTGTGCAGTGATGACTACATTCATAAGCAGCTGGAAAATCTCACCAGATGGAAAGCAAGTTCATTGTGGGCAAAATGACAATGCATGAAGGAGCTTTTCCTGCAAATGGAAAAGCAAACTTTCTGCCACTTGCACCATCCACTGATAATGCTCTGTTGGTTTCAATGGGAGAGTTAAACATCTGTCACTCCTTGCTTGTTTGTTATATACTGCCCAATAACAAATAATCTCTGGGCAATTTACAAGTAAAAATAAATAAAATCAACATGCATAATAAACGTGAACTCCAACAACACAACTAAACCAGCCACAAAATAAAACCAGGGTAAAATCAGTAGCAGCAGAACATGGCATCTATACAATGGCTCTACAAAGCACTGGAATGTTTTCAAATGGAAAAACCTAGTGTAAAAATGACCATAAAGACATTTCCAGGCAAACCTCTCCAAGGAAGGGCTTTCCACATCCAGAGAACCACCACAGAGAAGGCCCTCTCTCTCATAGCCACCTGCCACCCCTCATTTGGTGGAAGCACCCAGAGAACAGCCACAGAAGACGATCTTGAGGTCCAGAGAGGTGTATGTCCTTCAAGCAATCTTGCCCCAGGCCAATTTTGGTCTTAAAAGGCTCATGCCGGCACTTTAAAGTAGGCCTGGAAATGGACTGGAAGCCGATACAGACATCAAAATACTGGCCTAATACAGTACTTTGGTGTAGTCCAGGCACGTCCAACAGGTAGATCGTGATCTATTGGTAGATCATGGGGTATTCCTGGTAGATCTCTGGCCACTCAGTGATCTACTCCCCCCCCCCCAAAAAAAAAACCCTCTACAACTTCGGCTTGTAAAAAGCTCAGCAACTTTTGCTTCCTAGCAAAAAAGTGGGCCATCAGATTAAGTTCCACTATCAGACTGGGGATTCAGGACCCTCAACTGTTTTATATAATCAACTTTTGATTATGTTCTGTGTATGTCGCAATGCTCATTCAGTTCCATTCATTCATATATTCAGTTCCATTCATTCATTTGCTCCCTAAAAAAAGCTCAACCACCTTGGCTTCCCCAAAAAAGCTCAACAACTTTGATCCATCCAATGACAATGGGTAGATCACTGCCAGTTTTTTTACACTGTGAGTAGATCACAGTCTATTGGGAGTTGGACATCCCTGGTGTAGTCTCACACAATGCATTGCAATGATCCAAACTAAAGAATGCCAGTACATGGATAATGGTAGCAGGGCTATTTTTGTCCATAGTGGGTCCCGACTAATTTATCTGCCTAACCTGATGAGAACTGTTCCAAGCCACAGAGGCTACCTATGCCTCTAGGAGGAGCTGGATCAAATATAGGGCTGCCATACATCCAGATTTTCCCAGACATTACCAGGATTTCAAAGACAGAATTGACATCCAGGGGGGGATTTCCAAAAGGCAGCGCCTTGTTCTGGATCTTAGGCAATTGAAAAATCACATTGTTGTTGTTTTGGTGTTTTTGTAAAAAAGAAGCTCAACAACTTTGGGGGTGTTCTGGTTTTTACTTTTAGAAAAATAGCAACCGTAAAAGGAGTGTGTACCCTATATGAACCTGGTCATTTACGGCAAAGTGCAACACCTACCAAACAGATTGAACACTACTCAGTCGTGCAATGGAACTCACTCCCCCTCGCCTGGGTTGAATCTCAGCTTATTGCTACTGATTCATAATACCCATTGTCTCACTTACATTTGTTCAGAAGGAGTGAGAGAGCTGGTTGCCATCCACATATTGGTGACAACCTAGATCACTTGACTTTTAAAGGTAAAGGGTAAATGACCCCCTGGTTGGTTAAGTCCAGTCAAAGGTGACTATGGGGTGAGGCGCTCATATCATTTCAGGCCGAGGGAGCTGACGTTTGTCCACAGACAGGTTTCCGGGCCATGTGGCCAGCATAACTGAACTGCTACTGACGCACGGATTACTGTGACAGAAATGCCATTTACCTTCCAGCCGCAGAGGTACCTATTTATCTACTTGCACTGGCGTGCTTTCGAACAGCTAGGTTGGCAGGAACTGGGACAGAGTAATGGGAGCTTACCCCATCGCGTGGATTCGAATCACCAGCTTTCCGACTGGCAAGCCCAAGAGGCTCAATGGTTTAGGCCACAGCGCCACCCGCGTCCCTTGTTAGCTATATGCAATACAATATAGCTTTCAGCTGGAAGTTGCTGGAACGTACTTCTCAAGTGGGCACCATTGCCATTTTATGAGAATAAGGGAGGTGTTCATGGTGAGTTCCGGCACCTCTTTTCCTAGAAAAATTATACTGTTTATAGTGGCAGGCCTGGTGTGTAGTGTTCAGGGGTATGAAAACTTCCATGGACTTTTGGTTCAAAGAATTGAAGGAACCCCATATACAAACACTCACAAACAGAAATTGCTTGAATCTGAAGTTTTATAGCAGCTGGTATAAGCTGAAAATTTTTACTAGCCCAGTTTTAAAAAATCATGGATAGCTTTTTAGTTTCCTGATTTTATTAAATCAAAGCAAGTGTTGAAATGGGGATCTGAATGGATCATTTTACTTTATTTTTGCACCTGTTGATCATTGTCATCGTCATCATAATGGAGGCTTTTTGGGAAGTCGCTGTAGTGTGTAGTTCGAAGATCAGGAGATACTCAGATATTCATTACAGATACTCATACGCTAATCCAAAATGCACTGAAGCCAATGGAAGAACTCCCACTGCCTTCAGCAGACCTTGGTATAGACTCCCGAATTAATGACTCAAGCTGTGTAGCTGTCTTTTTCGGGGCCCCAGCTGGCTGATGAATGCACATGCAGCCTATAAATGTACCATCCTGGAAAATTTCACATCTTGGATGTTGTACAGGTGAAGATTGCTTGCCTTATTTTGATCAGAATCCATAATGTAGGGTAGCATACCTAGCACACTAGCTACCTAAGGTAGTTTATGGATTGCCATCTTCTCGTCAATTTATTATATACAAATTCCAAACCTTTTGTTTCTCACTCTGATGGTACTTAAAGTCTATGCGATGTACTTGACACAAAATACCGGAAGGGAAGAAGAAAATACACCTAATAGTAAACCACGTTTAGTAAGACTTTGTACAAGGAATTCCCTGATGAAAGGAAGTTCGATCCTCGGCACCAAACCCTTGGCTCGTGTTTCCTTAGAATACATTTTGACAATCTCAGCCAAAGAAACCCATTTAAAAGTCCTCCACTGCATTAGTTAAACCAATTACTGTATTGCTTTTAGAATGCAACTGTTCACAAGACTCCAGAAACATTCTCGACTCATTATGAAGACCATGGGTATTCCAGACACTTGGTCACGTCTAAGCCGAACAGAAACAACACACTCTGTTGAGACATTTTAGCTGGTACAGAATGCTACAGTTGACCAGAACTTATGTTTGGAATCACTTGTCCTTGCTGGCCAGTAGTCACATGAAATAGGGTCTTCTTGGTGGTAGCACCTTGTCAGTAGAGCTCACTAGCCTGGGCAGTTCATTTAGTTCTCTCCCTGCTGATTTTCAGATGCTAAAACAAAACTATACCCCACTCTCTCTCCTCTTTGTTTCATGTTACCCGTGGCTTCTATGCTCTTTTATCTGCTGTCATTTTAATTTTCTCTTTATTTTTATGCTGTTTTCTATTGTTTCATTGTATCAGTTATAATTGTGGGCTGTGCTGGAGGTACTATGTGTAAAGGGAGAAAGGCAGGGTTTAAATATTTTGATTAATTGGTTAATGATAAGATATTAAAATAGGAATACTTTGTATATGCACAGCATTTTCCAAAACATGGAAAAGTGCTAATTATTTATCTCTCTTTCTCCCTTGCTTCTCTTATGAGTGCATAAAATTGGTCAGGGGTCCCTGTTGCCTGCACATATATGCAAAACAAGATATACTAATAGTTACATGCAATATACAGACACTTACTCTATGTTTATTTATTTATTGCCAACTTGCTTGCTTGCTTGTATCTATATCTCACCTTTGCTCCAAGGAGCTGTCTCCATATTATCCTCACAACAACCCTGTGATGTAGGATAGGCCAATAGTTGGTGGCTGACCCAAGGGACCTACTCAGCTTCATGACTGAGTGAGGATTTGAACACTGGTCTCCCAGTCTGATACCTGAACCACTATGCCACCTTGGAACCACATTCATTTTGCAATGTATGAAGCCAGCCTCAGTGTAGCAGGAGAAGGGGTTTGGTTTTTGTTGTTGTTTTTTTTACAGGGGGGCAAGCCAGACAAAGCTACACATGCCCTACATGTACGTTTGTGAAACATGGACCACTTATAAATGCCATCTCCAACTCCTTGAAAGATTCAATCAACGGCATCTCTGAAAAAAATGTACACATCACTTGGGAAGACAGGTGAACTAATTCCAGTGCACTGGAAGAAGCAGTGTCAAAGCAAAGATTCTTCAACATCAATTTTGTTGGACTGGTCATGTTGTTTGGATGCCTGATTATCGTCTTCCAAAGCAACTACTCTATTTCGAACTTAAAAATGGAAAGAGTAATGTTGGTGGTCAACAAAAGAGGTTTAAAGACTCTCTCTCGAGGCAAATCTAAAAGAATGTAGTATAAACACCGACAACTGGGAAACACTGGCCTGTGAGCACTCCAATTGGAGAACAGCCTTTACCAAAGGTGTCAAGGGATTTGAAGACACTTAAACTCAGGACAAAAGGGAGAAGCAAGCTAAGAAGAAGGCATGTTTGGCAAACCCTCACCTTGATCAACTCCCACCCAGAAACCTATGTCCCCGCTGTGGAAGGACGTGTGGATCCAGAATTGGCCTCCACAGTCACTTATGGACTCGCTGTTAAGACTGTGTTCATGAAAGACAATCTTACTCGGCTATGAGTGGTTGCCAAAGGAGGAGGAGGAGACATGGGATGCCATGTTAGTTAGCTGTTGGGCACAAATCGCTGCAGCTTGTGCTATTGGAACTGATGCAATTGGGCTACAAGAAAAATTGCAGTTATCTATCTGGTCTTTCCTTGGAAAAGACCCTGATGTTGGGAAAGATTGAGGGCACTAGGAGAAGGGGACGACAGAGGACGAAATGGTTGGAGAGTGTTCTCGAAGCTACGAACATGAGTTTGACCAAACTGCGGGAGGCAGTGCAAGACAGGAGTGCCTGGCGTGCTATGGTCCATGGGGTCACGAAGAGTCGGACACGACTAAACGACTAAACAACAACAACAATCTGGTCTTAACCACTGCAGTAGAAAAATTTTATTGTGGCAGTTAGCTATAATTCTCTTTGGGTTTATTTCCTTTATTGTGGAGGAGTGAAGAGTTTTGCCTGGAACTTTAATGAAGGAACAACTTTCTGTTTGATGCAAATAGTAATTTTGCTTTAGACTTTTCTTTGTCTTCAAATAGAATAGAACATGCTTTGAAATTTTAGTACACGGGCAGAAATACATTAATTGGAACATGCACTGATTCTTGCTTCCCATTAACTGGATGAAGCCATGGACTGCTCTCTTGTTATCTGTAATTGGTAATTAGAAAATCATCCTTTTTAATTACTCTTGACAGGTATTGATTGTTTGGTACGGTATAATTAGTTGTCCTTGGGGCGTATATGCAGAAAAAAACCACACAAATAATTGGTTTTGGTGTTTCTTAAAGCTCAAGTTCAATATTTCTAATTATATTTGTGAGAAGCCTTCTGATGTTTACTGTTTTCACAGCCTCTCTGCATTCTGGCTACATGTTTTCTAAATAGGAATAAGACACTCTTTGAACTAAAACACTTTGCAGCCTCACCAGCAATATAGTTATAATGGCTAAGGCTAAGTGGTGTAATCACAAAAATGCTACAAACCACTGTAATTTTTAAAAGTTTGGAAAACAAATTAAAGGATACTTGTGGGGGTAGGGGGTGTTCAAGGAACTTTATCTAATTGATTAAATAGACTTTTATAAATTATTTATATATAGAAGTCATAGAATCATAGAGTAGTATATTTAAAAATAGCTAAACAGAGAAGTCCCAATCCATAATGCACTGTGCTGGACAAGTAATCCTCTGTCCATCCCTTCCTGGACCCACCAGCTTCTGTCAGCGAGGGACCCCTGCCCCATTGCACCCTCTGAAATGGCTGGGGGGGGGGCAGAAGCTTCTGCCTGCAGTGTCCTTGGTAGCGATAGCCAGCACACACACCCCAAAATAGGGTTCAGAGCTGAATTGGTAGAGGAGCCACTGAATTTCTGAGCCAGCCCTGTTGGTGTCATGTGACGGCAAATTTCAAGGTTCTTTGCTATGCTAGCATAGGATGTGGTGTATTGAAGAGGCTTCCCCCATCCCCCACCTTCTGCAGAGGCCCATATGAGGAGCAGGGATGATATGGGTGCATTGTTCTTTATTAAGCCCCAGGGATTTGAACTGCCCCTTCAGTTTTATTTTCATTTTCTAATTATGTTTATATTGCACCTTTCCTTAAAGGAGCTCAAGTTGGCAAACATGCAGTGTCCCGTCCCCCCCCCTAACCCTAACCCTAACCCCCCCATGCCTCTTTTTATCCTCACAGCAATCCTTATACAGTGGTACCTCTACTTATGAATTTAATGCGTTCCAAACGCACATTCGTAAGTCGAAAAAAATTGTAAGTCGAATCCCATAGGAATGCATTGGGAGAAAACATTCGTAAGTCGAAGCAACCCTAACTAAAAATTCGTAAGTAGAAAAAATCCTATCTAAACCACATCCAAGATGGCGGACGGAGCTCCATTCGTAAGTAGAAACATTCATAAGTAGAGTTATTTGTAAGTAGAGGTACCACTGTACACCCAAAACCATGTCAGATGCTCTTGAGTCCTGGAAAACTGTAGTCAATGAAGTTGTCTCATAAAAGAATTTGGTCATTTCGTTTCATGAGCCTCTCGGATGCAGCAACAGGGGAATCTGCCAAGAGCCAATGCAGAGCAGAGTGTGAACACAATTGTTTGGTTCGTTGTGCAGAGGGTAGCAGATCTATCCCAGTGGCCTCTGGTGTTTTTAAAGCTGAAATTGCAGCCCAGATTCTGCTTGGAGTACCTGCCTGGTTTCCATATTTTAAATCTCCCTCTAGGACGACTTCAGTCCTACTTTCTTCGATTTATATTTGGCATGCCTAGACGCACTGCTGCTCTTCGTTTGAAAGCTATTCTGCCTGGTTTGGATATATAGTCAATTCACTCTCTCAGCTTCAGAGCTTTCTCCCAGGTCTTTTGTATTCCAGGTCATGACAGACTCTTGTCAGTCTGCCTGGATGAAGGAATTGCTGCCAAAAATTTAAAAACGGTTGCTTCGGTGTGGCTGCTGTCTCCTCCTTACTGTTTATGTGTAAACTGTGAGCTAGACAAATGTATGGTCAAACACAGATTAATTGATATTTATTCATCTGTTTATTAAATTTCTGTACCATCCTTCACCCAAGGATCACAGGAAGAGTTTACAATATAAAAACACAAAAAATACACAGCAAAAACAAACACACACACACACCCTATCCTACAATTTAAAGGGCCATACATTGTTTAAATCATGGGAGAACATACAAGAGTTGGACTGCTTTAAAGCCTGAGCCTCAAAACTTGTAGAGGGCAGATGAAACAAAGCTCCAGTAAATAACAAAGAAGTAGAGTCAGTGTTGCATGTTCTTTTCAAATGTGGCTTTTATCAGGAGGCAAGAGAAACTCTGATATACCCCATTACACAGTCCTTTCCAGGACAACCTTAATAAATCCGAGAGTTTCTTTTTTTTTCAAATTTTCAAAAAGAAAACATAATTTTTTATACACACATACACACAGACATATACACTTAATTTCACAAAACTATAGTCATATCAAAACATGTATGGGGTTCCCTGCACCCCAGGACTTCCTCCCACCCCTCCCTTGGTTTCCAAAGTTCTTCCCCTTTTAACTGCCTCTAATTACTACTTTATCTAAATTTGTTATATGTACTGTACTTCATTTTTATCCTTTGTTAATTTAAATTACAGACGTTATGTGAATCCTGCTAATGTTTTTAAGCTCTTACAGAGTTTCAATGTCCCAGTATTCACACTTGTTTTGTCAACCGGGATTCTCCTGCCATTTCTTGAATGTTTTAAACAGACTGTTGTTAACTGAAAATGCGGTCCTGTACATGTCTACCCAGAAGTAGGCATATACGGTACACTGAATTCAGTGGGGTTTATTAAGTGGGCATAGGATTGTAGGCTGAGTCCCATAAAGGTTGTAAAAGCAATAGCATCTTTTCAGAAAGCATAAACATTTTAATATTTATTCCTGTGAAACAGGTATTGGCATTTAATTAATTAATTTATTTTTTTGCAAATGTCTATTCACGTACCCAGGTTTACATACGAAATTGCACCTGTCTTTGTCCTCATGGAACAAATCACGCTTCGAAAAATGAGAGAGATTATCGGATGGTCAAATAAAGATGGAGATGGAATATTCTCACCGGGTAAGTTCCATTTTTGACATGTTGCCCACAATGCCAAGTTGTCGGTTAAGGCTGGAAAAATACAACCAGCTGCTGAGCATGTATGCTTTTAACTGTATGCTATTACTTTGTTTAAAAACATCAGTTACTATCTGCTAGGCCATTTTTAAGAGGATCAATTAAAAAGAAGAACCATGGATGCAATTGGTCCTACCATTGGGCAGAGTAAGGCGACAGGCTAACTTAGGGGGTTGAGGGCAGACCACAAACAACTCCAAATTCTGCCATGCCTGTATGAAATATATGTAGCACGTTTCACCAGCTATGCTTTTCCGCCTCCATTCATAATATCAAACTTCTCCCACCCTCCCTCTATCTCTCTTCTGATATTTATTGTCATGTTCTCTTGTTACAGGTGGTGCTATATCCAATATGTATAGCATCATGGCTGCCCGCTACAAATATTTCCCAGAAGTCAAAACCAAAGGCATGGCTGCAGTGCCTAAACTGGTCCTCTTTACCTCAGAACATGTGAGCTCAACAAGCTTAATTAACTGTTGTTACTGCAATTGGGTTTTTTGGGGGGGGGCTAAGGAAGACGCCTTTCCATCACTGTCAGCGTTGCATATTTTGGTGGCCCTAAAACTGTCACAGAAAATGATCTCCAACTACTCCGTCTCTGTCATTAAGCTAACTTTGGAGGCAATATGCCTGGCACAGCTGCCACATGGAGGTGGGTTTTACATCCCCTCCCTTACAAATGTTTCCTTGTGACAAAACCACTTGCCGCACTCTGACAGAGATTTTCCTCAAACCAGATTGTAGGGCAGTGTTGGGGACAAGGAGGCTGTAAGGAAGACAAGATGTTACCGTGTTATCCACAAAGCTTAGTCACCCCAAATATCTCTTAATATGTCTTAGAGCTTACCATGTCCTCAACTAATTAACACTTCCCCTCCCCCTTTTTGAAGCATTCATAGTAATGTTACTTAATGAATAAAACCCCCACCCCACCCCACAGATCTGATTCCTGGTATCTCTCTTTTTAATATTTGGGCAATGCTCCTACCTTTCTGCATAGCAAGCTGGGGAACCCAGTTGGAATAATGTTTTGGGTTGCTGTTTCTCTTCCTTTTTCTTTTTCTTTTTCTTGAAATGTTTAGAGCTTATAGCTTGCTATGGTGCTCCTAAACCATGTCTGACCCTTATTTCAGCACTTATTCCTGACCATTCCCACTGACTGTTACCTCTGCATTCAAACTGCTTCCTATAAATGGTTGGTTTGTGCCTGGAAGCAGCTGCCCCAGAAAGGTGTGTAATAACAGCCTTTTGTGCGTGTGGCACTTGCAATGAGCAGGGAGGGCATCTCCTGCTGGCAACCTTTGCTACTACACAACTAAACTTGACTTACCCATTTGACTATATTTTCTTTCATTCCTACATTTTCTTTCATTCCTTTCTAAAAGGGCTGACATGTTTTTGTTGCTGTTGTTTTTGCAGAGTCACTACTCAATAAAGAAAGCTGGAGCTGCGCTTGGTTTTGGAACAGAAAATGTGATTTTAATAAAGTGCAACGAAAGGTATGCTCCCATAGCAAAATAGCTGTATTGAGTTGTTTTTTTTGTACTGTGCAACAAGATGCTAATGTTGTTACTAATTAGATCAGTTGATTTAATTAAACTATGGTTAGGGTTTGCTTCTGTTTGGTCTTTATTCATTTGTTTTATAATATTCTTTGTTTTTGTCTTTCACGTTGACTGCAGAGGCAAAATAATACCAGCTGATTTGGAAGCCAAAATTCTGGAAGCCAAACAAAAGGTAACCCTGATGTTTGTTTTTTTGGGGGGGGGACCTGAATATATTTCCTATTCAGATGAACATAAGTAACATACATTTTGTCTTCTACATAAATGCATACCACACAGTGTAAGACAAGCTAAGGAAGAAATAATAAACTAATTTACAGGGCAATACTAACCCTTTGCTGCTGGAGCTCCACTGCCCCCCCCCAGGCCCCCAGCAATGGGAATAATTTATAATCCACTGGTGATTGCATCAAGTCCTAAAATGGACTTTTGGGGGAACCAATGAAAGAAGATGTGACAGTTAAAAATATGCATGGCAGAATAGTTAATGAAAGAACTTGTAATAAGTTGCAATAATTTAAGTTAGCTTCTGTTTCCAATATATATGTTTCCTCATGAACTTTATCCTCTGCCTTACCTCATAGGGGTATGTTCCCCTTTATGTGAACGCAACGGCTGGCACAACAGTGTATGGGGCCTTTGACCCAATTCAGGAGATGGCGGACATTTGCGATAAATACAACCTTTGGCTCCATGTGGACGTGAGTAAGACAAGCTGCGATCCTATACGCACACACACTTGCTGAAAAATAAAGTCCCACTGAAAGCAGGGGGACTCACAAATCGTGTCCCCATCATGGAGGGCACATGTTGCGGTGAGATCACCAAGACTGGCCTCACTGTTTGTGTTGGTGGAGTCGTTTGGATAGCCACAACAATCCGATTGGGTTCCTCGGTTGCTGGGGTAATTCTGGCCAATGGGGTTGAGAGAATTTGCAGCCAGGAGAACTACATGTTGCGTCGAGCTTCCTCTTAGCGCCTCGTGCATCGGATCACCCGCCCATCCTCCCTATATTTAGGGTCTTGCTGTGAACTTGCTATGTTGTCGTGGGTTGTCTGCTTTTGGGGCTGATTGGCTGGTGCCACTTGGGTTTCACCTGCCACGCAGCAAATCGTCACAACTTTGTAAGGTTTGGCAGTTAGGCATTGGTTCAAGGTGTGGTGAGGAGAGGTTGTCACACCTGCCCCTCCCAATGTGCGATAGGGTATTCCATTAAAGGAATCCAGGGGCTCGCCATGCTTTTGTCCGATCCCCTTCCAGGGGTTAGGGGCAGGCCAGAGCACCTGGGAGCATTTTGGGGTGAGGTTGCATCTGTGGTAGGACCAATGTTCCCCCAGTATGTTTACCCTTACTGACTTCTGCCAGTGTCCAGTTGTCATTGCTGCCCTTCCGGAGGTGTAGGTGCAGCTAGTTGAACCAATGCCTAACCAAACCACTCACATTCTGTAAACAATAAAGCTGTGGGTAAAATTATGTCCAATGACCTTAAACTAATATTGGTTTCAACTCTTGTCTTTCTTTGCGAGGTCTTGGGGGTCTTCACACGCAACACTTCTGAATAAACACACATAGGATTGCACTGTGAA
Source organism: Zootoca vivipara (assembly GCF_965207765.1). NCBI lineage: Eukaryota > Metazoa > Chordata > Lepidosauria > Squamata > Lacertidae > Zootoca > Zootoca vivipara. The sequence continues at coordinate 17,859,727 of NC_142582.1, forward strand.
TATTTATTCATTTTTTTACCATTTTCAAGTGGAAAAGAGGATCCTCCTAGTAACTCTGCTTGTTAGTATTTGTATTGTAGTAACACAGGTCCACTACTCCTTCTTTGAAAGTGTGAAATTAAGAAGAGCGCCTGTTTGTGAAATCATGAACGTTTTCATCAGAAATTTAGTGCCCAGAGTTTTGACAACATTGATCCTTTTGCTAACCGTGGAGTGTCAGATACTTTGAAGGTTCCTCCTAACCCTTTGAACTTTCTTCCATCACTTTCAGGCTGCCTGGGGAGGTGGATTGCTAATGTCCAGGAAGCATCGTCATAAGCTGAGTGGCATAGAAAGGTATCAAATCATTCTCATTTGCATGTTTATTTAGTTAGAAACTTCTCCATGGTACATATGCCCTTTTGCAAATACCTAGGGAAGATAAGCCCCTATCTCAAAAATATTATGGAATTTTTAAAAAGAGCAATTGACAAGAATATAAAAGGTCCAATGTGGGGGGGGGGAATATTCCATGTGTCCATGTAGGACAGAAGCAGCTGTTACGCAAAATTTAAATTTCACATTTACATTACATACCAGAATGAAACAAGAGAGACTTCATGCCTGTCTTGCCAAATGCAAGGCGGTTCTTTTAAAATGAGATTCAGAAGTAATACAAAACACAAGTGAATGAGAAGATTAAAGATTTTATTCTAAACAGCAAACAATATATACATACCAAGCAAGCACTTCCATCTGCCACTTGGAAGCCCTCAAGAAGAGGCCAGGTAGCCTCAGTTTGCAGGGCCCCACGGCCGATCAGTCTGTGCACGAGCTTCTCCAAAACTCCAAAACTCCAAAACCATCCGATTTATAGATACTGTAGCTAGCCTGTGTGGCTTGCCCGACTGGCAACGTGCAGATCATTAATGACTGGCTATGTGCAGATTATTCATTCTCCACCCCCTCCCAATGCCTCACTTTCTCAAAACAGTGTTCAACATCAAAGAAGGTACCCAGCACTTTCACTTCCTCCCAACTGATTAGGACATTAAAGGCTGTTCTCGTGCCATCAAATAACTTAACAAGAGGGGAAGGAACAGAGGCAAGTAGGGCAACCATGTTAGATCACTAACTCCTCGATATACAATTTATCTTCCAGATAGATTGCCCATACAATGCCTCACGAGTGAGATGCTTTGGGACGAAAATTAGTGAGACCTTTTGTCTGCATCAGCTGTTAGCTTTGTCTCACTTCACAGTCACACTCTCTGTGAACTGCGCTCAGCTTGTGGCCTACCTTCCACCCCGGTCAAGGCTGGAGCTGTCATCAGTAATTGGCAATAAATGGCCCCAGTGGTTCTGCTATTTATTTTATTTTTGCATTAATCAAGTGCATTGATCTGTGTGCGCTGGGAAGGGCACACACTCTCTAACTAGAGTTGCCACAGGCAACACTTGCCAATTTTGGAAAGACCAACAACATGCTCACAAACAATATGTGCCAATAGGGGTTAACAATAGAATCACAGAATTGTAGAGTTAGAAGGGACCTCAAGGGTCATCTAGTCCAACCTCTTGCAATGCAGGAATCTCAGCTAAATCATGCATGACTGATGGCCACCCAACCTCTGCTTAGAAACTCCCAAGGAAGGAGAGTCCATCACCTCTCGTGTGAGTCTTTTCCACTGTCAAACTGTAGGAAAGGTCTTCCTGATGTTTAGTTGGAATCTCCTTTCTTGTAACTGGTTCAGATCCTACCCTCTGGAGCAGCAGAAAACAATCTTGCTCCAGCCTCCATGTGACAGCCCTTGAGATATTAGAAGATGGCTATCATATCTCCTCTCAGTCTCCTCTTTACCAGGCTAAACATACCCAATTCCCTCAAGTGTTCCTCATAAGGCTTGGTTTCCAGACCCTTGATCACCTTGGTCACCGAAGCAGTCCCACTTTTGTACACTTTTAATGCTCTGCTCATTGCATGAGATTCATTTCTTTAACAGGCTGGATCTGCAGAACTGAAGGATCATAATGTCAGCTTTCTCACAGAGGCTGTTATATTTGAACAACATTCACAGCACCTTGTAGTTTATTTAGAGCAGGAATCAGCAGAGTCCAGACTCATGGGAACGACTTAATCTTACTATATCCCCGAGACCCACCAATTTGTGTGATGTGCTTACATAATAGCTTAGTGGGGGCAGACATAAACTCAAATCTAAAGGAGGACACTGAGTATATCGGAACACATGCCCATATCTCTCCCAAATTTTTTTCATTTCAACAGTCAGAAAAAGAGGTGAAGAGAGACACCATTGGTATTGTTGGAGGTCAGAAACCTTTGCTGATCTATTGCAAGTCTCTCAGGGGACTGATCTATCAGTCATTCCTGACCCACCTTTCGCCCATTCCTGATTTTCTAGAGAAGATTTTGGATATCACTTGCTAGCACATCTTGGTGATAAGGAAATTTCAAACACCAGCCTATGTCAACAACTGTATTTTAGAGGAGGGGAACAATTAGTGGGGGAAATAGCTGAATATCCTGTTTGCCTAAACTTATAGAAATTCTCGCACTGCTGTTTCTAGAAGGTGGCTCTTTCAGGAATGAAGTTACAGTATCAGCTAATCAGCATAGACCTGACAGTAATTAATTACCATTCATTACACTATCAGCTTCTCAGTATTCTCTCTTTACCAGTAACATTAATCCTGAAAAGACAGCTTCCCTTAGTGCAATTCCAACCTTCGGCTGCAATGCTTGCCCCACAGAATAAGACTATTTGCAAATTTTGTCATCTTGTATTCCTAGTATAGACCCTTCTCACCTTATTAGTCCTAGTGGTGCAGGGTCTTAACATCGGAGTGAGGAAAAATATGCCACAAACTGCATATTGCAGATAAGAGACGTATTTGTAAGCCCAGGAGATATTTTGCCCTGACTATCTCAAAGAGTAAGTAAGTCCCACTGGGATCCAGACTCTGGGAAATGGCCCTGCTCTGGATCCACCAAAGCTACATCTCCTACTCCATTAATTCTAAGCACATTCTTTTCTTTTTGCAGAGCCAACTCCGTCACATGGAACCCACACAAGATGATGGGAGTCTTATTACAATGTTCTGCCATTCTTCTTCGGGAAAAGGTTTGCTTGCATGTCAATTTCTTATTAAATGGTACAGAACAAATACAAATATGTTCTGTTTCTACCTTTACAGCTTCTCCCAAAGAATCCTGGGAACTGTAGTTTGCTGAGGACTCTCAGTTTGTGAGAGATCTCCCAAAGAACTACAAATCCTTGGGATTTTCTGGAGGAAAAAGCATTACTAAACCAATTTAAGTATGTGGTTGTTATAGCTACAAGGCCAAAAGACTTTCACTCTTCTCGCCTTTCTATTGGATTTATTCAGTGCTATTTTTATAGAAAAAGAGGTGCCAGAACTCACCATAATCACCTCCCTCATTCTCTTAGAATGGCAATGGCGCCCACCTGAGAGGTGCTGGAACGGAGTTCTACCAACGTCTTGGTATTCCAGCCCTTCAGCAAGGTTTCCAAGTTGGCATTGGCATAGGTCTTGGTGGCACCTAGAGTGCCTTATGCTGATGTAGGTACAACTGACTCCTATGGCTGCCACATGGGATTTGGTGATTCCACTGTGCTTTCTTGCCTACTAAAACTCCACTATAAAGGATAACCGAGGAACATCAAATAAGTAGAGTTGTCTAGTGTAACTGACTCCAAAGCAGTCAATGTGCTTTTAAGGTGCTCCATACATTAATTGTGCCACATTTTACACCCACCACTCACCTCTTCTCTGCCATGTTGAAGATCTCCCGATGGCACAAGGACATTGCTACGCCATTGTAATATTTTACGTTGGCGCAGTGACACATTTTGCTGGTGTGGAGGGTTTTAAGGGTGAGTTTATCCTGTCTGGATGAATGATGTAACTCATGGATAGGAAGATCACTGTTAGTCGCTGCCATTGGTTTTTGTAGTTAAATGCTTAATAGTCACAAAACTGGTCTGAGATCCAGGAGAACTAGTAATACACATGTAAGAAAGACTGTACGGGCAGCAGGTGCTGCTTTCTGTTTTGCAGCCATTAGCAGGCCATGCAATGAGGGGAGTTGCTGAAGTAAGAATGGACGAAGAAAATCTAGGTGGGCATGAAAAATCGAGCTTAGATTCCCTTGGGAAGTGCTGCATATAAGTGGAATGCCATGCACATACGTTTTGTGCATGCGGCACACTATATTTTATCTACTGCTTGATTTCATATATTTGAAGAGGGTGTTCTTACAACAGGGCATACTTCAAGGTTGCAACCAGATGTGTGCAGGATATCTGTTCCAACAAGACAAGCAATACGATATAACCTACGACACTGGGGATAAAGCAATACAGTGTGGCCGCCATGTGGACATATTCAAATTCTGGTTGATGTGGAAAGCCAAGGTAAGCAATAAAATGTCAGGAAAATGCACATCAGTTTTATGTAAGAAGATAGACCAACTAAGTCCAGAATGCGGCAGCTAGACTGGTGACTGGGAGCGGCCGCCGAGACCATATAACACCGGTCCTGAGAGACCTACATTGGCTCCCAGTACATTTCAGAGCACAATTCAAAGTGTTGGTGCTGACCTTTAAAGCCCTAAACGGCCTCAGACCAGTATACCTGAAGGAATGCCTCCACCCCCATCGTTCTGCCCAGACACTGAGGTCCAGCTCCGAGGGCCTTTTGGCGGTTCCCTCACTGCGAGAAGTGAAGCTGCAGGGAACCTGGCAGAGGGCCTTCTCAGTAGTGGCGCCCGCCCTGTGGAACACCCTCCCATCAGATGTCAAGGAAATAAACAACTATCTGACTTTTAGGAGACATCTGAAGGCAGCCCTATTTAGGGAAGTTTTTTAATGTTTGATGTTTTATTGTATTTTTAATATTCTGTTGGGAGCCGCCCAGAGTGGGTGGGGTATAAATATTATTAATTAATAATTAATAATTAATTAATAAATTAATTAATTAATTAAGTGGGTTTATCACTGTAGCCTTAAGTTCCCAGAAACCTGAATCTGTTAGTTTTAAATGTTTATATCTTCATGAATGGAGGAGGAAGGAGTTTTTTTGAAACTTTTAGCAAAATTACATTCCTTTCCACAAGATTGTTTTTGGATAGACTGATCTCCAGAACCCTAAATTCTCCCAATACAGATTTTGGCAATTGCTGAATAGAATTTAATTTTTATCCCCCCAGTGACCCATTTTTTGTGAGTCTGGTCATGTTTTATATTCATTTGTGTACAATTTTGTAAAAAGAAAATAAAACAACAGGGGAATGCTTATAAGTAATGGCATTTAAACCAATGGTTCTTTTTGTTCAAGTAAAACTAAATATATGAGTATATGCTTGTAAGTCTATTTTCAAGATCTGTATTTCTTTTTTAAAAAATATATATTGAAATTTGGGTCTGCTTGAAGGGCATATTATTTATAGTTCATTTTTTAAAGATTCTTATTTCACACAGGCTAGAAAACATGGTGTAATTTGTAAAATTAAATAGTGAATTTAACATTTAAAAATCACAGAGACACTAAAAATGAAGATATAAATTTCAAAAGAATATTCTATAGTTTAGCAACTTTCAGAATTTAAAAGAATAACATGGAAAATAAATATAGTTGAACACAAAGCTAACCAGAGCAAATATGTGCAAGGAAGAATACAGAACTGAAATTTAAAAACAGTTTTCTTTTTCCCCCAAAACAGGGTACAGTGGGATTCGAAAGTCAGATCAACAAATGTCTTGAATTAGCAGAATACCTCTATAATAAAATTAAGGACAGAGAGGAGTTTGAGATGGTTTTCGAAGGAGAGGTAAGCAATGGGCCACAAACTACTTTCAATTAAAAATGGGCATTTGGGGAATAGAAAATGTACCATCCAGCCCAGAGCTAAGTACTTTAAAGCCAGTGTTATTTTCAATGGGGGATATTTAACTACATGTTTGACTCACCAACTGAAGTCAATGGAGTGTAAAAGTGCTGAACTTTGGTTGGCTCACAGCAGGCCCCAGGTTTTCGGGCAGGCTTTGCCAACGAAAGCCATGAAATGTAACTCCGCACCCCAACCCCAGTGTCAGCCAGCTGGGCAAATGGTCACTTGTTTTTGTTTGCTTGTTTTCTTGCTTGCTTACTTTTAAAGGACAAAACTGCAGTATAAGTACTTAGCTGCAACTAGAACTGTACAATGTTTGCATGTAGGCTCTACTGGGGTCTGTGGACAATTTGAAAACTGGGTGTACCAGTTGTAGACACACACACACACACACACACACACACACACACACACACACACACACACCACAGTGCCGGATTTACATACAGTGGTACCTCGACATACGAACGACTCAACAACCGAATTTTTCAACTTACGAATGGGGCAAATGGCCGCACGCTTATGAATTTCTCGACATCCGAACGGAAACCGCGGCGGTTTTAGATAGGGTTTTTTTATTTATGAAATTTCAGATAGGGTTGCTTCGACTTACGAATTTTTCCGTTTCCAATGCATTCCTATGGGAAATTGTGTTTCCAATGGCGCTTTTCGACTTACGAATTATTCGACCTACGAAGGTGCCTTCGGAACGGATTGAATTCGTAAGTCGAGGCACCACTGTATAAGCTACACAAGCTATAGCTTAGGGCCCTACTCTCTTGGGGGCCCCCCAAAAAATTAAAGGAAAAAACCTGGATGTACATTTCCAAAATATAAGAGAAAAAACAAATAAAATAATAAAACCTACATACGGCAACAGTGTTTTGTGTTGTGTAGGCTCCTATGATGTAAGTAATGGCCTGCTAGCCTGCTCCCTAAAATATCACTGATTTGCTCATTTCTATATATAAGGTGCCTACATTCTGAATGGACTGGTTGCAGGGCAACATGTAGCATGCAGCTAATGTGTTTGCATTATTAGGTTTGTTATGAATAAAAAAACATTTTAAGTTAGAGCTTAATAAATATTTCACTTTTAATATACTTCTTCTTAATTGTATTTCAGTTCTACAATTAATTTGATAAAATACATATTTTGTTAGGTGCAAATGGCTTTAGATACCTATTAGGTCCTTAAATTACCATACTGTATAGCATATATTCAACAGCAACAATTTGTTGTTGACAAAGGACAGCTGGACATATAAAGGGCCCCATTACCTTCAGTAGTGTCACAGGGGTCCTTGATGGGCTACTTCAGAGTAACGACTCCACACAGCTCTGCATTTTATCTTTTATTTGGTGCTGCGTATTTACAGTGCTAAAGGCAGTGCTATTTACAGAGACACATCCTATCCGCTTGAGTCAGAACCTCCGAATGGCGTTTGGCGCGTCTTTCTCCAACATAACAGCTTGGGGAGACCCAGCCTCTTCCCCCGACGCTTCCTGCGCAATTCCGGAGTTGGGGGGATCGGTCTACCCCCCTTGCTTCCCCCTTCCTGTCCCACCTTGGACGATGGCTCTGCTACCTTGCCTGAGCCTCGGACACCACTTCCTGCTTCCCCACTTGAGTCGGAACTCTCCCTGCTTTCCCCAGTGCTCAGGGATGGGCTGGACCTCAAGATGGGAGGGACTTCTCTATATCCCTTGTCCCTCACAAGTAGTTTAGGGCCTCATCAAACCTCTGACCCTGCAGACACACACACACACACACACACACACACACACACACACACACACAAACACACACACACACACACACACGACAACCTGCTCTGTTGTCAATAATGGAACGCTTCTTTCAAGCCTATTTCCGGCAGGCAGAGAAGATATTGCAGATGCCATAGAAGGCAGGTGCCATGTTGGTGACCCCTGTGTACAAGCCAGCAACCCAAAAACCATGGAACTAGTTCCATGAGCCCAAGAAGAATTTTAGGCTTCCTTCTGCCGAATAATACCACACCACGCCACATGACAAAATGCTTTTTAAATTGGTGTTGGCGGCGAGCTGTTCAGAATCAGTTTGCAATATGGTTGGGGCTCAGCTGTAAACAACTGGAACGTGACAGAGAACGTATGTTGGAAAATACAGGAGCTGCTACTAAATGAACATAGGGATACATGGAATTTCAGCATCATTGCAATACTCTAAACCTCAAGCAGTAGCGGACAGCATGGTGGTGGTGAAGCACCTACCTAACTACCTGGCAGGTGAGTCGCTGCTGCTTACGGGGAGCCATGAGGCAGCAGGGTACAGCGCAAATGCACAAGGGGAGCCAGTTGCTCCCAGTAAGCCACAGTGATTCACCACCAGAAGGTCTGCCCCACTGCATTATCCACTACTGATCTAGAATCACTTTTGGGTGGATTTTATGCACCATCCACAAACACTGTAGTTAACAAAGAAGTATTGCCCATTCAAAATACCATTGGAGAGTATTCCGTGGAGGCAGGAATCCTGCGCTTCTTCCTGCAAAGCCACCGAAAAGGAAAGTTCAAAGTGTGAAAATCCACTGGGCTTTTGTAAGCACCTCCTATGAATTTCCCTTTCCCTCTTTCGCCTCAAAAGATATTGTGATGTGCCACAAGTCCGACTAATGGCATTGGCAGCAAAAGGCCACGCTTCCTTAGGAAGATAAGGCTCATAAACTGATTGGCAACCCTAAAGTAATCTGCTCTTAGCTGAGATTCCACGCTTCATTTTCTGCTCTGCAAAGGTTGCTACTTTTGTTAATTCTGCTGCTGGTGCTTTCTGATGGTTTCACTTCATAAACTTTGGCTGATTGGACACTTGAGTGTGCTCCAGTTCCTTATTTAACTTAAAAAAAACTGATTCTCTGCCTTTTAACATGACAGAGTGCCTCTCTGTATATACTGAGGATTTTGTTGGCACAGGAGTGTTGGGAGGGAGGAAATGTGTTCTCATCCACTTAGTCCTAAATGGGCTGTTTGTATTCCAGATCATTATGAACTACTGTAATGTAAAAAAAAAAGATCTGGAGAGAGAGGAGAGAGAGAGAGAGAGAGAGAGAGAGAGAGAGAGAGAGAGAGAGAGAGAGAGTCTTAAGATGGTAGCTAAATACAGAATTGCATCTATTGGCTGTTGCTATTTATTAACAAGCAAAATGTCCAGCTGTGGTTGAGAGAAGGCTCCTTTCACAGTGATGACTTACAACAGTTCCTGACCCAAGCTTGCCTACTCATCGCTTGCATGCTCAGCCAAACTCCCAATCCTAAACTTCCTAAACTTTGGGGAGGAGGGGTAGCAAGGGGGTACATCACCCAAAGTGTTTGGTGTGTGATGAGTTTTTTAAAAAATGAAATCTGAATTCTTGTGTTAGTCTTTTATTTACCTACATTTTTGATGAGTTTGCTTTGTTTTGCTTCTGTGTTTATAGCCTGAACACACAAATGTTTGTTTCTGGTACATTCCACCAAGTCTCAGAGGGATCCCGGACTCAGAGGAGAGGAGAGAAAAGCTACATAGGGTAATCGTAATCTGTTTTAATTACTCCTAAGCATTTCAGGGCAAGCCCTCACAGTAAAACAAATACAAGAAAACCACATAAGTTGACCTCTGTGACAATGGCTCAACCTTCTTTAAGCCAAGGCCAAGGCCGGAGATCTAGCTCTCTGTGAGAATAATAAACCTTTATTGTCACTACACATAGCTGCCAAGTCTCCCGTTTTCCCCGGAAAACCCCCGTTTTTACTTACCTTTTCCCGGTGGTCCCCCGTATCACTTTGTCTCCTGTTTTTCTCCATTATTTTCTCCTGCCGACGGCCTTTTTTCTGATTTGCCCTTCTATGGGCACAAAAAATGGCCGCTGCCGGCTTCAAAAGTCGCATCTACACATGACCGGAAATTGCGTCGACACACTTCCGGTCATGCGTAGAAGCTACTTTTGAAGCCGGCGGTGGCCATTTTTGGTGCCCATAGAAGGGCAAAGCGACACCGGAAGTTACGGCGACGCAACTTCTGGTGTCACACGGCTGCCGGTCCCGGATTCTGCAGTCCGGGACTTGGAAGGTAAGTCACTACATTACCTGTGTGCAGTGAAATTAAACAAGCCCCCCTCCCCCCCCCACGTACACTCAGTCTTGTTCGCACTCTGTGTGCTTGTCAGAAGTCAATTGCACCACTATTTTTTTCCCATTCAGCAGCCCAACAGCCCACGGATAAAAACTGTTCTTTGACCTGTTGGTGCGGCTGACTATACTTCTGTATCTCCTGCCCGAAGGTAGGAGATTAAAGATGTGCTGGCCAGGGTGTGAGTCGTCCCTGAGAATTTTCCTCGCTCTCCTGAGGCAGCGGTCTCCTGCGATGGCATCTAGCGAACTCAGGGGACAGCCCGTGATATCATGTGCTGTATTCACCACCCTCTGTAGGGACTTCCTGTCCGTGGCTGTCAAACCAGCGTACCACATTGTAATACAGTATGAAAGGACATTTTCTATTGTGGATCGGTATCCCGAATAGGATTCTGATAAATCTTATAAGGAAGGGGATTTTTTCACATGCTACTCCTGTAAAGAAACAAAGGACTAAACATTTCCCTTTTTCTGTTTGAATCAAAAAGGTCGCACCCAAAATCAAGGCGCTGATGATGGAGTCAGGTACTACGATGGTTGGATATCAGCCACAGGGAGATAAAGCAAACTTCTTCCGAATGGTTGTCTCAAACCCTGCGGCTACCAAGTCTGACATTGACTTCCTCATTGAGGAAATAGAAAGACTGGGGCAAGATCTGTAATCCACTCAAATGACCCGTTTTACTTCTCTAACAGCACTATTTTCCAGTACTGGCTTCTTCTGGTTTTGGTTTGTTTGGGGGTTTTTTTGTAACCACTTCTGTAGAACACATTTTAAGGTAATCCCTTTCTAAACAATGACAAAACCCCCTGTATATTATGAAACATATATGTTGTACCGGTATTAGTAGGTTATTTTACCAAAAGGGGGAAATATATTATCTTAAACTGCATTGTCCGCCCTTATTTAAAAGCCTGGCAAATCTAGTTAGCAGGAAGCTAATTGTATTAAGGTAGATAATTAAGAACTCTGCACAACAGATGTGTACAGTAATATATATATAATATAAATAAATGAATATATATATATATATTATAAATAAAGTGGTGGTGAGCCTAAGAGTAATTCACAGTATATTTTCCAGTGCAGAGGTGTTCTCAGTCAAGGACCTGCTCCTGCACGGCTCCATTTGAATTAATGAGGCTTGACCAGAGCATTGCTTGATAGATTATACCCCAACACCCTCATTGCTTGGGAGTTACTTCCATTGGTTTGAATGGATAGCACTGGGCACCATCCACCTCCCTAAGTTTCTACTGGTTTTTAATGGGCGCAGTCAAGCCAAAGTTGAGCATTTTTAAGCCCCTCTGGAATCAATGGAACTTAAGAGGACTTAGCTTTGACTGGATCACGGCCAGGATGTGCAAATATTTAGGACTGGGGTGGAAGGAAGCTAATGTTTTCATCTAAAAGGTAAATCATGCAATAACTGGGCCGATGTCATATTCCAGGTGAAATTAGGTATGTATGGGGAAAACATTTTTAAAGATGTAGATTCTTAGGAACTATGGAAAATGTTTAACCTTATTTAAACTTTGTTGCTGGTGCGTTTCTGTTGTATAAAAGAAACAGCAATGTTTTCCTAAAGAGAACCACCTACTAGATGTATATATGCCCCCATTAGTTGTCATATCAGGGGATAGTAGTAGCTGAGATGTGTTAGGCCATAATATTATTGTTGTGTTTTTTAGAATTTGATTTGTGTAGATTGTATACATTACTGTTAGACCGCGGGAGGAGGGAGGAACTAAATGTAATAGTTTTCCAGCAAGATAACTGTTCAGTTCTCGGTATATGAACTGTTTGCTTTCTTTATATGCAAAGATTTACCATGCTAAAGAGCTGTCTTGTACTTACTTCCATTTGTAATGTATCCTATTTATATAATTATCAAAGTTCTAAATAATGTTTATTGGTATTTTAGTGTACTTGTGAGCCAAAGAGAAGATTAAAAATTAGTCAGCACATTTATATAATAGTGCCCTTAAAACAATAACTTAATAGATGGTTTTACTGTCTATAAGGAATCCCAACACTGTATATAGACTTTAGCCTAATGAAATACTTTCATTTTAATAGAAATGTCACCTTTACTAATTGTACTGTCGTCTGGCTGTACGTTCTGTGTTCTGGGTGCTTTTTAAGTGAATCATAAATGCTTACATTAGGCCGCTGCATACTCCTGGTAGTTTAGGGCCAAACTCTGTAATTTATTTAGATAAATTATGTGGCAAGATACCCAAAGAGTGGTGATGATTCTGTGAACATGCTCCCAGATCTCATGAACCTCAGAAGGGTACCACATTGTCATTTGGAGTTTATAAGAGAGAAGGAAAAGCTTGCCACAGGACATTTCAAGTATGTATGGCTGCCTTGCCACAGTGATTTCCACATTGTTAAAGATAGCAGATTTGCCTCGGATTTTATTTGCCCGGTAGTCAGTATTACAGATTCTCAGTCCATCACCCTTCTAGGAGCTAACAAAGTCACAGAACCAATAGAACTGGCTGTCAACAGAGTAATTTGACTCAAGCAACATCTTCTGACTGAAGAGCCTTCCCGAATATGCTGCTATGGCTATTATTAGCTTCAGTTTTAAGGCCTCGTGTTTCCGGCACATAATAAAGGCTAATGATTACAGCCCTGCACCAAGTTACCAACACGGTAACTTCCATGGTACCAACACGGTAATTTCCTTGGAAATGGATGGAATGTATATACGTCAACTGAAGTTTTGCACAGGTAAACTTTATGGCCCGGATTAAAACAAAGCAAGCAATTGCTTTGTTGGAAAACATTAGCAATATTTCGGCGAATGTTTGTTGGCATATGTGTGTAGCTTTTACGTTTTTGGTTTCCAAGTGTGGAATGAACAGCATTTAAAAGTTGGTCCCCGTCCCCGTCCCCCCTCTGCTTTGGGTGCCCTCTCTCTCGCTCTCTATCTCTGGTTGGTTCTTCCTTCTGTGAACAGCACTCCTGGATCAAGATGTGTCTAGACTGCTCTAAATGTGTTAAAAATGTCCATATGGTATTTTTAAATAGCATTTGGATGGAACAACCGAGAAGCCATTTGCAAGGAGTCTTAACATCTGCTGCCTCTAATTAATCTCCAAATATAGAAAGTTTCGCTCTGAAATGAAAAAGAGAGATCCGCATCTGTATTTTTTTAGGCATGGTGTGATAGGTCTCGCGTTCTGTTTCCAGAGAAGGAACTTCCTTACGGAGCATTTGCTGCGCTCCTGCTCCCCTCTTTAATCTTCCCATGACAGTGCAGTAAAGATAATGGGCTCTTCCTGTTCTATGACCGCTTCTTGCAACTTGACTTTAACATCCGGGAGATGATCTATGTTTGTTATCTAATCCAGAGCCCTAGTGATCATAAAACCACTCTGCAGTCCTGTGCGGTAGACATCCTGCTATTCCTGCTTCAGAACCATCGTTTTGTTTTACGCAGCTTCTAACACAGGGCAGGTACCACTTCCTTATAGTTCTTAGATACAATCTACCTGCAGGGTGTTCAGACTTGGAGGTATATTGGTCTTCAGCTATGAACAAGGAAGCACAAGCCAAACGGCAATAAACCTTGTTGCTAGTAGCGCCTTTGACACTAGGGAATTTGTGTGCAAGTCTCAATGGCGCAAAGGCTGAACACTACTGCACATGCCATCGGCAATGGCGCCCATGCTAGCTTTTTCTTCTGATTGAAATATGGGAGACTTTCTTCATAGGCTTTTGATTTCTTTTCTAATCACCAAGCTTCTAGGGAAAGGTTGGCATGCCAACCAGCTGACCGATAACATATTTTTTTTGACTCCAGTCAAATGTTCCGAGGTTGCCACTATGTAGATATTGGCTTACCTTTCAAAACTCCTAAGGCCATGCATAGTGCTTCGAAAGCTCCGAGGAACAGCTGATGGGCGGCAGTTGCAAAGCACTATGCAAGGTGGAAAAAAACCCTTTTGGCTCAGCTGCATCTCTAATCTACCAGAAACCTGGCATTATATATGCCATCCGGTATGAGCAGGTGTGTGTGGCTTGTCCAAAAAGAGCCTCACAGACCAAATGTGGAAACCTGGTGGCCCTTAATAATAATAAAAATAATCTATTATTTGTACCCCACCCATCTGACTGGGTTGCCTCACCTATTTTGGCCTGCTTCCTACATATATAAAAACCTAATAAAATATTTAAAAGCTTCCTTACATAGGGATACCTTCAGATGTCTTCTAAAGGTTATATAGTTACTCATCTCCTTGACATCTGGTGGAGGGGCACTCCACAGGGTGCCACTACCAAGAAGGCCCTCTGTCTAATAGGCCCCCATGTCAGATTTTCCCCATAGTTGCATTATAGTGCAATTTCCCTTGCCCCGCCACCCAAAGCCAATGTGAAGATAGCTTGCCCACTAGTCCTGCTGCAGTTGGGAGGCTGGTCTAGCGGAACAGCAAAGCTTCTCTCAGTGGTTACCTGCTATAACTGCAAGCATCTCCAGACAGGAGCACAAAGAGTCCTCAGTGGCGAAGACCTAGAGGAACGAGAGTTGGACTAAGACCAAGGAGACCCAAGTACCAATCTTCACTGAACTATGATGCTCGTCAAAGGATGTTGTCACACCCTCGGCAGTTTTAACCTACCTCACAGGGATGTTGTGAGGCAAAAAAAAGTGGGGGAGGGTGGTTGTATATGCTACCCTATCGTCCTTGGGGGAAGGGTGAAATAAAAATGTAATAAGATAATTAAAATAAAATAAATTCGTTTTTTAAAGCCAATAATGTCATTGTTTCACAGTAACAGCTACTGTAAATGCTATTGAGGTGGGGATGAAGAGAGCCACTGTGCAGAAGACACTTGCCCCAAGGGAACAATAATGAGTGAACCGGCACAAGAAGTTTGAATATTGGCATTTTGCCGTGGAAATAGAGCTCAGGTTCCTCGGTGCAAAATCAGGATATTGGATGGTAAATAGGTAGACATTTTTGATTTAGCTCCACCAGAGGAGGTGGTCCCTGAGCAAGAAAACGCCCTCGTTGGTACTAAGAAGAAAGGCAGGGGGAGAAAGGTGGAGCGGACTTTCGAGCGTTGGCTCGATTGTTATCAAGTTTTTTCCGGGGTAGTAGTAGCGGCATATCCCCGCAGGGCTCTACACCTTATCGTGTACCAGTCCATCGTAAGGTCAGCATATAACATGGCAGGGGAAGCGGCCGCAATTGCTTATGATGAAAGATTTCGCAGGCGGGCGTCAAAAATTGACACCGCCCGCTTTGACAGGAAAGACTTGGACCTTTGGACCACGTATGTGGCTCCGTCGGTTTCACGGAAACCCGCCGAGCAGCAAAGGGCTGAGACCCAGCCTTTTAAGGCGGCACCTAAATTGCGCTGCTGGGATTTCAATAAAGGACTGTGTCAGCGCCCGCGGTGTATTTATGCGCACACTTGTGACCGGTGTGGCGGTAGCCACCCGGCTGTTAACTGCTATGCGGGCCGGCGGCCCTTTCGTGGGGGTCGGGGAGGATTCAGGCAGGCGCCAAGGGGTTCCGCCCCTGCCCTCCCCGCTCCCCCCGCAGCTTCCACATCAAAGTGAATTGCTTCAGTTAGCTTTTTCTCCCATTAAGTTACCGGCCCTTAAACATTGGTTAGCCTCCTATCCCAATATTGAGGCGGCTGCATATCTTCGGGATGGTTTCTCCTTCGGGTTCCGGATTCCGATAGCTTCGGTTCCCCTGGCTAGGAATCCTAGGAATCAGAAGTCGGTGAGAGAGATGCACGAGGTCGCAAGGCGGAAGGTTAATAAAGAAATAGCCCTCCAGCGCATGGCTGGTCCTTTTGCGTCTCCGCCTTTTCCCAATCTGCACCTCTCTCCCTTGGGAATCGTCCCCAAGAAGGCTCCGGGTGAGTTTCGGCTCATTCATAATTTGTCTCACCCTAGGGACACGTCCGTGAACGACGTGATCCCTCCGGAGCTTTGTACGGTCAAATACGCTTCTCTCGACCAGGCAATTAAAATGATCAGAAAGTTTGGGCCGGGGGCCTTGTTGGCAAAATGTGATATCGAATCGGCTTTCCGATTATTACCAATTCATCCGCATGATTTTTGGTTGCTGGGCTTTCAGTTTGAAGGCGCCTATTATTTTGATAAGGCCATGCCAATGGGCTGCTCCGTAGCCTGTGCGGCCTTCGAGCGCTTATCGCAGGGTGAGAAGGCTGACATGAGGATGTGGCTGGTATTCCTGGAGGAATACAATGGGGTATCCTTGTGGCAGGATGTTTTAAACCTGCACAACGATTTCCAAGTGCACTCCGATGCGGCGGGTTCCCTGGGATTTGGTTTGTTTTGGAATGGCAGGTGGTGCGCACAAAGATGGCCCCCTGCTTGGCGGGACACTGAAATCACGCGGGATTTAACTTTTCTTGAGTTCTTTCCTATAGCAGTTGCAGTCCATATTTGGGTTGACGACTTCAAGGACCGCCGCGTATGCTTTTGGTCAGATAACCAGGCTGTGGTGACTGTCCTTGCGAAACAATCTTCTAAGTCAACTCGGGTATCGGCTCTGCTGCGGGCATTCGTGCTGCAGTGCCTGCGTTTTAACATTATTTTCTCTGCGCGTTTTGTCCCGGGCGTGGCCAACGATATAGCTGACGCTTTGTCACGATTTCAGATGGAGCGCTTCAGGTCCCTGGTTCCAGACGCACAACATCAGCCGGAGATTTTCCCGGATCGTCTTTGGAACCTTGGCAGCTGCTAGTCTTGCAGGGAGTAGCTGCTTCTGTTTCCCCCTCTACCCTGCGGGCTTATCAAAAAGCTTGGACTGACTTTTTAACTTTTCGCAGTCAGTCGCTCGCGGTGGAGGGAGCGGCCCGCCCCTCTTCTTCCCAGGTGCTTCAATATTTGGCACACCTGTTTCACCTGGGAAGGGCTGCCAGGACCATAAAGCTCCAGTCTGCGGCCATTTCATTTTTCTCGAAATTGTTTTTTTTTAATAGGGACCCTTGCGCCAAATTTGTGGTGCGTAAGGCCATGGAGGGATGGGGTAGGCCTTGTCCTCCCCGTTCCCCTACCAGGAACCCGATTTCTTTTGATCTTCTCACTAAAATGAGATTGAAGCTTAGGGTGGTGTGTTGGTCTAAATATGAGGCCCGTTTGTTTTCGGCCGCCTTCTCAGTGGCCTTTTTTGGCGCTTTGAGAATTGGTGAAATTGTAGGGGGTCAGATGCGTCAGGGGGTGCCAGGGGGTTTGCTACTCCAGGACATACGTCTGTCGCCAACGGAATTGTTAATCACGATTCGGAGTTCCAAGACCGACCAGGCTGGTAAAGGAGCAGTAATGCGACTGCCTGCTACGGGGCAGACGGGCCCCTGCCCGGTTAAGGACGTAGCCAAATTCTTGGCGGAAAGGCCAGCTGGGGAGGGCCCCTTGTTTGTGCATCAGGATGGTAACCCGATGACTAGGCTGCAATTTACTAGAGTTATGAGGAAGGTGATAGCGGCATGCGGTTGCGTGGCCGCTAATTACGCTCCTCATTCCTTTCGCATTGGGGCCGCCACTACGGCGGCCCACTGGGGTCTTTCGGTTGATGCTATTAAGGATTTGGGCAGGTGGAAATCTGCAGCGTATAGATCTTATGTTCGGA
The DNA here is from genome assembly GCF_965207765.1 of Zootoca vivipara. NCBI lineage: Eukaryota > Metazoa > Chordata > Lepidosauria > Squamata > Lacertidae > Zootoca > Zootoca vivipara. The sequence goes on from NC_142582.1 coordinate 17,877,419, forward strand.
AGCGCTCCTAACTTTGTCGTTTGTTTTCCAATGTTTTCCCAGGGCTCGCGGACGTGCACATATGGATGGTGGGACATTCCATAGTCCATTGGGCAGGCCTTCGCGCTGGCCAAACGCCATTGGGTCCTCGACTTGGCCTTCCATCCAACATCCAAGTGACCTGGATGGGCAAGAGGGGCATGCGCTGGGGGGAGCTTCTCCCTTTGCTGCGGCGCAAAGCCCTCTTGCTCGGGTGCCCGTCTGCCCTGGTGATCCAGCTGGGAGAAAATGACATCCCCGCTGTGGACCCGTTATCTCTTCGCCTGGCTATCCTACGAGATTTGTTGGAGATAAGGACTTGGTTCCCTGATACCGTCGTTTTTTGGTCCCAAATGTTGCAGAGGATGCAATGGCGGGGTGATATTCCTCCTCTGGCTGGGGAAAGAGCTAGGAAGAGGGTTAACAGCGCAGCATCCAAACGGGTGTACGAAATCGGGGGGAGTTTGATTCGTCATCCCGCAATTAATGTTAGAGCCCCGCTTTTATATCGGGATGATGGGGTTCACTTATCCCCTGATGGGTATGACATTTGGCTGCGTGATGTGTCTGAGGGTTTAAAAAGTTGGTTAGGTCTCTGAGTGTTGGCGGCAAGCCAGGGCTGGCTTGATTGGCGGTTAGGCTTTTGGTTGGTTAATCGGTTGGTAGAGGGGGTGGCACACGGATGCCTACCCTCACCTCCGTTTGCTCCATATAGAAGTATTCCGTTAAAGGAATCTCGGGGCTTACACTCTTGTCCTTACCATCCCGCCATTGGCGGGAATGGTGGGCCCAATTTTAAGAGCAAGAGCCTTGAGGAACATTCTTGGTGAAGGTGAGGAGGGAATGACTGGGCGCAGCCACCTCCTCACTCCCAGGTATGTTTACTTGACTTCCATGCGGAAGTCGGAGCAGGAACTGTCCAAGCGGACAGTGGTGAGTCCTGTCCTATGGTGACAGCTGATGTGAGTCCTGCCACGTGGGCAGATGAGGTGAGTCCTGTCCAATGGTGACAGCTGATGTGAGTCCTGCCACGTGGGCAGATGAGGTGAGTCCTGTCCAATGGTGACAGCTGATGTGAGTCCTGCCACGTGGGGCAGATGAGGTGAGTCCTGTCCTAAGGGGACAGCTGATTGAGTCCTGTCCTGGATGGACAGATGGGGATAGTCCTTCTTTAGGAAGGACGAGTGAATAACCAAAAGCCTAAGCCAACACTCGGATTAAATTGTGTATTTAATAAAGTTGTGGCCCTAAATTATTTGCCAAAAACCAAACCATAATTCTGTTGTCAGTTGTGAGTTATTTAAGGTAATTTTCTGGGAAGCCTCGACACACAAAGCGCTTTATATCATATAATATAAAGCGGATTGTGGTAGGGCTGTTAAGAAATTTAGCTTAGGGTTTGGTTTGTGTAAGGCCACAGCTCATGCTGAGTAATGGGGGGCGTGTGTATGCAAATTCCTTGGATCTGATTGGTTGGTGGGGCCCCTCTTAAAGCTGCGTCCACCATTTTCTGGTCACATTTTTGCCTGGCGTTTGAACCCCTCCCACCCGCCCTTTCTTTCTTGCAGGTTAGCACGACATTGCTATTGCCTTCGGGGCCGCCTGTATTCAGGGGTCAGTAGGAATTTTTCCAATTGGCTGATTGGCTGTGCCTCTTGGTTTTCGCCTACTGCGCTAGCAAATTGTCACAACTTGTTAGGTTGGCGGTTAGGCTTTTGGTTGGTTAATCGGTTGGTAGAGGGGGTGGCACACGGATGCCTACCCTCACCTCCGTTTGCTCCATATAGAAGTATTCCGTTAAAGGAATCTCGGGGCTTACACTCTTGTCCTTACCATCCCGCCATTGGCGGGAATGGTGGGCCCAATTTTAAGAGCAAGAGCCTTGAGGAACATTCTTGGTGAAGGTGAGGAGGGAATGACTGGGCGCAGCCACCTCCTCACTCCCAGGTATGTTTACTTGACTTCCATGCGGAAGTCGGAGCAGGAACTGTCCAAGCGGACAGTGGTGAGTCCTGTCCTATGGTGACAGCTGATGTGAGTCCTGCCACGTGGGCAGATGAGGTGAGTCCTGTCCAATGGTGACAGCTGATGTGAGTCCTGCCACGTGGGCAGATGAGGTGAGTCCTGTCCAATGGTGACAGCTGATGTGAGTCCTGCCACGTGGGGCAGATGAGGTGAGTCCTGTCCTAAGGGGACAGCTGATTGAGTCCTGTCCTGGATGGACAGATGGGGATAGTCCTTCTTTAGGAAGGACGAGTGAATAACCAAAAGCCTAAGCCAACACTCGGATTAAATTGTGTATTTAATAAAGTTGTGGCCCTAAATTATTTGCCAAAAACCAAACCATAATTCTGTTGTCAGTTGTGAGTTATTTAAGGTAATTTTCTGGGAAGCCTCGACACACAATGCTATTGAGGTGGGGATGAAGAGAGCCACTGTGCAGAAGACACTTGCCCCAAGGGAACAATAATGAGTGAACCGGCACAAGAAGTTTGAATATTGGCATTTTGCCGTGGAAATAGAGCTCAGGTTCCTCGGTGCAAAATCAGCAACAGGCTATTGCAGAGTTCCGTTCACTCTTCCATAACGTAACCATTTGCGACCAGCTCTTCTCCCTTACTTAAGGAGATTCCACAATGGCATTTTTTGAGGCTTTTAACAAACTCTTCCTGCTTTTGGCTGCCACTGTGAAATAACTCTTCCAAGCTTCCAAGCTCCTTCATTTCTCAGAACCCTCCAGATTCTAATCATTCCCATTTCATGGTTACATTTTTAACCCCACAATAATTGCCATTTGAATAATATGTTATAATCAGGACCCTTTTTCAGCCGGAACTCACCAGAACTGACCCCTCTCAGACCCCCTTTGTCATTATAAGCAGAACAAGGGAGGCATTCATAGTGAGTTCCAGCACCTCTTTTTCTAGAAAAATAACACTGATTATAACGAATGTATGAGGCAGGTAAGAGTTAGTCTTTCGAGGATACGTTTGATGAGGTACTAGACATGTTCAAGATTATTCAGTGGATTATCCTTCTGCGTTCCTGTTGAGATCCTGTGAAGTAGGGCCTGCAACTTTACTGTGTGGTACTGGGGCTTCTCCTGACACTGCTATCACGAGCCTGCATGGAGTATTTATTAACTTGTTATAGCGATACTCCCTCCTTCTTCCTACATATATGTTGTTGATTTAGATACTGTAGTTGGGGTTTTTTTTTAGAAAGACTAACACAGAAAACCAATCAGAGGAGTCAACTCTATTTCCCCTTCAGCTGAACTGAATCCCACCACAACTTCTCAAGTTGTGCCATGGAGGCGCAGGTTAATTCTGTGTCCAGGGTGGCTGTCTATCAGCTCCACCTGGTACGCAGGATGAGACCCTACCTGCCTGCAGACTGTCTCGCCAGAGTGGTGCATGCTCTAGTTATCTCCCGCTTGGACTACTGCAATGCGCTCTACGTGGGGCTACCTTTGAAGGTGACCCGGAAACTACAACTGATCCAGAATGCGGCAGCTAGACTGGTGACTGGGAGCGGCCGCCGAGACCACATAACACCGGTCTTGAAAGATCTACATTGGCTCCCAGTATGTTTCCAAGCACAGTTCAAAGTGTTGGTGCTGACCTTTAAAGCCCTAAACGGCCTTGGTCTAGTATACCTGAAGGAGCGTCTCCACCCCCATCGTTCTGTCCGGACACTGAGGTCCAGTACTGAGGGCCTTCTGGCAGTTCCCTCATTGCGAGAAGCCAATTTGCAGGGAACCAGGCAGAGGGCCTTCTTGGTGATGGCGCCCGCCCTGTGGAACGCCCTCCCAACAGATGTCAAAGAGGAAAACAGGTACCATGTTTTTAGAAGATATCTGAAGGCAGCCCTGTTTAGGGAGGCTTTTAATGTTTAATAGATTATTTTATTTCATTTTTCTGTTGGAAGCCGCCCAGAGTGGCTGGGGAAACCCAGCCAGATGGGCGGGGTATAAATAATAAATTATTATTATTATTATTATTATTATTATTATTATTATTATTATTGTTATTATTAAAACCTTCATGGAGCTTTCTTGTATCCATACACCACATTTTTGCAGATGAATCCTAGAATTGTAGAGTTGGAAGGGTAACGTGGTCCAGCCCCCAGCAATGCAGAAATCTTTTGCCCAATGTGGGGCTCGGTCAAGAGTCTCTACTGACTGAGCTGTAACCTACCAAGTAGATTCTGATTAGGCAGTATGGCAATTCTATGCAGAGGGTGGCTCATTTGCAGTGCAGTCCACACCCGCCGCCATGAGCAAGTTTGGAATAGGAAGATCTTGGGCTGTCCTGGCCGAACTGGGGTTATGCCAGCATAACTCTCTCAGCCTGGCTGAGGAAGGGCTATGCTGGCTCAGCTGGGGTTCAGCCAGTTGAATTTAGGGTGGCCCAAATCCCTCCAGCTGATTTAGCTGTACAGTATTCAAAGGAAGCACAGTAGAAGTTCTGTTTGTTCCAGGTTATCTTTCTGTGTCAAATATGGCACCAGATTTTAATTTCATTGCTGTGTTGGAGCCGTCACGCCCACATCCAAATGGTTTTGTAGATAAATCCAGAGACTGCTGTATAGCTCTCAGCTATTTGACCTGCATGTTGTAAAGCAATTATCCCGTGCATAACTTATATGCTCCTGCCTTTGGGGGGCGGGGACTGGGTATGCATGCTTCTGCAAGATCTGACCAGTACGCACAATCAGCCTCAATGTTTTAAATTCATGTTTCACCCCTCCCCATTACAGTTACAAGGAGACCCCTTGCCTTTGCTTCAGTCATTTTCCTGTGGATTTCTCTCTTGTGATCCATCTGGGATGAAAACCAAAATTACCCTCATTTGAATACATCATCTGCAGTACAGGATGAGTCAATAGGCAAGTAATTGTAGCAATTTTCCTTCTCCTAGAGTCTGAAGGAACCTGATGATTTTAGTGTCAATTATTGCCCTTAATAAGTATTTGTCAAGCTCTGCACCCTGTAGCAATGAAAATAGCAATGCTTAGTATTTCAACAGCGTTTCCAAGCATTTGAAGTCCCTTGCATGTTATTGCCTTACAGTCCTCACAGCAATCTGACTGAGGAAAGGGCCTTTTTGTCGTTGGTGCCCCATTTATTAAATATCCTCTTCCGAAGGGTATACTATATCCTGTCCAGGGCTCCAGGCAGTTGGGAAAAGGAGTCTTATCACAGGGGCGGACTTTGGTAATCTTTCGTAATATGGTGTCCTGTGAGAGGACAAATTTTGGCGCCCCCAAATGGATCTTCTCAATTATCGTTTGCCTCAATTTTGCACCCCTTCAGCTTGGCACCCTGAGCAGGGGATCTGCCCTACACCCGGCACTGCCTTATCGTCCTGTTCAAGCCTCTCGAATCACGTCCACATCATGCATTTAAAGGGTGCCTAAAGCACGCAGCTTCCCCCAAATAATCCTGGGAACTCTAGTTTACCCCTCACAGAGCTACAATTCACAGCACCCTTAACAAAATACAGTTCTTGTGATTCTTTTGGGGAAAGCCGTGTGTGGATGTGACCTCAGTTTGGGAAGGGGAGTTAAAAGAGGGGGAAAGGGACACTTCTGTGTTTCCCCATCTAATCCCATTCCCCAAGCCTTCCTTTTCTATGCTATAATAGCACAAGAGCACTCAAGTTTAGGGCTGCTGCTAGCCTCTGAATGTGGGCTTGTCCAGAATGGTGTTTTACTGTGGTTGTCATCTGCAACATGTTCTCGATTTGGGGCTTTTCCACAATTGCCATTTATACTGTACTGCTATAATTGCTGGGTTTTGGGGGGTTGGCATGCAGCCACACCATGTCGTCACGTCATTATTCAGCTAGTACTAGGGAATCGCATCCTTTAACAAAGGCCTTTTTCGTCTACTGCAAAAGAGCCAACTTTTGTGAAAGATCTGTGGTGGATCATCAACATTTTGCAGCATAGATGCAAGCACCATCCCATCTTCTATGGAGAAGGGCTTTCGGTTTTGGGGACATGGTTTGGGAGATGCCCACCTTGTGCCACTTCCCTCTGACTGGTCAGAGCTGTCCAGTTTGGACTGGTTTCTGTTCTTCTGCTCCTGGCCCATGGTAGTGACTGTTAGCTGCTGATAAAATTCCATCCAAATAACCAGGTTCATCATAGCTCAGACAGACATGTAGCTCCTCTTCTAATCTTGTTGTTTAGTCATTTAGTTGTGTCCAACTCTTCGTGACCCCATGGACCATAGCACGCCAGGCACTCCTGTCTTCCACTGCCTCCCACAGTTTGGTCAAACTCATGTTTGTAGCTTCGAGAACACTGTCCAACCATCTCATCCTCTGTCGTCCCCTTCTCCTTGTGCCCTCCATCTTTCCCAGCATCAGGGTCTTTTCCAGGGAGTCTTCTCTTCTCATGAGGTGGCCAAAGTATTGGAGCCTCAGCTTCACGATCTGTCCTTCCAGTGAGCACTCAGGACTGATTTCCTTCAAAATGGATAGGTTTGATCTTCTTGCAGTCCATGGTACTCTCAAGAGTCTCCTCCAGCACCATAATTCAAAAGCATCAATTCTTCAGCGATCAGCCTTCTTTATGGTCCAGCTCTCACTTCCATACATCACTACTGGGAAAACCATAGCTTTAACTATACGGACCTTTGTAGGCAAGGTGATGTCTCTACTTTTTAAGATGCTGTCTAGGTTTGCCATTGCTTTTCTCCCAAGAAGCAGGCGTCTTTTAATTTCGTGACTGCTGTCACCATCTGCAGTGATCAAGGAGCCCAAGAAAGTAAAATCTCTCACTGCCTCCATTTCTTCCCCTTCTATTTGCCAGGAGGTGATGGGACCAGTGGCCATGATCTTGGTTTTTTTCTTCTAATCTATACTCCTACAAATTAGAATTCCAAAATACTGGACACTGATTATTACTTTGTAAGTTGCAGAAGGGCTATCCCTATATGCATGTTCATAATTCCAGCATTTACTGGTTGGAGGAACACAAGGGGTGTGACAACAGCCATGGAACTTTTCTCAATGCAGGCATAACCTGCCATTAGTGCAAAAAGGAAAACTCCACACTCACTCTTTAATGACAGCAATATGCATTTGGGGAGGATGTGTTGGTTTCCAGTGACAGGAGCATCTATTGCCTAGGAAATGTTATAAAATTCCACTCACTTGGGTGTTTGCTCCTTTTAAATTGCCTCCGCCCCTTATTCCTAATAGCATGTTCTGTATAAGCATTGAGTGTTTAAGAGCTTTTGGGGGAGGGAAAGTGAAGAAAAAAGTAAGAATATTTAGAACATGAAAAGGCATTTCTTTTTTCTTTTTTGGCATCTTCCACCAGAGGCAACATTCTGCCTTAGTGATGTGACAAAGATCAGTGAAATGTCAAATGTTCTGTTTTTAGTATAGAACAAATAACCACCCTTGTTGGGAAGATAAAGGAGGCCTTCCCCTTGAGGTCTAAAGGGAAAGAAGTTATATCAGCCATGGAGACAGAAGTGAATTAATCACTGAAGACTTCACAGGGCCAAAATATCAAACAGAAAGGAAGTTAAGGGCTGATATTTGTTCCCTTGAGAGAGAAGTGAAGGGGGGCGGTTTGGAAACTTCAAAAACGCACAATAGAGAAATCTCTCAGGGTCCACGTCACAGATAAAAACAACCCTCAAAACAGAACCCAGGCTAAAAAGATCCTTCTCAGAGGCTAAATAAAATTGCTCTCTGCAAGCTACGGAATCTGTCATAGCTGGGAGTTACCTGCAATGTTTAAGATGTTTGGAAGTGTTCAGGAGATGAGAGATTGCATGTTTGCAAGCCAAGCCCAGAGAAAGAGCATAGAGCATAGGAACGTGCAACATAGAAGGTGGCCTTACACCACGTCAAACCATTGGAGACCTCTAGCCCCTTATTGCCTGCCCTACATTGACTTGCAGCAGCATTTGAAATGTTAATGCATTTGAAAGGTTGGATCTACAGCCAAGGGCGAGCTCAAAGTAAAACACAAGGAAATGGCACTGAATAACATGTCTGGAAGTGACTTAATCCAAACACCATTGTAATGCCCCTTTCCTCCCCCCCCCAACTCTCCCCTTCCTTAATACACTCTGGGCCAGCTGCCACCTCCAGCTGACTAATAGTTGGTGTTTTAACCCCAATTCTAATTCTCCAAAAGAAAATGTGCCTCTTTTAGTCTGTAGAATTGCTTCCACAATTAGTCCTGGCAGTGTTTCCATCTGAAACTCTTCTTTTCAGCCGTTGGTTAATTTATACAGAAAATAGCTATTCAGGAGCATTCTTTGTCAAAGAGGCAAATCTCTCCCTAGCTGCCTTGTCTGCCTTATACATTATGCCATGTGTTAACTAAAAAACAACGACATTTTTCATTTTAAAAAGAACTGCTTCTTGATAAACATCTACCTAGTCAACTTTTATACTTATGGCCTTAACGTCCCAATAATTCTTTCCTTTCGCTCACTGGTGTGTGTTTTTTTTAGCAAATCCTCCTTTTTTGTTTTTTGTTTTTTTACCTAATACTCCTAAATTTATTTTCCCATTTATGCAGATAATAGAAGGGCAGACTCAAGGAGTGTCAAGGAATAAGCTTTGGAATACATCATGCCAGGGAAGCCTAAAGACAAGGAATATAGGAGCAAAGTAAGTGCTCACAGTAATGAAAAGGGGGACCCGCAATAAAATGTTGTAGCTGCTGATGTGCTGCTGTTCAGGATTCCAGTCAACCCAGTTACCCCATTCCATTCTCATCCCCCACAGCAGTCAATCAGCATTTGTCAGGCTTCAAGGAATCAGCTTCCTCCTCTATAATAAGATCAAACAAAAGGAACGTCTTACCAGTTAGATGCTTTAAGAATCACAGTGAGAGACAAAAGAACATGTCTCCCTAGAAATGGTGGCGCTCCCAATTAAGGCTTACACCCCCTCCATCCCTATTACTCTACATCACTCCTATGTCTTGTAATCTGAGCTTGTGCCCTCTGCACTAACACCTTCTGAGCTCTCTGTGTCTTTGGGGAAGGGGCTGTGTTCAGAGACTGTGAATCTGTTAACTCTGGCTCTTCTCGTGTTTCTTCTGCTAGCTGTTCCCCATCCAGTATTTCCCAGCTTCTGCCTTCTGAACTATGCCCCTCTGCAAACCACTGTTCTAAAGCTATACTGTCTTCCTGCTCCTGGGAAGAATCAGGATCAGGGGCTCCCACCATTCTTTCTCAGTGTAGCCCTCCTCAGCACAGTCCCTGACAGCATTTAGTATTTACTGAGCTGTTTTGAGGGGCTTCTCTCCCAGGATTTCCCCTAAAGGTTGGCGTTTCCCTGAGTCCACTGCGCACCAGTAGTTTGGTGCTGTTTTAGCTACCTAAAACTGCCCCTTGACTTCATTGGGAATCAGCGTTGTATTTGCAAGCATTCTCAGTGTTTGGGGAGCGGGCTCTCCTCCTGGCTTGAAATGTCAGTGAACACAACCTAAAGCATGTCTGCTTTGTTGCAAGACAAAGCTCCACCAGGTTCTTCCCTCAGCTCCATCACATAGATCAGGAGAGGAGGTGGAAAGGATGCAAGGGGGCTGGATTATGTTCCCTCTCTCAGGGATTTATATAGCAATTTACAGCATTGACTTTAGAATCATAAAAACATAGAGTTGGAAGGGATCCAGAGGATAATCTAGTCCAAACCCCTGGGACACACAGGAGTCTCAACTAAAGCATCCATGACAGATGACCATCCAACCTCTGCTTAAAAACCATCAATGAAGGAAAACCCACCACCTCCCGAGGGAGTCCATTCACATACATCACCTTGATAATACTTACAACAGCCCTATTAGGTAGGCCAGTATTGCCATCCCTTGCTAAAGATGGGTGGCTGGCATTGAAGAGGCAAGGATTTCCTTAAAGCTATCAAGTGAGGTCATGGCTTGAAGCCACAGTTGAACACAGGCCTTTTTCCCAGCTCACAACCCTCACCTTTATCCGCTGCTGGCTGCGTAGAAAAGTTGCAATATTACACATGCACAAGCGGATTAATTTTAAAAGATATAAAGAGGTCACCCGTCAGCTCAGACGTCAACCAGAAAAGCAGGAGGGGGACAAGCTCAGAAAGTTCCCAGCAGAACAAAGAGGTTCCACAATGCCACCGTGTGGTGGTTCATCCTGAATTCTAGAGAAAAAGATGGCTGGTGGGAGGGGGCAGAAGGCTGTGTTTGTTGCTTTTGCTGTAAAGAGGCAATGAACTACTGTACCAGATACCGGTATATGGGCAAAACAGGCTATGCCAAAGTGCTATGAACATTTCCCCAAATAAAAGCATGCAGAGGATAACAAGAGATGTCATTTGAGTGAAAATATGAGGCACCCCACTATCGTTATCATTACAGTGGTACCTCGGTTTGCAACCACAATCCGTTCCGCAGAGGCGGTCGCTCGCTGAAGCAGTCGCTCGCTGAAGGCACGCTTCTGCGTGTGTGTGAAACGCGCCGATAGAGCGCTTCTGCGCACGCATGTGCTGTGCAGATCGCTTGGCAGGTATGTTTCTACCCCCATCTCTACCCGTGAGGCTCAAGGTCAGAGTCTGACAAGGTTTAACAAATCTGAATAAAGGAGACTCAAAATTAAGCCACATATAAATGAGAACTATTCCTACCACAGGCTGTGCTTATTAGATTTGGCCAGAAAAGAATTGGCTTGCTTGGCAAAGCTGGGTGTTTCCATTTAACTTCTGGCATCTGCTAGCTCCGCATTTATTTTAGAACTGCTTAGCAGCTGCTGACCATCCAAATAAAGATCTTTTAATTTGTTGGATGCATTTGAACTGTGGCGCATCTCCGTTTCTAACAGGTTGGGACACGCAACAAAATGTTGCAGCGTACCCTTGCCTTCTAAGCAGGAGGGCTCCTGTTCAAGGTTCCTACTGTCTAGTCATGCTTTCCTGCAAGATTGTATAAGCTGGGAGATGCTCAAGCACAGCGTTCCACTCTCCCACCTGCTGAATTGTCCATTTTTCTCTTCCAGCATTCCATGGCTAGTGAGCATGCTCAGTCTGCATCGTGGTTGGAGGCTGTGTCTTTAGTACTTTTTTTTAAAAAAAAAGTTTCTTTGTGTTTCTGCCAGCTTTAGGGTTCCACTGAACATGCTGGTGCTTGCTACCGGTTTCTTGGTGATTCCATTTCTATCTGCAGCATTCATCATCTGACTTACATGCCCTCCAACATTCCCCCCATGAAAATTGGAACATCCTATTTCATACCTTTCAACATTTCTCCAGTGAAAATAGGGATCCCGGGATCAAATCAGAAACTGGAACGGTTTCCGTAAATCTGGAACTGGCCCTGGAAAATAGGCACACTTGGAGGGGCTCGTGCCATGCTCTGGAAAAGGAGGGACATTTGCTCTAAAATAGCCATCTGCGTAATGCTTAAGCCTTAAGGCACTCTCCTGTAATAAATCATCATTTTATGGTTGCCTTAGTTCCTTAATTCTTTGGGTCAAACAGGTCACTTTGCAGGCAATATTTCAGGAGATCTTCCCTTTTGGTTACACACGATTTCTTCCCTGCTCCCATCTTTATCCCTGTTTGCACTGCACTAATAATTCACAGGAGGATTACGAATGTATTGGGGCCTGCTTTTCTTCACTGGCTATATTTATCACTGCCATAGCTGCCAAGTTTTCCCTTTTCTCGCGAGGAAGCCTATTCAGCATAAGGGAAAATCCCTGTAAAAAAGGGATAACTTGGCAGCTATGATCACTGCTTTGAAAGCCAAGTTCGCCAACACAGTTATAATACTTTCAGTGCAGCCTTTCCCCACAAAACTTGGAGTTCAGTCTTTAGTAAACGGGAATCGCTCAGCCATCAGAATTTGGAGAGGCTGTTGCAGCCATCTGTCTTGTTTAGCAGATCCTAGATGATTTCTAAGCTAATAACTCTTTATTTGCACATACATAGGCTTTCTACTTCATTACTTTATTAACATTTTTAAAAGGGCATGATTTATTTGTGAAATTAATTATTATTCCTATCAGATGATGGCTTGGTGTTACTCCATTCGATGCACCTGCCCGTTCACAACTAATTATAGCAATTATGGCTTCATGGTTCTACAGAAAAACTACCGCTCATTAACTTTAATTACATTTGAAATGCAGCTGCCTGGATACATACAAAAATTACCAGGTAGATCCATATTTATTAACTCTCTCTAAAAAAAGAAAATAAGAAAAAACACCGTATGGGTAGTATTTGCCGATTTTCTCCCCAATTTCCCACTTTGCCTCTAGGCCTTTCTCTTCCACCACTAAAAATTACTTTTCCTTCATTAAACAATGTTCATACTTTCGCCTTCAGAGCACTAATTCAGATTTTGAAGTATCTCTAAATAAAGGGCTCTGAATGTGAAACCAAAATTAATGGGTGATTGGCGGTTCGAATCCCCGCGACGGGGTGAGCTCCCGTTGCTCAGTCCCAGCTCCTGCCAACCTAGCAGTTCGAAAGCACGTCAAAGTGCAAGTAAATAGGTACTACTCCGGTGGGAGGGTAAACGGCGTTTCCATGCGTTGCTCTAGTTTCGCCAGAAGTGGCTTAGTCATGCTGGCCACATGACCCGGAAAAACTGTCTGCGGACAAACGTCGGCTCCCTTGGCCAGTAAAGCGAGATAAGCGCCGCAACCCCAGAATCGTTCGTGACTGGACTTAACTGTCAGGGGTCCTTTACCTTTACTTTTTATTTTATTTTTTCCTAGATACCAAATGTTTCATTTTTAACAAGGGGTAAACCCAAACCAGCTGCAATAGGCAAATCAATTATTTTCATCAGGAGTAAATAAATAGTTTGTATAGAGTGACTGCTATTTCATCTATGAGATTGCCTTACTGCTTCTCTTCATATGAACCTACCCCAGACCCTGAGATCATCTTCTGAGGCCCTTCTTCGTGTGCCTCCTCCTTGAGAGGTCCGGAGGCTGGCAACACAAGAACGGGGCCTTCTCTGCAGTGGTTCCCTGTCTGTGGAATGCTCTCCCCAGGGAGGTTCATCTGGTGCCTTCATTATACACCTTTAGGCGCCAGGCAAAAACATTCCTCTTCAAATTGGCATTGGGCTAGCTAACATGATATATACTTTTAAATGTGTTTATGGGAGGGGGTTGGGGTTATTGGTGTGTTTTGGTTTTGTTCTTGTTTTTTAATCATTTGTCTTTATATCTTGTATTTTAATGCTGTGGACTGCCCCGAGACCTGTGGACGAAGGGAGGAATACAAATTTAATAAATATATATGTCCTCTCGACAGCCTGCGGAATTGGCACTCTTACAGGTGCTGCGTAATATCTGTTCCACATTTGTAATAACTTGATATTTTGATGTGGCGGCACCAATACTTTGTAATACCCTGCCTATTGATATCAGGAAGGCCCCTTCACTGTACAGCCTGCTAAAAACATTGTATACAGGTTGTAAAGGTAAAAGGACCGCTGACCATTAGGTCCAGTCGCGGACGACTCTGGGGTTGCGGCGCTCATCTTGCTTTGCTGGCCAAGGGAGCCGGTGTACAGCTTCTGGGTCATGTGGCCAGCATGACTAAGCCGCTTCTGGCGAACCAGAGTAGCACACGGAAAAGCCGCTTACCTTCCCACTGTAGCAGTACCTATTTATCTACTTGCACTTTTTGGCGTGCTTTCGAACTGCTAGGTTGCCAGGAGCTAGGACCGAGCAACAGGAGCTCACCCTGTCGCGGGGATTCGAACCGCTGACCTTCTGATCGGCAAGCCCTAGGCTCTGTGGTTTAACCCACAGCGCCACCCACGTCCCCTTATACAGGTTGTAGATATGCGTAAATAAACCATATATCATAAAAAACCCACCACAGTCTCCGCTGTGCCTCATTTCCAAATGGAAACATGAACCTTGGTAAATATCTGGAACCGCTGGAATCTCTCACTGCTCAGGGATCAGGGTAGCATGCAGCAACCCTTTAAGGTTATAGTGTGTACACAACCTTAGTGTTCCCTCCTTTGTGGCAAGGTTCCTAAAGAACTTTACAGGATTAAAAATTGCATCCCCAGTCTTGTTTGCCCATTTGGCGTGTGCCAAAGAAGTTCCAGCGGGCAACCTTTCTCCCCCCAGGGTACTTTTAATGACATTTAAAAACAGCCAGTAAAATGGTTTTATACCATGCATTGGTGTAAGATAGAGCTTGTAATGTGGACTGTAATGTTGATAAAATATGGCCTTCTAAGTGATGAGATGTGTAACAGGCGTAGGTGAGCATTTGATATACCCTCAGGGAAATGCATTAGCAGTAATTATGTCTGACCCATTGTAAAAAATTTGCGTGTGGACGGGCAGAGATACTTGCTATTAATAAAAGCTTTATCAGCTCCACAGTCATTTGGCTGCGTGTAATCTTGAGGACAAATGGAATTGTCACTTTCCTGTAGTCGAGTCTCAAACGCAGTCTATAGAGTTTTATTTATGGCACCTTGGCAGAGGCTTGCTTTCTGTCGCTGCGCAGGATGGATTTGCTGCTGGCAAAAGCTGAGGGAACGTAATTCCAGTCTCATTTTTTTAAAAAAAAAAAAAGTCTTGAAAATGAGTTCTTTTCGAGGGTGAGTGGCATTACCGCTGGGGATTTCTTGCTGATGGTTAGCTGGCAGCTAGCTTATGGGATGAAATGTAAAGGAGCATTGTTCCAAAACTCTGCTCCTACTTCCATTTTCAGTGCTATGGGGCCCTTCACAGGAACCTGGACCCCAGAATGTCCAAGCACGGAAGCAAGGATACAAACAGCGTTCTGATGCAATGTTTCCTTCAGCCGCTTGAAAATTTATCCTTTGGCTCTTTTTGCATCTCTGTTTGTTTGTTTGATTGATTGATTAGATTTATATACCACCCTTTAGTTTGAACAAGGGATTTCCTTTGGCAGCCCAAATATGAACTGTTGCTGTTGATTAGTGCTTGTCACCCAAGCAATTCTAGATTCCTGCATTGCAAGGGATTGGACTACATGAGCCTCGGGGTTTTTTCCCCAACTCTATAATTATTTGATGCTAGATTCTGTATAGGGAAGTTTTTGTTATGTTTGTGTATATGCTGGAAGCCACCCAGAGTGGCTGGGGCAACCCAGTCCAATGGGTGGAGTATAATAATTGTAATAATAATAATAATAATACAGTGGTGCCTCGCTAGACGAAATTAATTCATTCCATGGGTCTTTTCTTATAGCGAAAAATTCGTCTAGCGAATCCCATAGGAATGCATTGAATTGTTTTTGATTTTTTTTTTTTGCCCATAGGAACGCATTAATTGAATTTCAATGCATTCCTATGGGAAACCGCGATTCGCTAGACGAATTTTTCGTAAAACGCATTCGTCTAGCGAGGCAAGCTCCGCTCGAAAAATCCTTCCGTTAAGCGGAAGTTTCGTTAAGCAGGGCATTCGTTAAGCGAGGCACCACTGTAATAATAATAATAATAATATCATCATCAAAATGAACTTCTGTGCCTGAACTATACTTACCAGGCAGTCATGAGCATGGAATTGTTCATAATATCTGTGAGGGGCAAGGGGTATCGCGAAGCCCCTCCCCTCCTGAGTTCCAGCCCAGCCCAGAGCACGACTGAGAGAAGGGAGAGCTCCAGCTCCAGTGGGGAAACAGGAAGTGGGATCCAAGGTTCTGGCAGGGTAGAAGAGCCAGCGTCCCAGGTGGGACAGGAAGGAGGAAAGAGGGGGGGCAGACCCATCCCCCCAACTCCGGAACTTCACAGAAAGCGTCGGGGGAAGAGGATGGGGCTCCCCAAGTTGTTATGCTGGCGCAAGACGCGCCAAAAGCCATTCGGAGGTTCTGATGAAAGCTGAAAAGATGTGTCTCTGTAAATAGCTCTACCTTTAGCACTGTAAATACGCAGCACCAATAAAAAGATAAAATGCAGAGCGGTGGAGAGTCGTTACTCTGAAGTAGTCCCATCCGACCACTGTGACAATATCCAACCCCATGTAATTCCACTGAAGTCTTGGATTAATAAAAGATGTTGATCTGGTTTACTCCGATTCTTTTTATATTATAGATTTGCTGTTTTAGCCGCTGGGAATCAGCCCACAGAAATTCCACGGCATCCCCACTTGGGGCCAATCTGGAGGGGCCAGTGCCCATGGCATCCATTGCAATTCTGTGCACAGAACAGCCAATACGGACACAGCTTCTAGCATGCCCAGCCGCGCAGCTCACCACACCTGCAGCCAATCACCACAGAAACGCATGCCACACACCCTGCCATCATCACAAATGAACACACATGGCAGCAGTGGAACCTCAACCCCGTGGGGAGGTCCTGTCCTCCAAACCCCACAGCACTGTACCCTACAGAGGTCCCTGGTCCCAAGGAACATAGCAGAGGGCACACCTGTGCTTCCAAGATGGTGAATGGGTGGGAACTGAGGCTGGTGAAGATGTGATTCCCATGCCTGCATCACACTAGTAAATGCGCAATGGACATGGTCCCTTGAGGTGCCTGAATTGGTTGCGACTTGTGCCGTGCTCCACAATGTCGCCATGCCTAGGGAGCTGGCCAGGCATGAGTAAGATCTCAAGAAGGTACCTCTAACAGTGGGAGAAGAAGACACAGGTGATGGTGATAAGGGGAATTGCATCAGGGCCCCCGGGGCATCACCACTTGAGACCCCATAGACCATGAAACTAGCTCAGAGGTGGCAAACTTCTGGCCCATGGGAGCCGGCAGTCATTTGCAGTGTTAGACCCTCAGATATATAATCTAATCACCAAACCTAAATTATGGTTGCCACAATGGACTGCCTAGGCATCATTGTGTGTGTGTGTGTGTGTGTGTGTGTGTGTGTGTGTTTAGTGGAATTATTATTATTATTATTCATTTCATTTCTATATCGCTTTCTATTTTAAAGATTTCTATATCGCTTTCTATTTTAAAGATCAAATCCCAAAGCGTTTATGCGGAGATGCCATGACCCTATTTCAGATCCTTCTCTAAGTGACGTTTTGCTTTCCCCAGTTGCCAACCTGGCATCCAGAGATCTCCACATGATTGCGAATGGACCTGCGCAGGTCACAAAACGCACCTGGGAGATTTCCAACACTGGGTATGTGACCGTCAGGTATGTGACATGGCTTCCACTGAACAATTATTGGGATCCTAAAGTGAGCTTTGCAAAGTTCTTGAAGGAAGGACCTTGCGGCTAGACCCTGCACGCTTCATTGGTGGCTAAGCAACCCTTTTTACAGCACTGGAAGGCACTAACAGCATTTACAGGAGGAGTCTGGTAGATTTCCTGTCTAACAGCGGGCGAAAAGGTTGCTTTTCTGGAGTCTGGCACCCCTGGCTGGAGCTATTTGCATAATATGAACGTCATATGGTCCATGCCAGAGCCTTCCAGCGCCTATCTAACCACATCTCCCCTTTTCGAATTATTGGCTTTGATTTTGTCTGATTTTGCAATAAGGGTGTGCATTCTCCTGCTTTGGTAACTAACGTTTCTCTCCTCGCCCCCGCCCCCTTTATCCATGTCCCTTGTTCCGTTATGGAAAATCTTAAAAGCCAATATAATAATAATAATAAATAATAATAATAATAATCCCACATACAAAGCCCCAAACAGAAGCCACGGGAATAATCTAAAAGAAGCGATCACCGTTGTGGTCCATTAGTAGTCCCAGCCAATAGCGGCGGAGGCAGGGAGCAACTACGGTAGCCGCGCCGTTTCACGGCGTTTTACGGTAAGAATTCCTTTCCGGCTGGCGAAGCGACGACGCGCGAGACCCAAGCGCAGCTGTCGACAATTACGTCCCTCGCGGGGCGCCGTACAAACGGCCCCTTTTATTTTATTCCTCTTCCGGTTGACTTCCCATAAGCAACCGCGGGGCGAGACGGGTGAGCCGTCTTCCTTCCTGCCCTGCTGGTGTGCATAGGTGTCTGTCTGTGAGAGAGCGCTTGGGCCCAGCAGGTGGCGCTGTCGCAGGAGCGGCGGCGCCTCCTCTCTCTCTCTGTGTGTGCCCTTTTTCTCCTTCCCCCCACCCTCAGCCAACTGCGCACCCGGCGGCCCCGGCCCGACGGAGTGCCACGTCCTTAATACTCTGACGGTGGCGGCGAAGAGGAGGAGGAGGAGCCGGGCGAGGGCAGGGCGCGCGTGTGCTGAGAACAACCGCCCCCTCCCCGCTCCAGCCGCCGCCGCCGCTTCCTCAGCGTCCTCCGGGCCTGAGCCATGGGCTCCTCTCAGAGCGTGGAGATCCCCGGCGGGGGCACAGAGGGCTACCACGTCCTGAGAGTAAGAGAAGACGCTGGGTGTGCGGGGGGGGAGGCGTGTACGTAGGAATGCGGGCGGGGGAGGCGTGTACGTGGGAATGCGCGCGGGGGGGAGGCGTATACGTGGGAATGCGCGCGGGAGGAAGACACCCGGGAGTGGGGGGGGTGGGCTTCGGCCTGCCTGCCTGGCTGGCTGGGAACGGGGCGAGGGCGGCGAGAGATAAAATAGAACAAACCCGTAAGAGTTGGGAAAGGAGTATCCGGGGGTCATCTAGTCCACCCCCCGCCGCCTCTGCAATTCAGGAATCGTGACCACCACAGCCGGTCGTCTCCTTGTGCGCTCCAGGGTTGGACAAACAGAGGAACAAAAATGGCTTTACCGCCACCGCCATCCCCGCACCAGCCCAGCCCTCTGCAAGCTGATCGTTTCTCCGCTTTGCCTTTTCAGAACAGGGTGTTTTGTGGGGAGAGGGAGCTGGCCTCCTTTAAACTTTGAAGAGAGAGCCGCTTGTGTTGGGCTGCGTGGTCGAGTACGTGCTGCTGGGGAGAGAAGCGGGTTGGGATGGGTTGAAACGCCGTCTTCTTCTTGTCGTTGTTGTGTTTATTATACCTTCAGTCCTAAGAAGCTGGTACATTGTTCTCTTCCTGCCTCCCTCCCTCTGTTTCTTCTCACAACAACCCCGTGAGGTTGGCTAAGGCAGGGAGATAGAGGACTGGCCCACTAAGATCACTCCGGTGAGCTTCCTGGCAGGGGAGATGTTTCGAACCCTGGTCTTCCAGGCCGTATTTGGACACTCTGCACACACTACCCCACATTGGCACATTGAGGGAACCGCATGGGTGAGGAAGTTGCAAGCAGGATTTTATCCATTACATTGATGATTCTCTTGGAGAGAATCTGCACCTATTGGGGCACAGTCACTTTGAACAGTGATCACCGGTCTGCTCCTATATAGCCTTTTTCAGAAGCAAGTCATGCTGCTTGTTGAATATATTTTGGATTGGGAGTGTAATGGCGTGCTGTCCCCCAAACCATTTCTATTTATATACTTTTACAGAGTTTTCTTAGCCCAAACTAGTCCACCTTTGATATGCTGCTTATGTCTAGCCTTGGTCCCTATTTTGATTGTGCTACTAATGCATTCTGTTTTACTGCATAGTCTACATGTCGGGTATCTTTATTTCCATCACTTGAGTAACTTAACAGTGTCGTTCAATGATAATACTCAGAAAGAGATGGTGTCTGATGCTGTAGTCTTGAGATCCTGTAAGGAAAATTACGGTATGACCTTGATGCTTCTGAAGTGTCCAGTGTGATCCGCCTTCCTTCTCTTGGGGATGTGTTGAACCAATAAGAACATCTCATAGAATTGTCAAATGCTAATATTTTCCAGAGGGATAGCCTTGGTAGGATTCGTCCTCACACTTGTCCCTTGGGAAAACCCACTGTTTACTACTGAATCAGAACAAATCTCAATAGGTTTTTGGGGGATTGACGTTTGTCAATAGGTTTTCCCAGGGAAAGTGGTGGGATAAATGAAAAGTGGCTTGGACATGTACGAGACAAGCAGAAAATCTCTTGGACCCATGTTTTCTAGGCACAGGACAAGCAGAAGTGTGGAAAGTATAAAAGGTGATAATTATGTTACTCACCTTCAACAGTGGCCACTGTTAATAATGTAATTACGGGTACCACTCTCTGTGCTTTCTGCATTACATTTTGTTCTGACATCATTGCTTACATTCCCTCCAAACTCTGTGTGTGTGTGTGTGTGTGTGTGTCTGTCTGTCTGTCTGTCTGTCTGTCTGTCTGTAACTCAAAATACGCATCTGATGAAGTGGACTATAGTTCACATGCCATAATAGATTTGTTAGCCATTAAGGTGATACAAACATTCATCACTGAAGATTAAAAAGTTAATTCCCTTTCTTAGATGTTTACTAATATTAAGACTTCAAATTCTCCACTGTGAACATCATGAGTGTTCATTTCATTAGTATAATGGAGAAGTTGCATCTTTATATTTCTAAAATTGCATTTGTTCATAATAGAAAATCTTGCTTTATTTCCTGCACAAATAATGGTGTATTCGAAGATAAATATATTGTCCAGTTACTTCATCTGTGGAGTTTTTAGTTCATTATCTTCAAGCTAACGACAAAAGTTGGAAATAGTGGCTGATTTCAGTATCAGAACTCTCACTCAGTTGAAGCTTCTTTGTAGAGTTCATTTATCGGGTGTTTCATCTCAAGATGAATAACTTTACTTGATTTCAGTTACTCATTTTTCACTGAGTAAGTAAGTATAAGATAAGGATATTTTGTAAGATCCTTGCCACTTAATTGTTCTAGTCCAGTGCAGACCAGGTAAGCCATAATCACATTGTTGATCTGTAGAAGCGTACTGGTAATACCTAGAGTCTGTAGAAGAGTATACCTAGAGTCTTGTCCCAATGTGTGTTTGTGAGCTAATGTGGTGTAGTGGATTTGCCCTGAGCCCTTGAGATAGCAAGAAGTAATCTTAATGTGTTGTTTGAGCCCTAACATCGGACACTAATGGCTATAGTTCTGTATTTAATTTCATCCTTTATAATGCATAATAATTTGAGGAATATTATTGATACAGTACCGTGTTTCTCATATTATAAGACATGTCTTATATTTATTTTTTCCTCAAAAAAACACACTATGGCTTATTTTCAAGGGATGTCTTATTTTTTCCTCCTCCTCCTGCCACGGCCGGCATTGCTGCTGCGCCTATCACTATGTCTTATTTTCGGGGTATGACTTATATTCCTTGAATGCTTAAAAATCCTGCTATGGCTTATTTTATGGGTATGTCTTAAAATATGAGAAACAGGGTATACTGTTGAAGGTGCTTCTGATGTCCATCTGATTTCTTTCTCATGGATATATGTTGTTAAAATGTTACATTTTGTTCCGGATGATAGCATTCTTTAATTATTTTCCCTCCAGCAAAGAGAAAGGGAGGAATTCAGTATTGTACTATTCATTGGCACAAGCATTGTTGCTTGCCATAACTGCCCCCCTCCTACCCCTGCACACTGTTCCAGGGGTTATCCAGACCCATACATCTACTGAGCCAGTGGGGACCGGGAGGGGAGAACCCCATTGCGCAAACGGAAGTTCTTGTTCAAGACTTCCGCTGAGGGGACTTATCAGGTGAATTCTTGCCTGCAATCCTGATGCATTATTGGACATTCTTTAAGACCCCAAAACTGATTTGGTGTTTTATCGCAGAAATTATCAGGAGCAAGTTTCTTAGCCCTGCTAGTTGTATTTCTACAATATGGTAAAAGGTAAAGGACCCCTGGGCTGTTAATTCCAGTCAAAAGCAACTATGGGGTTGCAGCACTCATACACCAGTACGAAGAGGTGTGTTGCAGGAAAGCTGCGAGGCGGCACCTTGTCTCTTGTGCTCTTGATTGTGAGCACCTCCCTGAGAATAAGAGGTTGGACATTCTCCCAACTGCTGCTTTCCAGCTTCAGATCTGGAGTGCTTTTGCTTAGAAATTGGCAGTAACTGAATAGACATTACCAAAGTTTCATAGACTGAAACATTAACAACACAGTAGAACCTGGAAGGCAGTGTTTGCTTCTGCTTAAACAAGTGAGGTTCATACTTGGCAGTGAGGTTCCAGTTAGTGCCTGGGAATCCCCTAGGACCAGTGGTTGGGATAGAAAGGGGAGGCTCATCCTTTGCTGTTTCATGTTTGTGAAGTTATAGATCAGGCATCCCCAAACTACGGCCCTCCAGATGTTTTGGACTACATTTCCCATCATCCCTGACCACTGGTCCTGTTAGCTAGGGATCATGGGAGTTGTAGGCCAAAACATCTGGAGGGCCGCAGTTTGGGGGTGCCTGTTATAGATTAATATGGCATTAATATGGTACCACCAGCTCAGCTCTTTGGAGAGGCTTCATTTCTTCCAGTGGCACTGTTAAAAGGAAATGTAGCAAGCTGTTACTGGTAAAGTGGGTGGGTGGAGTTCAGTAGTTCTTACTCTTGTCATATCAGACTGAGCTCACAGCTCAGTTGCTCTGGAATCTCAGTCATAGTATTAACCAGAAATACTCTTTGCCCGTCCTGTTTAGTGAGTGGTTTTCCACTTTTTGTCAAATTAGACATCTAAAATAAGTATAACTGGGGTAAGCTGTTCGGAAGGCTGTTCCATCCATGCTTGCAGAATGTGTACCAGCTTCCTGCTGAGCAAGGAGCTGATTTTCAGAGAGAGCATGTGTATATATACCTTTGATGCTTTTCTCTGGAGGTCCACCAAAGCCTGAACTTAAAACAAGTTTTTATTTGGCAAGCTAGGAATTAACAGGGGGGAATAGCCCTGTTAAACCTGGGAGAAACTGGAAGAAGTGGTTGCAGAATAGTTAGCTTGTATGTGATATTTAATTCCTGCATATACAGTCTTGTACAGTATTGAAATATATGCATATCTGTACTTTGCAAATGGAATACTGAAGCAACCAGAGGTCCTCATAAGACCTGCTTGTGGTAGTCAAAAAGTGATGTGTATATTCTATATTGATTTTGAAACATTACTTAACAGTAGGGGGAAATAACGGCTTCAGGCTTCTTGCATGTCAAGTAATTTTATGCTGAAGAGGTTTAGAAGAAGTACATTAATGCAAGGTTTTGTGTGTTTTGTGTGTTTTGTTGTTGTTGTTTTTGCTTTTTCATCAGCTCTTCTGTTACAACTTGTCTAGAAAGGAAAGGTTATAAAATAAGCTAAAACAATTGACTAGCTGTACTGATGGCACAGGGGATCACTGCTCACTATAGGTGATTTATTTTCTTGTAACCATTGGATCAATTCACTTACAAAGCCTTTTCTCCTGAAAAAATAGATTGTTTCCGAAAGAGTTCATTGGAATCCTATAAAATTTTAATACATTTTTAATGCAATCAGACAATCAATTTTCATGGTGCTAACTGAAGAATTGCATTTACTGCAGATATTTTGTAGAAACATTTTATTGCATTAGGCTTCCTCTGCACTACAAAAAAATTATCTCTTCAGCATTTTGCAGCTAATAAATGTTCTGGGAAAGTCCTTTTAAAAGCTTTTTGAAGGTGGTAACTTGAGTCACTTGAACTGAACTCCAAATTCTCACATTCTAGATGCATAGCAGTTAAAGACCCTGAAGCTCTAACACAGTCACATTGAAATTAATAGATCTGCCTCTTAAGAAAACATCTTTAAGACAGATATGCAGCTTGTCAGTCCTAACAGAATTTGTTGTGCAAATAGGCTTGAAAGTATGTCAGAAATATCTGGAGAAATTTCAAAAGCCCAAGCAGACTTCCTAGTGGTTGGGGGATGTCATCATGGAGCCAGTGTTAATGAAGCTACTTTTGAGTAATAGCAAGTAAACCAGCGAATTATTATTATTATTATTATATTATTATTTATACCCTGCCCAGCTGGCTGTTTTTCCCCAAGCACTCTGGGTGGCTCCCAACAGAATATTAATAATAAAAGCAATAAAAGATAAAACATTAAAAACTTCCCTAAACAGGGCTGCCTTCAGATGTCTTCTAAAAGTCAGATAGTTGTTTATTTCCTTGACATTTGATGGGAGGGCGTTCCACAGGGCGGGTGCCACTACCGAGAAGGCCCTCTACCTGGTCCCCTGTAACCTCACTTCTCACAGTGAGGGAACCACCAGAAGGCCCTCGGAGCTGAACCTCAGTGTCCGGGCTGAACGTTGGGGGTGGAGACCCTCCTTCAGGTATACTGTTCTGAGGCCGTTTAGGGCTTTAAAGGTCAGCACCAACACTTTGAAAGTATGTTTTTGTCCATTTTTCAGGGAACATTTTGCTATCCTTACTAGATCTTTTTTCCCCATTGAAAATGTTCTCTGGGCAACACTTTGCCCAGTCTAATTAAGGTCAGTATTTTGCTAGTCTTCTCCCTTTAGCTGTGTCACTGAATTGTGAGATTTAAAAATAATCTACCTAGATTAGACTAACATGCAAGCCAGCCTTGTCCTGTCATTACTGCATATGCTGTGGGTTGGCAAAATGAATTAGTTGGGTCCATCCTCGCTTTTAATTTTCCTACTTCCTGATCCTAGGAAGTTCCCTGAGATTGCCTTCCTATGCTTTGTTGTTGTTGTTGTTGTTTAGTCGTTTAGTCGTGTCCGACTCTTCGTGACCCCATGTACCAGAACACGCCAGGCACTCCTGTCTTCCACTGCGTCCCACAGTTTGGTCAGACTCATGTTCGTAGCTTCGAGAACACTGTCCAACCATCTCGTCCTCTGTCATCCCCTTCTCCTTCTGCCCTCAATCTTTCCCAACATCAGGGTCTTTTCCAGGGAGTCTTCTCTTCTCATGAGGTGGCCAAAGTATTGGAGTCTCAGTTTCACGATCTGTCCTTCCAGTGAGCACTCGGGTCTGATTTCCTTCAGAATGGATAGGTTTGATCTTCTTGCAGTCCATGGGACTCTCAAGAGTCTTCCTCCAGCACCATAATTCAAAAGCATCAATTCTTCAGCGATCAGCCTTCTTTATGGTCCAGCTCTCACTTCCATACATCACTACTGGGAAAACCATAGCTTTAACTATACGGACCTTTGTCGGCAAGGTGATGTCTCTGCTTCATGGATCACTGCCTTGTCATGGCGAAGGGGCTTGAATAACTCAGAGAAGATATGAGCTATGCCGTGCAGGGCCACCCAAGATGGACAGGTCATAGTGGAGAGTATTCACTATACGTAATTCACCTGGATCAGGAACTGGCAAGCCACTCCAGTATCCCTGCCAAGAAAACTCCATGGACAAAGACAACAGGCATATGATAGTTATGATGCTGGAAGATGAGCCCCTTCCTATGTTACTAACAGCTATTCACTCCAGATAAGGGAAGCTTGTTCTTTATTTTTAAAAGATTCCGTGGGATGTAATGGATTCTACAGTTTGTAGTGTGGCACACAAAATACCAACAGCCTTCTGTATTTTGTTTGCACTACTTTAATTTACCTTTACTGTAACTTTTTGTCAGGACCTGATGGCAGAAGAGGCTATGTTTATTTAAAAGTTAATTAGAGCTGGCTTTCAAAGTCTGCCAATATCCTTGAGCTGCCATCTCCAATTTTGGATTTACTAAGGTCGCTGTGACATTGGTGGCTGGGGAATAGGGAACCATACATTTTGGCAGGGCTTTGGTAGTCGGCCATACTTTCTAACAAACAATAGAGGTTGGATTTCTTGCTACCTCCTCTGTTGTGGTGAAGTATCCTTTAATACTGGATGCCTGGGAAGAAGGGTTTGACATGAGAAAGAGTTATGGGCATTTACATCTGTAGTAACCTTACTGGTGGTTTTCCCAGCAATCTAGTGACTGCCTTATGGGGTCCTGGCTGGAAATTTCAGGCTTTTTCCACTGGCTATCAAACCCATTGAATTGTCTTCCTAATTTTTCTTGTAATGTTTGTTTTTGCAGGTGCAAGAAAATTCACCAGGACATAGAGCTGGGCTGGAGCCATTCTTTGATTTCATTGTTTCAATTAATGGTTCAAGATTGGTAAGTTAATTCCTGAATTAAAGTTGCCCTGGGTTTTAGGCTTGTAGGGTGCATATCTGAGAACCAACCTGATAATATATATTTTATGTTTTTTGCTGGATTTAGTCCAGGGAGAGCTCCTCGCAATAAAAAAGAAGGCCATGATACATAAAAGTATTTTTAAGTGAGGTTCAAATCATGTTAGCTATTTTAGGCTCTCCATGGCTTTCGAGTTGTAGTAGCCAACAGAAGCGCATCACTCCAGGCATAAATCCATAACAATAGGTCATTGATGAAAGAAGATATTTTTGGTTCCTATGCGCCTGCCCCTGGAACCTATTGTATGGTTATATTAGAAAAGGTGGGAGTGTCTGATTGAGAGACAGTGGTTCTGTCTGGATTTCCCCCCCGTATGCCTTCTGGACAAGCAGAGCTGAAGTATCCCAGTTTCATTTTCACTATACCAGTGAAAGTTGCAGGAAGAAGCAGGGGAGCTGAAATGAAGGATATTGGGAATAATTAGCAGTGAAGAATTTGTGCAGGTACAACAAATATGGACAATGAACTTGTGATATCTTTCTTACTTTGCGACATTACCAGTATTACCGCTTCACCCCCATTCCAGGATTGTTAACTCAGGTATTCATTGAATGGCACCAAATATTCAAATAGGACTTCTTTGCACATATTATATGATGTCTTTAATGTAAAGCATAACAAAGCGTACAAATCCAATAATAGCTATCTTCAAAACGGAGAGAATTGATTGGCTGCACACTTTTAAAAAAAAGGTAAAGGGGACCCCTGACCATTAGGTCCAGACGTGACCGACTCTGGGGTTGCGCGCTCATCTCGCATTATTGGCCGAGGGAGCCGACGTATAGCTTCCAGGTCATGTGGCCAGCATGACAAAGCCACTTCTGGCAAACCAGAGCAGCACATGGAAACGCCGTTTACCTTCCCGCTGTAGCGGTTCCTATTTATCTACTTGCATTTTGATGTGCTTTCGAACTGCTAGGTTGGCAGGAGCTGGAACCAAGCAACGGGAGCTCACCCCGTCACAGGGATTCGAACCGCCAACCTTCTGATCAGCAAGCCCTAGGCTCAGTGGTTTAACCACAGCGCCACCTGGGTCCCACACACACACAAAAAAAAGTGCACTTAGCTGCACTTAAATCCCTTTGAAATCATTGCAGCTAGAATCATGGCTTGTCCTATCGAAGCCAATGAGACTTCCTCTCATTTAGTCTAGATCCAACCCAATATTTTTGTCGCCAGAGTACAACTTTTGTGGCGATCTGCCTCATTCAAGCTCAGAGCATGAACTTGAGAATTCGAATGAACAAAATATTAAGGGGACTGATTGCAGTCCAAGAAGAAGCCTTTTAATTAGAGGGTTGAGTTCTTAAAATGCGGGAACTTAATACTTCTGCCACTAGAACCATATGTGCTGGGAACTTGGGGTGGACTGTGTGACATGCTTGTGGCTCCAAATGCCATCAGCAGCAAAGAACATAGAAGTAACCTGCCCTTTCAGCTCTAAATATTTGCCCTAGTATGTTTCTTGTCGTGCCACAGAGTTCCCTGGTTGCGCAGATGTCCCATCATTTTTCATGGCACTGAGCTAGACTCCACATTGCTGTAATGAGCAAGGATTCCAATAGCCGAATATGTTTTTTTAAAAAAAATCATTTTCTCTCTCTATAATTTTCCAATCTGAAACTTTTAAAGTGCTTATATGCCACTACAGTGAAGAATGTAATTGCAAAGGAACTCTGAAAACAATACCTATATGCCTTTCCTAGAACAAAGACAATGACACGCTCAAGGATCTGTTGAAAGCGAATGTGGAGAAACCCGTGAAAATGCTAGTATACAGCAGCAAAACCCTGGAGCTCAGAGAGACATCGGTAACTCCCAGTAACCTCTGGGGTGGGCAAGGCCTATTGGGAGTCAGCATTCGTTTCTGCAGCTTTGACGGGGCCAATGAGAATGTGTGGCATGTGCTGGTAAGTAGAAGCAGGTAGATGCTTTTCTACGTTATGCTGCCATAGAGAAAGTCAGGCGAGAGGGCATTCTTCGCTCAATATTGTCTGCTGGTAGCAGCTCTGCAGGGTCTCCCGGTCCTACCTGGAGAGACCAAGGATTGAACTCGTGACACTTGGCATGTAAAGGGTCCATGGCCCTCTCTGTGGCTCAGTAGCAGAGCACTTGTTTTGCTTGCAAACATAATTCCCTGGATGCGCAGATGCTTCCAGTTCTAACGGGATTTGCACATTTTTAATAGCGAGTAGGATTGCTGTTGGAGCAGTCCAGAGGGAGTTTGCACAAGTCCTAGAGGAAGTTGGAGTGTCATGCAACTTCCATCCACTTAGCCCAACAACTTTCTCTGAATTAGGCCCATTTCCTTGAATTATTTCTTCATTGAGTGAAATTATTGGTCAACAAATCCAGTAGGATTTTCATCATTCGGTTTAATGCACATCCAGGTCAAGCAGACAGTATCTGAGCAGTATGCAGGTCTTGTGGGTAAAGGCTATGCGCAAGCAACAGATACATCATTTCAGCAAATGGAGTGTGTTGCACATGTGTAGTTCCACATGCATACGGCTTTCAGTTGCTGTCATGGTTCTGTATATTGGGGCAGCTTTTTATACCCTGCATGTGCCCATTTTTCTCATTATTGCAAAGGAGTAAATCTTGTTGGGTAACTGGGTGAGCAATGGCAACAGATCAGTACCCAGAGCAGGTCTAGGATGCATTTTTAGTAAAATACATTTCAGAGGGGGTTCCCCCCCCCACCTTTGCATGAACTGAAGGGCACCATTAACTTGTGAACCAGAGGTTACCCAGGGAGTTTGAGGGGAGAAGGGAGGACCCCCCCCAAAAAAAAACCCCACATAATCGGTCTGAAGTTTCGGTTTGCTTGTTTTTTAACCAAAGATTGATAGTGCCTTCTGTAACTTTTCTGACTTTAGTTTTAACTTCTACTGCTTCTCTCAATTTTATGTCTTGAAACCAGGAAGTTGAATCCAACTCACCTGCTGCTCTTGCAGGTCTCAGACCTCATAGTGACTACATCATTGGTGCAGATACTGTCATGAATGAGGTAAGTACATATTTCATTTATTAAAGAACCAGGGCAGGGGCTATTTTTAACTCAAAAGTCGTTCTGAGAATGGCTTCAGGATTGCCTTGTGTCCTGCAGTGCAGATCTTTCCCTTTGAGGAGACATAAATAACTAGGTAATTCAAAATTTTCTCTTTCACTGTAATTGTGTGGGGCTAGCGCAAACTCCCGAGGAAATTGATTTTGCGGTTTTGCAGCATTCCAGTCTCCATTTCTGCATAAACAGCAGGCTCAGTTCTCAACTTCAGAATCTAGAGCATTGCTTGGTGCAGGGGTCCCCAAACTACGGCCCGCGGGCCAGATGCGGCCCAATTGGCCTCCCAATCCGGCCCACAGCGACCCCCGCTGCCCGCTCTTACAGCGCACAGCGCGGCGGCACACTTCCAGATCAGAAAAAAGCACCGAAAATCGTTTGTGCACATGCGTATGGGCCTCTCCCGACCCAGAAGAGGTCATTTCCGGTGCACTTCCGGGTCGGGGGGGAGGCCCATACGCATGCGCACAAACGATTTTCGGCGATTTTTCCGACCTGGAAGCGCGCCACCGCGCCAGTAAGTTTGTGTGCGCACGGGCGCGCAGTCCCCCGCCCTCCAGCCCGCTGTGCGCGCACTCCCCTGCCCTCCGGCCCGCCGCGCAATCGGCGCAGCGGGCACCGCCCCAAAGCCGGGTAAGTCTGGGGACCCCTGGCTTAGTGGGTTTAGAAGGGCTGTAGTAGACCTAGGTTATCGAGGGCACTGGCATATGTCAAAGAAAAATAACCGTTTTTTTCTCTCCTCTCAGTCTGAGGATTTATTCTCCCTTATCGAAACACATGAAGCCAAACCATTAAAACTTTACGTATACAACACAGATACTGATAATTGTCGGGAAGTGGTCATTACCCCAAACTCAGCCTGGGGTGGAGAAGGAAGGTAAGCTGACCTAATAGAAAAATAATATTAAGCTTCTGGATTGTTTCCATGCTAAGTGAACACTTGTTGCATAGGTATGCAGTTCTGTCCTCTCCTTGAGGTGGCAGAGCGCTGAGGCTCCCAACATCTTTTTTTATACAGCTGTCTGTATATAGACCAAGGTGTGCCATGAAAATTGTGGGAGAAAAGAGCAGGCGCATGAATCTGCTGCAGAGTAAAATTTCTCATATGCTCCAGAATTTCTCCTTGGATTAACGTATAGAAACATGAGTGATTGAGGGGATACCCACGCCCTTCCATGTTCTCACTTATTGAACACTTATTAACACACACTTCACGTACATTGAAGATAATGTAATAATAGGGATTCTTCCCCCCCCCCCAGCATATTGGGTTAACCGTTACCTTGACAATGTCTTGTGATATCTGGCTTCTCTGTAATATCTAACTTGGAAAGGGGGTTGTATTTTGAGCCAAACAGAGAGAACGATTTATAACTCTTGTAATTGTACAACAGCATTTCATATACAGTGGTACCTCGAGTTACAAACGCCTCAGGTTACAAACTCCGCTAACCTGGAAGAGTTACCTCGAGTTGAGAACTTTGCCCCAGAATGGGAACGGAAATTGTGTGCCAGCAGCACAGCGGCAGCAAGAGGCCCCATTAGCGAAAGCACGCCTCTAGTCGAGAACAGTTTCAGGTTAAGAACAGACCTCCGGAACGAATTAAGTTCGTAACTAGAGATACCACTGTAATGGATGTTTGCATTTCAAGAATCTTGTCTCTCAGTTAATCATTGAATACATAGCTTGGGGACCTCATTCACTGCTTTCTTCCACAAGAAGCTACCCATGCATTACAGATTTGCATCAGAGGTCCTCCTTCAGATTCCCCGTGTCATTTGAGATTCGGCAAGCTGTCATGTCGAGGGCACGGGATACCTTTTGTCTCTCCCCCACCTGGGCACACCCGCTCTTCCTCCGAAGGCCCCTGGGCTGCCCCTTTTCCAGGGAGGACCAAGCTATACCCCGTTGCCTCACTAAAATTTCGGTAGACTGCCACCACCGAACGCTTTAACCAAGCCGTTCGGACAAATATTACTCTGGTAGAGGGCAAAGCAGTAAGGACTGGAATAGCAATGTGAAGCCAGAAAGGACCAAAACCCACAGAAATATCTTTTAACTATTTATTATAGAACTATAGTTAAACAAACAGAATATAACAGTTCTCAGCAAAGGATTACAGGATTAAAACAAATAAACATAGCTAACTTACGAGTACAACTTAGATGTTAGAGAACAAAGCTGCATTTCTCCATCCTGGCAACTTGCAGCTGAGAGCCCGACAAGCTCCGCATTTCTCAGGCTCTTTGGGACAGCAAGACAGCAAGCACCTTGCAGGCCATTTGCAGAACAAAAGAACTTTCTCTTTACAGGCTTAAATCTCTCAAAACCCCTCAAGGGCGTACACCTAGCTCCACATGGGTTTTCAGGTAATTAGCCAATCCACGTTGGCTTTACTTTCAAATAAGCCAATCAAGGGATAACAGACATTTGTCTTGTCAATCAATTAGGGAGCTTATGCAGATGTCCGGTGTTTACATATCAATCACTCTGAGGCAATTTAACCTTCCTGTTCTCATGCCCAAGTGAAAACCATTAAACTCTTATCAAAGGAATGTGAGATAGGCCAGCTGCAAGACTTGTGAAGATTTACACTTGAATCAAAGAGCAAGGGGAGGATAGCAGGAACCTCCTTTCTCAGGTTCAGAAGTTTACTTTCCCAAGCCTGGGTTTCTGAGCCGAACCAGAGTTCCACAATGCTTTGCAGTTTTCCCAGCTCTCTTTGCAGGGACCAGGGATAAAGATATAGGTAATAACACGACACAAGCAATGACAAGAGATGGGGTGTCACCACTGAGAAGGCCTTGGCTATAGAAGGCTGTTCATCTGGCTCCTAGCTCAGGTCAAGAGTTGCTTTACATCCAGACATTCAGTTGACATTAGTCATTCTTTTTAGTGTTAACAGTTGTTTTTCATATTGTTTTACCATCTTGTCTTTTATATGTCTCTTTGAGAACTTGGCTTGGAGCAGCAGCCACTGAATTAGCTATGGCTTGCAGTGGCAAACATACATTGTGCACTAGCTTCATAAATGAGCTAGATCTACTTAAGAGTTGAATCCTGACAAAGCACCATGTATATTTCCAAAGCAGCAACTCTTTGGTAAAGGACCCAGGATAAAACACCTTGTTTTGGACTTTCTAATACCTTCTATGTTTCTATTTTAAAAGCCTCGGTTGTGGCATTGGGTATGGCTACTTGCATCGAATACCGACGCGCCCTTTTGAAGAGGGAAAGAAGATTTCTCTTCCAGGACAGTTGTCTAGTTCACCTATTACCCCACTCAAAGACGGCTTTACAGAAGTGAGTTGCAGCGTTTTGTTTTATTTTTGTAACTTGTACTCCTGTCTTTAACAGATGTGCCAGATTTCCATCCTTGCAGGAGCAGTGTAAAACTATTTGATACTGCAATGACACGATTGCATGTCCCTTTCCAAGTATATACATTTGCTATTGCTCTCTTAAAGCTGAATCCTTACTGAGAGTTTTATGCTCTTGTTGTTTAGTCGTGTCCGACTCTTTGTGACCCCATGGACCAGAGCACGCCAGGCACTCCTGTCTTCCACTGCCTCCCGCGGCTTGGTCAAACTCATGTTCGTAGCTTTGAGAACAGTGTCCAACGATCTTGTCCTTGGGAATCTCGCTCTTGGGAATCCCACTAAAGCAGCAATTCTACAACATACTGTCTTGTTTGTTTTCAATAAGGTTCAGCTGTCTTCGGTGAACCCTCCACCTTCATTACCACCTGGAACCGCAGGAACCGAACAGGCTCTGGCTGGGCTTTCCATTAGCTCAACTCCTGCCATCCCTAACGTGCTCAATACAGGTTTGCCTTTTTATGTCATAAGGATATTGCCAAATGAAAGCACAAGCAGAGATGAGCTTAGTTTATTGTTCTAATTACTGAAGATGCGGGGGGGGGGGTAAAAAACAACAACCCAAGGCCTCGTGAACCTTTGTGCCAAGACATTGCAAAGGGGGACATTCCTGGGGCTGCAGAATGGAACTGTTCTTCACGAAAGGTGGGATCCTTATTCCCGCAGGTGGAATTCAGTGAAAGAACAGGGAGCAATGTGCAGAAATCATGTAGGTCAGGCATAGGCAAACTCCGGCCCTCCAGATGTTTGGGACTACAATTCCCATCATCCCTGACCACTGGTCCTGTTAGCTAGGGTTGATGGGAATTGTAGTCCCAAACATCTAGAGGGCCGGGGTTTGCCTATGCCTGATGTAGGCGATAGGAAAGTCCTCTGCTTATAACCCCAGAGAGTTCTGAAGCAGATGATGCTAGGCTGGATAGACAAAATAGTTTTGTTTGGTATAATCTAGATGGCATCTGAAATTAAAGTTGGCCTCCCCCCCCCCCCTTTAGGTGTTCCTACAGTACCATTATTGCCTCCCCAGTCAAGCCAGGCTCTTCCTCCAGTTAACCCAGCAGTAACTTTGCCAGGTAAGTGGTAACACAATGAAAATGAAACTATCTTTTCAAAAGGAGCAAGTGTGTGGGTTTTTCCTTGTTCGGTGCATTAGTACAACCTAATGGAAATTGTCCACTGCAGGTAGGCAGAGGCTGTACTAGAACTTCAAACCGCAAGTGTATTGCCATTACTAATTCTGCCAGTGCTCTAATTGGCAAATATAGGTGGTTAAATTTGAGGTTATCTTCCCCCCCCTCTACAATTGTGGTTTTAAATGTACAGGTTTTCACATATGTGGGCTAGAGGTATACTGATCCTAATTTAATTTCGGTGATTCTAAAAAAATCAGAGCAGTAACCCAATACTGTATATGATTTTTATTAAATGTATGAACATTTGCATATTGCCGCATTATAGGCAGCTTTTTAAGGTGCTGGGAAATGCAAAATTTTAATTTTAATAAGAGCCATGACCCCATTTTAATAAATATGGTAATATTTGGTTTAATTTTCAGAAATAGGAAAATAAATATTTTCATTTGATATTCACCAATGTGCCAGAACCAGAATAACCGTAAAAATAAGAAGACCCTTAAGCACAGTCACACCACTTAATAGCGGCAACTACCGACTGATGAGGAAAAGCTTTAGCTGCTCCATTTAGGCCCAATTAAAAGTTGCAGTCTTACAAGGGTCTGCAATGAGTGAAATGTTCCTGGTGCTGCTGCACTGTGTTTAAATTTCTGAATTCATAAAAAGATAAATCTGTAGTTTAAAAACTCTGAAATACAGGGAATTGCACGAGGGGAGATGCTGCTACGGAGAAGGCCAGGACCACGTTGCCCATCCATTAAGCTTTAGCTGGGAGTCAAAACTGTGGCTTGTACACCTTTGACCCTTTATTTCTTTGTTGGCCTATGCTATTTAAGCGGTATGCACATAATTTTCCAACAGCCACAAAGGAAACTACCTTCCTGACATCAGTTAAAACAGTGTGTATGACATTCGCACAGACTTCATCCAGCAAAACATGTTCCCAGAATGTAGCTGTTTCCATTGTAGACAGATTCGCACACTGCTTGTTAAGCTGATGCACAGATACACATTGGCTTTTTATGTGCATCTGCAGCACCACATCTCCATCAGATAGTTGAGGTTGTCAACTCCGACAGCCCCACTTGCTTGTTCTTTTACCATCTGATCCACGCGGTTCCTGATCCGGTTGAGAATGTATGTGCTGAACATGCTTCCTTTGAAAACCCAGTGATTTTTGGAAACGTAAATTCAGTCTCATGAAGTTTGGGTTTTTGCTCTGCCTTAAATCTGATTTCTCAAGCTTTTGAAATCTTAATGGCCATACTGTACCTGGTTGCTCATTTCCCTTTTCTTCTTCCCCATACATTTTTAGGACTGATGCCATTACCCACTGGACTTCCCAACCTGGGTAATATCCCGAACCTTAACTTACCCGCCCCACACTTAATGCCTGGTCCTGGATTAGCAGACATAGGACATCCCGGTAAGTTTCTGCAGACTTGTTTATTGGCTTTTGATAAACCAAATCTTAACAAGCTTTCAGCTCACCACCGCACAGCGTGCAGTGCAGCGAGTGAGCATAGCGTCGTGACATTTGGTATGAAGACGGTCCACAGT